>NC_064006.1:3982500-5182500 GCF_932276165.1 Plutella xylostella | reverse complement strand
GGGTATAAAATTCTAAAAAAAATTGAGGTGATGCATGCTAATTAACTCTTTCAACGATTTTTGGTTTGATCAAAGTATCTCTTATAGTTTTTGAGATAGGTTGATTTAATTGCTGCTACGGAACCCTTTGTGCGCGAGCCCGACTCGCACTTGGCCGGTTTTTGTAAGTAGGTATACTAATTAAAGCACAGTATTTTGCATCTTAGTTCATGCTTTATGATATAGGTAACTTACATTATCGTTAAAAATATAAGTACCTACTTACGAATTTTATAGTAATTACTATTTATATGCATTTAATTATTGTAAATGCAATAAAATGTTATGCTTAAACAGCTATAATATTTTTCCTAGTATACTAATTCAATCAATAAAATTCTATTATACTGACAAGACATAACTTTTAAGCATGATCTGGCAATCTATCAGAAGTCCAATTATAGTATTTGATCATAAACAGTTAAGTACACAGTTCGTAATAAACAAGAATATAAAATTTTGCCAGAAGATTCGTACTTAAAAAAGAACTGTCAAACAATTGTAAATTTGCTAACTTCCAATTTAATTTCATAATATTGTAATGTGATCATGGTCAATGTACTTACTAATTTAAATTATTCTAAGGTGTTTAAATAAATATTTTTGATTTGATTTTATTTTATCTGTAAATTCGTACCCAGTTCATAAGTCTATGGGTGGTAATTTAGCTGTCGCATGTGTTTGGGCCGTAATTCGTTCATAATATTGCTCGGTGAGGCCAGTTTTTATTAATTTATTCCATATTTATGGTAGGCGGCTGTCGCCCTGTGTTGGTCACAGGGTCGTCCATTCATATTTTTATTTTGCACTTTTGGGTTCAGCGACTTACGTTTGGTATATTCGACAGCTATAGATTGGCTTCGATTTCAAGAACGTCCTAAGTACGTACAGTGTTCGATCTTGTGTTATACGATCAATCGGCATTAGATTTCAATTAGGGAACCCCCTATATAATTATGTATAAGACATATCAATATGTATAATTATGTATAAGACATTGAAGGCTAAAATCTTCAATGTTAGTTTTCATCTGTCGACGGAATGGGCACAACGTTCCCATCCTGAATACTCAGTCTAAAAATTAGTTCTGACACAGATATTTGTGTGTGCCTGTGAGTTCTGATTAGGCAATACTCTCATATATCGTATAAACGTATAATGTAATTTTCAACTTCTGGTGAATTCGTCCAAACATCACGTTACACGAGAATAACTATACCGGAATTAAAATTATACGCGAGTAAATATCTAGGATAAGTACATTTGCATTCTACCAAGTTATACCATGATTAAATTGAATGAACGAGGAACAAAACTGTAATGCAACTAAAATAAAAATAGCTGCGTTTCAAAGCATGCAATAGAAATGACATGCCAACTTAGTTTGAATGGATTATAAAAGTATGAAATTGTTTATGTTTTAATATTTTATTCGCTGTTGTTATTCTGAGAATTTGCCTTTTAACGTACTTTTGTTTATGTTTTGACAGATGTGTTTATATGTCATTATGACGGTTTTCTAATCAGCTGATGTGCTGCCGCCATTACAAAATTACTCTCGGATAAGCTCGTTACACGGTCAATTTTGGCGGTATAACATTTTATTCTTGGGATAAGCTAGTTATCTTGGTTTCAGGTTTGGTAGAATGCAAAATCTGCTTACTCGCGAGTAACTGGTACTTTACTCGTGAGTAAAAATTTACTCGACGTTGGTCGAATCCGCCCTTAGAATACAAGGTCTTACACTTACGATCAAGTCACAATACTTACCATTATCGATTACTGCGTAATTTCATGTGACAGGCACCGGCACCGCTTCAAGAGTTCAGCCTTTCCAGTAAAGTTCAGTGTATTAAATACATAATCATGAATTTACTGACAAGTCTCGCATTTATATCGACTAATTATCCGTTCGTACGTAAATTACGCCGTAAGCAGCCACGTCATATTATAATTATACGTTATTAACAGTTGTTTTCATGAAAAGAGACTGGCCTGATGGTTATTTCATCACATTATATTGGTATTTACGATCAATAACTTAGTGGAGGGGCTAATAAATAATTTATTGGTTATCATGAACACAGGGTAAGCATGTTCATTAATATTTATTTTATTAAGGTAACTTTAGGTACCTACCTGCTCACCGTTTACTAAATAGGCATTTACTAAATAAATTATTTTGTTTAATCACCGGACTAACCTACATACTACTAAGTACTAAAGTACTGAATTATATCATAAGTATACCAACATCCGGCAAAATTATTCATATTTAAGCCGCAATTTTCCAGAAAATGAAAGTGAATACTTTTCTTACCCCAAAAGGAGCATTAACTTAACCCAATTTAAAATTTCTAATTTAACTCTAACGATGCAAGTTCACCCTTACTTTCTCATGAAGGTTGCCGTGTATCCCATATCCTATCGCCAGTAACTTGCGAATGGTTGGTGGTCCAAGATAATAATTTTATGCAACTTCTATTTGATTTTATTGCGACATTTATCGTTGTAAATGTTTTTTTTTTTCATTTTTACAGTATTACAATAGTTACTCTTCATTACACTTTACTACTTTTCAATCAGAAAATGTTGCCTCAAGTCACTTTCTCCATAAGTGATTTTATAAGGTTAGTTAACCTATATTTTAAATTTTCAGTAATAACTTTATTTATAATTTGTATCGGTGGAATTTATTATCTAGCGACTTTTCTAGTTTTTCTTCAGACTTTAAGAAGAAAAAAATAATAATATTGAAGCAATCTAACTCTGTTTCCATCCACCTTGTACCAGGAGCGCAGAAATCGGCAGCGACTCATTACGGAGCGAGGCAGGTGAACCCGATCGCATACCTCCGCTCACTACACACGTCCTAATTGTTGCGCACTTTTCTTGCTCTACATTTCACATTGAGCTACGAAGGATAATCTGGTTATGAGCGATTCGGCACACTTGATGACATATAAATATGTATACTTAACTAGAAATATTAAACACAGCAACCAGAATGTTTGTATTCCAATATTACCTATCAATTATATATTTTTTCCTGTAAAACATGCTTATATTATTACGTGACCTATTTTGTTTTCACAGTTTTAATAGCCAACAAACCATTGCCTACCATTAATATTATATCATGCTTCTAATTAGTTTTTCATCGTCCCAGCATCAAAACAATAATAGTTCCTGCTAAGAAATTATGTTTGTACTCTCACATAGAATTTGGCTCAAATTAATTATATATTAATATTAATAAATTAATTAATTAAGTTATTCTTACTTTTTAGTGATTTTTAATGTCCGTTTTTTATCTTATTTTATTTACAAAAATAATAATAACGGCATATCCGCCTGTTAGCACATCCCGAACGCAAGGCGCCCTCCACACACGGGGTCACGCGGTCCGATTACCAATTTGCAACTCTGTAACGAGATCCCAGCTCCGACTCATTAGTCTACACGTTTCTGAACGGATTTCTTATTATAATGCGCGGCTTCAGGTGAGATAGCGTTTTTGAACGAGCAAGGTTTTTAGTTTTAAATAAAATGGAATGGATCCGAACGGATGGCGTTCTGTTTTTGAATCTTGTAATGTGATGAAGAAAATAAGAATTGTATGTGTGGATCGCCTGGATATTTTCAGACTTTAGAGTAGGTAAAAAGGAAAATAGGTGTACTTAATTAACTTTTTTTTGTAATATGTTTAACTTTTTTCAGTAACAGACCTCACTCGAAGTTTGATCATGTTAGCAGCAATATTATGAACAATAGACTCTGAATGAGACAAAAAAAACTGAAATCTTACTGTGTGGTCCAAGGGTCCAACTTGTCTTAAGTTTTAAAAATAAACATCGTTTAAAGAGACACTGTATTGTGCAATATTGTTTACAAAGATGTCTATTGCTAGTATCCGGTGCGTTTTTGTCCAATTTTGGTCAGTATTTATGGGTTGCATATGGAAGCAATTAATATTGTAGGGTTTTCTTGACACATAGGAACAAAATGTTTGAAACACTAAGTGCTATAGTAATCTGAAAAAGTTCAACTCTGTGAAAAACTATATGTAACCCTATAGAGCTTTTTTTTTCTCACCAATTGAACTACTACTACTACTTAGTTATCGGTAGATCAGGGTTGAAACTGCATGGTCATATGGATAATACTTATGACTTTATTCACTTATACATAAATACTAAATATATAATATATAGTGTTATGGCCTGTTGGATTATGAAAATTTGTTTCAAATCTTTTTATCAATACTTACCTAATTAGGTAGGTACTCACAAAAATAAATAATACGAATGGTCGATACTTACCCGCTGCGGTAGAGCAAATCTAGGTGCCTTGCCTTAAGATAGGTAGGTATGGGTTCACAAAAGCACTTAGGTACGAATATAAGAAAATTAATAAATTATCCATCGACCCCATTACCTAATACTAAATCAGTCTTATGTTCGGCACCCCAAAAAGGTTTCTTATCTTACCGCCCACTTAGCAGAATGTCATAATATTGAAACATATTGGGGCGTCTGTTCAGTGTTACAGAAGAACTTCGGATATGTTTAAACTTTAAACAAACATGGCGCCAAAATTTAAGCAAAAAGTTTTTTTAAAATATTTGGCTTTTTTTAAATGCTGTGAAAGTTACATGCCGCCGGCAGCTTTTAAATAGCTTCATTTACAAAAAGAACTTACGTATAATCATTCTAGAAAGAAACAACTTAATTAAAGCCTTTGAATTCATAAGCAGTCTCTACCTCCCCACTTGATTTCTCTAGATTTATTACGCCATTAAAATATGAGCTACCTACTATACTGTGTAGCTATTTCGAGGCTTGGTCTGCTAATAACTCCGTTGCTTCATTATACAATCCCCATAATTCCGCCAACTCATGCGTCCGGTTTTGTTCCGATTTTCTAAACATCATCGTTATGAAAATTACTTTTTTTTATTAATTATCCAAAGCAAACAAGATTTGAAAATTAACGTCGACTCACTGTCGCGATAGTTAAAAAATAAATTAAAAACCCCGTTCTCTTTTCAAACTTGTTCCCCGATTAAGATTTACCGTATATCCGTCCTTGTTTCGTATTTGTTTAGAATCATTAATTATTCCATTTTTAAATTAGGTGCGTTCGGTGGCACCGGGCTCTGTCTGTCTCAGCTTGCCCGTGAGTGGAGTGTATGTTTGTCTCTGTCGCGCGTGTGTCGCGTTCGTTTGTTTTGTCCGTGACGCGCCACGCCCACTGAGTTTTTTCGCGGCGGGCGGCAGAAGTTAGCTTTGACCGGTAGCCGAGCACTCGTTATCATCAAGTTTTTTTTTGGCGGCGGCTTTCTGTCCAGCCAGCCAGCGGCCTAATAAATTTAATAGAGATACCACGAATATTCGGCAAGTATTCGGTATTCGGCCTATTCGGCCAGTTTTTTCAGTATTCGGTATTCGGCCGAATAGTAAGTAGTATTCGGCCGAATACCGAATACTTAAAAAGTTGCAAATATCTTACAAAAGGGAATAAGAAACCAATTTAATCGAAACATTTAACTATCAAACAATCATTAATTGCGAAAAACCTGAATACAACGTCATTATTTTTAATATTTAAAATTAATTTAAGGCAAATTGTTATGAATAGTAAATGACAAGTTTGTCGGCATTTGTTCGTAAGAGACGATTGCGCTTTTTTTCATAAAATATACAATACCTGCTGAGACACAGTTTTTTTTTTAACAAAATATAAAGGTCTGGCTACTGATTCGAGTTGGTTGACCACCATTTGTACGGATCTGCCGTAAGATTAAGAAGAACACTCTTTAAATAAAACTTCCACTTATTGAATTATACTGGATCACCTGCCGAATATTCGGTGGCCGAATATTCGGTATTCGGCTGAGAGCGCCGGCCGAATATTCGGTATTCGGTATTCGGCCAAATCACTATTCGTGGCAACACTAAAATTTAACATATAAAAACAGTTTGTATAGGAGGTGCACAAAGGTCTGTTGTTTCGTTTATTGCTGGCCATACACTGCCGTGCACTAATTACGCTAATACGTCGAGTAAATTTATTTAGGGCTGTAAGTGTGGGCGGACAGATGGGCGCCCGCCATCTTGAATTTTTGTTGACCTTTGACT
Organism: Plutella xylostella; assembly: GCF_932276165.1. NCBI lineage: Eukaryota > Metazoa > Arthropoda > Insecta > Lepidoptera > Plutellidae > Plutella > Plutella xylostella. Next base: position 5,176,321 of record NC_064006.1, on the reverse strand, counting down.
TGACAGTATTAATTGACTAAGTACAACGAGACGTACGTAGGTTTTAAAAGCAAATTACTGTATATTTTCCATGGCTTAACTTCTAAATTTTACAATCATATGAAACACTGTAACATTTTCTTAGCCAATTAGCATTAAACAAACATAAGGGGGGTCGGTAGGCCCCTCCTCGCAGGGAGGGGTCTAGCTCCAGTGATGGCCGTCTTGTCTAGACAGGGATAACTAGTGTCGTAAAATCTAGATTATTCTAGACTGATACGGGCATTCAAGTAAGAATAAGCACTTATAGGTCAACGAGGCTGTAACACTCTACTAGCGAACTACTTAGTTATTCTGTGCTGCGTTTACCCATTAGCATTTTTGAGTGGTACTTAACTATAAACTTACTATAACTATAAATAAGCGCAAACATAAGTACCAACAGAAAAATAACCTAATAAGCCGGCAGTAATTTACTGAAAGTAGTCACGAGACGCAAATCAACCCATTTTGTTCTCGTTTCAGTGGTAGTTTCAGGTGAAATACAGTTGCTAATGAGGCGGGGCAGTAGTTATAGTGATTTGTCGCAAGATGTCGCGTGCGACGGCGACCGATCGCCGGGCGATAGACACGCGAGCTCTACTCGGTGAAAGGTCACCTTTGTTAAAAACCCTGGGCAGGCTTTATGGTTCAGGGGTTTTTATTTCCTATATCGCTCGAAAATAAGATTTGTGAAGATTGTCATAGCCAGTTGTGTACATCATTAAGTACATAGGTATTAGGTAGGTAAGTATTTAAGTACTTATATATTATTTAGGTACTCAGCGCGAGTACCACTAGGTAGCGATGAGTGCTATGACGCTCCCGCGTCATTCGCGTTTAGTCGCCACTACTCGGCTTAAAACTCGCACTCCGCAAGCAGTGTTTAGTGCCACAAAGTAACGTAAATGACAAAAACAACAAACATGTAAAAAAAACGCTTAGCGCTTTTATAAATAACACACATGACACATACCAACCCAGTAGTTTTCAAAGGCATTTCAAATTGTACAAACATTACACTGTCGCTAATGTTAATGTCCACATTATGCGACTCAGAAGGAGAGAGTTAATGTAAAGGGTGTTTAAGCGAAATTGCAGTTAAACCGTAAAGATAATATTGCAGGGGATCAGAGTAAACAAAGCCCCTAATCTCTGCTAATGTTTTATGGGGCTATAGTGCGGAATGGGGTGATTCGTCGCGCTTTCGCCCGATTGTGCTTTTGAACAAATTTAATTTGACACTTGGATTGGTAAGAATAATCATCCGCTTTTTTTCGCTCAGCCCTTTAATTACTTTGGCCGTTACGTGAGAAATGGTAATGAGAAAGATTTACTTAAGGTACCTATATAATCAAAAACTGTGCTGCGTTACGCAATAAAAAATACGTAAGTATACTGCAACTGCATGGATCAATCAATCCATGTTGACTGTTTATATATCAAAGTTCAGAAAGAACATTCAAAATAAACAACATCAAATATCAAAACAGAGCTACCGACGGCGGATCTTCGAGGGGCAACTACGACAAAAGAGCAATATGTCCGAGCATTGGGTCGGAAAATCACAGAATAACACAGTGTTGCCAACACAAAGAGCGCATTGTGCCGGCGCGGTGGCTCGTCTAAATGCGGCTTCGATATGTGGCGGCTATAACGTTTTATGTGGCGTTATTGAGCCACTGAACCTCTGTTATTGAGGCTTAAAAATAGAATGCCTATATTGCCGACTCAAAAAAAGAATTGGGGTATTATTATTGGGCTGGTGCTGAAAGAGGGAGAAAGATGAAGTTGATTAAACGGTTAACTTTGGCATTTATTATTTTCGGCCATAAATATATATTTCAAAAATATTGTTGATGTTAAAAAAACACCTGTGTAACCCCTCTTATAGTTATCAATTTGTTTTGGACACTTGCTGCGAGAAGTCAATCGTGTGATTTGATTCGACTCCCATGTCTTGTGCAAGGGGGCACTTGTTTGTCCTTTGTAAATATCATATTGAGCGGATTGAGATGTGTACGAGTAATTAACTATTGCAAGTGGTGGAACAAAATACTCCATGGATTGTGCAGTGAATTACCTATGTACGTACAATGTACAAACAGTATATTAAGTAGATTATGACATAGAAGTAGGTATTATTTTCACGCCTTATAAGTATTTACTTTGAGCAGGTGTATTTTTATAAATAGATCCCTATTTACTTCATCTTTTGGATTGTTGGATGTTCGTTCTATTCTGAATAAAGGATTTCCTGATCTCCAACAGTAAATTAATGAAGTCAAACATTGTACACGACAAGTTGCACAGACAGCATCAAACTAAGCAGATAGCATCGTCTCCGTCTAAATTGGTCTCGTTTTCGACTAACGACAGTTTTAACCCGCGCTGATCTGATCATATCTCTACAGAACTTGGCAGGGCTACTATGATTTTTGAAATACAGAGTTACAAGCCACAGGAATAACGGCTTTATTAAGTCGCTCTGAAGGAAGCGATGAGATGGCAGGATTCGGATGTTTTGCATTCGTGAAGTCGGAGTAGGGGCCCTGGCTCGATGCCACGGGGTGCAAATGGGCCGCGAACGGGGCCTGTTTAATTAGTGTCGTTGTGAACGTTTTTTATTCCCGTGGAGTTGGTACAAATGTTGGATCGTATCAGTCTGTTTACATTTTCTTGTTAGGTGTTATTATTGTTATTAGGTATATTTTTGAGCTGGAAAAATCTAAATTTAATAGTAAATTAAATAGGCGTTTTCTAACCAATACCTACGCAACAAAATAGGTTGGTATTGTAGGGCCATCGATTTTTTTGTATCGCAATTCGCAATAGTACCTATGTAGGTATATCATAGGAGTTTATATGTCAGTGAACGCATAAGTAGCATAATATTCAATAAAATTCTCATAAAAACTCCGAAAATTATAAGTAAAAATCTATTAAAATTTTCCATCTTTACAGCCAACATTTGATCCAACTTCTGTCGTTCTAGAATCGGTCCGTATGACAGTTGCAAATTTATATCTCCTCTCCCCGTCACACTCGTTGGAATCGCGATCTCCTCTCCCCGTCACACCCGTTGGAACCGAGGAGCGCGGGCTAAATGTACCCATCTTTAATTATACAACAAATAGCATCAATTATTTTGTCTTCCATTTACTAATTGGTTATTAGCAATCCTGTGATACAAGTGTCGCGCGATTTGCGCTCGTCATTCAGTTTTGTCTGAAATAACCCGATACTCAATTTGATGTCCTTGTATGCGATGGAAACCGGCGAATGCCAGTTACAGTTAATTTGTTAATCCTCTGGCTGTACCGACTTTAGACAGAGAATTGAGGCGTTCCTTGAGATACCTATGTCCAGCTAGTCTAGCACGGGGCGCTCGTCAAGTCGTGACAAAAGTTCTTTCAATTTGCGTTTTAGCTAGAGAAAAAAAAACATTTTTGTCAGACTGTAACCCCAATTCAGCTGTAAAGAAACATTGCTACCTAATAGGTAGCAATAGCCTAGGTACTCCTATACCTATGTATCAACAGTGGTACCACCAGTACACTAGTATAATTTTCAATGATAAACGGCCTTGTTCGTCAACCTACATCTGTCATAGTTAAACTGACATTACAATAGTGGTTGTGACATTATAAGTAAGATAGACGTGGGCGACTGATTGCCCGAAGCCCTAGGTTAATACACATAGTAGTATAAGCACTAGGTATAATGAACCACCTTAAACAGACAGATAAAGCAGATATAAACAAAGAAAACAATAATTAATCAAAAAATATTCTGAAAAATATACATTTAAAATGACTGCTGAATAACCTACCATTTTCGTCATGATAAATTACATCAAAGACAAATATGGTATGGAAACCCTAGACATACCAACATACCAAAAGAAACTTATAAACATATTTATTATTTAACCTAATCTCCATTCCTTGATGACACCTAAGCCTAAGCTAATTATAAATAAAACGGACCAACGAGAAACACCAACCAATAATCGTTTTCTAAATGCAGAATCGCGCTCCAGCGTCTCGACCGTGGAATGACAAATGTGCGACATCTCGCGGCCACTTAGAACAACATACGTTTGGAAACATTAAAGAATCAGTTGGGTAATTTGATTAATTGGACAATTCCGGTCGTTGTCATTTTGGCGGCGAGAAGTTATTACTTCTTTGAAATGAACGATTGAAATATTTTCAGTAAACTGTATTTTTATTTGGCTAAATATTTTCCTGTAGTTAAAGGTTAAGAGTTGACAGGGAGACCCGTGTACTGGTATACCAATGTATAGTAGAGCCATAGTATGTATATAGGTATTATTGGTCTGTGGTAGAGTTAAGGCTTTCAGCTGAAAAGTCGTATCAGAACATATGGCAATATACTTCTTCAGTAATTACCTCGACGAAAAACTGATGACTACTCTTCTTACCATTAAAATAAAGATACTTTTACGTTACTGATGTGATAAAACTACGTAGTGGGAAGCCGCTGTAACGTTTTAAATAGTAATGTAGGTTCCTGTTTAAAATTATATACATAAAAACTTCTTAATCGGACTGTGATTGGTCGTGCCGTGTATTTCCATTACAAATAGATCAATCGAGTCAGTAAGAAATCGGTTAAAAAAAATAAGTAACACTTTATGTAACTGGCATCTTGTTCCCAAAACTAGCAGCCAAGCGTAAATAAAATTCCAAATGCAAACGATCCAATGCTAAGCCGTTACGAATCGGGTGCATTCCAATTTTGATTTTTGAATTGTCATAGCTTCCACCTGCCGGTTGGCACTTGTCACGGGAATCGGTTCGGAATCCCCACCGGGCGTCAGATCGATCCCGCTGTCATCGGCAATCATAATCTGTGAACGCAATAGCTTGAGGAAAAAGCCGCTGACTAAAAATAAAAACAAGTTGAGGTTTACGATTGACAACAATGAGATAATCTTTTTTGTGGTAAATGTAACAAGTTGGTTCGCCTCTAATATTTTACTCATTTATTGAGTTGTTTTTAAAATATTGTTGAGTTAGTTATAGTTTAAATTATAATTTCAGAAGTTGTAAAATAAAAAAAATATGATGCGTTAAAATGTACCAAAAATGTCTTAGGGACACAACAAAAGAATCAATCACTAAAAAGACGGCAGCACACACTCTCACTCTCACACAGGAGTGTTAAATCGAGTCAATTTGTCAGAACCTTTGACTTCCGAATGTCCCCTTCAGCTGAGGGTGCATACAAAGACAGAATAGATCAGCAACATTGTTATGGCGCGAATTCAGACTGCCTGAAGGGTGTGGGTTGTGACAGTTATGACACGACAGGGCGTGTCCGCGACTGCGCCCTTGCTTCATTTGTCGAGCCATTTGCTCGCTGGAATGCAGTGTCATCAGCGGCCAGCCAAGCGTGAAATGGAATACGCCCCTCGGTGACATACCTCCCCTCTCCCCTCCTCACCCCCAGCCCTTAACGCGCGCTAACGAAACTCGTGAATTTGAAAGACGTTCCAAGTTTGAAACCGAGCTTGATATGTCCAAGGAGGCGGTTAGTGTTGATTGTTTCGAGTTTAGTGCTCGAGACGTTCCAAATTTAAAGCGTGACATTTTGTTTGTCGAATTACATTTTAGGTTGATTGCAGAAGTTTCGTCGCAAATAGAAGAGATTCGTTCAAGTAATTTGCTGTCAGGAAGTACGAGGGTTTGTTTCATGCGAAATGCTGACTCATTATACTGGTACTGAATTAGTGAAGGTAGTGATTCGACCTGAAGTGGAGGTAATATTTTTAATTGAATTTAACTATTCAAATTAGATTTCTTGAGTTCAAATACAATCTTAATGAATATTTTATACGGAAAATGTTATGAGTAAATTTTATTACCATATCAACCACATGCTAGTAAAAAGTTATCATAGTAATTATTGTAAAATGAACCACGTAAAGTGACTACAAGTAAAGAATACTATATCTGTATTACATCATCTATGATTATTAGACCCTCAAAAACAGAAACAATTCCCTTAATACTGGCCGACCGAAACGGGCAACCAAACCGAATAAAGATTAAACGCCGTAGTGACGACGACGCCACCCTAATAAATCAAGGGGGCTTCTAAATTTCCTTCAACGAACACCCAGCCGTTTGGCGTAATTGAAACAAATTGCGCCCTGTATCCTCTATTCCCTACACCTCTTGAGCGCGTCACGTTATCTTTTTAAATTGGCAGGATTATACCTAAGTATCTACTTTGTAACCCGGTTGTGTTATTGGTTATTGGGCAAAGGTAATGTTGGAGTTTTATTTATTTGAATAAAGTTGTTTGTGATATTTATTTATTATGTATTAATTACTTTTGTATAGGTATTGTGCAATGAAATTATGTTTTTAATTACGAGTGTTGGCCTTGGGAGAGGCCTATGTCCAGCAGTGGATGATTATTGGCTGACGATGATGATGATGATTATGATATTTATAAAACCTCACTCATAAGATAAAAGAAAGATCTAACTTTGCTGTATTAAAGACAAGTTATGATTGAATTTTACAAGTGTACCTGAGTAAAAGCTAATTTCGAAAGATTTGAGGAAATTTCTCAGTTTTCTCAGTAGATGATGTGGTGTAATTTCGAGCATCTCATTTACACCCTGTATAATCATGGCCATATTTAACACAGACTCAGTTTGGCCAAACATTTTCCTCCGAAATCCGTTTCCGTTAGTCTCAGGGGACGATTTGTTTACTAAGGGACCGGGACGTGACCCGCGTGGAAGTCACCAGAAGATATATTAGCAGTTGGCAGCACTGTTTATTGCCAACCACACGGATTTTATACTGCGTTTAAATAGACACCCGTACCAATTGTCACGTTTTTTGAAAACGAACAACAACAAAAGTTGTTCTGAAATCAGAATGACCCCGAAGTCACCCCCTTTCAGCCTTCTATAAGTAGGTACCACCTGTATTTTTGATATGACTTGAATATAATTTTTCCAATAAGTATAAGATATTTCTTAATAACTTTGGATTATTAGTAGCACTTACAACTTTGTTCGTATTTTTAACATCAATTTTATAATTATAGCTACACAAAACGGCTTTTCAAATGGAAATAATAAAAACACCAACGCCCCGTTTACTTTACTTTAATTTGACATGTTTCGTTCATTCTTTAGATGCATTTTGTTTTACCGCAAATGACACTATCAGGTATAAAGAAGGTGCTAAAACACTGCCCTGGGGGACCACACGTTATTGAGTATCTTTTAAATGCGGTTAACATGTTTTTAAGGACAAAAATAAATCTAAAAAATTTATTAAGTTGTTTTACAAAGAAATTGTAAATCGCTTGGTAAAAAAATATAGTGTGTAAAATTATCTAGATAGCTAGCCTGATCTTATACCTAACTCTATTTAAAATAGATACTCCTTATTCGCGCTATTTTGTCTTCGGACTTTTGACATTAACCAAATTTCGATTAACAGATGCATCGACACAGCCGTAGTTAGTGATTGTATTGTATCGATTGCAGTAAATCGTCTAAATGCCTCGTGACAAATGACAATCTGACATTGATCTAATACAATTGTTGGGGCGGTTATTGATCTAACAATCGGTGGTGAGCTATTCTGTTTGTTAAAAGGAAAAGGTAGAAATCATTCATTTATTGAAACAGTACTATATTCAGTAGATTAGTTTTTCTATTCATAGTCAACCATGTAACCGATACATTTGTTAGTTACCTTAAATTATTGTCTATAATTATTATTATTTCTGGACTCATGCAGAAGCCATACCTCTATTTCATTTCAGTATGTAACGCATCTGTATTAGTTACGCATTGGATAAAATGTCATAGAGGTTAGTTATTAATAATAATTCAGTAATCAACAAAGGTACCAAACCCAATTAATATTTTAAAACAAATATTTGTGTGTAACAGATTACCAGAAATCAGACAAATTGCGGGTAAACATTGTGGGTAGACCACACACTGGACCCAGACATATTGAAGAAATACCACCCTGTAGAGAAGACGCCGGTGGGTCGTCGATATTTATATCAACGCAAACTAACACATGGGAGCATGCTGTATCGAGTATTGACAAGTGATAGGGGCAAGATTGTTGAGACATTCAACTCAAGAAGGTTCTTGTGCAAAACTCACACTTAGTGTACAAAATAACAAAGTTTAAAATTATATTTCTTCGAGCCACTAAAATTTCAAATACTTATACATATACCTATTGAAAGATTCGTAACTCTTGAATGAAGTGCAAAGATTTGTAACTTTCGAATGTTCCGACTTTTGTGTCGAGTCGGTAAGGTTTATTTTTGTGTGCTTTTTTTTTAAAATGAACAAGCTTTTGTCGCTAAATATATCTGTCAATAAAGCGTTTTGTTCCGAATGTTGTGACAGCATGTGGTCTTAATTTGTAAGCTTCGACCGCACACAAAACGTTACAAATGTGTCTATTACACGAAGACACATTTATTGCTTTTGTAAATATTTTAAAGTAAGTATTTATTTGACGACAACTTTGGCGCTTGAATATATATGTTGTACATTAATTAACTACAGTCCATGTATGAAGTCATGAAAACGGAAATGAATCCTTTCTGTATAACTATAAAAAAACAAGTACGTGATTAAATCTAAATTTGACACATTTAGAAGGCGTTTGATAGCCAATTGACAGCATTTAGCATGTGTCTTACTTTTTATGGTCAGGACCTAGTGTTTAAGCCGGTATTAACCGATGTATAACCAGTATTTAAGTACAAGTATAAAATAATTAAAAATGATAATAAGTCTTCATTATCGCCCTATTTATTTTCACTCTATAGATCTAGACTTTTATATATTTTAATAATTGTCCGAATTAAAGTTCGGAGCACTAATGAAACGTTTTAACCAGAAGTAAGCGAAACAATTTATTTAAAAAAGGTCTTTTCCCTCCAACATGAATTACGAGAAAATAGCAAAAATTGCGGGCAAAGATTAGACAGGGCCGCCAATCAATAGATGTACTGTTATCTTTGATTAACCAGATCCAATCTTCTCATAAGCAATAAAGCATCTCAAATGGCCGTTGTAAGCGTAAAATTAGTTCTTTATCTCAATTACTCGGCTCAAGTAGACCCCACACATCCAGCCTTGTGTCTTAATTATAAACCGACGTACAAATAATCATAACTACACCTTTATTGAAATAGATGTAAAATATAAATAAACCCATGTGATCTATGTATTTATTATGTAATTACTAGGTAATTACTGCTCACTAAAATTCTTACCTGCATTCCTAATGATCTTTCAAGTAAATTCGGTAGATATTTTGCGCTGCAGTCATGGAAAACCTATAACATAATAATATACTTACGTACTTATATTGTGTCGAACTGTCGACATTAAAATGTTCACACTTTAGTACTTTACTGTTGAAATGCAAGCAATCGTATTTCAATAATAATTGATTCATTAACACTCTTTAGGGCTTTTTGAAAACTCTAAAATATAAGTACACTGACTAACTTTAAATGTTAACGAATCATCTGTCATTTTAAGTAAGTACCGGCCATACATCACGCTCTGTCTCGCTCGCACGCAAATAAAACAATCGCCAGACAAGAAGCCGACAAATCTTCTGTCTCCCACAGCAATATGTCTTTATTCCCATCTAATAACAATTTAGGCAATTATGTGACAGAAGGAAGCGTTTTCGTCGCACCATTTCTCTTCGAGGTCCCTTCTGCTTTGATACAACATCTTTGCCGGTGATTTTTGTAGCTTTTTTTACGTTGACAGTAGACTGCGTATAAATATTTACTAACATGTAGTATACTGTAAGAATCTACTACTTATTATATTTATTCTATCAGCTATAAGGTAGTGAAATGATTTCGATTAAATATAACAAAAAAATACAAGCAATTACAACATCGGGTATAGTCATCGCTTCCTGCGCTTCGCTTAACCCAGACAAACACACTGACCTACAGATCCACCTAAGCACAGATACTGTCAGATACGCAACAAACTTATAACACCCCACACACCCACCCCAGATAGGACACGTCCGGCGGGTAGCAATAGATCTTATTAATGTTTCTCTATCTTGAAAAACTTCAAACGAAAGTCATACAATCGGTACATTTAATACAACGAGGTAGAGTTGCGGCTTGCTCTCCGAAGTTTAGTTTTTCGTAAGGTAGAATGACCCTTTCCTAATGTCCCGGGGGGCTAACTAAACCCACATTATTGCCCGGCCGTGATTTATACGTCATCGGGTCTATTACCACTTGTAAGGGAGTATTTAAGCGACTCGCTTCGTCTCCACCAGACGGATTTATAGGGTGGATCTTGATTCGTGTATTTTGGGGATTTTTAGTGCGGACTTGACTTGTGTGAGTCGTTTGGAGTTATTTTGTTCTTTGGTTTTTAATTTTGGACCGAAAATTGTGTTCTTTCTTAACTTTCGGCAACGTTAGCTGTATAGGCGGGTAACTATTCTTGAAATAAAGTTTTCCAAATGGAATAACTAGCTATATCGTTACATCTTAGATAAAGTGAGATTTCAAACTAAACATTCTCATTTCATGAAAAATAAAAACTGACTTCAAGCTTTGGTTTTTTTACAGTTGATGTTTTTGATTGACATCCAATCTTTCTTAAACAGACAAAGTTCAATAAATAAGCAATATAATCAATAGCCGATAAACTCGAGTGGCACCCTTAAGAGATTTTTATGGTTTGTTGTGACTACCAAAAACACTGAAGGAGGAATAATAAAAAATGATCAGCCACTCAATGATTTGTAGCGTGCGCTTAACCGACGCATACCTGTCCTTGTTTAACACGAGTCTTTCAGTGATGTTGCATCTCTTTCTATCGAGGTTTCAGTAAAGTGCGCTGTAAGGATCAAAGACAAGTGTTTTTATCCACCGATGGAAAAAGAGGGGTGTTTAAGATTGACGTTTTGTTTTTGTAGGGTGATTGGATACTCCGAGTGTTCAATATTAACGATTTTAAAATTATAACTTTATCGAATGTAATTAATATTTATTGATAATATTGAATATAGCACCTATATTGGGTGTAGGAACAACTTTCAATTCTCATCGATCGATGAATCAAGGTGGTCTAAGTTTATTAGCTACGGATATAAACTACACGTTGATTGCAATTGTAAATCAAATTTTATCTCGAGTAGAATGTCTAAACTTCAATCAAATCTAGTTTAGACGTTTCAAATCTTTTATTTTGCACTTAATATTAGGTAGCGTATTTGAACATATTTTTATTTAATTAGGCATGCCTTGGAGGAAATCTAGTTATTTCTAACATAATATATATAAAAATAAAAATACGAATTCATTTCAAAATACCTACATAACTATCATGATTTTTAAAAACCTGTCTGATTAAACAAATAACATAATTATCTAAAAAATACGTTAACAAACATGTTCACAGCAACCTCAATTTGTTTTTAACTACAGCGATCGTGGTTGAAATGTGGCAACAATGTAACAAATATCTAGGAGCCGTATTTGAGGAAACTATGCATTTCCAAAGCGATTGTGCAGCTGCATGGGAGTGCAATATTGTTTTCACATTTAAAGAGACTATCTTTACCTGTGGCTATCCAATTGATCTACATGTTATTACAAAATACTATAAACTCAATACTTGAGCATCAATATACTTACTTACTTGAATAAGCCATCTCTCAAATTTGTGCAATAAAGTATAAAATTAATAATTAAATATATCAGTGCCACGACCGCCACATGAGTCGCTTTTATGGAGGTGTCCCACTTACCCAGATCCTACTGTAATGCTGCTATTCGTATTTGCCAAAACTTTCATGTGCTTGGCAAATATATATAGCCAATGGTAGTTTTGGCAAATACGAATAGCCAAGTGAATTCACTATCGCTACAAAATCGCAAATCTTACCCAGAATAGGTGAACAGTTTCAACGATTGCCAACATACAGACATAGCACCAACGAGCGGACATTAGTATTGGAACCGCCATTTTCCCACCGAGATATACATCTAAATGTGTGTTCGTGCACACTAAGTACTGATGTGTACACAAGACACTGTAGTTACCGACAAATTACGTACGGGGACAGAGTGTGGATGAGTTACTTACTTATTTGTAATTATTTATAATTTTGAGGTTATGCACATTGAAGTTAAGTAATGTTTAATTTGTAGTTATATCGTACCTATTGTATATTTTTACGGAAAAACTTAGTAAATTTCGGTTGCTATTATGTCATTCAGATAGGAATATAGATTTAAGGTCGACCGTAGTTAATAAATAACTAATAACCTTCAAAATACACTTAAAATTAAAACTGCACGAGATAATTTTGATTACTTTTTACATGATAATTACGCTGTTAAGAAAAAATTGTTACGATACATACTTCAATTAATCCATAATGTAAGTTATAAGTATTGTACGTTCTCTAAACTCATTTTATAGCAAGATGTACTAATGGAACCGCAACGATGACACCGGCCAATCAGAGGGCTCCATTATTATCTAGGTAATAGCACTCTCAAAGTACGACAAACTACGTAATTGCAACAAGATAATGCACCGACGACACGTCGAGCTAAATGCTCACAGATACACATCTGTTGTACAGTCAGCTTCGTAAGTAAGTAAATATAGCTGAAAATTCAAAAAATATATATTTATATGTGTTATGTATACACGTTTGGAACGAACTCACAAACCGCCTTTAATTCATTCAAACACCATACTTAGTGAATAAAAAAATATGGTGAATAAAATTCGTTTTCTCTACAAAACCAACAAATTACGAATAAAATATGTGGATGAGAACAATACAATATACTTACCTATCTACCTATATGAATAACAAATATATGTATGGCTGTCAACAGCTGCCGTTAGGCCTAATGCTATATTTTAAAAGTATAGTTTTTCCCGCGATCTTCGCTTCGCCTTAAAAGGTGTTCCCGTGGGAATTCCGGGATAAATAGTAGGATTGACTTACGAAGCTTCCGAAGCTGACCGTACCCTAGCTTATTTCTCTACGTTATGGAGAAAGCACCCACCATAATTTATAAAGCTGTTTTGTTACCAATTTTGAAGATCTTAACGGTGTTTGCAAGTGTTTTATTGCCATTTTACTCTTTTTATGACAAAAGCTTCTATAGTTACGAGTACGAGGTAGATAGGTGTGTTCTTAATTACTTAGATGCATTTAATTGGTCTCTGATGCGCTTGGAAACAGCGCACCTGAGCATTTTACTACTAGACTTTTTAATCCAATGCCAGTCACTCTGTGTGTAATTTAGGCGCTCCCGGCGCCATCGAAGCCGATACTTATCCTGCGCAATAAATACTCCTCGCGAGTAACCTTTTTTGTCGAAATCCGCGCGCTTTTTGTACGAGAGCGCGCCCGTTTTTGTTGGCGCCGTTGATTTATTCCAGCTCTAGAGCCAGTTTATGAATATTTTGTTTCTGTTGGCATTTTGGCGCCTGCTTTTGGCCCGCTTTGACAGATACTGCTAATGACTTTTTTTCTAGTCATCAAGTACTTTGCAAGAAAGCCACTTCTCGTTGTGATTACAGGTCACGAGACACGGGTCTTGGGACAAGTCAATTTATGCCGCTTCGTATTGAAAATCAGTCGCGCCGTAACTGTCATGGCGTCGCGTTAGAAACAATTAAAGGTTTACAATGCTAATTTATTAGTTGGAATTATAAATTATTCTAATTTCGAGCGGGTCCGCCAACGCGCTACATCTGTGCTAAGTTTAATTTATTCCATACTAATTGCTTCTAATGAGACATTATGACATTCCTGGCTAAGTCCCAACTTGCTCTGACCTTAATATTAAGACTTTGTCAAACGTCCAACTCTAGATTAAATGTTTAATTAATTCTTATAATTAATTTAAATTAACCCACGAGATAATAATTAACCAGCGCTTAGATTTGTCTCCTTACTCCAAATTTCAGAATCCTCTATCTTCTAGCGGGCAAAAAGTTAAAATATCTCCAATCGAGTCACGTCAACGTCACGATTTCATTGACAGCCATTGCCTCACAAATCTGTCACCGACAAGGCGGCATAAACCGCGGAAGCGTAGACAGAGGTGCACCCGCAATCGTAAAATAAGCGATCCCAGCGGGGCGCAGCCGCCGACCAAACTCACAAAATAAACGAGAACACCTCAATAGAGATGTAATTTATAAAGTTATAAAAAACAATCTAATATCGCGCCGCGGCCAACGACGCGTAAAACCAGTAGACTTCGTGAAAGATCGGTGTTAGCGGTCAGGCCACTGTGTGAACGCTGCCCGTGAGAATGTGGTCATTGCTTTAAATTGTTATTGTTTCTATCTTATCTATTGCTTATTCCCGAATACTATTTGCATCTGGCTGGATTCTGAGAGCATTGGTTAAAAAAAAGTTAATAATTGTAGAGCTATCACCAATTTGCACCTACGAAAATCGTTTGGCAAGAATCGAATGGCAATAAAAGCGAATCGCCTGTGACCGTCGCGATTCGTTTCGTTTCGATTTGAATTAGGAACTAGGACGTGATTGGTCGTTAATATGTCAATTTGACAGTTGCCTTGTTTTATTACTTTTGCGGCACGTTCTTTATCCGTTAGAAAATTAATTTAAAAAGTTGTTGCATATGCTAAAGTTTGCTCGGGGAGAGCATTATAAAGTAGCATTGCTTTTGCTGTAAAAGAATGGCCATAAAAGTGTGTATGTATTGTGCGAGGCATTTGAAGTCGCAGATTCTGAGCGGACCAAAGAGTTCTATCAATCAATATATAATATCAATCTCTCTTTTAAAACCAAAACTGTAAGTAAGTATATCTAATACCCGCAACCAGAATCTCTTGATAACCGCAAAGATAATGGCTTAAAACTTAAAACACGAGTTCGGCCAAGCCGCTTCAGCGTTTCAGCTGAACGGGTGGATTGACTGCGCGCCTCGGTGCCGCCACATGCCCAACTTTCATTAATAAGGGGACAGACAGACAGACACACAAACAAACACACTTTGTGCCGGCACCGACACATAATGGTCCGTGACAGTTCTTGCTTCTTAATTAGGAATAAGCATGCTGTTAAGTGCTCTTTGATGATGTACCTACTTTTTTTTTACTCAATTTTTATCCGGCTGTGTCTAATGGTGACGTGGAATAAATTGGTATTTATGTTTGTATGTATTTGTAAAATACTACTAGGGAACTAATTGGTTCATAGTAGGTACAATACCAATGAAGATTTCCTGTTCAACATCTTCATTTATTAAATTCTCAAAACACGGGAAAAATATCTACTAAAACTAAACCCACACAAAACACCTGAAATTTATTCCAAATTATCCCCGTACTCTACAAACTCAAGTAACTAGTAATTTCATACGAGTGTTATGATAAATGATATTTAAATTAGCTACTGTTAGACAAGTGTGGAGTAACAAAGAAATATTCGTTTTTAAAAACGGAAAAATAATTCGTTTTCTGCTCACTAAGTGTGACGGTTGCCATTCGAATTATAATTTGAATTCTTAAATCTGATTGGCCAGCTTTAACGAAAAACTGACTGTTGCTGTATAGTAATAAGCAGGAAAAATAAGGGGCAAACACTATAATTCATACCGCTATATTTAAATTTGTTACGTCATCAAATCATCTTCAATGTGTTTTTGTTTACCTCATTATTTTATCATCCAATCACATGTCAGGTATTTAGCGACCACGCCAACGGCTCCAATATTGCCAACATAGTTGTTTGATTATCATAGCATTATCGATCTATACTCAAACATCAACAATATTACCAACAAATGGCCGCCGCGCCGTACAGTGCCACAAACTTATAAGTTCCGATCACAGCTCACTTGACTATATGTCTAATATTTCTTCGTTCTTTTTTAGAGTATAAAAGTTTCCCCATTGAAGCATTTCGGTTAATGGTAAATCCATTTCATCTATAACACTACCTCTACATAATTCATTAGTATTTGTGGCACTGTACCTATAACCTACCAATGGCAGCCGCCGCCGCCGCCGCCGCCGTACGTAGGCCGGCGGCAAAATGGCGGACCGGAAACGTAGCCATATTGGACTCCTACCGACGGAAATATACAACTTGCTACACATTCTTAGGTTAATGCCACGTAATTAGGGACTCTTACGTGGAATCTTGAAATAAATGTATGGAGATTAAAGGGTTCCATATTTACAATTGTTTAGTGGGAATCTTTGCAGCAAAACATCGGTTGCTTATAAATTAGGTACTTTCATATAAATATTTTAAGACAATTGTACGTACCAGCACGGAAACTATTTGAAATACCTTAATATGAATATAGTTTTAATGTTAGAGGACGTTATTTCAAATATTTTATTGTTGCACAGTCGGCATGAATAAAAGCTAAGTATTAGTAAAACCAGAGTAAAACAAAGACTTGGAAGCGGGACTGTTAGTCGTTTAGTTGATCACTGTGCTCATTTCTATGCACGCAATCAAAGCCCCGCGCACTAAATACTAACTTACATTTTATTTTTTCAAATATCTTGAAACGCACATGCTTATTAGCAGCCAGTCATTAACCATTTCTACTTCAGATTTCAATTTACGATAAAATGGGCATTATGAGCACAAATTATTTGGCCGTAGAGAATTGGCGTGAACTTTTCAATAGTTCGTAAGGCTGGCCGGTTAGAAAACTATCAATCAATTGAAAAAAAAACAATAGAACACGCGCATCTGAGGTTTGAATTTCGCCACGCTGCGAGCGAGATGTGAGAAAAAGACTGTTTTTAGGACATTCCTTGGCAGTTGGCTGGCATAACAAGGTGTCGGTTTAAAAAAAAACTGGAGTGAACTTTCAATTAGATGGTGGGTCATGTTCTTTGTGCGAGTGTCACGAGCGGGAGAGCCGTGGCAAACGCTTGGTACGGCCGGTGCAGTATTCTGAGATCACAAAATTTGTTCCCTGTTTAAAATCTGAAAAGTCTTCACAATAAAAAAGAAGATGGCAATCTTTCACACTTACATAAGTAGGTACGTTAGTTAGTCAATGATCTTACGTCAATGGTTTTCAGTGTTATTTTTTATGATCTTCATACTTAATATATAAAATGCAGTTGGTTCAACGATTAAATCTGCATCAACAATTAATTATGTTTTTATTTGTGTTAAAACTTAACTAAACCAACTGGCAAAACTCATTACACGTTAACAGTTAACAGCTCTCAATGACATCATACCAACCACCACCCAAGAAAAGCGTCAATGGACTTAAAAGCGTTCTGTAGCAAAATGCTCGTCAAGTTTATTGTGACATTGAAGCTTGGCGTTTTTCAAATAAGGGACGAACGTGAATCCATTGAAGATTTAATTATGAAGCAGACGGGTTACATTCCCGCACGATTCTAACAACAATACTAGAAAGAATTTCAGAGATAGAGGATCTTATTAAGAAACGGAAGTTGGACGTAGCAATAGCAATAGAATACTAGGTATACAAACGTAGTGTGGGACGCCCTCCGGCTAGATGGGGTGACGACTTTCGAAAGGTGGCTGCTTTTGATTGGATGCGGAAAGCTAAAGATCGCATCCAGTGGCGTGCTTTGGGAGAGGCTTACGTCCAGCAGTGGACTGCTATAGGCTAATGATGATGATGATGATGAAACAAAACACAAAATCAACAATTTTATACTGTAGAAATTACACAATAGGAGGCGTTATCCCTTTAAGCGATCTCTTCGAGGCAACCTTTGGGTAGAGAAATGACAATATGTATCAAATAAAAACTACCTAGGTATACTTCAAGCAAAATCTCCTAAAAATTAAGTAAAATATAAATTTAAAGCAAATCTTGGCAATTATATCAAGTAAACATCGTGAATGCTTGCTTATCTTAATTATTTCATAAAAATCATACATTAATAATTACTTATTCCTTCCCATCAAGTCAGAACACTAACTACAGCAAAAACTTAAATTGCTGAATATTTTGAGTAAAAATTCAAATAATAAAAACTCATTTAATTACATTTGCTACGCTACAAACAATTATGTCTGAAATTATCAAAAATTTTGCATCATGTTTAGTTATCTGACCGAGGCGTGACTGATTGGTATATTTTTTGTTGGTAATAAGTTATACCTAACTGTTATAAGTTATAACGATGTCAGAGCAATCTTGAACAAGTAAGGTCCAAAACCTTACTTGTTCAAGATTACTCTGGATTCAGCGATATAGTGAACGCTAAACCGGACAGGCATATTGAGGGATTATTAAGCCTCGTTAGGTTTAAATACAGTCATCATTTACTAAAGCAGTTATTCCACAATTAGACGACCGAATGGTAAAGTGGATATGCCTGCCATTCCGAAGGTCCCAGTTTCATCTTGTTATTATAAGACACTAAATGTTATCTGACCCCTTAGCATGAATTTTCATCGTGAGTGTGACGTGAAATTACTCGATGAATTTTGTAGGGAATTTTTTGTTCTGCTACCGACCGCCACGGGCGCTGTTCATATTTTCATACAAAATTATTCGATGAATTTTACTTCACGTTCGCGATGAAAATTCATGCTAAGGTGTCAGACCAACAAATTTAAAATATTATGATTGACCAGAATATAGCGCGTACCTACCCGTTTTATTTATTGTAATTGCGGTGGATTCGCTAAGGATGCGATTTAGCCTGTCATTAATAATGCAATTCTTATTTGACGTAAACGCCGAAGACGACCGGTCTCTCCAGTTAGAATGAATAAAAAATATCTTATAGTAGAGTCAATTTAAGAGCACAAGCGACGTACGTTTGTTGAAGTCTCGAATCGATGTATCACGTACTCTACTTACTCTTCTACCATGTACATTTTTACGTTTGTCCGACTATACTAAAACTTTATGACACCTACGATGCTGTAGTTATTGAAAAATGAAATCTTATAAACTTTCAGAGACATAAATATGAAATGAAGAAGGATTTAAAAAATATATATTTCATCCTAGGCACAGACCTAACTAAGTTCCGACAGACCGTAAGTTTGTAAATAAAATGTAAACATATTTTTGAAATAACCTTAACTTTTAAAAACTTATCACCTAATTGTTATATCTTACCGGAGAACCAAAGATACGATAGCAGAATTTTATCTTGACTTGATTCATATAAAATAAATGGTAAATTTTGATAATTTGCCCTTTTATTTCTGGAATTAAGTGTGACGACTGCACACTGGAATTTCTGATCATAATAAAGATGCCGGATTCTGTTCAAAATAAGAGGAAAACGGTTCTTGCCGACATCAAAAATTATGTTTGATTTTTCACAAGTATCGTCAAAAATGGCATCACAATCTTTTAATTTAACAACAGCTTTAGTTTGTATCCTTTGAATCATCCGGCATTACTCAACCACTTAAGTGACCATTAAAATTTGGTTAAAACATTTCGAAGAAGAAAGAGATTTTAACGTCTGAAATATGTATGGCATCAATTCGTGAATTTTTTCTCCAAACCATCACTCTTTTGTAGGTTAATAATAATAATAATATAATAATATGTGGGGACATCTCACACACGGCCATCCGACCCCAAGCTAGGCAGAACCTGTGTTATGGGTGTCGGACAGCTGATATATCTACACAAATACATAGATAGATAGATACTA
The DNA here is from genome assembly GCF_932276165.1 of Plutella xylostella. Taxonomy (NCBI): domain Eukaryota; kingdom Metazoa; phylum Arthropoda; class Insecta; order Lepidoptera; family Plutellidae; genus Plutella; species Plutella xylostella. The sequence goes on along the minus strand of NC_064006.1, from coordinate 5,156,571 downwards.
AATATAAATATCAACACCCAAGACCTGAGTACAAATATCTGTCTTTAAACAAATATCTGCCCCAGCCGGGAATCGAACCCGGGACCTTCGGCATAGCAGTCAGGGCCACTAACCACTACGCCATTCGACCGTCGGTTAGCTTTAATATTGTACTTACCGTGAATTCTGAAGGTCTTCTGAATCGACATAATTGTTAGTACGTACATTATAATTGGGATAGGAATTTTACATTTAACCATCATCGCAATAGCATGGCGTAATATGATTACTAACCTACCTCTGCCAATATCCAACCGTGGAAAAAATAATATGATACTATCAAATAGAATAGAGCAACATGGTTGTGGCATCATCATAAAGCCATTGTTACATTGTTTTTAGTATATTTCCGTCAGTTATTTACACAAATCCACATTTACTGTATAGGCATGATCATCATGATCTAAAGCCGAATCTTTATGCCATTGTTGCAACATTCTTCTTGCATAGACCAACATGCCACATAATGTAGGTACATTGTAATATGAAAAAACGATGATTGCGAATGATTCAGAAGGTGCCTAAAACCAAAGAGGCGATCTCATTTAGAACGAAGAGCCCGTATTACTTATACAGTCTCGTTAAAACTCCACTGAACGAGTTTGGTGACTTTTTATTGAGTTTTTTACGACAGAAAACCAACATTTTAGCGCTGCGGGCTATGTACTTTTATAGCAGTGTCATAGGCCCGAGTGATGTTTTAGTGCCCGATAACAAGTTAAAAGAGCACCTTTATCTTTATTTGCACCCATATTGGACCCACTTTTACTTAAAAACCAGGTTTTTTTCACAGCAACAGCAATAAAATCACTCTACCGATGCGTCTATCTTATGTTTTATTTGACTAGAGATTATGCTTCTGGGCTGTAAAACCCTACGCTAATCAATGCGTTGTCCACAGGCAGACACCCGATTAAGCTATCTGCCGTCCTAAATAACCGTTTTTTTTACCTAACTAATTTGAACCCTTTCATTGTTGCAGACGGGCAGTCCAACCACTTGAACCTGTTCAACAACCGGCCGCAGCCAAAGAAGAAGCGGAAATCGCGTACCGCCTTCACGAACCACCAGATCTTCGAGCTGGAGAAGCGGTTCCTCTACCAGAAGTACCTGTCGCCCGCCGACCGCGACGAGATCGCCAGCTCGCTCGGCCTCTCCAACGCGCAGGTCATCACCTGGTTCCAGAACCGACGGGCGAAGCTCAAGCGAGACATGGAGGAGCTGAAGAAAGACGTCGAAAGCGCCAAAGTCTTGTCAGCGCACAAGACGTTTCTAGAAAACGTTACCGACTTGGGCATACTGAAGAAGAAGGCGATGAGCATAGGTGCGAGTGAAGAGGCGGCGACGAACCTGGTGGTGAACGCGTCCAAATGAAACGAGGCCCGGGCGGTGATCGCGCCCGACGTCACGTATGGAAGACGAGTGATCGATTTTTGAATTTCAAATATCGAATCCAAAAGACGATTAAATTAGTGTGAGTTTATCGAGTTTATGGACTTAGTGACACGGTAGAGTTTAGATGTCCGTGTAGTCAGCCTCCTTGCTACGACTGTACATAGGTTAACTCTGAACTGAATTCGTTAGTTTCACGTGTACAAATAACTCCCGATGAATCTTCTTACGAATATGAATGTGATAGTTGATTTTATTATTTAAGTACTTAATAGTTTAAAGAGTTAATTCTGAATTATTTATTGTGCTGGAGACTTCATTTACTGGCGTATGCAGATCGCTGAGTTGTAGTTTAATTTATTAGTATTTATATGTATCGTGTATTCCGTATTTGTCTGCAAGAAATGCCACTAAACTGTGCAATAAATGTTGAAATGAATCTGTATGCCAGTGAGTCTCGGTAGAATTGTTGTTTTATATAATAATTATAACTATGATACATTTTGTAAATATTACTACTTGTATAGAGCTAGTGTAGCTTCGGTATAGTTAAATTAAAACTTTTAGCTATAAGGTTACAAACAAAATTGTGCTTAGAACATCACATGTTTTATTGTATTTATAATATTTTTTTAAGGGGTAGACCTTCATACAATACCGTCATTTAATACCAAAACTATTGCTATTAAATTAGAGTATTTCCGATGTATCTGATGTTGTTATTTTTATTAAGAGGTTATCTAGCCCTGAATAAAAATACCGACATAAGATATAACATATTAGAAACTCCTTTTATACATTAAATTTGGTATTATTTGCATGGGTCGCTTGCTACCCTTATAAAAACAAAAGATACACATGCAGGAGTTACGTTACAAAATATATTTATAACTAGAGAGTTAGCAGTCTCAAGATTAACTTGAAACGTTTCTATGTATTCTGTCAGTTAGTATTATAAAGGTTACCTACTAAACTGTATATAAATGATTGAGTTTCACTTTAAAGTTCAGCATTTTTATTAATCTGCACTACATATAGTGACTAATGCAACGTAATATTTATATTTAGGACTTTCGATCTTCTTATCTCGGATCTCATAAGATATAAATGGATACAAATTAAAATGTTACGTTTGTGTTGTCTTCACTAAACAATAAACATAACTGAAGGATCATTCTTGTGTCATAAACACATTCAAATGTAATTTATTTTGACAGGATTCTTTCCCACGAAGTTATCAAAAACAGTTTTTAAAACGCCATAATGAACAATATCGAATATAAATATTGTATAAAAAGCGTTGTCTTTCGAACATCAACTAGTGAACGCATTATAGTCTCACTATAATCTTATTTTTGTGGTCCAAAAATACAATAAAAATTTGTCACTGTGAATTGAATGTCTTTAAATGTCGAGAATGAGCTCTCTATATTTATGTAGTAACTGGAAATGTAGATAACTTCTAGAAAAAACTTGTATAAAGATAACCTCTGTTCCTACTTTATTTACTTATGAATTTTGTAACTTTTTTTACAGTAGTAACGCATTCCGCGCTCCTTAGTATGTGGATATTGATGTACATAGTAAATAAAGCATTATGTGTTCTAATTTGTTGTGTAATTCTTTCCCTGAATATAATCTAATCAAAGACGATAGTAGAGTACATTTTAAACGGTGATCCCATGCATTTCTATGCCAAAATCGCTTAAATACATTAAAATTAAACATCTCTTATTTATTTATTTTATTTATTTGATACTTTATTGCACAAATATGAAATATAAGTGTACAAAAGGTGGACTTAATGCTAAAATCATTTACTACCAGCCAACCTACAGGAGGTACAGAAAAACTAGTAGAAAGGTGCAACAAAAAAACAAAGTAGTTACTAAATTGAAAAAGGCAAAACAAAATAAAGTCACTTGATAATTAACTTAATAGATATACATAAAATATACATAATATACTATAAATTCAATAAATAATACATACAAAATTATAATATTCAAAGAGGTACAAGAAAATGCTACTTATCTAACTTGCTGAGATAATGAGCACGGGTTAGTCGCTTGAAGACATTGCGGGAAGGAGCTTTCCTAATGTCCTCGGGAAGATTATTCCATAGGCGCACAGCGGTGACAGCGAAAGAGTCTGACATGAAACCTGAATGGAAGGAGGGTAGTGCTAATAGATGATTATGGGAGGAACGGAGATGACGAGTGTGAGTGTCAGAAAAAAAGTTGAATTTATTCTTCTTTAAGTGAGCAATCAGTATTTTACAAAAATTTACATGTTCGACATTGATATGTATCTAATGCGGTATATCAAATTTACATACTAACCTATATATACTCTCTACATAAGTCTCTACATATTTATCGTAGAAACCTTAGGTAATAATGTTTAAATAACACTTTTATAAATAAAAAAATGAAGTTTTACCAACCGATACTTTTTACTATGGAAATGGAACTGTATCAGACCATCCATCAAGTAAGCTTCCAATATAAATAAATCAATACAGTTCCAACCCCTCTGTGAGCATAGATGTAACACACTCTACGGTGACTGAAAACATATGGAAACCTGCGCATGACAATGTAGGTAAGTACGTAAGTATACTGTTCATATTTTGTAAAGAAACTCATCCTTATAAAGGTGATACCACTCGCATCCTGTCACATGGGAAATTATGTGGCTTGTTTACGCTGAGTTGCATAAAGAGACTATAAGCTAAGCTAAATTCAACCAAAATGTATCGCTGCCTTGCTATGACAGTGTACGACATTAGCTTAAAATCCTTTTGTGTAACGAGGCATCACGAAGTCCAGTTTATAATCGTATCGTACTTTTCCTTAACAATTAAAATCTTATATTTGGCTATGACGATTTGGCAAAAGAGTCCTATTAAGGAACACATGTGAAATTAGAGTGTGCCTCGACCAACCCCTTGTTTTTTAACACTGATGTGTCTTTCTAATAATGCTTAGGTACTTATGTATTTCCATCGTTTTTCATAATCTAGGCAGGGCTGCAGTCACTTATCGCTTTTGTAATGTTACTACCAATGCAATATTTAGAACCAGCACCCTTGAGCAAATTTTATGTCTTTAAACTACAAATGCCCCTGTCGGGAATTGAACCCAGAAGTCCCAGGACCCTGGCTGCTCAGGTACAGTCACTAACAACTGTACCATCCGGTCGTCTTGATTTTCATTTGATTGTTTTACGATTCCAACCGCATCAGTTGGGGTCCATTCCACCGCTAGTTTAAAACTGATACACGACTTGAAACAAAACACGTAATTAAAAATATTCCACACAAGCATTGTCTATGGCTATTTCAAAGGTTACAGTCGAATTCTGTGAAATCGATTCGTTGCAGTTACAATAGCGTTTTGTTTGAAAGCAGTGTTGCCAACTTTCGGAATTGTAGTTGTTCACAATGTTTGAAACTTTAAATGCATACCTACATCCTACTTCTTATAATTTAAGGTAGCGCTACGCTTATTGGGACAAGTTTAAGCAATGGACGATTTTATTTATATCAGAGGTTTCGATTTTCATCATCAGGAAAGTAGACCACAGATCAGATTGAGGAGTTTAGAATATATCTTTATTTGTCACCAAAATAACATACCAGTTAAAAAAACCTCTTCGTTTTTGCAACGCGTTGAACTCTTTTGTATGATGATTTGTGTTTCTAGCAACATTATAATACTAGGTACATCACAAATGTAACCTACAGTTAAAGAAGTTGCTTTCAACATTTTTATTTGAAGCTGTCAACACTGTAGGTACTTACACAAGTTTTTTTTATTTATTTCGGCCACAAAATCCTCGTCGCGTGCGCGGCTCGGCTCAACATAAACAATCTAATGAGACGTAACAATCGGTAATCACTTATTGGTTAAACTTTATATTTAAATTGCCGCGAATCAAATAGAAAAGTAAACGAGAAATAACAACATAGATATGAAGATTTAATTTTAATATTATGATTGAATAAGTAACTAATACTTATTATAAATGCGAAAGTAACTGTGTCTGTCTGTCTGTTACTCGTTCACGCCAAAACTGCTGAATGGACTTGCATGAAATTTGGTATACTCGTAGGTACATATGGTTTAGACCCTTAAAAAGAACATAGGTTACTTTTTATCCCGGAATTCCCACGGAAAAACGGTGAAAAGCGAAGCTCGCGGGAACAGCTAGTAAGTAAATAAAACGTTTCTGGCTCAATTAATTATTTGTACACGTCACCATCTTTAGCCAATAAATAACGGATGACTTCTGGTAGGAGTGTAAAGCACTTCAGGAAAGCTTCTACCACCTACACCAATACATTTGGATCACCATAAAATACGTATGTATTAATTAAATAAATTTCAAGTCTAGTTATGCCTGTCTAGCCAAGTAGGTTTGCTACGTACCTATATTTTTTTAATGAAAAACTCCGAGATCAAAGTAGGTAATGTTTTCGGAGACGTTTTTCTTTTGTAGCTTTAATGTAGGGGGCAGAAACTGCTATAGTGGGGAAAGGTAAGCTTCTTAACCAGAGCTTCGTTCTAGTCTAGTATCCAACAAAGCTAAATCCCGCTATCTGTACCTATATGCTTATCCTAAAATATTTAAAATATATCCTAGTTTTTAACGCGTTTAAAAAAAATGCTAAGTTCCGAGACCATATTTAGCATTTCAAACACTTACCTACCTACCTTATTTTATACATGGTGCTGCGAAAAGGGTATACTAAGCCAAAAAGGGGTGGCTAAGGGGGCTATTCGGAACAACTTTTCTTCTAAGAGTTTTCGAAATTCACGAAAATAAAAATCCTTTTTTCATAGAAACTTTGTTGGTCATGTCACTTTCGAACGAATATTTTTTTTCGCGAATTTCCAAAACTCTTAGAACAAAAGTTGTTCAGAATTACCTCCTGAGTCACCACCTTTCGGCTTAGTAGGTATACCCTTTTTGCAAAACCCTGTATTTCACCTTGCCAATAATGGCTTACAGCCGTATAAGATGTATTTTTAATTACAGATCATAACCTCTACCTCTAATCTAACTATCTTAGTCATTTGTTCATCTTCTATTCTATAACGGGCAGGCTATAAACCGCTTTAGTGTTTATCTTAATAACCAATTCTGGTAAAGAAGCAATCATTTTAATCATCAATGTTTATTTTATTTGAACTTCGATTAACGATTAATAATCTTTAAAGTTTTTAAATCCAGTATTTGCCGTAGAAAATTGGTTAGGTTTATGAAATAAATGTCTTTTCTTTCTTACTTTTTATTCTCTTATTTTGAATCTATGGGTTTATAATTGCACATTCTCAAGTGGGAAACTGACTCAGGGCTGATCTTTCAATGGTTATATAGATAAAAGTTATCTGGGAATTAAAATAGTTGCTGTCACTGTCTAATACAAACATTCAGATGCCACAGCAACATAATTATCAGCCCTTAGTATCATATTCTAAATAAATCAAAAAAAATATTCAATTATTTTAACAGTACCACCCATAATAAGAGCAGAGGCCATCACAAGGACAAAATTACAGAAATTAAACAATAAAACCGCTCACGTATGCCCTTGGCAATATATTTTCATCATTTTACCTAATTTGAAGTCAGATAAGCCTCTTATAATAGCTTTATTTTTTGCCATAATAGATGAGTATGATTGACTTCCAATTAGTGAATAATTATAGAAAATTGCACCGTACCAACCCACTCGCATCACGAACACACTCAATGACATCATTTTCCATATGTGAGTCAAATTAAGACGACATAGCTCATCCAAATATCTCATTTTGTTAGACTAGCTGATGAACTTACATGTATCATACTGCATAATTACCTACGTTATACAAAGGTGAGTACGTAATAAGCTTTCCAAAAGCTATTTCAACTAACTTTTAATCAAAGTCGAATAAAATATACCTGTGATTCTACTAATATTATAAATGCGAAAGTTTGTATGTGTGTATGTTTGTTACTTCTTCACGTCAAAACGGCTGAAACGATTTTTACGAAATTCCACCTACAGGACCTTTTGGTACCTATAGAGTTAGCTGACACCCTGGATTAACACGTAGGTTAATTTTTATCGCGGTATTCCCACGGGAAAACGAAACCTGAAGGCGCCTCGCCTTAGCTCGTGGGATCAGCTAGTAAATGAATAAAGGACAAATAAAAATATCAATCATTTTAGCACATGTTATGTTCACGACGAACGGAAACAAAACCACTTATTAATGGCAGTAACTAAAAGCCTCTGTTTATTGAATCAATAGCAAAAGAAAGCCTTTAATAAATAGCTGTGAAAGTTCAAGAACAAAAGCAAATTTCTACCGCATTCGATAACACAATATTTAAAAATAATTAAAACAGTACCTACTGAGGTCTTTCATTACTTCGATGGCGAATGAAAGCCGCAAAGCTGCACGGCATTTGAACCCTGAAAACCAATAATAACCCACCGTAAGCTGTTCATTTGTGTTTGTTTTTTAAATTTATGTTTCCTTTTATTAGGTAATTAATACTGGCCGTTTTCGTTTATTGTGTCGATTTCTCGCGCTGGTTGGTTTCGTTCGATTTGAAATTCGAATGCAAAAGCATTGGAAGTCTTTGTAACGTTTTCTTTTCAAAGTTGCGGTTCGGAGGGTGCCAATGTGGTGTGGCTTTGTATATGCGTCGCCACTTTTGTAAATTATACAGTATTTATTATAGCTTTGTGTAGTTTAATACTTACTTACTTTGATCCTTTAAACATACAAAGTTTTATAAAAGTTTATTTTTAATTAATACTAGCTTTTTATGCGAGCTTCGCTTCCCCCGAACGGTTTTACAGACTGGCTTAATACTCTAGATTACACTAAAACTGAAAGTGCGTTAATAAAATGAAAGAACTTCCTGACTAGCATAAAAGAAACAGTTATCAGATATTATGTATAAATACATATAAATAAGTAACACACCCCCCACCCACACACACACACACACACACACACACACACACACACACATACACACACACACACACACACACACACACACACACACACTCACACATACAGATTATGATTATGTTAAATAAGTGTTAAATAATTAATGTTAACCTTACTTGTTTTTATTTTAAATATTTAATTGTTTACCAACTACTTGTTATATTTCTAACTACCTAAGTTTATTGAATTGTATACTAAACGGAAGAGCGGGGCCCCACTGGCACAGGTTTCTTTTAACTTACAAGTGAGGCTCTGGTCACTACTTTGTTACTGAATTTGTAGAAAGAAATAAACTATTCTTTGATTCTTTGATTCTTTGATTCTTTGGTTTTTTTTATTAAAATTACAAATTAAAAACCTTCCTCTATCTAAACATACAAACAATACATAAGATATACAGACAGACGCAAAAAGCTACTTTTCATCACTCATGCTCTGAAAGTAGGTGTTTTCCATCTCTCACTATTTTAGTAATTCATATTTTTATTCTTCTTTCCGCGTATTTGTAATAAAAAGCACAGTATTTACCTCGGGTGAACCGCCAAGGGGTACAACAACAATTTACTATTTAAGGTATCGCGTCCTTATTCCGAGGTAAATCACAACATTTGAAAGTAAGTAAGAAAAATAAGCATTTGTAACCATCAATATTGATGTGAAATATTGTCTTCTGTAAGAATATACGTTAAATTTTATATTTCTTAACACAGATTCATTGATAACACATTAATTATACTTAAAAATATATAATTCATTACACATGTCGATTTGCCCTAATACCGAGGTAGGATTATGGTTTCTTCCATATACCGAGGTAGCCTGTTCCATATTCCGAGTTTGTCCTGTCAGTGGCCCCATGAGTGTGGCCATGAACATAAGGAAATTACAATCGAAAATATCGATATACTTTTTTAACCTTAAAGTACTCCAAATAAATTTAATTATTCTAAATAGTAGTTGAAAATAATGAAAAGAATGAAATTGTAGCGACACATGTTATAGTCACGTTTTGCAATGTCAGCTTTCTAGTAACTTCCAGTAGCGAACAATGCGCAGACGCTAGTCGTCTCGCGCCCGTCACTTAGAACACACTTAAAAAAATGTAATTTGGTTCAGTAAATAGTTTGGCCTCAAGAAATCCTGCATTCGTCATTTACCATCAACCCCATAGCCACCTCTTTATACCCTAAACTGGTGACCCCGACAATCTGAACACGCAACCTTCAGAAGAAACCTTCGGAAGAAATTATGGAGTCAGCACGGCGATGACGCACCATGGAACGGCGTGGACGAGACGGCTCCCCCAGCAAGGCCATAAGGTAACAGGCGACAACATCAAGAAATAGAAAATCATCTACTGGAAGTGCATCACCCCTTCACAAATTTTGGTTACGCAACGAAGACGTCATTAGCGTATCGAAGCATCTCAAGTCAGGACCTGGACGAGCGGAACACATAGAAGGTACGATTGCGCGTTCACGACGGAAGGTCAACGGGCGGTAATCGGCGCTTCTGAAGTTAGCGAGTTTGGGCGGTTTCCTCGCTGCGAGGCTGCCGAGCTGGAGCATAGTGGACTGGTCACCCACGCGGAGGCTCACTCGAGGGTCCTCATGGAAGTTCCCGCCAGGATGGATGCTAAGAAAGAAGCTATTTTTAGATCGGAAATTCACATGGTTCAATCACACACGAGGTCCGATTCGCAGAACCGAGGTAGCAGCGTTCATCTTGCACGGTCAGCGGAATGTGATAAGCGCGTCGCGAGTGAACAAAGTGCTACGTAGTTATACCGAGTGGTTTATTGTGTGATCTATACGTTTGTTTTGTTAATTTTGTAATTTCAATTTTCTTTGGTATTGTTTGTTTCAAGTTTAAAGCTCCGTAAGAGAGGCTTTTGTAACTTACGTATTATGGTCTTGAAAATTTTTGACAAAAATTTTGAAAAACGGGGGAAGTGATGTAGCGACACATGTTATAGTCACGTTTTGCAATGTCAGCTTTCTAGTAACTTCCAGTAGCGAACAATGCGCAGACGCTAGTCGTCTCGCGCCCGTCACTTAGAACACACTTAAAAAAATGTAATTTGGTTCAGTAAATAGTTTGGCCTCAAGAAATCCTGCATTCGTCATTTACCACAACCCCGTAGTCACCCTCTTTTTACCCTAAAAAATACTCTCCATTTATATTGGTTTTCGTGATAATTTCTATTATTTATGTAACATTTTCATAATTCATTATTGCAACTGGTAACATTGGCTAGAAAAAATATTCATAATGCTTCTATGATGTTCTATGGACTTTTCCAAGCGATTAAAAAAAAAATAGAGTAGAGATGGGGTAAATTGATGAAATAGTGACAGTAATCGAATATAATCGATTATTGAACTCGAATGATTTAAACATTTTTTACTATAGTTTTTATCTAAGTAAGGTCTAAAATTTTTCCACGATATTTTATGTTCTTACTTAAATGTTTAAAAGTTGATGATACGTAATAAAAGTAGATGTGTAAGGGATGAGGAAAAGTATCGAATACTTACAAAAGCCAAATACCTTATCAGTACTAATTTCCGATGAGTACCTAATGTATTTACCATAAACGAATATGATTATAATAAAAGTATCTACCCAGGAATCGATCCAGCATCGATTATTTTTTCATTCAAGCATAGGTCGGAAGCAAGGAACATTGCATTAGGTACATCTCTATGGCGCATGCGCGCTGGACTGGAGGCGCGCCGGCGCCATGTTCAATTTTCCGCCAAAAAGTTTGCCGCTATTCTTTGAAAGTATTTTTGTTAAGTCTTTACATTAGAAAACAAACATCTTTTATTAAATTATTATGTTTGTATTTGCAATATGCAATTGGAAAATCGATAAGGTAAGCTTGTGTGCGAATTATTTTAGGAAATTACGTAAAATGGAAATATTTTTATGTTTTTATCAGTAATTTGGCATCAGTTTAGTTACTAACCTGGGTTTTTGTTCTAGCGTTTTCGTTTCTAAACTCACTAAGTTTTGTGAAAATGGGTACCTACTTATAAGGATAAGCTTAATTCTGTCAACTATCCATACAATTTACCTACTTACTTTATTTTTCAGTGACAACAACAAGAAAATGAAAAAATCAACCAGACCCCTAAACCAAACATGAAATGCAGTATACAGGACATTCATTTATCTGTGAATTCTGGGGTAACAATATTACAACGGCCATCAGACCTCGAAGTAGAAGGATAATGGAAATAAAATACAGTAATGAAATTAGGCAATTGTGTATATAAGTGTTATAAAAACTCAACCGTCGTGTGTGTTATTTTATTCACCCAAATAAAGTTTTACGTCTACAAATTTCTTTCTTTCTTCTTTTATAAAGAGTAATAAGTAGGTAGTATCTAGTAGTAGTTTCGTAAAGTCAGGCATATCTATCCACACCCCTTTTATATTTAGGAAGAAAGTCGCTAATTCATCTTGATTATTTTTATGGTTTGATGACGGCATCGGATGACACTGCGAAGGTGTGATGTAGTCATATTCCGATTTCCGAGGTATCTACCTATGTAAAATGTCATACTCCATATTAGGGGTTCAGCAAGTATTTTAATAATCCATATTTCGAGTTATCAAATTATCGATTTAGAAACAACATAGATATGTTACTCAAATCATACATAAAATATTGGTAAAAATATGTATCACTTACGTTAATAGCGATAAAATAACACTGTTTTTTATCATTTCAAATATACATACTAAGTTAAGGTTTTCTAGGTAACCATGTTTTTTGCGTCAACAATTATCGTGTCATATTAAGATTCCTAGAGGATATTCTGTACCGCCGAATTAGGTTATAAGCTTGTCACGTTCATCATTATTATTATGTAATCAAGCATATACTTCAAATGTTATTATTTGTAAAGTTATAAGCTAAAAATCATGACATAGTATTTTTCCTTATACCGAGGGTACCTCGGAGTTAGGAACAACGTATAAAAATCAGGCCCTTATACCGAGGTATTTTGTTTTTGAGTTTAAAGGGGTTAAATTAGTTTAAAAAGAGTTAAAATTTAAATTTAATGTAAGTATAAGAATATAATAAACTAAATATAAACTATTTACAAAGTTGAACGTAGTATAAATATTAAAAAACACAATTATTAAATATGGCTGGCCTTACGTAAGCCGGGTCGCGTTTGTATGAAAAACATGGCGGCGTCGCCCTCACGGCACATTACACGAGTTTTTAGTAATTTTAGGCAATTTTAAACATATTTACTACATCAAGTACTTTCAGTTAAAGATAATGAACGATTAAATGTAATTTTAGAGTATCCAAACCTATTAAAATAAGTAATAATCATGAAAATAAATATAACTCGAAATAAGGACGCCATTTTGAATACCGCGAAATATGGACTCTCTACCTTAGTATTGTTGGTATAGGTAACAACCTACTAATGCAGGGGTGGTGGTTACATTAAGGGATCATAAAGTACCTACCTAAGTTTTATTTCAAACCTTGATTCCCTAATCTAATAGAATCCAACTCAATACGTCATCATTAATACATGCCACTGCTGCGTTACATTAATGGCTTATTATTTTTATTAATGGTAATTAAAACGTCATTATAATTAATATAATATTGTACGCGCACGCGCAGCCCGCGGCCACGACAGTTGGCCATTTTAGAACTATGACACGGCTTTACTCGTAGGTACATATTTCGGCTAGCCTAGCACGGGGCGATAGACGGGCGAAGTGATAAAAAAATTCCATCGCACTCGCTATCGATACGTCCATGTCACGTCTTGGCGTGCGCGTCTTGCGCACCGTGCTAGGCCTAGTGATGTGCCCACTGCTATTTTTTGTGTCTCTGATCTGACTTTTGTGCCGAGAGTCCTGGTTCGATCCCCAGTCGGGGCAGATATTATAGTCCTCGTTTGCCGCGGGCGCGGCCTGGCGCGACGAATCAACAAGAGATTTGGCAACGATGATAAATCGATGTGTAGTGAGTGTGTCACTGGGTGACGGCGGATAGGGAATGTTCACACTGTGGGACTTTTGATGCAAGTGGAAACCTAGCTAAATAGAGCATGGCTTGTTTAAATTGTTCATTGGTTATCACCCAAAACGGGTTAAAGGAGGAAGGATACAAAGAAGGATCCATAAATATTGCAATAGCCTCTTAGGGCTAACCAGATTTACAGTATACCTATGTAGGTAAAGATCTATTTATAATCTCCTCTCTTTGCACAACGCATGACCTGCTTAAATATTCCTACATAAATCCGTTAGAAGTATTTTTGAGTACTTATAAACGTAGAAAGTTAAGTAGGTATTTTGTTTTAACTAAAGATACTTGAGTCTTATGTTTGTCTACTTTATCTCTACTCTCTCTCTCTTTTCGATTTCTAGGGTACCTAAGTATGAACTGAACAGTATGTTACAAACGTGAAAAAGATACAATAGCCGAATTTGTACAGTCGCCGATAGAAACTGGAGTGAGGAGAGAACAACAATAGCTTATAACGAAGTGGCCCTGCCCGGGTGTCACAATCACTTTACAACGCGACTGTATTAAAGGACAATTAGGAAGTAAATAGGCGTTAGCGAACGATTAGCGACGGCGTACTGTCGATGCGAAAAGTGATTCTAATTATTGATTTAAAACTTCTTCATCTTTTGAATTTTGTAGAGATAGGTTCTGAATAAATCATAATAATACCTATGTCTATCATATTTCTTGAAACTAATAAAGTATATATATAATAAGCTTCTTAAATTTTCAGTTCTTGTTTAACATATTAATTATGTACTACGAGATATACTAGAAGTATCGTTACCGGGAATAGATTTGAATGCTTGAAATGTTGATTCCAAATTACAATTAAATTTTCCTGTATTATATCTTAAATAACACAATTTTGATAATATTATTTTTTATACTATTGTTAATTACAAACCACTTAATTATTAATACTGAGAAAAAAATAAAAATTAAAAACTAACTTCAATTATTGCACTTAAGTTGATATCTGTACTTGCGATGCTATAAAAATGACATCCAAACATAATACATTCATAGACTGTCATGTCAGCGACATTGCAAAGCTTTGTTATATTCACGTTTATAATCGTTAGTTTGAGGTTTACACGTGTGACTTTTTGACTAAAAACATGATTAAGTATTACCTATTATACATTTACAATCAAAAAAGAAATGCATACAATGCGAAATAATTCTTGTACCTAAGTAAGTTACGAAAACTATGATGGAAAAACATACATATAGACAAATTCAGAACCTTCTCCTTTTTTCTAAGTCGGTAAAAAATTTGAACTGTGAATACCTACATTCAATTATAATATCCCATTGGTTAATTTACTGTTAAACTGTGGAACTGTTTCTTTGCCCGTCAGTGTATTACTTTCGACTTGAGGATTACTGTCAAGCAGTTCCTGAATCCACGAAATTCCTCGTGAATCACCTCCACTGAACTAGCGCGCGGCTCATTTGAAACATCAAAACAAATCCCTATCACATCGAATATGTCAATATTACTCCCACTAATCTTATTAACGACTTATCAAAACCTCAACACGCAACGACTCAGTCAAAAAACACCATTAACCCGCCCGAAATTAAGTCGAAGCTGTGTGCAGGAATTGTGTGGTATATCACAAATGTCACAAGCTTTGAGGTTGCCTCATAATAAGGTTGTCTAACAAGACATGGGAACAAAAACGCGGTATATCTTTGATAGGTTCTTAGTGCTTGAGCTTGTTAATATGACACGCGATCGAAGCTCGGCTCTCGGTGTGACGCAAGCCTTACATTTGACAAACAAATTAGATAATTTGACGGCCGACTGGTGACCCTGACTGCTATGCCGAAGGTCCCGGGTTCGATTCCCGGCTGGGGCAGATATTTGTTTAAAGACAGATATTTGTACTCGGGTCTTGGGTGTTGATATTTATATTTAATATGTATCTATCTATGTATTTGTGTAGATATATCAGCTGTCCGATACCCATATTACAGGCTCTGCCTAGCTTGGGGTCGGATGGCCGTGTGTGAGATGTCCCCACATATTATATTATTATTATTATTATTATTAATTTGGCTGGTTATAAGTAGAACTCGTTTTCACGCGCGATCTTTGCACCGTCTTTAAAGGCTGCCTATGGGAATGCCAGGTTAAAAAGTCACCTAGAGCACTCTGAGGACATCTTCGGCAATAAGCTGGAGGCAAGCGAGTTGAACAAACTTGTCTTCGAATTACCCACAGTAGGTCTAGCTACAGTCCTCAAAATATAAGAGGCTTGTTTGGACAGCTCCAAAATGTATGGGATGACAGCTGGTGTCAAATTTAAATCATAAGAAATCTAAACAATAAGTAACTTTTGGTGCTTCAAAAGTTCATTTTTCTTTCGGCCGTTAAATAATACGCCAGATTTTGTGTCTTTTTATGTATTTCATCAAGTAAATCAAGAGTAAATAGCAAAATTGTGTAGCTGTCCAAACGGGCCTATTATATTTCGACGACTGTAAAGCTTTCAACCCCTAATTCCCAGGGATAATGTAGATGTATAGTTAGGGAAATAGGTTTAGAAATCGATATGTACAAAAAAAAACCTCTATGATGCAACTTATTTCATATTACACTCGAGACGAGAGCAATAAAAAGGTTTCATGAAAAATTTAAAAGACCCCAAAGGCCCCACAACATTTACTTAATTAAAAATACTCACACAATATTATTTACGTTGTTAGAAAATATTCTGAGGCGCTGTTAAATGTACTTCGTTATTGTATACGGTGTCATTAAACTAGCCTTTTCCGTTTAGGAGAAATTTAATTTTTCATTGGTCGCGATTGTACCTACTTTTATCATAATTGTTTGGAGAATAACAATTCTTACTGTAAACTGGTAACCTAGAATTAATTAATCATAGGTTTTAAAGCATACTCCAGAGTCAGACTTCTCTGTAGCATTGCCACAAATAATAATGATGAACATTTAAAACAATATTAATTCAAAGGTGATGAAAACCAAACCACTGAAAAGGGATGTGATGTTTCTCTATGAAGAAGAGATAAAAGCTCTACTCGCAATTTTATGACTTACCGACAATAAATTCCGCCACCTACACTGCAATATCAACCCTAATTACCTCAGAATTAAGTCTACATGTCATGAAACGGTGCACAAAGTAATTTATTCAGTGATATCAACAAACACAATGTCTGTTCAAAGGTAGAGTATTAAAATTATGAGTTTAATTATGATATTCTGGTTTAAATTAATCGTGGAAGCTTTACAGAAAGACGCCTTTTTATGTAATGTTTGTGTGGTGTGGAATACGATAAATCTTGCCAGTGTTATCAAAAGATCTAGTGCGGGAATGTGAAGAAATGTGTGATTTAAGTTTAATAATATAAAATAAAACTGTACCTATAGTGTGGGTATGATTTTTTTCGTCTATTTACATAAGTACCTAACCTTAGCGCATTTAGCGGTCACTGCTATGATAAAACAAATGACAGAAGATGTATCTACAAGACAAATTAAAAGGCTAACACCTCCGCTTGCAAAAATTCGTTAAACTATAATTTTATTTAACAGAGGAAATAAAATATATTACTCTTACTCGGGTAAATTATAAATGTATAGATTGTATATTACATACCTATGTATAAGTAGTTAAGTACCTACGTATACAACTAGAGGCCTATAAGATATAGCTAAGTATATTAGGTTAGGATACAATTAATACAGTTCACATTCACCAGATGTCCTAGCTTTTTTGTCCTCCCAAGATATAATATAATGTTAATAAGACACGCGTATAAAATTAAAACAATTACTTCCTATAAACTTGAGGCCTTTTACCGTGGATTGGTACCAATTATGAAGAAATAGGCGTTAATAGGGAGGCTTAATGGCTATTTTTATGGCAGGTATGGGCCGCCAAAGCCTCTCTGTTGTTTTATTGAACAGTTTTTTTTTCGAAACGGCGGTTTAATTGTTTGGATAAACAAGTGCATTTAGCTCACTCAATCGGGTTTGTTTAAACGTGGATAAGGAGCTTTCTGGAGCTAAGAATTAGTAGGTAAGTAGGTAGGTAGTAGTACCTGACAATTCTAGTTTCAGTCATGAGTGCATAATCACGGTTGGTTAAGGTTGATTAATGAAAAGTACCTACTAGGAATTTGTCACAAATGTTTAATTATTAGTCTTAAATAATTAATAAAAAAATCAAACATTGAATTGTAGATGATACCCATGTATTCGGTTTCGGAGTGAAGTGGGGCAGACATCGGGTTCGAATCCAGACCTGGAAAGATATTAATTTATGTTTTTGACTTGTACCAATTTTCCTGTTTTTATTTTATTTCAACAGGAAAATTGGCAGAAGTAAATGGCAGCCTACCCCGCAAAGAAGTATCTATAGATGTTGAGTGTGTATGGTTCCCCGGTGCGTGGTACTTACCTGTATTCCTGTTGCCATGTAGTGCCTTGATAGTACCTGTACAGATCGTGTAGTGCCTCGATGGTACCTGTGCCGAGGTGGTCGAAGAAAATGAATCTGTCAGATCGATTCGCTCCTAACCGAGCGGTGTACGAAAGAATGGGTACTATTGCTCAATAATTTATAGAAGGCCCGGCCCAACCGCACTATTGGTGCACTCCTGTCGCGTCCACGGCTATTCTAGGGTTCTATTCTATTCTATTCTATTCTGAGGGGGTTGAAGCTAATGTCCGTAGCTCTCTCGAGTGGAATCTTTGTACTCCTAGCTCCCGTGTAAATTGGAGCAGCAAGCCTGGATGTAAAAGCTGAGATAGGTGCTCTGTAGGTCCATGAATAGATACTCTCGTTTCTGTAATAGATCGACATGCTAACATAATGTATTCTTCTAGGGTTTGTCACCGTGGTGAGCGTGTTGAAAAGATTTGTCAGATTAGAGACAGTTGCAGATTGGCCAGGGTGCGCCGGACTTGTAAAGAAAAGGTGATACATACTCAAGGACCATGAAGGTTCTAAAAAATAAACTTTGAAAATCGGTGAATAATATGAAAAATATGATGAAAGATGAGATGTTAAATGCCGTAATTAGAGCTCGCGGGAAAAACCTATTATTAAATAGGCACCTAATCGTAATCAAACATTGACACCCAGAGAGGAATAAGCCGCTCTATAATAGCCTTTCAGAGGCCTGTAGTAGTGCGACAGGGACGCACGACCCGTGTGAGAGAGATGCACGACCAGAAGCGCCGCTCAACGTCAAAATACGTGCCCCATTCGTTTTATTGCCCTCTAGTGATGGGGTAGGAGAGCGGCGTTATCGATGAATTTAACACATTTAATTATATCGATTCTGATGGCGCATTTGATTTAAGCTATGGCAAAGTACAAAAGGTTTGTGCCTTCAGAATCCTATTCAATGTTCATGCTGATTAATATTTTATGGCGGGTTTTTAGTAGTGCTCATTATGGTTTTGGATTCCTTATTTATTTTAAGCGTTACTTCAGTTTTAAGAGAATAATCTCAGACATGATATTTAAGTTACTTTTATTTAAGTATACCACTATGTTTTAGTGACAAAGCTTTTATTAATTGTGAAATCTATTGCGACCGAAATTTATTTCTCCAACAGCAGTTGCTTCTGCTAAGCTGATTAGCTATAGATTTTTCAATCCAACTACCTAATACCTATCATCCATGAATATCGATAACCAAAGCATCGACAACACAACTAGCTTGCATGCGCTTCACTGAGGGCGGCACCGCGGCAACATCAAAGGAGGCCACCTCTTTGATGTGGCCGCCGGCGCGAGCCGCAAAACGCCGTAAGCGACAAATCCATACGTCATCCCGCTGTCATTATAACGCCTTACAATCGCGCTGGGAATGTGGAATTACTTACAAGACAATATAAATTGACAAGCTCGGTTTAATAACGATTACTGGCCTTTGAAGGTTTGGAGATGCGATGATATGACACCGGCGGGTTAATGGGGCCGTCGCAATCAATTAGGTGCCGATTTTTATTGAATCTTGAATTCTTTTCCGAACGATGACGTGTTTTGTTTTAACTTTTGATGTGTGATTTTTTTGTTTTTAATTGATCCACTGTGTGTGATGGGAGAGTTTTATAATATACCTAATGTATACAGGTCTACATATTTTTTTTATTAAGTAGATAAATAAATAAATAACTTATAAGTATTTCAGTAAATCCACGCCATGAAAGAGGTACTTAAGTCCCTATGTACCAGTCCACGAACACATGAAATACACCACATACTCGTAATACCTGCAAACAGAACTGCACCCTTTCAGAATGCAAAATTACACTGGCGCTTTTACAATCTTAACAATAGTTGGAGCCATTGTGAGGCGCACAAAAAGAAAATTACAGGTTTCTGGCTCAAGACGTATTGTGATGGACAATTTGGGCACCCCTGCGCCTTCTAGCGAGCTCTGATTCGAATCATGATGGGGTTTTTGTGTTGATTTCCAACTCTCGGTGGGTAGTGCCGTCCGGATACGAATGTAAATGAGGATTTCGCTGGAAAACTGATTGACAATCTGATTGTTACTGGGAATTGTATTAGTGGTTCTGCAAATGCTATACTTAAGCTAAAGATGAATGATTATTAAACTTTCTTGGCAGTGCCTAAACTTAAAAATAGCCTGATAGCTATAGCTATATAAGAACCTTACTTACGTATACAAATTTAAACGTTTGAAATGGAATGGCCTCAAATTTTTAGTAAAAAAAAACCACATTCCCCTAGCAGATGCACTGTACACTGCCAGTAATAATACTAGCGTGTAATTAAATAAATTTAACAGATAACTACGCATAATTAACTTGAAAAGGAACGTTTTGAACCGCGTGTCCATCAGTCGACCTTTATCAACGAGAAAAATCATCTAATTCACACCTTAAAGAACCCAAAACTTGACGTACAAAGGCTCATTCGACCGGTCAAATTAATCACTTGGTCCCTAATTATGCTATATTTTAGAATGTTTTCGGACGAAACGACACAGTTTTGACACAGTCCGTGGAGATTAATGGTCGCTAATTACTGAACGCACCGCCAGAAGGCGGGACCAACCGTTCTAATGGATCTTTTAGCGCAACTGTTGTGCCATTCGATTTTTAAATGCCGTTTCCGAACGCAGATTCTCTCCAAGGCCACCATTGACGTTATTGAGAAAATTAATGAGTTTTTAAATGTATTTTGAAGCGGCTCAAACTAATAAATATTGCGTAATTAAAAAGAAAAATTGCCTCGCTCGCTCCGCTGTGAAATTCACCGTCAGTTTTTTGTAATAAACCTTATAAACTTTCAGTTACAGTTATCATGGCTGCAATCTCGGCATACACACATTTATTACTTGGTTAATTAAAAGAACAACACAATTTATATAAATAATCAGCGCCTAGAGTTTTTTCGCGAGCTAATTGTTTCATCAGCAAAAAATTACAAATGATTTCGCAAAAACGTACACAACGGGAGAACATCTTTATCTTGAAGATCGTGGGAACCCAGGCTGCGCTTGACCACTTAAACCGTCGCAGAGTCGGCAAGATATGGCGTGAATCAGCACTCTTTCTATTAACACCCACCAGAATATCTTGGCACCCTTCCCCACGCTGTCACTAACTAAAATTGTAACCAGCCAAAGCCTTTTACACCATGCGATCAGCTCTTCGATGACTGGCCAAGTTCATCTAATGAGTAGTTAGCCTTTCTTCTCCGAGTGGACTTGTCATAGATAATTCGATTTAATGGCGGGGACCTATTAATTATCGAATTAGGGATGTATGCATTCGATTTGATATTTTGTTCACCGATGATGGCTGTGTGAAGATTTTTTGTATGGTGCGGTAACTTATGGGAACTTAACTTGCCTTAATTATCTATGGGCGGGGTTAGTAGTAGCCTCATTTAAAAACATAAGTACTTACCTATATGATATATTTAATAAGCTGTGAATAACGTTATACGGTGTACCTATAACGTACTCTACTTTTAAATCTAAATTTAAAATATCGTATCGATTTAATTAAGATGCCTTCCACCACAATGTTATTCAAGTAGGTAATTCATCTAAGTTTTATTACATTAAATCAGACAATTAACATTAATTATATTAATAAACCCCTCGGCTACATATTATAACGTGCGAAAAGAGACTGCCATAAAACTTGAACAAAGACATCATTTCTTTAACTTTGCGTTTTCACTTAAATCCTACCAGCTAAGTTGGAATTGGCCTTCCCAGTCCCATTGAAGATATCAGTCGTATAACTTTTTTATTTGGACGGGTTATAAACATTGGTCGGCTCATCTTGCGGCGGTTTTTGATTTATAAACAATACGTCAGTGACGTAAGCTTCTTTAGCGGCACAGATTTATCGCTAGGGATGTGGTAAAGAAATTAAGCATGTCGATGGAACACTTTAAATTAGACATTCACTAATGCCAGCTATTTTTGAAAGAATATCCTGTCTCTAGTGTGCGTAATATTGTCGGCTTGAGTCCATAGTAATTCGATAGGCGGGTCACTGGAGTTTGTATGCGTTTTATTAGATCAAGATGTCATAAAAATTGCTATCGGCTTGAGTCGACTGATGATACAAATGTCTATGGATCTCTTGGGGTCAGGATCACAGGGGATTATGGATTAGCCCAAGGGTTGGACCGTGAAACAGTTACAGTGAAACGTGGTTTTTTTCAACTTACCGGTGGCTGCAGAACGAGCTGGCACATAAGTGAAGAATCTACAGACCTTCAGAAGGATGTCCAAGAATCAATGAACTTGTAAGTAGGTATACTAGAGACAAGACACTCCACTTTTATGTCCCAACAAAAATCGACTCGATACTTCTTTAGCCCCATCACTATCGACCATTCCTCAAGCCCATGACTCAACCCGTTCATACGGATTATGCTATCTCCGTCCCTTTCTCCTTCATAGGCCATCTACAGCTGCCTCTCTCGCACAACAATAAGTGGTATCTTTGAAACGCCGCGGCGGCGTCTTTGAAGCTCTGTGGCCACGCCTATTGGCCGGCTCTCCCTCTGCTAACTTCAGGCGTGATTCGTCACGTGCTAATGACAATGCTTTTAATTATTGATTGCAATTAGTGAACTTGTCGCCGTGATAGTTTGCGTAGGCAGAATAGGCAGGTGAAGGGTTAAGCTTAAGTGTCGATTTTTGTAACCGGCTTAACTATACGGAATGACTTTTGTGTTATGAGACATACATAATCTGCCTTTTGCCTTTTTTTTAATAAGTAGGTATATTCTTCTACCATAAGCATATAGATCTCTACATTTCCGTTTTCATGACTTTATAGACGGTCTGATTGATGGACTTTATAGACCAAGGGATTTCAGGAATTAAAATCACCTCCCTGAAACCACCATGACTCTTATAATATTTACATAGATGCAGATTAACAACAAACAACATTACACGAACTGTACAAGTCAATAAACAACCGGGCCTCCACAGGGCACCATTTTAGGTCCTCCTTTTTACAATATTATCTTCCCTTCCATAAAATTGCCGAAGTGGGCACTATAACTATAATTGTTTTATAAGTATTAAGTATTGTTTTATAAGTATTGTATTGTACTTACATATTTCAATTTATGTATAATGTATAAGTATTTAATTAGCTATATTTATTTATTTATTTTTATTTTATTATTGTTAAGAGCAGACATACAGAGCAGATGGATACATTAAAGTTAAAATACATAAATAGTACTTTTTCCAATAAAGTACTTACATATTTCAATTTATGTATAATGTATAAGTATTTAATTAGCTATATTTATTTATTTATTTTTATTTTTATTATTGTTAAGGAAACATACAGAGCAGATGGATACATTAAAGTTAAAATACATAATTAGTACTTTTTCCAATAAAGTTTCCATTAAGTAATATTTGAAGACATCTTAGTTTTAAGAATCCACAATACACATTAAAAACTCTTAACACACACATAAACATGGTTACACAGAGCATTTATACAGTTTATACTACAAAATTAACAGAGCTATATTACATAGCCTATGTAAACATACTTTTATAAGTAAGTATTTAAGTAAGTACTTAAGTACACTAATATCATTCCCTACAGAAAAACTTCGACATTTATTGCTCATTGCTCATTCGAAGCCCAGTAGCCTTCGCGTTCAAATCTCAAAACAACGCAACAGCATTCCTAGGCCCCTAGAGCCTCGTCCAAAATCACCAGCACTTAGCCAGCGATCTAAGCTGCAAGTATACGTGCGTCCCGCGTAATTACAGGCCGCCCCACTTCAAACGCACCGCCGTCCTCCGCGGCACCTTTGAACGCTAATAAACCCGACCCAACCCACACCCGACTATCAATCTTCACTCCCGAATCGTAAGACCGACTTTTGAACGCACTCCCGTGCTCTGCTTAACACCTTAGCAGCATAAAAGGGTCATATCGGTTAGGATTTTGCCACGGATATGTCAAAAAGCTGTTTTTATTACGTCACTAAATATGAGTGCCCTGATTGGGTGGAATTAGGTACGTTATTTTTGATGTGATTATGACTTTTGATGTTATTAGCCCTTTGAGGTATTTTTTGGGATTTGTTTTGATTAGTTGGATGCTTCTGTTTTTTCGGATAGCTCTTGCCTTGGTCTGCAATATCAATAAAATTACTTAAGTATTAATTTTTGCCATCCCTGTTACAGCCCTACCTAGCATCTAATGGAGCCTATGCCTAAGTACCTATCTAATATTATATAACTTATATACATTATTTTAAAAGCCAACTCTCCCAATTTCACTTTCTAAAATCACTACCACTAATACATCAAAAGTTTCATAATATTATATTTATATATTAGTCACGTGTCATATAAAGTCATCATGTGAGACCACCTACAGTTTTACCAATTCACCTAAGTAGGAACCTTTGTACCTGCTGCACAAATATGTTTAAGTCAAACTATGATGAGCTTTTCTTGTCATTATATCTGATCTTTCGTGCCTTTTATTTATGTTATGACCTGACTAAACTAAACTTAAAATTCCAAGCATTACTATTAAACCAAAACCCCATGATTCAACCAGTGCGTCCTGCCAGTGATGACGTATGGTGCAGAGACGTGGACACTGACGGCAGGACTGGTCCACCCATTTAAAGTCGCTCAGCGTGCTATTGGTAGAGCTATGCTTGGGGTTTCTATGATTGATCGGATCAGAAATGAGGTTATCCGTCAGAGGACTAAGGTTACCGACATAGCTGTCAAAATATGCAAGCTGAAGTGGCAGTGGGCTGGTCATATCTGCCGTAGAACCGATAACCGTTGGGTTACACGAGTTCTCGAGAGGAGACCACGAACAGGCAAACGCAGCGTGGGACGCCCTCCTGCCCGCCGGACCGACGACTTTAGGCGGGTAGCCGGTAGTGGTTGCATGAGGAAGGCCGAGGACCGACAGTTGTGGCTCCATGGGAGAGGCCTATGTCCAGCAGTGGATGATTATTGGCTGATGATGATGACCCCAAAACCCCATGATCCCATCCATGAATAGAACCCTAGAAGTCTGCAGAAGCTGCTGATCTTCTAACGACAATATCGGTCAACTATGCTACAGATCACTAAATAGCAGTTACTTTAAGTACTAATATGCCTTTGTCTAAATAAAAGTTAGTTATTCAGACAAGGTTGCGTGTCTGAAGTGAGTTAAAATAATTATGATTAACCTGACAGCTGTTATAACAAGGATACGTATGAACTCGTGCGGTCATTAGCTAAACAACTTATTACTTGTTTGAAATATCTTGTTTTTGCTCAAATAAAACGTATTGTACGACGAGAATCTATTGAGATGAAACAATCATCTTTTACAAACACGCAATGTGTCTGCATAAGGATGTTTGTATTACTAAAGGGTTCTGCAATATTTCCAATTTATTTTTGAGTCTAATAAACTTCGTGTTTTTCATGGATTTTCCGTTTTCACGATGTCATATTTTGTTTATTATAAATATTATAATGTACAGCATAAAATATGTAAATGGTGCGTCTAGCGAACACGATTGTGAAACTTTTGATAGAAATATAATCATGCGGATGAGATTGCAGAACCAAACTAAAACTTATTTTGTGTAAGTGTATGTATACCTATATACGTTACGATAATGTCCCCAATAGGAAAATGTTTGTTATAGGATTATATCTCACAGTTCGAGTAATGAACACTAAACGCGAATTCGTAAGCCGCTGCGGCACTTTTTCGTCTGCGTAAAATATCCAAACTTATACCAATCAATCAAATCAGTACCTACTTATACTATACAGATCCCTAAAAAACTACTACCAACTACCATCAGTTTTCCAACCGGACTGTCAAAGATAATGGACAGATTGTAGGTAGGTACCAAGGATTGTGGGGTGCATGACTGTATTACCGGCAGCGTGTTGCATGGGCAGATAGATCACCGCTTGCCACGACGACGTCATTATTGAACACTATGGGAATGAAGAGATTCAGGGCTGACGGAGTTATTAGCATACAGTTTATTAGATAAATATAGTAAGAAATAGATAAAGATGATAGTTTAATTTTGCTCACAGGTCTGTATGTCGAAGGTCCAGGGCTCGGCATGGGGGCCCCTTCGAAGATAAAATCCGAAGGAATGTTTATGTTCACTCACAAAATTCACTTGTCTGTTTATAATATAATAGACAAAAATATAATTTATTTAACATGTACCTATTTAACTTTAAGTAGGTAAATAACTGACAATGATAAAACAGAATTTGCAAAATTTTATTTTCACTACTTTATAGATGAGTGTACTTTTTTTTCAATACTACTAATCTATGAGAACTCGTACTTATTATCTTTATTTCATAATCTGAATCTGATAGGATTATTGTAGTATTGAATGTGGCCGAAAATTAACAACACTTTATGGGTCCCTATTGGATTATTGGAAAAAAATTGTGCACCGTGGAAGTATGTCTTAATTTATATTTTTCATTTAAGCAACATAATTATAGGTACCTAGTACCTACCTAGTCACACCGTTTTTTTTAAAAACCAAAAAGGTAAGTTTATTGACATAACCTGAAGCATATTATTTTCCTCTCATACTCTGAGTACTCCATGAATCGTACAACCCTAATTTAGTTCCAGCAGCGGCCACGGCGGCGCTGCAAGCGGCCACCCAGCGAGCGCTATCGCCGTCCCTGTCTCTCGGGCTAGTGCTGTCTCGCTCGCACGCGCCCGGTGGTCCATAACGAGAGGGCGGCCGAATGTTACCTCGGGGGTACTTACCTGAAATTCACGAAAGCTCACCATAGATATCGGTTTTCTTTAAAAAAAAAATAAGTTTTTTTGGGTCGTTATTTTTAGAAAACAAGATGGGTAGCCTCTAATTATCCTCTTGCTTGAATATACGATTAATATTACATTGCAATTTGCATTTTTCCTCGAATAAGAATCTAAGTACCTACCATACCGAGAACTAGAGGTACATAATAATATGTACTTACAGGAAATTTCATGATGTTTCGTTTATTTTAAACGTAAGTACCTAGCTAGCTACTAATATACTTACAATTACAATACCAACTAAATTTAGGAAATTGGCGTGAACAATAAAACTCACATTTAAAACATATTATTTCGTCAAACACCATTTTTACTTCAATAAAGCTTTCACGTCTTTTAAAAAACAAAACACGCCCGATTGCTTTTTTCTTCACAAATAAGTTTTCCAACTGGCCATGCTTTAGTATACGAAGGAGGTCCTACACCAAGGAGGTCTATCAGGTAAATGATGCCTCATTTTTTACGTGATTACCCGCAAGTATGTTTATAAATTTACGATAAATCGTTCTCGCTCGGCGTAATCGACGAGGCGGCATTAAAATTGCATTAATTCAGTATCGATACAGCCGTGTATCGATGATACACCGATGCGATTAATCACTCAATGAGGCTGTAACGGACGCCTCGTGTGGAACGCGTTTGGCGCGCCTTGCGTGGCCCTGTCCTGTCAGTGACACTGGTTTCAGTTCCGTTGAAATATGGTTTAAAAAGTGACATGGGTTGTTCGAAAGACTACTAGAGTCACACATCATGATAAGATGATTCCTGTTACAGGTCACCATAATTTTCCTAACTACGCACACATACTATTGCGAAGTCTGTCTCGATTAATTTGGTACATTTTATTGGGTACGATCATACGACCCAACTAAAAACGTCTAGATAAGGACTTATCCATCCGACGTCACACGAATTATCTTAGGAAGGAGTACCTATTGGCAAAAACATAGCATACAACAGGGTGAGATATGTAGCAGTAGGAGTAGTCCTTCCGCCATTTTCATATTATTCTTCTTCTTATCGTGTCGACGACAAACGAACTAAGTCGCTAAATAATACATGTCCAGAACTGGGCCACTGATACTGCACCGTCATTTCATTTTCTGATTCTGTAATTTACTGAAACTCTTGTAAGTAGGTACCTACCTACGGTCTATTTCAGAATTCAGAACCAATGATATTCATGAGATGTGTAGCAGCTTCATCAATTCCATTGTAGAAAACCGATAGCATTTAAGCACGGATCCGATGATCGATGTCATTTATGTGTTCGCAATACTTGCCCTGTTCTAGCCTAGGTTGCCTAGGTTACCTAGGCTAGGAATTCAAGCTTTCTACTGATTGACACATTGTATGCGTCCTCGATCGGGCGACACGCTGATCGGCGCAAACGCATAATAATGCCATTAATTTCTAATAACGTATCGCCACAACTACACAACCTTACACACAGATGATTGAGTCACGTGCCCGCACGACAAGTCTATAATCTGTGATCGTGATGATCACAGATGATCACTAATGTTCACGACGCTCACCTTTCGCACGCTTTCGACTCTGTGTCATTGGGGGCAATTCTTTTGTCTCAAATTATGGATTGACCGTTGCGCTTGTGCAATTCAAACCGAAAAATCTGCAATTATGCTTCTAAGCTTATGATCAATAGAGAAAATGGCTTAGTAGGTACTTAGACTTAGTACTTATATGGATACATTTATTTTTGGATAGAATATTATCATTAAGTTTTAATATCATCGCATTATTTGAGTGAAGAGGTAAAGACGAAATAAAAAGTCGTTACATTTATTTTCGCCTATTTGTTCTTTTTTGAAGTTGGTGCCATATTTCTTCAGATTACTTTGTCACCGCACCAACATCAAAAAAGAACAGTTCCTGCTTAGGTATATTTGTACTGTCACATACGAGTAGAAATTGTTAAATTATTTCTTACATTTTAGTGGTTTTTTGAAGTCGGTTTTTTAATTTTTTTAATTATTAGTTAGTAATATTCTGATGCACTGCTGTTAAACGTACTTCAATATTGCAGGCGGCGCCATTAAGCTAAACCTAGCCTTTTCCGTTCAAGAGTAATTTGGTGCTATATCCATCACTGAAACTTTTTCATTGCTCGCGGCCTGAAACTTTTTCATTGCTTGTAGCTTGTAGTAGAAGACCTTTTCGGCTAATATCGTAGCTTCGATCGATTAAAACTAAATCAGCCTCAATTATTCCAGGCTATGAAATTGATTCTGTAACCTCTAAACATAACAATGCAATACAAACTTCTGAATCTGAAATGTCTGAATTCAACCTTATCTTATGATGCGCAGAGCGAAAGGCCCGATCTTTCGTCTCTCTCTCGGGCGTGGCTTCCTAAACCCGCGCTCCACACTATGTGAGGTCCAATGGTAAATTATGAGACCCCACAAATACAGACTTTCGAAATACATCACTCGATGCACAGAAGAGTTATGAAATATTAAGACGTTGTGGTCGCTTTTTGGGGGTCCGTGGTTGTAGGGTATGAAAGAACCTTTGGATGTTATATGTTTGAATATTGTTAGTAATTTGTCTTCGGATCAGTGATTTTAGATATGAAATAAGTAAATTAATGTTAAAATATTCTTGAAACTATAGGCAGGTAGATAGGTACAGTCCAACTATAAAGTCCTGACATTAAAGAGTGCGATTTTGCAAAGACTTTTTAACATTATCAGTAATTTACTTACATTTACTACATTTAAAAAATAACGTACCGTTCGGAAATGGCTTTTTAACGGATTTGTCCTTTAATAAATATAGGTAATACATCGATTAAATACGGTCTGTTTAGTTAGGATACACTTCCGTTTTCAGGACTTTGTGGTTTTACTGTACCTTAACACTTAACCAGTTGCTCATAATCGTTCCTGAATATACAGTTATTGGACAAAGGAGTCATAATGCGATGCTTAATTGACGTGGCCTGAAAGCTTAGAACCACTGAGGCCCGGGTCTCCTATTACGCGCCGTAGGTCGCGTCCAGCGTCACGCTGCCGCTGTAGGCCGCGTCACGATGCTCACTATGTCTACGCGCCAACGTCGGCGTGTGAGGGAGACCGCCTCAGTACATTTATATAGTGACCATCGTGACGCGGCCTACAGCGTGACGCTGGACGTGACATACGTCGTAAATAGGAGACCCGGGCCTGAAAGCTAGCCTGCCTGCGTGATCAGTACATATCCAGAAATCGGACCAACTGCGGATATACGGGTTCGTTATCGACGCGACGTTGATAAACGTCACTATAGATAGGTAAGTACATACCTATTATAGGGATTCGCCATAAGTACGGCACTGTGATTGATGGAGTGCGCATTAAACGGGTTTATCGACGGCTTCCGTTTTTTTCTCGTTAAAAATATTGATAAATAATTTACTTATCATGTTCTTATTTTTAAAATCTTCTTACGTTTTCTCTACGGATCCCAACTCCTTTACTAGGTAACGATACTGGCAATCTTATAACTCTTAACTTTATCTACCCAGTCAGTGTAAACTAACGCTAATTAACTTATCCGAATATTCCATTATTCATTTTGATGAGCGTTCCCATTTTTTTATCATGATTTTATTATTATTAGATTTACAAACACACTTAAGACTTTCACTGATCGATTGGTATAGATCGATTTTACCTGTTAGGTGTTTATAATGTTTCTTAAATGTTAGACAAGACCTACCTACAGTCAAACTATAAAGTCCGACATCAAAGAATGCGATTTTGCTAAGACTTTTTATGATTATCAGTTATTTACCTACTTACTTACTTTTACATACATTTTAAAAATAAAATACTGATTGATTATGGATTTTTACGGATAACCTTTAATAAATATAACAGATCGATTAAATAGGATCTTTAACAATTAGCTAGGATCCACATCCGTTTTCACGACTTTATAGTTGGACTGTACGCATTCCGAAACAACTCAGTCCCGGACTTAGAAAAATCGCGAGAAAATGGACAACATTTCAAAAAACTAAAGCTGCTATAAATCGAAAACCATTTCGAGATTTAGCTCTCAAGACCACAAAAAAAATCATTTTAATTTTTTTGGATGTATCATTTTCGAGAAAATCATAAAATAGTAAAAAAGTGGTGATGACGTCATGCATCAGGTGCGATGCATTTTGATGATCAAAGCCTATAGATTTAAAAACAAAGTAACTGTCACTTTCATTTTCGATTGACGTTGACGTTTTATCGAGTCGTTGTTGTTTATTTGGGTCATTTTCATAAATTCTGTTCTGACACTTTCTGACTATTTTTTTTAATTTATCATATAAAATGGTTAGTACTTATTAAGAGATGACCTCTATTTAATATGTCCCAGAGCATGCCACCGCCTACATAGCTGAAAAAATGCCTCTGCTTATTTTTTTACATGATAAGTACCTACTATGTATGTATCATCAGAAATATCAATGTCATTTGAAAATGACCCATTTGTTGGTTGGCATGTAAACAAAGTTTAAATGTCACTTGTCAGTGTCATTTATGTTTTTTTTCGAGACTAACCCCCTTATTCATAGAGAAGTTACAAAACGTTTTAATTAATAAACTATTTTGTCCCTCTCCAACAAAGAACAATTTGTTCTTTGACAGAGAGGGACAAAACAGTTTATTAGTTAAAACGTATTGTAACTTTTCTATGAATAAGGGGGTAAGGCAATAGACAAAAATAGAAATTGAGCCTAATATGTGATGTCACTTCCGGTTTTAAAATAATTAACTTTAAAGTAAAAAATAACATGCAAAAATTCATGTATATACAAAATAAAAAAATACGGGTCCTCTAATTTTTTATAACCTTTCCGAATAGCTAATAAAAATATAGGGTAAAGAAAATTAAATGTTGTCCATTATCAGCTTCTCGATAACACTTTTTTTGGTCAAGTTTACACAAATTTTCAGCAGTCGTAGGTAATAAGTACACTGTGTTTTTGAATGAACAGTTGTTCAATGCCTTTAAGTACCCACCTACTTATATATTTTATTATTAAAATATGTTCCATTTCAAATAATAGGTGTGTATCTACAACAAATACAAAAATATGTTGGGATGTTTACTAAACAGGGTGATTATAAGGTTTTATATAAATCTTATTGCTTCTCAATTCAAACTTTTATTTTACTATGTACCTGTGTAGGTACTAGGTTTTTGGCCATTAAAATTTTTAGGTAAGTAGGTACCAAGGACTTTGTATTATAACATAGCTAAATATACAAAGTCCTTGGTAGGTACCTACTTACTATATTTGTAAAAAAATATGAGCCCTATGACGTTTGATAGACGGATCCTTATGCCCGGTGAATAAAGTTGGATTTCCCTTGAAAATTTACAAATGAATGGGTTAGACAGCTGTCAGGATATATTTTACAAGGTATAGGCATGGAAGTAATAAGTACTTACTAAGTACTTATTTCTTCCATGTGTATAGGTACTCACCTATTGCTTTTGTTTTGTAAGCACTCTGCTCAAAAACAATTTTATAGTTTCCTTTCCAAAGTCTTTCCAAATAATATTTTGTCGGATATCAATACCTAGCTTTATTTATAAGAAATCCCCATGATAATTAATAATATTTATGATAAAATCTATGAACGTGTAATGGAAAAGGATTTTCTAGCGTAGTAGTAGTACGTCTGTCGTCTACAATGGAGAAACTCACAAATTAATATAATATTATGTAGTCTGAGCCTATCTGAAACCTAGTTAAACATTGTGAGATATGGCGTTTCGACTTTCTCCGTGTTCGGCATCATAAGGGTCACAGTGACAGTTAAATAAAGTCCATTTTTCTCTCCACCTTTAATTTGCAAGGTGCGGGTGCCTATATAAATAGAGTGAGTCGCCCGCGCGCCTCAGTTGGTTTTTGATTTTTGAAGTGAACACTTCGGCAAAATGGCTCAATGTAGCCACGGTTCTCGTCGGCTTCGCTCCGACGGGGAAAAATATAATATTGAATTTGCGGAGTCCTCGCTGCCGGGAGCTGTAGCGTGATGCGGACCAGGTGGCGCGGGGCCTGCCGGCTGCTGCGCACGCAGCCATTGCTGAGGATTTCGCAACGAAGGTTTGAGTTGATAAGCCGTGAGTAAAATGCTATTATTTACTGGTTTTAAAAGCTCAGCCACTGGTCATAATGCTCCGGCGCTTGGGGTTTTTATCCCACGCAGTAGGGTCCGATTCAATAGTCGTGGTGATGATTGATCACATATTCCGGTCCTACTAGTGGCGCTTGAGCTAGATACTTACATTAATGACCGCTTTAAGTAAAGCATATGTTAATTTTATGCAGGAAAAAATTACAAAAATATATTTTTCTACCCTCAATTTCTAATATTTTTAGAAAACAGTTGATAAAAACTTTGCTATTACAATAATGCACTTGATTATAGCTTATGTAAGGCTTTACAAACAGGAGCTTTCCAGGACCGTCATAGGATTTTTTTACAGGAAGCACGTGGCTCCGAGTTTCAGTATGTTGGGACATTGTGGCATGTGCGGCGAGTAATGTGATCCGCCGGTACCTACCCGCTGAGGGTAGGCAGGCCGATTCGGTGAAATTGAAGTTTCGTGTAACCTGCACCCGGCCCTGTGCTCCTGCGCTGGCCGCCGTCTTGTGGCACCTGCATCGCACCGTACACCCGGCCCTGCGCTCCTGCCCTGGCCACCGGTTCGTGCCACCTGCATCGCAGTATACACCCAGCCCTGTGCTCCTGCGCTGGCCGCCGTCTCGTGCCACCTGCATCGCAGCGTACACCCGGTCCTGGCCCTGGCCACCGGTTTGTGGTACCTGCATCGCTGCATAGACCCAGCCATGCACTCCTGCCCTGGCGGCTGTACACCCGGTCCTGGCCCTGGCCATCGTTTTGTGCCACCTGCATCGCAGCGTACACCTGGTCCTGGCCCTGGCCACCGGTTTGTGCTACCTGCATTGCTGCATAGACCCAGCCATGTACTCCTGCCCTGGCGGCTGTGTTGTCCCACCTGCATCGCTGCGCACACCTGGCACTCCTGTTCTGGTTGCCAGATCCAAACGCCCCCTGTCTGGGAAGAGATTTTATGCTCAGCGGAACCGCCTGCACTATTGCTAGCACGGTCATAATCATCATCAGCCATCATTATGAGTGACTTATTTAGAAGGTATCGAGTAACGTGCGCTATTCATCAGTGATTTTGGCATATGCAGACGAAAGTTTACTGCCAAGGTTGGTCATGTTAGCCATACAAGGGCACACCAACGAAGCCTGAGTAACCACCTGCAGTCGCCGTAGCCGCATCGGCATGGATGACGACAAATCGGGTAACGTGCACCGCTTCTAAAAGTGTTATAGTTCTTCAATTTGATGCCTCCGCTGAGGTAGGGTATTCTATTAAAGCAGCTTTCTTCTGAACTGCCCAAAGTGACCTGTAGACTGCTCCTGGGGATAGTTGTGCAATCAATTTTTTATTTCGATGTCTCTGCTGAAGAAACTGTCTAATGCAGCTTTTGTTCTAAACTGCCTAAAGATCATTGGACTGCTCATGGGAATGGTGACGCACGGTAAGTACAGGAGCGTTACTCTATACTGATGAGAAACGAACGAACGAGAGCTGTCGTGCAATCGGCACGTTTAATACATACAAACTCTACGGCTCGCGCCGCAGTGCACTGAAAGTTCGTTTTTCGTCATATAAAGTGACCCCCCCAGACACTATCTTAAGTGTCATGACACATCGGCAGATTCCAGCTTTGAGTCTTTTCTTTTCTCGGCTGTGAGCAAAGTGAATCCCACCGGCGAGTGTTCAACCTAAAAGCACTGAGCTAATTCCTGATTTCGTGAAAGTCGCTGTTGCTATACCATACCGCTTCACAAGTTACCGAATTTATTATGATCCTACTGTCGGGTGATCATGATCGGAGTGTCATCGCGGTTTCTGAGTGGCACCATATTAGCTGTCTTCCATATGTCTCAGTGGATTGTGAGTGTGTATCCGGGCTCTTTGTTGAAAAATGCGTGAACCTCCTACGCAGCAGCTGTCTACTAGTTGTGTATCGAATAAATCGAGTAACGGTGCTCTTGCACGAGACGACTACCTTTTGGTAAACTTCCACTATTCTGGGAACATGCATATACCTACTGTGTACTGAGTATCACATCACGTGTAGCCGCAGCCCTACTCAATGTACGGGGCTAGATAATAAACAATGGCAGTCGTCATTAAATTTCTATGAATTTCGAAGGTCATCATTTGGAGCACAATCCAAAGTGTGAAAGTACCTATTCATGCCTAGACGGCTTCTCTAATGAAAATGCATTTTTAATTCGATTCTGGCGCAAACTTTTCATAACTATTTTTCAACACTGTATCTGCTGAAACTACTTAGACTGACTGGTTAAGATGCAGACGTGCCGTTTTCACAATTCCATTTTGAGTAATCCTCAACTGTTTTATGGATCTTTCAGTTAGTTACGTAACTAGTTACCAAGTAAAAAAATACTTGTGTCATGCTCGTACTCGCATCTCATTTAGGAGCTCTCTGGCCTCTAGCTGAAGGCTAGAACTGGTATGTATATCTACTAAGCTAGTACAGAGTTATAACCGGGCAGCGGTGACGTGGTAGCTGCTTGATTTATTAGAGTTTGCTGAAAACTTTCTAAATAAAACTTTCTAATAATTAATAGTCATAATATTAACTCTTCGCAGTTCTTTCAGAATGAAATACCAGGTCGCTGAAGTAGGTAACCTTCCTTAGCTGGACAACAACAAGCCTTTTTGTTTTAAAGAATGTCACAGTTATTCGCCGTTCCACTGTCATATCGATGTCCAAGGACTTTTTCTTGGGTATAGCTAACTACCTAAGTTTACCTATAGATAGCCGCAAGCTATCTGCTGTTGGTGAACTGTCAGTTCTGATTGATAAGTCAGGCTCGAGGTGGCTCGTCCAACTGTCCATGTTCCCGCCACCATGATTGTTGCTTCCACAGATTAGAGAGTCTATGTTGGCTGTCGTTGCATCAGGTCTGATCAGGTACAACTAACATCTTTACGTACCATCTTTATTTAATCGAACTATGTTATTTTGTTTTATCTAGGTTGACTTAATGGTTTCAAAATCGAACCTACAACAATGTAAGTAGGTACCTACCTACGTACCTTTGAAGTTGCAACAAGGCGAAGCCTTAAGGTTTTGGCCGAGACCTGCCCTTAGTGTTGACGAACATACCTAAAGGTGACCTTGTTAATGTTTTTCATATGAAGTACTGAACATTTTACTTATCCTGGTGGCATGACTGATCATTTACTTACCCAGTTAAGACATGTTAGCCGGGTTTCATTTATCAACTATTATAATTGTTATTGTTGTGTTAATCAATCTTTATTAATTGATGTCATCTACCAAGGAATGCTGCCAGAGCTTATAATATTCACACATGATGATACAGAATGATAGTAGCCCACAAAATCGGTGCAAAGGCTTATAAAATAACTTTCCTTCCTAGTAGGACTGCACAGGAACTCGTTAACCGCCGAGTTAGTTAGAATACAAAATTAGACTGTGTGTTACTTGTCAATCTAGAATATGAATATAGTGACCTGCATCATGTTTTGAAAAACTGAATACTTAGTTATCCGCCAGTGTCACAGCCTTCATCTAATCTTTTCCAGTAGCTGATGAGGCTGAGATATTTAGTAAAATTATCTTCCCTTCAAGCACCACTCCTCGTTCCAAGGACTAGATGCCGCGACAGGTGTTGCAGGCCGTGTCGTCGTACAGGGCTGACTGAGCAGGTCCTCGAGGCTCCAGGGTCGGCTGCTGCATTTCTAAGGTCAGTCCAGAATTACATACCCTAGTCAGCATGTGCTGACCTGAGCCCCAGCGGCCTGGATCGATATTCTAATTTTACAGCTATTAAATATTGTTGCAAAGTATTTCACTGGTTCCATCCATTCGGCTAGTGTATTTTAAAAATATTGCCTTGACAATAACAAGATTTTGATCAATAATTACTTATAAGTATTGCTTTCGAAGAGGCACTGTGTGTATCCATATGTATAAATACCTACCTATATGTATAGGTACATACCTTCCATAACTTTCTGACAAGTCAGGAATAATAAGGAAGTTCTTAAGTCTTATGTATACTTATACCTTTCTTTTTAGTATATCTATTACCTAGAAATCTATGCATTATAAATTTATAGATTCAAATATTTATCTACTGATATACTCATCAGTAGCTTATGGGTCACAGTTGGTTTTCTCTCCACCATGCGATAATAAACACATCTCACAATGTTTAACTAGGTTTCAGATAGGCTCAGACTACATAATAGACGCATTTTTCCTGAAATAAAAATGACATATTATGTATCTAGCCTATCTGAAACCTAGTCATTTCTGCATGGTGATATTACAACTGAGGCGCGCGGGCGACTCACTCTATTTATATAGGCACCCGCACCTTGCAAATTAAAGGTGGAGAGAAAAATGGACTTTATTTAACTGTCACTGTGACCCTTATGATGCCGAACACGGAGAAAGTCGAAACGCCATATCTCACAATGTTTAACTAGGTTTCAGATAGGCTAGATACATAATATGTCATTTTTATTTCAGGAAAAATGCGTCTATTATTTAACTTTCCACACTTTTTGTGTAGTCCTTGCCACCGTACTTAGCAGAATATTAGAATATTATCCCAAAGTATCTACCATGCTTTCAGGAAAACCAAAAACCACTTTTTGGATTACCTATAGCGCCATCCTGTGACAATTAATGTAACTAACTTACTGAAGTTCAAACATACTGCCATCTATTGCCGACTGGATTATCTAAAAAGTTCCTGCTATTCGACAACAGATGACAGTACGTAACAACAATAACACTAAACTGTCCCTGTCCGATGGAATAAACGGCAGATAGGTAAAATATGCAGTAAAATGGCTGTAAATATTCAGCTAAATAAATTAATAATTAATTAGAATAAATGCATATTTTTTTCATTTTTTTTTTATTTAGTATTATTGAAACTCAGAATAATTATGGGTTCCACTTTTTTTTTGGGTCTGTGATTCTACGTTAATGTCAAAAGTGCAATGACACATTGACAGAAGGTAAATAAATAAATCCGCTGCGCGTGTGAAATTATGTCAAGTTTCGTAATAGCTACTGCGTTTTAACGATAAAGTAATGAATAATCAGCTCATATCAAAGGTAATAAAATTCAACAATCAATCTTGTCCTGAGTTTGTTTACGAAAATCCACTTCTCGACAGAAAAATGACTGAAGAATTAGTGAGAAGTTTTGTGAAGGTTCTCAACGTACCAAACCAAAATCAGGGTGTGAGCAACAATTTACGCCTATGTGTACTTGAAAACATACGAAAACTATGTCAGGCCGGTACCGAAGGCCACAAAAATGTAGACGACAACTTTACCAGTATGATGACCGAGTTTTTCAACTTAAACATAGGGGCTGGCTCTTCCGATGACTCCGTGGACCGTAAACTCGACGCTTTCTTAGCCAGGAAACTTAAACACATGGAGTTGAACAGCGCTTTTGACTCGGAGCTGAATCCCGAAATACTCCAAGCCATGATCAACCTTAACTGCCAGGGAATTTACTTGGAAAAGCTCTCCACAGACCTCATACATTGGGATGTAAATAATGACAAACAACACCATCTAATGAGGAATTTGTGGACAAATCCCGACTCAACAGGGTCAAGCTCACAAATGCTCGACAATGTTACCATTAAAATGAAGGTTGAACTTGAGAAATACCTTTTAAGTTTATGTCACTATGTAATAGTGAACAAAGACATAGAGATCAGAACTGTATTCACATCCTATGAAAATCTGCTTCAACTGGTGGACAAATGTGTGGATTCATCTCAATGTTTCCAAATGAGCATCAGCATTTTGAATTTCATTTTTATTACAACAAATTGTGATGAACGCCTGCAGCAATTTATACCATGCTTTATTATAATTGTAAAGAACCGAGTCCCGTCCCACAAATTCATGGTTCTGTACCCGAGTCACTTGAGCAGTGTTGTTATACTACTGGATATGGACCTGGATATTCTGGAGAGTCCATTCAGAGATGTGTATGTCACCCACACACTGGCACATCTGAAGAGATTGCACACATCATCTTTGCATGACCTCATCATGCTTATATCCCACTACCCACAATGGTTCGATGAGTATTTTGGTAAAGAGCTTTCAAATGAAATGGAAAGTTAATTATAAATAAGATGTTACTAATTCTGTGTTGGTATTAATGACTATAATTTAATTCCTGTTTCCAATGGCAGGAAAAAGCTATCTGTGTGATAAAATCACCAACTATTAGTTATTTTTATCCCACAAATAACTTTTACCCTGACATTGTGAAATGGAAACCTAATCTAAATGCAAATAAGACTGTAGCAATAAAACTTAATTTTATATTGGCTGATCACAATACATTTAAGATTGGATAAATGGCGACTAAAAGTTATGAAATGTAATAAGAAGCAATAAGAGTTTTAGTACTATGTAGGTACTAATTTCAAGTATAATATTTTTGTGACTGCTTAGTTGTAAGATTAATCTATAATAATATCCCACCTTAAATAAATTTAATTGTAATGATGTAAAGGTTTTTAAATTTACAACAACTTTTTCAGTATTCAATACCTTTTATTTAAAAAATCAACCAAATAGTCCTTTGAGAACTATGCAACAATACAAAAAGCAGAATATAAAAATACTTAAAAACTATCTCGAGATTCACCACAATCACATTATGGAGGGTTGAATGAAAAAAATAATAAAAAAAGTACCTATACTATAACAACAAAAAACTTTACTCCCGTTTCACAGTAGGCGTAAAGCTGACACTAGAGTAGTAACTCAAATACACAGCCTGGTTTCCTAACAAATTCCTACATACTAAAATCACAAAGTATGTTTTATAATAATATTCTTTTCTTGTAAGTACATACTCTTCAAGTCTGCAGTTGTATTCTACACTCATATGAAACTAGAAACATACTGAATGAAATTTTAATCATAACTTTAATAAAAATAACATGAATCCTCAGTGCAAAGCTAAAGTGTCTAGCCTAGTCTGACTGAAACAACAGAAACATTTTAGAGCTGTCTGAAATTGAATTTTCTGATTGGAATGTGACATTTTAGTTAAGAAAACATAAGGCTGATTTTCGCATACAACAACTTTTACAGATCTAAATAAAAGTTTTTTGAATTTCGTAACTTGATGGTAACTGGAGATGCGTGGCAGTATTATTATATAATTCGTGGCAGTGACCTTACAAACAGTACGCCAGTACGAATTACCATCCAGAATTTACAGCAGCTTATTCCCTGTGAGCTCCATCCACATGATGTCTGCCTCAGCGGTGTTGGTGTCAGGCATGTGCATACTGTACATGTCATCCGTCATGTCAGCCACCATTTTCTGCTGTCGCTTCCAGTTGATGTGCTCCGGGGTCCTCAGGTGCTGCAGTAGGACTGGGTACGACGGGAACACTTCGTTGCAGAAAGCACAGTGTAACTTTGTTGGTGTGAACTGTGGAAATGAGAGGTTTAGTTGGTTAGGTGCTGGGTTTGGGTTTTGTTATGAAATGCAGTGCGATTCATGGGTGTTGAATATAATGGAGGTAGCATAAGAATGTTGTGGAAGCTTTCAACAAGTTTAGTGGCACTGGCAACCTACACTAATATTTGACTGTTTATTTGTATTTGTTGTTTATAAAATAAGCCCGAAACTACTAGAGCAATTACCATTAGGATGCTAAATTATCATTAGAGTGCTGAAGGCTACTATTTATGCTCAGCAGTCTTTAATAAAATGTTACTTATAATACAGTAGGTATACAATAAGTCCTACTTTACCTGTCTACAAAACTCCCCCTTTTTCAAGCTAGTAATGACTTTGGTCGCAAACAGTTTCTTCTTGTGCTCAATCGTCTGGCAATGCTCCTGATCCTTGTCCGCGGGGTAGAGATCGTTGCACAGGAAGCACTTGATCCTCGCCATCTTGTCCACGTGTCTGACGCCGACAAAGCTGTGTTTGTCGATGCAGATCCGCCTGTTGATCCAGAAGTCATCCATTTGTTTCACAAAGAATATGTTTCTGAGGTATTCTCTCAAAGGTTTGGTCTCGTATTCCGGTGGGCCTTTAGGGCCA
This sequence comes from Plutella xylostella, assembly GCF_932276165.1. Lineage (NCBI taxonomy): Eukaryota > Metazoa > Arthropoda > Insecta > Lepidoptera > Plutellidae > Plutella > Plutella xylostella. Next base: position 5,115,465 of record NC_064006.1, on the reverse strand, counting down.
TCGCCGCCGCCACCTCTGCCACCTTTTAATGCTAAGTTCTCTATATGCTTGGCACCTTTGACATGTTGATGGAAGTTTTTGATGTGTGCAGATATGTAGGTGTCACAGAGAGTGCAGTGGCCCTTGCTCCCGCCCGATATGAGCTTGATGAAGTGCTGCTTCCCGAACTTGGCCAGCTCAGCTCTTCTCAAGCCGTGGTCGACGGCTTCAATGGACATTAAACGGAACGCCAGAAGTTGTTTGATCACTTCATCGTCTTCATCAGATTCTGCTGAGTCGGTGCTGCAGTCTTCATAGTCATCATCATCATCATCTTCATTGTCATAGTCACTCTCAGCATCAGCATCAAGCTGGAAGCCAGGACTGTTTGTTTCAGCTTTTTTATGCATTTTGATGTGCTCAGTTATGGCTTTAACTGAGAATTCGGGTGAAAAGTTGCATACTTTACAGACAGCCTTGGATCTGTTCATGTTTATATCGATATTCTCTTTCTTGAATTCATCCATTTTGGCGGCAATATCGGCATTCGCAATTACGGAGGGGTCAGAGGAGGAAAACATTTTCTTCATATTATTCTTGAACTCTGCACTGAATGTGGACTGGCCTTGGCTGGAACTGGCTCCCTTGTAAATTTTGACATTCTTTTTATTATCAATGTGTTCCTTACTCTCCCAGTGTTGGTCGAACGTAGCGAGAGGTATTGGCTCCTTGCAAGCGAAGCAGAAGAAAATATCAGCTCCAATCTGAAAAAACATTAAAATTCAAATTTAATCAAGTTTTATATTCGGAGGAATGCATTTGCATAGTACCCAGTAGTACCTAGTATGGAACTAGGGATATCTTTAATACAATACTCAAGAATATTTACTATATTATTCTAGCTGGTACTACAACTCATCTAAATTTTTGTAAAATTCCAGACTCTATTTTATAATCAAATTTACCCACCTTTCTAAAAAACTTATCAGCATCTTTGACTTCAACTTTAGTTTGAATGAGACTGATGATGTGACTCCCTGACTTCATGTGAGTTTCAACACTTTCTACATCCACATCACACAGCAAGCATTGATTGTCTATGATGCCATTCCACTCCCTCTCGGTAACAACCATATTATTGATGGCAATGATTCCAGAAGTGTCTCGCTTCACCAGAGATGGTTTAGTGTAAGTAGTTTCCGGGTTTTGCTTGTTTCGGAGGTGGGCTTCGTCTTTGACGTGAAGATTGGTCTTTAGAGCTGTTGGGGTGATGATGTTACAGAGTTCACAGTAGTAGTGGCTGCCGATCTGAAATTATTATAAGAGAGTATTGCTTTAAAAAAACATTTAAACTATTGTTCTTTTTAATTTTTTTTTTTTTTTTTGTTCCTTGATTGTTCTAACATGCGATCAGTCTTTGGACCATAAGCAGTTCTTTTGAGTGGTAGAGTGACTTGCAGAACTGGCCTCTCCATTGATAGGCTGTCCTTCATTAAAATTTATTCAGTTTTATTCAACTGAATAATTGTCCCAGATGTGGCTTGGTTTTTTTTAATGGCACTTGAATTCAGAGTGCTAAACTTTTCATGGAATAGACTCAATTTCCGTTCTCTGTTTGTCTTTTTGGAATTGCAACAATGTGCTGGCAGTAACAAACATGCAAGTTGGTTATTCAACAATGCCAAAGTATTTAAATAGATGGTATCAATTTTAACTTTTTGTAACAGCAGTATAATAGGATATAACGAGATAGAGAATGAAACAGAGTGACCCACCTTTATAATGCAATCATTCTTAAACTTGGTCACATAAGTGTTATTCTTGAGAGCTCTGCGGTGGTTCTCCCAGCGGATGTGGCGCTCCACGTCGGCCTCGTGCAGCAGCGTCTCCGCACACAGCAGGCAATGGTAGTCCACCTCCCCACAGAGGATGCTGTTCTTTCTGTACTTATTCATGCTTGCTTCTGAAAGTTTTGCCAGTATTTTATTATTTTAAATTAATTGTTATAACCTCTGAGTTTAGCGTTACAATGGGACGATTTTATAAGTAGGTACCACAATGTACAGGCCAATTACAACATTAGAAAGATGAATAAATTTAAATTAAGTTTTTAACTACCCTCATTGTGCGAAATAAGAAAATGATTACCGTCGTTGATGAATTCCAACTAAAACTAAATAGAACACTTCACTTCCTCCAAGGCGCTGACCTGACTTTACAATATGCAACGCAGCAAGTTTAATTCAAGTAAGTAAATTTTATGAGATGTAAGCAATTTTTCAAATTCCGACCGACCGGACCGATTTGAATTTTAGCTGAAAAATCTTAATTTGACAGTAGAGTACAAACACCATTTTTTGGTTCTGTGGTGTTGACATCTGAATGACAAATATTATTAAGCTTATTATAAAGTACCTAGGCTGATTATAAAACGGTTCCACTTATCAATACGACGTTGATCCTGATTCTCAGATACCAAAGTCTAGGAATGTGAAGTTTTACAGCTTTTCTGAAAAGTATTTTTTTACTAAGTATCACGAGTTGTGGTTGTGGCTGGCCCAGTAAATCTGTGACATGCTTAGAATAATGGACCTCGGTGACAAAACATCACCACAGGTTACACAACTTACTCTGTGAATGACGCTTTTTTTTGGCTTTGGCTAGCTTGTTTTTATTTTATGCCGCGGTGTAAAATGGGAAATTAAAATAAGGTAACTTGTCTCGAATCTCTTTAAATTTCCTTCTATGGAAAAGATTCCATGCCTGAAACTGTAATCATGTAATGCTTACAAATAAACCTATAAACAAACACTCATAGTTAGCCTATTTCCAGATTATCAATATTGTGGTTATGTTTAATTTGGCATCGATTTATTTCGAAGATTCCCATGATGAGTAAGCGTCGCCGTGCATCGTCAGTGGCGAGCCGCGGGGCTGATGGAGACGAGAGTGATGACGCGCTGGACAACCCCGGCCCGCCGCCCTCCACTCGGAAGAAGAAGAAATTAGACCCGGTGAGATTTCATCTGTTGACGCATTTTATTTGTTTACATATCAATAGTTGGTACTGCGATCCAAATCCCACAGTTTTACCTGGATAAGGAGGGTGCCCTTGTCTTGTGGCTGCTCTTTTCATGATGATAGCCATAAATGCTTCAACAAGGACTATTATTATCTTACCTACATATTATACTAATCTAGTAGTCCTTATGTAGCCGCAGGAAGTACCATAATACTAAGTATAAGTAACCCTAAACATTAAAATTCAAAATAAACCACATAAATAACATATTTATAGCATTTAATGTATGTTCCCTGATATTCCAAAACAGATTAGTCCATTTAAGATTCCACTATATTTAGCTTGTGAACTTCCATCTGAATATGCTTATCAACTGACTGCCAAATAATGCTAACTGCATGCTTTTGACTTCAGGGTGAAATGTGCCAGCAACTGTACGACACCATCCGTTCATACAAGAAGGAGGATGGCACTCCACTCTGTGATTCCTTCATCAGAGCCCCGAAGCGGCGACAGGAGCCACAGTACTATGAAGTTGTCTCACAGCCTATTGATTTGTTGAGAGTAAGTACTAGTATAGTTTTATTGTTCACATCAGTAAGTTATGTTGAATCATCTTGAGAGCTATGTGTCATATCTATGTATATAACCATTGAAAGTATGGTATTTCTAGTATTAAAATTATAAAAGGGCAATTTAAAATATTAATGAAAGTACAGCAGTGTTAATTCCTGTATAAAAATTGACCTTAATAATTGACTACCCATTTTTGGTGAGTTTTGGTAACACTATGAATGTGAATAAGATCATGTATTTCTCATATTTTAACAGGTTCAACAAAAACTAAAGACAGACACTTATGAGGACATTGAGGAGCTGTCGGCTGATATTGAGTTACTAGTGAACAACGCTAAGGCATTCTACAAACCAGACTCAGTGGAATACAAGGATGCCATAGAGCTGTGGAGTCTGTACACCAGGACTAAGCAAGCTTTAGAAAACGGTTTGTATATATATTTTACTGTAACTTGTAGAGGTTCGGCCATTCTGTGCAGTCAGAGACTGACTACTAATCTGACTGGCTAATCCTTTCACCATGGTGACAAACCCTAGTCCAGCTCTAATGGTTTACAGACATGCTAAGAAAAATGAAATCTATTTTTATCTCATCTTATTTCATTCTAATACTCATCATAAAACTCAGACTGGTAGAGTTGATGATGAAAGCAAGAAGGATCACAGCTCATATAAACGTAACGTAAACAGATCACCTTTCTTTTCTTCTGTTGCGAGACTCGCGAGCTTGCAAGCGCCTAGATGACAGAAGAATAGAAAAGCAATCCTCTTTTGTTTCGTTTATATGAGGTGTAACCTTAATCCCTCACAAGGTAATATGAAAGCAAGAATGATCGGCTATCACTTGCAGGTGAAGACATAAAGGCGAAGCAGGGCCGCACGGGCTCGGTGTCGCGGCGGTCGGACAACGCGGAGGAGATGTCCGAGACCTCCACCAACTACGAGGGGGATAGCGAGTTTGAAGAGCTGTTTAATGCTGTAAGTGTTGTTTGTGTGTTTGGTTCTGGGCTTAGGTGGGCTTGGCTGTTATTGGCAAATTTTCCATCTGAATGCAAAACAGGCTAGTATAAAAGTTTTAAAGTTGTTGGTTATCCATTCTTGGTGGGCCTTTTGGATATCCAGGTTTGCACTCCTATAAACACGAAAGCTATGCTGGCTGACCTGAAAGGAAGGGACTATGCACAAACATTCCTTTCAGAGCCTTTGGGAGGGGGTTCCCATAATAGAACAGAAACTCATTAAAATGAAAAACCAAATCAAATAATTTACGAAAACATATTTCGAAAACTATTTCTATTCTATTCTCTGTAGGGGTGTCAGTACCTGCTCCTGGCTCTATCGAATGGAACCTTTGTGCATATCCCCAAGGTCTTAACTGCTATTTCGATAAGTATAAAAAGCTGCATATTTTCCACAGGTAATGTCGGCTCACGTGGACGGGCGTCCGCTCTACACTGCCTTCCAGTTCCTGCCCTCAAAGCGTCTCTACCCCGAGTACTATGACGTCATAGAGACCCCCATAGACCTGAAGACCATAGCGCAAAAGATCCAGGCGGGAGACTATTCCACTCTGAATGATTTGGAGAAAGATCTGCAGCTGATGGTCAGGAATGCGTGTCATTTCAACGAGCCCGGTAGCCAGATTTACAAGGCTGCTAAGACTTTGAAGAAGGTGAGTTTTTGAATGATAGTTTAATTTATTATTGTCTGATTATCAGAAGGTTCTATGGAGATTTATTCACACTTTCAAATTCAGATATACCTATTTTTATCTGAAAAAATATATAAATGAAATATTTTAAGTTATTATCTATTTTGTATCCATAAATTTAGTTTCCATAGTCGAGATAGCTTCAGTGATCGATAGAATCGTAACTGATCATTGAAAATAGGCAACACATGGCACGGTGGTCACTCATTGGATGCCTTTAATCAAAGTTGGATGGGTGACCGATTTCAAGTGGTTATATTCTGGGCGCTGCCTTACTTCGGACGGCACGCTAAGCCGTGGCTCTCGGTTGCTGATTCGACAGCAGTCGTGAAGCCTAATTTTATAGTAAAGTACCTAAAGTAATTCTTAATTTCCATACCAAAATTACACTAAGTAGGTACAAAGTAAATTAACATTAACTAGTCTAGTTATTATAACTTCCTTCACTCCCCCACCAGGTGATAACAACCCGCAAACAAGAGATAGACCAGCACGGGCGCGGCCACCCCGCCAAGACGTCGGAGCGCATCCGCAGCAAGCGCACGTCCCGCGCCGCGCCCGCGCCTTCGAGTAGCGCGCTGGCAATTATGGAGCCCCCGGACTCTGATGCAGAGAGTGAAGTAAAGGTATGTAAATTTTGTAAAAGAGTCGATCGTTATGCAAGCGCTAGATGGCGTCACTGGTGACACGCCATGAAGCTTTGGTAGCCATATTGAGAAATCGCGGCTCGTTAAGTATAGAAGCGCTAGATGGCGCCACCAGCGCTAGCGCTAGTATGCTATGACGTCACGTTGTTGAGACGTCGGAGCGCATCCGCAGCAAGCGCACGTCGCGCGCCGCGCCCGCGCCTTCGAGCAGCGCACTGGCAATTATGGAGCCCCCGGATTCTGATGCGGAGAGCGAAGTTAAGGTATGCTGACAAATTTATATAGACATAGCATCATAACAAGTAATAGATAAGCTCTTCGGGAGGCAGCCATAGTGTGAAATCGCGGGTAGTAACGCAAGCGCTAGATGGCGCCACTTGTGCCACGAGATGCTTTGGTAGCCATTTTGAGAAATCGCGGCTCGTTGAGTATACAAGCGCTAGATGGCGCCACCAGCGCTAGCGCTAGTATGCTATGACGTCACGTTTTTAAGTACAAGACGTCGGAGCGCATCCGCAGCAAGCGCACGTCGCGCGCCCACCAGCAGCGCGCTGGCCATCATGGAGCCGCCGGATTCGGACGCGGAAAGTGAAGTGAAGGTATGTGGTTAGACATAATATTATAACACGCTATAAGGTCATTGGGAGCCGCCACATTTAAAAATGGCGGATCATTATGCGAGCGCTAGATGGCGCCACCAGCGCTAGCACTAGTACGCTATGACTTCACGTTGCTCAGTGTAGCTACAAGACGTCGGAGCGCATCCGCAGCAAGCGCACGTCGCGCGCCCTCCAGCAGCGCGCTGGCCATCATGGAGCCGCCGGACTCTGACGCCGAAAGCGAAGTTAAGGTATGCTGATAAATTTATACATCATCATTCGATATAGCATCATAACACGCAATAGATATCTAGAACAGACCTCTCTTGGACAGGCAGCCATATTGAGAAATCGCGGATAGTTACGCAAGCGCTAGATGGCGCCACTTATGACACGCCATTTCCTACCAATTTCATCATCATAACTTTACTGTCCACTACCGGTCATAGGCCTCAAGCATGTTAGCTCTTCGCTAGGTTTAATCATCACGATGATAAGTGAGTCTAGATAAAATATGATGAATGATGACAAGACGTAAAAATTGCCTCAACAGGACTTTTAGGAAATACACCATATTGATAAAAACATGTGTTGTACTGACTCAACTCTTATGTTTTAACTATATCTATCTGTTTTGTTTCAGCATTCCGAAGAGAGTGGAGCAGAGAGTGACGAGGAGAAGGCTGACAACGAGGACTCCCCTCAGTGGAAACTGCTGGAGACCATCCGGAACCATCCTGGCCCTGACGGTCAGTATACTTAGTACTATGTATAACGACTGTATGATTTGTGTACATAGGTTTTAAAATTCATGATTGACGACTGACGTCCAGAATGGCTTGCACGGGGCGCAATGGGGACTACCGTTTTTTTGCTCACCAGTTGGCGCCACTGTTGACTGAGGTCAAGAGGTACCATAGCTGTCAAACTTATCAAAGGCGACTTTATCAAATTGGCGCGAAATAAAGTTTTAAAATCTTGAATCTTATAAGCTTATTCATTATAAAATAACTATCATCATATCGAGTTACTATGCCGCAATGTTGTGCAGATCCGTTATGTTCGGAAAGAAAAGGAGGACATTATGTTACCAAGTGATAAAACTGTTCTAAAACAGTGGCTTGTGAAATAATTATTATCCCATAATCTCGTGTTTGTGAAAATCATTATAACCAATTTCAGTCAATTTCAGAAAGAACATAATGTAAATGAGGATTAGGCATTTAATAAATACAATAAAAATAAAAGAATCACACACTTATTTAACTTTTATTTATCCTTTCCGTTTAAACAAACTGCTATAAAAAAAAATAACACATTAGTAATCCACACAATGAATGCTGGTTGAGTTGTTAGTTGAAACTAAATAATGGTAGTATAGTATACTATTCTATTATTTGTGGGGGTGTCAGTACCTGGCTCACTCGAATGGAGCCCTTGTGCATATCGCCTTAAGGTCTAAACTCCACTCCTAAGCTTGGACCATTTCCTACCACGCTGGTCCACTGCAGGTTGGTGGGTTCGATAATCTAGATGTGCAGGTTTTCTCACGATGTTTTCAACCGTAAGAGCGATGGTATACACTGTACATAAATTCCAAAGTACTCATTGGTGACAATATCTAGATCTGGAGTTTCATTTTTAGTGTTCAAGTGAAGTGCTCTTGGGACAGATCTGTCACTAGGCAGACAAGGGGGGTTGGGACAGATCTGGCACACGGCATTCTAGAGGTTAAGACGTAACAAAAGTTTTGCATCGTGCCCACTCAAATCGCGCAACCTCAAGAGCGAGCGGGATGGAGTACTTTTGTTACGTCTTAATTGCGCGCCGTGCTAGCCTTTCCACACCAAAGCAATATGACAAGAATAACTTAGATAAGCATATACAAAAAAAAAATGTTCACGGAGGAGTTGAGCGCAAAAGTGGTGTATCTCTTAAAACCAACTATACTATATCACGCATGAAATCACACAGCCTCATTTATGTACTACATATTTATTTATTCAACCTTGTCTCTCCCGTAGGCTCACCAATGTCAACAGCCTTCCTCAAGCTGCCCTCCCGTCGTTTCTACCCGGACTACTACAAAGAGATAAAGAACCCAGTCTCACTGAACCAGATCCGGAACAAGATCCGCCGCGGCGCCTACGGAACCCTGTCCGAAGTGGCCGGGGACATGAACATCATGTTCGAGAATGCTAAGCAGTATAATATTAATACTTCCAAGCTGTATAAGAATGCTGTTAAGTTGCAGAGGTAAGCCAAAAAAATATTTTATGAGGGAAAGTCGCTAATGCAAACAAGACACTCATTTGAAATCCACCGAAGATTCATCTTCTTAGCGTATTGGTTATAAATAAAAACAATAGCTGTACTAGCATTGGTCACGGTGATCAAAGGATAAGCCAGTCTGACTAGTTCTCCATCTCTGACTGCCCCAAGTGGCTCTCTGGCATGGTCATACTTAAAAGGTAATGTCACTCAAGGATTCTCCTTTCGTGCACTTTCCGCTTGGTATGTAGGTAATAAGATACGTAGGTATTACCTAGATCTTATGCATATACCTATGTAACCAAATAAATAACCATCATTCCCTTCCAGACTGATGCAACAACGCGTGCAAGAGTTGTTAGAGCTGGCGCAGAGCTCGTCCAGCGACGACGAGAGCCTGTCGTCCGTGAAGAGCCAGGCGCAGGCCAACACTCCCCGCCCCAGGGGTATGTATACTAGCGTTATAGAGGATATCCTGCGGTGAATATCATTGCAGACTGATTCAGCAGGAGTTGTTAGAGCTGGCGCAGAGCCTGTCGTCCGTGAAGAGCCAGGCGCAGGCCAACACTCCGAGGCCTAGGGGTAGACGTAGTATACTAGCGTTTTAATGGGGGGGATTTCTGGGGTAAGCGTATATCGTTTGTTATGTCGAAGGCAACTAAATGAAACTTGCGCCGAGTGCGCTGTTTGATTTGCTTTTAGTAACAAAATTCATGGTGCTTAGTCAGTAACCAACTTGACACTTTCTATAGTTTCTCATTATACGTATAACATTTTAATGGTGGTCGTGTTTTGTATGTAAGAGCATACGTATAACTTATAACCATAGAAATACCTCTCCTGTGACAGCCAATGCATATCATTATCACACGACAGTAGTTCAGTAACCTATCGATCATTTCTCAAACAAAAACATTCACTTTATGACACAGGACGCCCGCGCAACAACCCTCTGCCGCCCAACGCTTCATCCCCGGTGCATTCCCCTCTGATGAAACACAACTTGCCACTCAAGAAGAAGCTCCACGCCATAGCCAAGTATCTACTAGAGTACACCTGCTCGGACGGGAGACAACCGATGTTGCTGTTTATGGAGAAACCCTCGAAGAAATTGTACCCGCACTATTATAATGTGATCGAGAAGCCCATTGATATGATCACGATTGAGAGCAATATTAAGGTCGGTTTGTTTGCTATCGTTTGTTTACAACAGAGTATAAGTATTTTTTTACCAGTGCTTCTGCAGAAGTCAAGAATTTCATGTATTTAGTTCTGCTAGAATAAAAGTTCTGTTCCTTCACCGGAACCAAGAAATCAGTTATGTTTATTCTATAGCAAAAGTATACTGTAGTCTACAGTAGTGTATATATGGACCTTTGGAAAAAATACTCATGGAAATCCTCCTAACGACCTCAACAATTATAGCCTACTTCTTCCTCTCACTAATCTCCCAATATTCCAAGTACCCAATACTCTGTCCTCATCCTTCCTCTAATCCTCCACTACCTCCGCAGAACGACCGCTACAGCTCAATCGACGAGATGGTGTCAGACTTCCGTCTGATGTTCGCCAACTGCCGTCAGTTCAACGAGGAGGGGTCCATGGTGTATGAAGACGCGAACCTGTTGGAGAGAGCGCTGACAGAGCGACTGCGGGGCGAGGGGAAGACGCCGGCGACCAGCAAGAATAGCGCTGTCAAGGTATACAAGGTTGTATATTGTGTCTACTAACTTTCTTCGCTTGGCTTGTGGGAGTCGTGGCTAATTTTACTGTTGTTTTTCGATAAAAAGAGCTTTTAACATTATAAGATAAACCGTGCGAATTTTTCTTGCAATGTTTAAATGTAACATAATGCTAATGTTTGTGCTGAAAGATTGACCGCTATTTTCGCAAGTTAAATTCCTTTCGTTTGTATTGCATGAATAACATAACTCGAGCTTCTTTTTAACTTCTATGTAGATAATGCTACTAACTTTAACCAAACATGATTTTCCCCTTTTCTTTAATTAAACAAATAAACACTTTTGTGTTATGTGTCTTCATAAGAAGGTCATGGATTTGTGATATTGCAGGCAACGAAACGCTCAATGGGCCCGCATGAGCAGAAGTTAAGATCGCTGTACGATGCCATCCGAGACTTCAGGGATCCTAAAGGTGAGTAAAAATATTGCAAAAAGGGTATACTAAGGGTGAGGCCAGACGAGCGTAATTTTGTGAGTTGTGAGTCGCGAATTCTGATGCGTCATTCTTACAGACATTTCCAAATCCGCGAAAATATATACCTACTAATAATAATAAAATAGATAATACCCATCAACTGCTTGTAGCATAGTAGATGATAGTGGCGCCCTCTATAACCAATTAAACACATTCTCACTCACTTCAACCTAACTAAAAACCTTTTCTTACCATTGCAGCGAACCGCCAGCTAGCCCTAATCTTCATGAAACTACCAAGCAAGACGGAATACCCGGACTATTACGAACTTATCAAGAACCCAATAGACATGGAGAAGATAGCGCACAAACTGAAGAACCAGGTGTACAAGAGTGTGAACGAGTTGGCTTCAGATTTTGTGCTGATGTTTGATAACGCGTGCAAGTATAACGAGCCCGATAGTCAGATATACAAGGACGCGCTTACACTGCAGAGAGTTTGTTTGCAGACGAAGCAGACTTTGAGGTTAGTTGAACTTCTTAGTAATCGAGTATGCATATTTTTTCTTGTAGTATTTTGTACGTGTCTAAATACAAAGGTGACTTATTGACCCAAACAACTACGGCGATCGAATCGAACGAAACAGATAAAATCATGGATCTAAAGAGTCGCGCGGAAAAAGCACACGATAAAAAGCGCACGCTCTCTAACCGACGTTTTTTTTATATTATTTTTCGTCGGACGCGTGCGCGCATATAATTTGTTCAGGTAGATATTACGACAGGAGATTTCCCCCCTTATTCATACAAAAGTTATAGAGCGTTTTAGCTATTGAACTGTTACTATGTAATATGTCACTCTCTGACCGAAAACAATTTGCTCTTGAGGGACAAAACAGTTCAATTATAACTTTCGTATGAATTATAGAACTATGAAAGATTCCGTTTATGATGTCACTTTTTCCCAACTCTGTGTTATGTATGTTATAAACACATGCCCACCTCTTCCAGGGACGATGACGACACGGTCCCCGACGTGCCGGCGGCCGTGCAGGAGCTGCTCGTGAGCCTGTTCACCACCGTGTACAACCACCAGGACGACGAGGGCAGGTGGGTTACCGTGACATTGGATATAACTACAGGGTGTTGGAAAGAGAGTATACTAAGCCGGGAGTGACTCATGGGGTCATACTGATCAACTTTTGTTCTACGAGTTATGCAAATTTATGTATGTGCTTTGAAATTATCATCATTAGCAGCGTAACATAGACCTCTCCCAAATCGTGCCCCTACTCTTTTTTTTGGCCCTCCTCATACAGGTACTCTTCAGTGTAACCCATATGTTGACCTAATCGTCGTGTACACTCTAAAACTTGTCTATCCTAATAATTTAATAAATTATCAGTTATCCAGTAAAAATGGTCCGAAACTGACGCACAAAAAGAAGATAAAAACCCTGATCTTAATAATAAAGGATACATAGTTAGGGACTATAAATAATGAATATATAATAAATTTTCTTCCACAGATGTTTCTCGGACAGCATGGCGGAACTCCCAGAGCACGATGAGTCTATGGGCGGAGAGAGAGTGCGCGCGATATCTCTGGACCTGGTGAAGAGGAGACTGGACAAGGGCTTGTACAAGCGACTCGACCACTTCCAGACGGACATGTTTGCTGTTTTTGAGAGGTATTTGTTTATCTTTATTGTGGGATGTGTGTAGCAAACATAGAGTAACATAGACTCACGGGTTGAACAGTTCAATAGCACGATGAGTCTATAGGCGGAGAGAGAGTGCCCGCGATATCTCTGGACCTGGTGAAAAGACGACTGGACAAGGGCTTGTACAAGCGACTCGACCACTTCCAGACCGACATGTTTGCTGTTTTTGAAAGGTAGTTTTTTCTTCTTTTTATCTTTCTGGTATGGACCACAAAAAGAGAAAGCAGGTTTGATGGGAACCACCGTTATTTATGCATCGTTTGTCCATGGGTCTACGCAGATTTAAATTTTCAATTCATTCAACTTTGAGTTTATAACAAATAATCCATATTTTGTAAACTTAATTTGTAATACAACTGTCTACTTCCAGAGCACGCCGCCTATCCCGCACCGACAGCCAAATCTTCGAAGACGCAGTTGAACTCCAATCCTACTACATAGAACAACGGGACAAGCTATGCGCAGGCACTTTACAGTCCCCAGCTCTTAGCTTTACTAAGGAATTGATGACTACGAGTATAGAGCTGGTGAAGCAATGCAAGCTGCTGCAGGAGAATACTGATGAGGATGAGACCAGGTGGGTTTCATTCAGTCTTATTTTATAATTTTGTAGATGTTAAGATTCAAAATAGAGTGTAGGACGCTGGTAACTATGGCGCGTGTTTTGAAACTATACAAGGCCAGAACGCACCCATAGTGTACTAGCACTGTATAGTTTCAAGTGGAAAAAAATAATATTCTACTTGAAAATATACACGATTTGTGCGTACTAATCGCGTATACTTTCAAGTTGGTATTTACTAAATCGTTCTTGAAAATATACATTGCTATTACGCACATAGCTTGATTGGCGTACTTGTCGCATATAATTTATACCTACATGCTGATTCTGATTTACTTAACTATTTCAGTAAATGTAAATGACTAAAATTTACTTGTTCTGCCTGTCATACCTATAGAATGTTAATAAATAAAGATGAACCAGCTCTAATTTGATTGATAAATTTATGATAAATGTATAGCAATCATACTTGCAAGTAAGAATCTTATTATTTATATGAATTAAGAGTAATACCTTTACCTACTACACTCAATAATTGTACCTACTCAAATTAGTTAAGGGATCTAATGGCATTTATCTTTCATCCAGTCGAAGGTTGGCTGGAAGAAATTGCTTTTTGGCTATAGGCCCGCCTTTGTTTACGTTTTGTGTTTTTTGATTTGTAACTGTTCTTTTCTATGTTTGCTTGTTTATGTGTACAATAAAGTGTATAAATAAATAAATACACTCACAAGCAATGAAAAAGTTCCAGTGTCGATAGCTCCTGAACGGAAAAAACTAGCTTAATGACGCTGTCGGCAATAATAACGTACATTTAACAGCCCATCATAATATTATAACAACCTAAAAACGCAAATTTTGATCAAATTCTAAATTAAATGTTTTAAAAAATTGGGGTCATTTGGTGTTGATTTTTTGCTAGTTGGACTTATTTATTGCTTGTAGTTATTGATTGTTCATTGCTTGAGTGTAGTAGGTATTACCCTTTAAACCTATTACAGACATATTTTTCATCAAGTTTTGAATTCACCGTAATTGTCTTTTATGAATTGTTCTACACCCTCTTCTGAGATCATTTTTACTATTAACAACAGTTCTACAGATTAATTTAAATCAATTTAACTGTACGATGTTAACAAAAAACACGTTACGAAAACAATGCCAAGTGCGGAATGATGATGCAATGTTTAGAAAGCAATAGACTTATTACTATTTCGCATGAAAGAAAGAGAGAGCAACAATTCAAGAGGGCTACCTGGTAACTAATCAAGTATAGTTTCAAGTGCTCGCATTGCCGCTTGGCACTTGAAATTATACACGATTAGTACGCAGTGGTAACTGCTGCAGTATATTTTCAAGTCATAATTTTGGCCCAACTTACTTGAAAATATACGCGATTAGTGCGTAATGGCCTTGTATACTTTCAAGTCAATCATGGCACCGTTTTAATTTGAAACTATACGTGAGCAGTCCCACCCTTTGCGTTCTGGCCTTGTATAGTTTCAAAACACGCAACTATGGCAGATTGCTGTCTGTATAAAAACGTAATATTATCAGAGTTGTTTCGGCTAAAATCTGTATAGACTAATGCTGTCGAGTTCATGTTTTTCGTGTATACGCATGCGGGCATTATCGCTGCTAGAATTTGCAAAATTGTACCGTCTGATAAACAGATGCTTATGCCTGGAGAGTAAAGTTATAACTTCCTAGAAAACCAATAAATGACATGGGGTTCATACTATATTTTACAGTATAGGTGTCCAAAGGGTTTGAATAGTTCCACAATCACTCTTTCGAGTAGGCCAGTAAAAACAATTTTTTCTATGCATAGCCTACAATATTATTTCCCCCCAGGTCCAGCACAGACGAGTCGATGCCGGCGGGCGGCACGGCGCTGCAGCACGCGCAGTACCTGAAGGGAGACTTCGTGTACCTGCAGCCGGACAAGGGCAAGAAGGAGTCGCCTATAGTGCAGGTGTGTAGTGCCGCGCTCTTCACTCTCTACAGGGTGTTGCCTCCGTGGGTCCAGCACAGACGAGTCAAGGGAAGAAAGAGTCGCCTTATAGCTTAGGTGTATGGTACCTTCACTGTCTAGTCTAGACAATCTCGACATATTTACAGTTAACAAAACAGATAAATATCCACTTCCACTTTGTTAGAGGAAGCCAGTACTTAATGTTTATTTTGTTTCAGGTGGAACGCGTATGGACTAACAACGAAGGTGTACCGATGATGTACGCCAACGTCTATTTCAGGTAAGAAAAATGTTAAAGCACAAATATTTTAATCTGTACCACGGTTTCTATCCGGAGACTCTCTACTAAGACAAGAAAAAAAATACTCTATATTAACTTATCATAAACATATAAGTACATAATATAGTATAACCAACACAACAATTCCAATTTTTTTATATTCTATTAACAAAAGTTATTTATCCTCTCAGTTTACTATACCCCTACTAAACACCCTGTATAACCCTTAAACCTTATCCCTCGAATTTTTCAAAGTCTTTAGAAGAAGGTTATTCACCTTCTCAGATTACTATACTATATTTGAACACCCTGTATACCCCTACACCCTCACCCGCAGACCACACGAGACGTTCCACGTGCGCACGCGCAAGTTCCTCCCGCAAGAGGTGTTCAAAACGGAGACGCACCGCACCGCGCCGCTAGACACAGTCGCCGGGCAGTGCTATGTCATGAATGTCAAGGACTACTTCAAGTTTAAACCTGAAGGTAAGTTAAATAAGGTTCACTTTTGATTGATGCTGTGGGGGAGTCTGATACCGTGAAGGCCTACTTCAAATTCAAACCTGAAGATATAGTAGATAAGGTTTATTGTTGTTGGAAGGTAGGTAGGTAAACGGAGACGCACCGCACCGCGCCTCTTGATACGGTCGCCGGGCAGTCACATATGTCATGAATGTGAAGGACTACTTCAAGTTTAAACCTGAAGGTATAGTAGATAAGAAGTTTGCGGCTTTGGAAAACAAAATCATCTTTTGTTTTTAAAAACCGCACGCCGTCGTGGTTGGTTATTATCGCCGGCCAGTGCTATGTGATGAATATGAAGGACTACTTCAAGTTTAAACCTGTAGGTGTAGTAGATAAGGTTCAGATAAACGGAGACGCACCACCACCACAATCGACATAAGAAACAGGCTAGCGCATCGTATTGGTGACATGGTCAGAACTAGGGTGCGTACGATGGCATCAGTCCTGGTAAACGGCTTTAGAGAACATGTCGGATGCCAACGCCTGATAATTGACGAAGCCCTGATGAACCATTTCGGGGCAATCGTAATGGCCGCCCACCTGTCTCGTGCCTGTGATATTGCTCTGATCGGAGACATCAATCAGCTACCATATATCGACAGAGAGAACCTATTCGAGCTTAGGTACAATCACCCAACACTGGTAGCAAACATCACCCAGGAGCTGTTGTGCTCATACAGAAACCCCATGGATGTTGCATACGCCCTAAAGGAAGTATACTCAGGCATATACGCAGCCACAGCGCGCATCCAATCCCTGCAGCTAAAAAGGTTAACAGACGCAGTAATTCCCAAATCCCAAACCAACACTCTGTTCCTGGTGCATACACAGGAAGAAAAAGAGACCTTGACCAGCCAAGGGTATGGTGAAGGAATGGGCTCACGCGTCCTAACCATACACGAAGCACAGGGATTGACGTACGAATCCGTTATTATCATAAGAACAAAAGATAAAATAAAGCTGCATGATAGCGTACCTCACGCAGTAGTGGCGCTGTCGAGGCTCACCACCGCCTGCACCGCTACTATGCGGATGACACCGAGGACGCTATCGGAAACCTCGCTA
Source organism: Plutella xylostella (assembly GCF_932276165.1). Lineage (NCBI taxonomy): Eukaryota > Metazoa > Arthropoda > Insecta > Lepidoptera > Plutellidae > Plutella > Plutella xylostella. The sequence continues at coordinate 5,098,374 of NC_064006.1, read as the reverse complement.
AAACGGCAATAACAGCGCCAAAGAAACGCATCCTCGAGTACAATCTAAAAATGGCAGTTAAGAATCGAGACGAAGAGGTAATTGCACTTTCTGGGGAAATGTTAAGAAGGCAAAACGGGGCGGAATAAAACATAAAATATAATTTTTGTTAAGAGCGCAAAATATAGGCCAAATTGGGAAAATAATTTGTATAACTAACCTATTGATTATTATATCATTATTATAACAACCAACAATTAAAATAAGTTATCTTTAAGAACAGAGTCACACACTAACATCAGGCAAAACATGACCTATAACGACTGAGGGGCCGAGCCATTGCCAGGTGTCTACTAAGTTCTCCGAAGACAGCTGGCATTGGCCCTGTTCTTGTTAAGTTTGTTGCCATTACTAATGTAAGTGTGACTCTGAAAACCATTAATTAAAAAAAAAGGAAAAAAAAAAATAAAAAAAAAGTTTTCTTGTATAATGAGATACACGGCTGGGGGTTTTTAGTCGGTTAACGCCCGACACTACCTGGGTCCTCTTCCCAGGTGTCCATGTGGATTTTCCCCCAGCAGTGAAAAAAAAAAGAGAAAAATGAAAAAGAAAAAAAGAACAATATATATATAAAAGATAGAATATATATAAACGAAACTTCCTTACCGAGTAGAAAGTAGATACAAGAATTAAAAACTATCTCATAAAAATTACCACTCTTCAAAAGGCACGGACATAAAGTCTGTGGAGTGATAATCACTTATTAAAAAAAAAAAAAAAAAAACGGAGACGCACCGCACCGCGCCGCTTGATACTGTGGCGGGGCAGTGCTATGTCATGAATGTGAAGGATTCCTTCAAGTTTAAACCTGAAGGTACTTACAAAATTAGACTATAATACCGCCATTAGTATCTTTAATCGGACGGGATGGCATGCACGACCACGCGTGAAAATCTATCTGAATTTTTTCCCAATCTCCGCTGAGGAAGTACCTAAAGAAGGACCCAAATTTACCTTCTATTTAACTTGTTTAAACAAGAGTATGAAGATAGAAAATTTGCGAAAATTCTCATCCTTAATACATTCAGTGTCAGTTATATCTAACACTAAATTACCTTAAATGTTGCACCTTTCTACTAGTTTTTCTGTACCTCCTGTAGGTTGGCTGGTAGAAAATGCTTTTAGCATTAAGTCCACCTTTTGTACACTTATATTTCATATTTGTGCAATAAAGTATCAAATAAATAAATAAATTATAAATCAACCAATATCCAAATCAATCAAATTCCATTGCAATAACAACCCCCATTCCTTCCAGGCTACGCCGACAAAGACGTGTACGTGTGCGAGAGTCGCTACAGCACTCGCTACAAGACGTTCAAGAAGATCAAGCTGTGGGAGGGCGCCGAGAAGGAGGCCACGCTAGTGCCGCGCGATGTGAGTACAGACGGGTCACTCTAGCTTGACAAGAAGATCAAGCTGTGGGAGGGCGCCGAGAAGGAGGCCACGCTAGTGCCGCGCGATGTGAGTACAGACGGGTCACTCTAGCTTGACAAGAAGATCAAGCTGTGGGAGGGCGCCGAGAAGGAGGCCACGCTAGTGCCGCGCGATGTGAGTACAGACGGGTCACTCTGTGTGCGTATTGCGACGTATAAAAACGAAATGTATAATTTCACATTAATAACGTTCACAACATATAATGAACGTTACGTATAACAACAAAATCTATATTTTCATAAGGTATAAGATTCAATTGGTATATCGTACATTTCATATAATATCAAAATAACTAACACTCACGAGGACTAATATCGATTCGTATAACATACATTACGTATATCAATTAAAATATATACTATAATTTTGTATAAAGTTCTTCTCATATCGCATAATCTGTGTTTAATTACCCAACGCCGTCAAACCCCCTAGCACCAAAACCTAAAGATAGGTGCGACGACGAGCATAGCGAGGAGGAGCGTGTTAGGTGCACATGTTCGTCGAAACCAAAGCGGAGCGCAGCGAAGCGGAGCGGAGCGTCTCCCAACATAGCTTCAATAATAATAATGCTGTGAAAACCCCTAGTACCAAAACCTAAAGATAGGTGCGACGACGAGCAAAGCGAGGAGGAGCGTGTTAGATGCACATGTTCGTTAAAAGCAAAGCGGAGCGCAGCGAAGCGGAGCGGAGCGTCTCCCAACATAGCTCCAATAATAATATATTTTTTTGTTCATTATACATAATGTTATTATATACGGTGAACAATATATGTTATAAACGTTATATATTTTAATCGATATATCAATTGAAATTATACTTTTTGAACGTTATTCTTTACAAAATTATGTATTTAGTAATTATGCCTTTCGTTTGTTATGCACAGTGATCGTTATACTTAATAAATTTATATCATATGGGCGTATACCTTGTGAATGTTATACCATGCGTTTTTATACCTCGTATTACTTACCCGGTCACTCTAGCTTGACAAGAAGATCAAGCTGTGGGAGGGCGCCGAGAAGGAGGCCACGCTAGTGCCGCGCGATGTGAGTAGCAACCAGAAGGGCTAGCACGGGGCGCAATTAAGACGTGACAAAAGTTTTGCATCACGCGACGGAGAACTTTTGTTACTAGTGCTAGTACTTCAGGTCGTGCTATCGGTACGATGAGATGGCGTCGTGGTTAGCGAAGCTTAGTTTTTCGCAAACTAGAGTAAACGCCGCGAATTGATTCACCCGAGAGCAATGCGACACGGGTGTGCGTGGCGCTAGCGCTGCGTCGCGTGTTCGTTGATGCTCCGTCATTCTGCATTTAAATCTGAACGGCATGCCACAAAGATGAATGAATTAACCTATAGAGAAGGTCACAAATATAATGCGTGACAGATGAAACCTTAAGTGTTTGTACCCTAAAACTATCAACATCCCCTCATTTCCCAGTCAACAATTATACATCTCTTAATTTCAGTACCTATAAATTACTACATTAAATTATCACATTCCAGGTGCCTCTGGAGCCTCTCCGCAGCGTGTCAGTGTTCCGCGAGCGCGTGGAGAAGCACCGCGACGAGCTCGCCGAGCTGGAGGTGCTCGAGCATGTGCAGGAGAAGGAGAGACCGGTAATGATGATAGATATACAGGGTGTTGCTGTAGAGAGACTATATTATTAAGTACTATAGCAATACTCAATATACACGGTATCGCTAAAATATTGTTTCCGCATCAATCCAACCCCAAACTAGCTCTGAAACGCGTCGTCAAATATATCTTTATAAAAATGTGCAAATGATTTCAGAAACGTTCGTTTTATTTTGTAAGAGTCCAATTAGACAAGTGTGATTATCTGAACCTTTAAACGGATAACATTGCGCCAAGTTACGCAATCTGGCTTAGTTATGAAAATATCACCAATACAATTCTTGTGTTTATGTGCACTATATTATTTACTCTTTGGGTGCACTGAATATGAACGTTTTTCTTTCTATTTAATTACTCATCATTTAACCTCTATTCCCAGGACATCCAACAATACAACCCAATGGGCACAGACGACGAGAACACGTACTACGAACAGTACAACACGGTCTGCTCCGGCGTAGTCAAGACCGGCGACTACGTGGTGGTAGTCACGGATGGCGGCAAGCAACTCATCGCGCAAGTCGACACTATATGGGAGACCGGCGAGTGAGTAGCACCCTGTATATAGAGCAATATATGTAGTCAGTACAACAGAGTGTGCTCTAGCGTAGTCAAGACCGGCGACTACGTGGGGGTAGTCCCGGAGCGCGGCAAGCAACTCATCGCGCAAGTCGACACCATATGGGAGACTGGCGAGTGAGTAGCATCCTGTATATAGAACAGCTAGAGTAGTTGTTCACCCGCGCTTCGCTTCGACCACAGAATAATAACTAGTACCAGGTACAGAAGCCCATCTTCGCAATGGCCTGCAAAGAAATATGACTCCATCCCATAAGCAATAAGATCTAATTTAGATCGCGTTCCGGCCGCACACGTTTTTATTTACTTACCTACCAATTAATTTTTGAGGGAATATGCGCCTTATTTCACTGGACTACGGTGCATAATAAGTTATACGTGGTTATACGCATTGAAAAAGAAGCCACCTTAGGGTTGCCTCAGCACCACAGACTACAACGTTTACTAAGCAACGGACTGACTTTGTAAAAAGAATGTCATGTTTTAAAACAAAATTAATTTGAATTTAGAATACAAAGCTATTCCAAACTTTTTTTCTATTGGAAATAACCAGTAAAAACAATAACAATTTCATAGTTAAGATATTTTGAAGTACATAAAATGTGTATGAATACCTAAATAAATAAATAAATAAAATCATTTTATTTCAGGCACAGGTCCCATAGTTATACATAATACATCAGAATTTACATTTAACATTCATTGTTACTTAATTTACAATTATAAAGTAAGCAATTAAATTAAATTTTATTAAATTAATTGTTATAAACAGAAATTATGAGATTTATTTAATGTCATAGAATTGAATCGAATTAGTTTGTCAGAGAGTGTGGTACAAATTGAACAGTTTGATTAGGCATTTTACATATTTTATCATTAGTCTTAAGGCCACAGAACGGTGTGGTTTTTTGGTAAACAGTTACAAAAATAGTTTTAATAATTTCATTATTACAGTTAACAATTCTATTGTGAAATGAAGTTGTAAGATTACGCATCAAGGCAAAGAAGTCTTTGACCCCATTCGTGGCAAACATGGCAGAGGCACTACACCGCCAGGGGAGTTTCAGCATACATCGAAATGCGTTATTATACTGAACACGCAGCGTGTTCATGGCACGCTGCGTGTAGTTCCACCATAGCTGGCCAGTGTAGAACGCCTGGCAGTAAGCCTGAAAAAGGGTTATGCGAACCTGAATCGAGCATTGAGAAAATGTTCTCGCTAACATATTACTTTTCATTGCTAATAAACGCCTTTGACGTTCAAGATCATCATTATCTTTTAAGTTGTTAGTGAGGAGGTGTCCTAAATATTTAAATTTTTGTACAACCTTCAATGGAATTCCATACATATTGAGACAAGGACTACAAGTAGACTCGTTTTTAGATTGAAAAACAACGATTTCCGTTTTATTTACATTATACACAAGACTATGGTCAGTCGCATAGCGCTCACAGACCTCCAAGAGCCTGCCCAGTCCTGATACAGAGGGACTCAGCAGCACCATATCATCCGCATAGCTTAAATTATTTATGCATTTGCCCCCTATATGGCACCCAATCCTCATGCTGCTGAGTTCCTCAATCAAACCATTTACATAGAGGTTGAAAAGACTCGTGGAGGTCAGACCCCCCTGTCTCACTCCACAAGATAGCTTATATTCTTCTGAAATGGCACTTCCCCATCTAACATGGTTTCTCTGATTTCCATACCAATACTGTAATAGATTTGTTATCTTACATGGAACATTAGTACTTCTTAATTTACACCATAACTTATGATAACTTATCGTATCAAAGGCTTTGCTCAAATCTAGAAAACAAGCATAAATTGGCGTTTTACGAGCAGTATAGTATTTAACAGTATTTTTAAGTGCAAAAATTGCCAGGTCAGTTGACAATTTGCTACGAAAACCAAACTGAGCTTCGTTTATAGGCATATTTTCTTCACTCAAGTGATGACTAATTAATCTTTCACAAATTTTTGAAAAAATTGTAGCCAATGATATTGGACGATAATTTGATAGACTTGAGAGGTCACCAGTTCTATTTTTTACAATCGGCACTACAGTTGTTTTCATAAAATTCATAGGTAAGTAACTATGATCAATGCACGCATTCAAGAGGACGGCGAGTTTCTCACAAATTAATGAACCTCCATATAGAACATGCTCAATGCTGAGCCCGTCATGGCCCGGAGACTTGCCACGCTTCATAGAAACAACACATTTACGCACTTGGTCAGCCGTGACGTGTAGCATCTGTGTGTCACGTGATTCGGGCTCAGATGGCTCGTCCCGTGCTACCCGCCCGCCCAGCGGAGCGGGCGGCGACCACGGGCCGGCCGGCGGCGGTGTAGCCGTGCCCTGAGACGGGCATGCCGCGCCACGACGGGCACAGTCACTCTTACAGTTCTTACATTCCAAATTATCAACCTTAAATTGACCAATAAACATACTAGCAATTTCAGATTCATCATGACTGCCATTCACTGACACAGGGAGGCTTGTTTTATACTTTAACTTATTTGTTTGTTTCCAGAATTTACCAAAGTCCTTGTTGTGCCTACTAAAAGCAATTATGTCCATTTTTATCTTATCCTCATTCCTTTGGCACCATTTTAATTTGTTTTTGAATTCTTTCCGTGTATTATTCATGTTATTATAAAAAGGGCCAGAGCTCGGACATCCATAAAAAATCCATGCATTGTGGGCTATTTTAGCCAACGAATTACTATTTTTCACATGGTAGTTCCATCCTATAACTTGTTGTTTCTTTTTAACATCAGCCCCCCTGTGTGAGTCAATAGCAGCATTACTCAGACACTTCACCAGGCTATCATAGTAGGTATTAATCAGATTACAATGTTCTAAATTATTACAGGTTTTACCTGTACATAAAAAATTTGGATCAGAGATAAATTGTAAGGAATTTATAACTAACTCATTGTACTTGTCTATCTGGGAGGGAACCCTATTTCCCCATAGTATTTTATTTTATTATCCTAAAACATTTAATTTTGTGAAAACATGTTTTTTTTCGTTATAATTTATATTATGGATATAATTTATATTATGATACAGAACGTGTTAGTTTCGTTAACAGGGTGTCCACTTTCTGGAAAGTCAGGGATAGTCAGGGAAAAGTCAGGGAAGCTCAAGGTGGTCATGGAAAGTCAGGGAAATTGATGGACCACCTGGAAAGTCAGGGAAAAATGACTAGTAAAGCATATATTTTTGCAAAATTGTAGTTCTTTCCTTTACTAATTATTATTTTTGTTCTTCTATTTTAAACGTAAAAGACGTAAATCATAAAATAAAATCTCGTAAGCCAGATTCCAGACTCAGTTCATAGTTTGTTAAATACTAAAATGATGTGCCCTTAATTATTTTTTTTCAAAAGAGTGTGACTCAGCTTGCCATTCTGAACTTTTGTTTTAAGAGTTCGTGATGAAAAATAAATCCCCTCATAAATTGTTGGTGCAGACACTGCAGACATGCTGTATCGGCGCTCATTTCACTCACCAATTCTCATAATTTGATACGGCAGCGTTTCCTCCACGCGGCACCTAATGTTTTTTTTTTAAAGCCTCGCGCCCATACGAAAATATTTGATTTTGGTTTTGTTTTATTTTAATTAATTACGATATTTACAAAACTTAACACGCTTTACTCGAGTTATTTCGGGTTTGAAGGTCCTAACATTACTTTACAAGGTGCTAGTACAAGTTTTATACACAAATTAAAAAGTTTATTTTATCCACCTAATTCCAAACTCTCATTTGAAAAAAAATATATGAGGAGGCGTATTTCTTCAAAGCACCCTGTACTAATCCTACCATCAATAAGTGTGCTTAAATAAAATTAACTACTTTTGCAATAATAATCAGCGTATCCAGCTTGAGTTTCCAAACTTTAAATGACGTTTTTCAAAAGTAAAATGTAATTTTATAATAAATAATAATAATAAATCATTTATTTCGGATTGATCCATATTTTGTTAGTAAAAATGAACTTAAAAAATTATGTTAGTAATGGTATTAAATTAAATTAAAATGAAATATAATAATTAAATAGGTACATTATTTAGCCGCCCATTTACACGGCATAACGTGTGTGGAAATCTTTTTTTTTTAATTTCATGTTCAAAATGATCTGCCCGAGTCACTCTCGTCTCTTTCGGCATAATATTTTACTTCACTAAAAATTTTCAAATTAAACTTTTGTTTATTTTCATCTCTGGTCAGGGAAAATCTCTGAAATGGTCATGGAAAGTCAGGGAAAAGTCAGGGAATTTTTTGGAGGATTCTGAGTGGACACCCTGGTTAAGCACTAATCCCACTCAGCGCACATTTTATAATCGATTCATTAATGCATTTTGAAGGTAGTTGTGTCTGTAAATTTAATACTTTAACGAAAACAAAATTGGAATAGACTTTGTTCAACGTGGAGAAAAAAAAGGGTTTGTAGTTCGGATTAATTTCATTTCAAATAAGGAACGTAGAAGAAATCAATAAAATACTTAGGACGTCTTTTATTGCTCTGACATTATACTGTCAGAGCAAGAGACAAACTATTTAATTTTATTTAACTTTGTTGTGCAAGACGCCCTTAGATTAGTTTTACCTGTCAGCATCTTTTGGTAATCTAAAAAAAAATTAATTTGGATCACGATCCGTATTTAAGCAATTAAATACGGCACAGTATTTTTTTGCTGCTTTTTTTCTTTTTATGTCCATTTTTCTATTCATAATTTTTAATAAATACCTAAATACGACATTTATAAACTAGTACAAAATAGGAACAAATAGCGCGCGCGTGTATCGTCTTCCGCTTGCGGCAGCCGACTAGATTTGCCCCATCGATGGGGCAGGCGCCAGGCTGGCGCCTGCGCCGCCCATGCGCGGAGTGACACAGGCCTGCTTCGACATAAAAAGTATTCTAGTGGGAATTCCAGGATAAAAATAGTCCATGTGTTTATCCAGAGTTTCAGGTTCCTGCATACCAAGTATCATGAAAAAATTAGCACGGGACACAGTAACTAACATAAAAATGACTTGGCGTAGTACACGTGGATCGTGGATAGGAGATACTTATCTCTTTTGTTAGCTATAGGTACATAGTTAATAGTAAAATTAACGATAAAATGTTTGTTTCAGCAACAAGGGATACTTCCGTGGTCCGTTCCTGATCTTCCCGTCTGAAGTGGCTAACATCATCAACAAGGTACGTTTAGTATTACTGATCACTAAAACCCCTGTAGGCCCTAGACATAGTATTGTGGCGCTTCTAGGGGAGGCCCAGGCTCGGTAGACAAGTTTTGATTCATGGCCACGTCGATGGTGATTTATATTCTATTTAGTGGCATATGAGGAACGTTTACCACCAATCTTGGCTATGTTATTTATTTCTTGTTCATGTCCTTTCAAAGACAAAATCCCATGTGATAGACCGTTACCTTTTTGTTATTTCCAGCCGTTCTACAAGCAAGAGGTGTTACTCACGACGATGCACGACACGAGCCCGCTGGTCGGCATCATCGGCAAGTGCGCCGTGCTCGACTACGAAGAGTACCTCAAGTGTAAGTATAACATCCGTGAGTAAAAAAACAATATGAAAATGGCAGACAAACGGGCTATCTCGCTCGTAATCATAGGTAGGGCTGTCAGAACTCGTTCCAACTCCCACTTTTGTAACAGCCCCATGTATTATTATTATATGTATTACTTATGTACCTAAACAAGCCAAGCATGCATTTATAATTATGTAGCACCTAGGGTGGTCAACCTCATCAGACCCCACCAGCTGTTGTTCGACCAATAACATGCACTGTTCATTGTTCAACCTTAGATGAAACATTAAACAAATAAGGTTGCTACAGACGATTGGACTAAAAGCCGACCGACTGATTGGCCACCCCAATGAAGAAGAACCCAATCAATAATACTTAAATACTGTATGTTTCTAGTAAACCTAATTTCCTAATCTATCCCCATCTCCCTCGCACGCAGGTCGTCCGACAGAGATCCCAGAATCGGACGTGTTCGTGTGCGAGTCTCTGTACGACGAGTCCAACCGCGTCGCGCGGAAACTCAAGTCGGGGCTCAGGAAGTTCGAGCATAGCAAGGACGTCACTGTTGATGAGGTGAGTTTGAAAAAAAAACGAATCTTTGACGCTTTGGCTACGTAAACAAAACACTATGTTTGTATCTGTCTGTAACCTTGTAATGTAGCTAAAAATTAAATCAGTAGTGAAGTGAAAAAAAATAGTGCAACCGTGTAACTTTAAATAAATATAGGATTTAAAGATTTGATGTCTTTGTTTATTAATTATCGCTTTGGTAGTTCTCAAGATATACGCTTTAGTTTCGACTTCCATGCTCAGGGATCGTTATTGTTTTTACCTTTGCTTATATAGATACTATTTTTAATACACATCATACTTTATACATAAAATAATACAGATGCGGCAAGATAAAAAGTGCCGCTATAGAGGTATACAGCCATTAATTACGATGTAACCCATATTTGGAAGATATTATAGCCGATGATGATGTATAAAATAATATTTTATTCCGTGTTCCAGATCTACTACTTCCCGAAGCGGCTGGGCCCGCCGCCTCTAGCCAGCGCGCAGGAGGTGCAGTCCGTGGCCTACAGCGGCAAGAGCTACAACTCTAACGCTGACATGGTACGTTGCAATATCATCCATCATATCACATTAAGCCGTGGGTCCCGGTTGCTGCTTCGGCAGCAGTCGTTGAGCCTAGTCAGAGCTTCAGGCAGCTTGAAAACATCTGACAGTCGGGTTGCCCACTTACCCGACAACTCTCCCAGCACAAGCTTGCTTATGTTGGGGTCCACCAACCCGCACTAGGCCAGCGTGGAGGACTAGGTCTAAAACACTTCCTTCATTGGAAGGAGACCCGTGCGACGTGGGACATGATGGGTCGTGATGATAAGACTCGTTAATCATAATGATGTATTAAATTGCTTACAGGACGCCAAGCCCCAGTTCACGGCGCTGATCAACACCACAATCGGCAGCCAGGACGTCGAGATGATACTGGAGAACTCGCTCGACGAGTCATCGCTCGCCTCGCCCGCCACGCCGCTTTCTATTGGTCAGTGGTTTTGGTAGTTGTCCAATCGTAGCGCCGTACGTCGCCCTCGTCTATCACCTCTCTCTATTGGTCAGTAGTGTAGTTAGCGTTGTCTAGTCGTCTCATGTTCGGACCAATAGCAACGCAGTAATAAATTATGTGGACCAATAGCAACGAAGTAAAACAATAACAGCACTCGTTTGTTATAAAAAAAAGGCTTATAACAATGACAGTCGAGCGTAAGGCGACACGACGCCAGTGGCGCCTAAATGCCGCGCTATTATTTAATTTACACTCCAAAAGAATGAATATTGCCGCGCGTTTTGGACATGCCTTTTTTGATAACCTTTGGCACTAGTAGAGTGTAGTGCAACATAGAATTTACATAACATCAAACACGCTAACTAACCCCCCTACCTACTCCCCCAGGTGGCAACAGCAACCCCTACAACCCGTCCATGAGCGCGACCCCGAGCCAGGACCGGTTCAGCGCGACGCCCACGCCCGCTAGCAAGAAGAAGAAGGAACAGAAGCAGAAGATTGTCACTGGCTATATATTGTACTCGAGTGAAGTGCGGAAAGCTATTATTGCTAATAACCCGGAGAGCACTTTTGGTAAGTCTGGAATGTTCTAGTGTATTGCATAGTGTAGCTTCTAGCAAGACGAAAAGGAAATTGAAGATTGCTTTTGACGCTCATAACCTCTTCAGAATCTACCATTGTTGCTGAAGACAGTCCTCTCGTAAGGATAACAATACTCTGTTCTTGGTACATCGGAACTATGAAATGTCCGTAAAAATAAATCTTATTCAATGCATATCTTGGGATCTATAAAAGGTAGTCTGACTTCAGAGGTTTAACCTCCTGAGACCCAGAGACAAAAAATCTCAACTTTCAGTTTTCGGTGGGTGCAAACTGCTTCGTCTGAACTGGGTCTCCCCATTATGTCATCGTATGAGGTCTCGGGGTCTCTAGAGGTTAGTTCTGTGACTGGTTGTAACTTGCTTACTGATCCTAAGTTGTATGTTTCAGGCGAGATATCCCGCATAGTGGGCAACGAGTGGCGCTCTCTCCCCGCGTCCACTAAACAGAGCTGGGAGGAGCGCGCGGCCAAGTGCAACGAGGAGACCAGCGCCAAGCTCGCCGACGAGATGCGCGAGCTCACGCAACACGTGAGTCTTGTACCTGGCCCTGTAGCACGGGGCGCTATTAAGGCGTGACAAAAGTTCTCCATCGTTCATCCATCCTACTTTTGTCACGTCTTAAATGCGCTCCGTGATAGCCGCGAGACAAGCCACGATTGCCTCGCGGCTAATCTCGCGGCTCGACTCGTGGCTCGCTCGAGAGTATAAATGAGGCATTAGAGTTTATAGTCGTTTGCAATAGAATCCAACAATCATGTAAAAAAAAAAAAAATGTAAACAAATATGGCGGACTGACATTGACAGCGTATTGTTTATGCCCATAGTGATGTCATAGTGTTCTAATTAGATTAAATATATAAGCCATAGACTATAAAATAAAACTGATTATATATAAAAAAAAAGTGTTTATTAAAACAAATTTAAATCTTCGTCTTCTTCATCATCACTATCAGAAGTGTCGCCGGTGACCGTAATTATAAATGGAACCACTGTGTCATCGCTTGCCGTGTCTAAAATGCCGTCGAGCTTTTTCATTTCTTTCTCTTCCTTTTTTCGTTTTGGTTAATTATATTAAGCTCTTGAAAATTATTTTTTATTGTATTCAAATAATATTAAATTAAAATAATTTATGAAATTAAAATTAAAAGATAACTTCAGATTACGAACAACACTAACTTTTCAATGACTTATAGAGTTCGATGAGTAAAAAACTAAGATGACAGCTTGTCAAATACTTCGAAATTTTTACGTTGCAAATGTTTTAACAAATTTAACTTATAAATACAAGTTAAATCGTGTTGAAGATAATGTGAAAACAATGGTGCGTTCGTTGAAATCAGACTATGATCATAGTTGATCGTCAAATGTATGTGATTACGGAGTAATCGTGACAATTTGGTTTGTTTACATGATTGTTGGATTCTATTGCAAACGACTATACGTATTATCATGAATCGTCATCGTATAGTAGATCGATCCCAGACCTGACTGAATGACAACTATGTTTGCGATGAATGCACGTCCCACCAATCCTATCGTCTAAAATTACTAACTGTTATTGTTTAACATTTGTATGACTTTATACTTTATCGTATCTATCGAACTAACGAATACTAACACTTATCTTATCTTTTCATGCTAGCCATCTTGGAGTAAAGTGGTGGGTATTATTATGCTATACTTGGTAGTTAATTTTTTTGATATTGTATGATATTTATAGAAAACTGCAGCTGAAAGATTTAGCGAAATATTCTATTGATAAAGGCATATTTACAGTGAGGCGCCGCAACGCCCCGTGTGCTTCCACACTTACAACAAATACCCTTTATTCTAATATAACCATAACATCTTCTGTCTGGTTCTAGATGGAGATGACGTACGAGTGTCAGTGGGACACGTGCGACTTGCAGTTCGAAGAGCTGTCCGACTGCATGGAGCATTGCGTCGGGGACTGCAGCAGCAGTGAGTTGTTTATTTATTTATAATCTATTGTATACACACGAACATGTACACAGTAAAAAAAAATTAACATTTGTTCTTCGCATCGCACTTCGAGACTACGAATTGGCAAGCGGTAGCGTTAGATGCCTTTTGATCCGCCGTGGAAGTGGAGAGATACGGGGTCCTAGGAGGAGGCCCATGTCCAGCAATGGATAACGATTACGGGATGATGAAAATAACGATAGGCTACTGCTTCCGAATAAGGCACGTGCTAATGCCGTAATTTTTGCGTACCTAATACTAGTTCTTTATAAATTTTAAGAACACTGCGTTTTCTATAATATATCATTCATCCTACATAATATTCTAACCACCACCCTTACCTCCACAGCGGCAACCTCCTCCGGCCACGTGCAAACGCACTACCGCGGCTCTCACACGGAATACCCGTGTCTGTGGCGCAACTGTGCGCGCGTGCGCAAGGGGCAGGCGCCCTTCCCCAACCTGGCGCGCCTGGTGAAGCACGTGCGCGACCTGCACATCAACAAGAGCAACGGCAAGCCGCGCGCGCACCACGAGCGGGCCAGGTGTGTAATCACCGTCATTATCAGCCAAGAATTATGATTCTTTTATGGTACGCTAACGCCATCTAGTTACCATTCAAGATATTTTGCAACACAACGGACGGAACTAGTTAGAGGCCCCATTGGGGCGTTTTGCGTCACTTTGTCGCAAAGGAAAGGTCATCATGTAAAATTTATGGCAGCAACACGCATCGCACTTTAGGCATTGGCCTCGCTCTTAAGCTGCGTACAGACCTGCCCAACGAACGGGTTTCGTTGACCTTCGTTGCTGCAATCTGTCCTGTATTATGTATGATAAATATCCATCGTTGGGAGTTCGTTGGGCCGGTCTGTACGCAGCTTTAATGTACAGTGTACACCTCATCCGACGCCATCTTTCGCTCTCTACACTTGGTTTATACGTGTTAGCAGAAATTGATTATTGTTATTTGTTTCAGGAACTTCGTGCCGTCGTCCAAGAAGCCCCAGAAGCAGTACACGGCTGTGCGCAGCGGCGTCATGTCGCCCGGAGGTAAGAATTATAATTTGAGTCTCCCATACTGCCAGCCGATTTCGTAGTATCTTTTCGATACGGGTATCAGGAGGGTTACTCTACGTATATTGACGAACGAGAGCTGCCATGCAATCGGCACGTTTAACAAGATAGAGTCGGGGCTCGCGCAGCAGTGCATCTTCATTTTACGTCATATAGATTTATGTGATTGCGGAACATTCTTGATTTGATCGCGGAACATGATGGGACAGTGAACTGATGATGAACCGTTCATAATCGGTCAATTTAGTATCTTATATTAAAAATGGACTTTAGATGTTGCTACCCGGTTTATTTATATGAATCTAATATTGTATTATTTTTTCCCCAGGCTCCCTCTCAGCCATGTCGCCGGCGTGCCGCGACACGCCGTCGCCGTCGGAGGCGCCGTCGTTCGCGCCGCGCCACGCGCCGCCGCTGTTCGTCACCGCGCCGCCGCGCTCGCAGCGCCTGCAGCACTCCGACGCTTATATACGGTACTACATAATGTACATACTACATACATAGCTACCAGCCACGCGCCGCCGCGCTCGCAGCGCCTGCAGCACTCTGACGCTTATATACGGTACTACATAATGTACATACTACATACATAGCTACCAGCCACGCGCCGCCGCGCTCGCAGCGCCTGCAGCACTCTGACGCTTATATACGGTACTACATAATGTACATACTACATACATAGCTACCAGCCACGCGCCGCCGCTGTTCGTCACCGCGCCGCCGCGCTCGCAGCGCCTGCAGCACTCTGATGCTTACATACGGTAGATAGATAGATAGATAGAATATTCTTTATTTGTACACACACACATAAAAGAAACTTACAAAACTTAAATACTAACAAATATGTACAAAAATGGCGGTCTTATCGCTTAAAGCGATTTTTTCAAGACAACCTTAGGGTGGAAGGATATTTTGTTTAAAGAGGGGTCAAGTGTACTAAAGAATTCTAAAGGAAAAATTAAAATAATGATTTAGTACGGATTTTAAACGGTACTGTTTTATTGGTGTCTGAATCTGCGTGCTAATATCATGTCGACCAGGCAAGGCCGTCTTAAGCCGCGTATCGACTGCGCGCGGCAAACCATCGAACATTGGCTCGCGCGGTGGCCGCGCAATATGGTAATGGCTCCGCCGCCCGCGGCAACTCGAACATTGGCAAACGCCGGTTTGCCGCGTTCGAACATGTCTCACGCGGCAGTCGCGCTCAGTCGATACGCGGCTTTAGCCTGTGAAAATCATCATCAATTTGTTTATTTTACAAAGGAGAATGGCAATTTCTCTATAGCGCCATGACCCAGAGCGGCCATTGATGAAACATACACTGATGTGTAGTCCGTGACTACAGTATATACTGGTATTAATTTTATTATTATGAGGCATGGGAGAACGAAGATATAAGTGCCGAAAGATCAAGTCTTTCTACTGTACTAGATGTTACCCTTGAGCTAAAAATAGTTTTTAAAGTGTTCCCGTGGGAATTCCTGGATAAAAAGTATTCTACGTTACTACGGGATAAAGGGAACTTGAATAGAATGAAATAATTTTTGAAATTGATCTCTTTATAAAAATAGGTTTCCGAGTGTGAAATGTGCAAAAATAATCTTGATATTATTTGCAGAAATAAAATCATGTAATACATTTTGTGATGCACTATGTATTGGGAATCTCATGATTTAAATTATAAAACTTGTTTGTGCGTGTACTATTCATCAAAAACTTATTTAACGAAAAAAAAATAATTAATTAATTTACTTTTGCTAATATCTCAAGAACCCCATGGTTTAGATTTTTTTAAATATTTTTCCCTGATAGTAGACATTTTTATCAATAACTTAAAATAGGTTTGGTTAGTGGCTGCTACCTTACGCAAAGCGGGTCAGGTTTCGCCATTCTTCTTTAACATGACAGGTTTTACATTCATTATTGGCTTACAAAATCAGACTTATTCCTAAACAACCTATGATAGATTGTATTTTTATTAAACCTCTTTGAAAAAAATTACAATTAATCAATTGACATTGAAATTATTATCATTATGGCGTACCTATTACCTCTTTCATATCCATAAGTTCGCACGTCTTTACTAATACCTAAATTTTCCATCACATCAGATACATTGAGGGTCTGCACTCTGACCAGAAGTACATCACTCCGTGGGAGAAATCCTTGACTCCGATGCCTCTCAACCCAGACCCGGCTCACTTCAACATGAGCAAGTTGCCGGCTCATTGGATGACCGAAGACGCCGTTAACGGATACTTGGCTCAGGACAAGAGTCTGTCAGAGACTGACATACAGAAGATGGATCAAAATACTAAAGTGTTGAAAGGGCTCTGCGCTCTAAGAGATTTCATGATGCGAGACGCCTTCAATATTCATAAGCATTACAATATTAGCACTTAAGGTTTGGGTATGTGGTGATTTGAGGCAATCATATTATTATGCACTGTGCATGTTTAGATAGTAAGGAAATCATTTTTATTTGTCGCTGATTTTATGACTAACTTTGAAGAATAAATGCATTTTATATAAGAACTAAAACTCTCTTTTTTGGGCTAAAAGAAAGTAAAAGGGGTTACGAAGGGAATAAAAGATAGTAAATTTAAAAGCTTACAATTTTAATATTATAGTTAAATAGTTTTTATCATACGATACAAATGGCATACACATCACAAGATTATATCACGTGACTTTTGCGAATAAGCAGCAATATTTCGATTATCAGCCTTTTGGGCGTACATACAGTGCCCATTGACTCTCATTTTAGATTGGCTGTGTATCTCTACACCCCAGTGTTATTACAATAAACACACAGTAATATTTTTTGCATATTTGCTGCCTTTGTTATACATGGGAGCTAGCGACTGAAGCGAGTATACAAAAGGGTTGATAATCGATTGAAATGATGTATATTATTCTTATAGATTACGCCTGCTGACTGTCCACTTCTTCTTTGATAAGTCTTATTAGGTGATTGAATTTCTTAGCTTCGAATATAAGGACCTGTAACAAATAAAAATAGGTTATATTCTAGCAATCTCCATCCACAAATTATGTACCTACATGTATATCGTCGTTTTGCATTGTTGGTAGAATACCAACAAAACGGGCCATTTTTTATTTTAAGGCTCCGCCTTTTGGCTTACTATACCATTAGGCCATATTCTTATATTAACAACATACGAACAAGATGGAGTGTCAGTGCAAAAGAAAGTAAAGGTGTTTTGTTCGTTTCATCAAAGGAAGAACGAACGAAGCCACGGCCAACACACTAACGCCAAAGATGAAACTCAAAGACACGGTGGTATATTACCTTCCTGCACGGCGACATAGCGCCGCCCTCGTACTCCCACTGCGAGAAGTCGACCTGCGCGCTCACGTCCACGTCGAAGCTGGCCAGCGCCTCCTCCACGATGGGACGCTCCTCCTGGTTGGCGTAGAGGACTTCTGTCGCTTCTGCGGGGTGGAGGGGAGGGGGTTAGTTGTAGAGTGAGGCGAGGTTTGGTATAAATTAAGAAGGTAGGGTGGAAAAACCAATACTATTTTGATTCATAAGAGATGTGTTCAAAACGCATTGTTCTCTCTATCTTTACCACTCTGTATACGTCATTTCCTGTAATTGGTTAATCCTAGTAACTAATCCTTTCCGCATAGTAAATCCTAATCAAATGCTAGTCCAGCCCTAATGCTACAACATTCAACTTTCTAAAAATACCTAAGTAGCAAATTCCATTAGGTCATCAGTATTATGACTTAACTATTAATTTAATACAACATCACAATATCAGAGGCAGTTATAGGCTACGAAAAATGGTCACCTCTGGCTACCCCTTAGGTCCACTTGCGCAGACCTGGGTTAGCGAATTAACTCGGAGATATTTGACATAAGGAGGGTTAGATTATTAATTTGTCTTGCATCGCTGAAATATGAGCGCTAACCTTGGGATAAACTCTTAAATATTTAACCCCCCAATATTGGAGGGTTAAGACGCTAACCCGGCTTACGTCAAAAGAAAAGGTTTTTATCAATATTCTTGTATTTGTTGGAAATGTTTGATTATGATGATTAACTCATCATTCTTATATTTTTCCACTATCTAGCAAAGTAGCAAATGGTCCCACTTGTGAAATTAAGAGCACGATGGTGTGGTTACATACATATATGCTCACGACTATGACTGTATTGTAGTTACTCAGAGGTGACTCACCCACTTTTCGCTGTACATTTTTGTACTCACGTGATAGGTCGCGAGCCGTATCGCCGTTTTTGAAAGAGTACAATGCACTTTAGGGTACACATCTAGATCACGATGTTTTTTTCACCGTAAGAGCTATGGTATACATTTTTGGAGATATTGCGTAGAGTAGGTAGAAAATAATACTCAGAGTGGACAGAATAATAATAATTATGAGAAGGTCCTATCGTGGGAGTGGTAGGGAAAACACAATCTCAGGGTAAAACAAACGTTCACTGTATTTCAAGGTTCTACAGACACGTAATAATGCAAGTGAGGTAATCTTATTGTAACACTAAACTAATGTCCGTTGGGAGCGCGAGCGAGCGTGTAGCCGGGAAACGGGTTGGCGCCGACTGACTGCGCGGGCTTCGCTGGCCGGTGGCGCGAGCGCGGGGTGCGCGCGGGTGAAGGGGAGGACGCGGGACGCGGTCTGCGCAGTAGAGCTGCGCAGTAAAACGGCGCGGCGGCGTGGGACGCTAACCGTTTTCGGCGCGCGATTTGTTTTCGCGGGAAAACGGTTAGCAGTCTTGTTACATCCTCCCCCTCTAGACCGAACTAAGCGCCCTCGCGTTCGGAGTAGCATGGTGACAGCCCTGGTCCTCCCCCTAAACTGTTCGTCGTCCTCGAGAACACTGATGGTCGGACGGTGGGGTGGTCTGCGCAGGGGTTCTGCGCGCGCGGGGGTACTGCGCGCCGCGCGCTGCGTGCTGGTAGAAGGCACCGGGCGGGCCAGCTCTGCCTGACGAGGCGGGCGGCCGGGCTCCGTGTGCTGGTAGAAGGCACCGGGCGGGCCAGCTCTGCCTGACGAGGCGGGCGGCCGGGCTCCGTGTGCTCCCAGAAGGCACCGGGCGGGCCAGCTCTGCCTGACGAGGCGGGCGGCCGGGCTCCGTGTGCTGGTAGAAGGCACCGGGCGGGCCAGCTCTGCCTGACGAGGCGGGCGGCCGGGCTCCGTGTGCTGGTAGAAGGCACCGGGCGGGCCAGCTCTGCCTGACGAGGCGGGCGGCCGGGCTCCGTGTGCTGGTAGAAGGCACCGGGCGGGCCAGCTCTGCCTGACGAGGCGGGCGGCCGGGCTCCGTGTGCTGGTAGAAGGCACCGGGCGGGCCAGCTCTGCCTGACGAGGCGGGCGGCCGGGCTCCGTGTGCTCCCAGAAGGCACCGGGCGGGCCAGCTCTGCCTGACGAGGCGGGCGGCCGGGATCCGTGTGCTGGTAGAAGGCACCGGGCGGGCCAGCTCTGCCTGACGAGGCGGGCGGCCGGGCTCCGTGTGCTGGTAGGGGAGGCGGCGGGAGCGCGCGCCGCGGGCACGCTGGGCGCGCCGGGACGGGTCATCACCGTCCTCTCCATGAAGACAGAGAGCTGCGCCGCCGTTACGCAGGCGAACGCGTCGAGTATAGCGGCGGAAGCGGCGGAATATGCGCGCCGCGGGGGCTGCACGCCGCTTACTCGTATGGCGCGTCGTGCGTGGCGGGCGCGTCGTGCGTGGCAGGGGAGGCGGCGGGAGCGCGCGCCGCGGGCACACTGGGCGCGCCGGGGCGGGTCATCACCATCCTCTGCATAAAGACGCGGTTGGTCTTGGCGGCCTTGGCGACGGTGTCCAGCAGCACGCAGGCGAACGCGTCGAGTGTAGCGGCGGAAGCGGCGGAGTTTGCGCGCCGCGGGGGGGCTGCGCGCCGCGTACTCGTATAGCGCGTCGTGCGTGGCGGGCACATCAGGCGCGGCGGGGGAGGCGGCGGTAGCGCGCGCCGCGGGCACGCTGGGCGCGCCGGGGCGGGTCGTCACCTTCCTCTCGCCGGTGCAGCTGCGGTCGTCATCGTCGTCAAGGCCGCGCGCCGAGTGTCCTCGGTCCTCGGAAGACGCGCCGGGCTTTGCGGGGGGGGCCGCACCGCAGGGGCCCGCGCGCCGCGTGCTGCTCGTGCGCGTAGGGCGCGCCGGGCGAGGCGGAGCGGCTGCGCTCCGCGTGCTCATAGGACGCGTAGGGCGGGCCAGCCGGGCCAGGCGAGGCGGGGCGACCGCGCGCTGCGTCCTCGTAGGACGGGCCGGGCGTGGCGGGGCGGCCGGGCACCGCAGGGGGCCCGCACGCCGCGTGCTCCTCGTGCGCGTAGGGCGCGCCGGGCGCGGCATGGAGGCCGCTCGCCGCGGGAGGGCCACGCGCCGCATGCTCGGCGGGCGCGCCGCCGCCTGGGGGCATTACCGTGGTCTCGCCGGCGGTGCCGCTGCTTTCGTCTTCCTCGAGGTCACGACGCTTCGCTCTTCCCTTTTCGGTAGCATATTTTCTCTTCGCACACACTTACATTCACGCGTCTCCGCGAGTTGGGCGCCACTATGAGAAGGTCCTATCGTGGGAGTGGTAGGGAAAACACAATCTCAGGGTAAAACAAACGTTCACTGTATTTCAAGGTTCTACAGACACGTAATAATGCAAGTGAGGTAATCTTATTGTAACACTAAACTAATGTCCGTTGGGAGCGCGAGCGAGCGTGTAGCCGGGAAACGGGTTGGCGCCGACTGACTGCGCGGGCTTCGCTGGCCGGTGGCGCGAGCGCGGGGTGCGCGCGGGTGAAGGGGAGGACGCGGGACGCGGTCTGCGCAGTAGAGCTGCGCAGTAAAACGGCGCGGCGGCGTGGGACGCTAACCGTTTTCGGCGCGCGATTTGTTTTCGCGGGAAAACGGTTAGCAGTCTTGTTACATAATTTATTTACAGAAAATAAGCCTACTTATACGCGCGGTGCTAACTTAAATACTCGTGGCGTTGGGAATGCACGGGGACTCGTTCCTTTTCTGCGCTGTCGGAGGCTCTCCTCTCCGAGCTGCCGCGGTGACGGCGGTGGTCGCTGCTGCTGCTTGCTTGAACTTGCTGAACTGTTATTTTCGGAACTCCATCTTTGTTTCCAGAAACAGCTCTTTTCAGGGCTATCTAAAGCACAACTTGCAACCGCGATGTGTTCAATAAAATCAATACTTGCTGTTGTTATTGGTTGAGTATTGCTTGCTGGTACGGTTAGATTGAAGAGAGCTGCTTATGATAAGGTTCTTGAACGTTTTGTGGTAAGTAGAATGTGTGGTAGTAAGTAAGCCACACATTGTACTTAAATTCCAAAGAACTCATTGGTATGTCTGCGCTAGGATCCAAACACGCATCTTTTGTGTGAGAAGCGAGCGCTTACCCGACTGAGCTACCGCCGCTTCTTTTCAATTTTTTATAATTTTCGTAATGTATATCTACAAGGAAATCACAAATATGACACTTTGTAAACAAAATACAAATTACTGACAGATTGCGAAAATGGAAATAGAGAGGGATAGTTTTATCCAAAGACGTGAGGTGAGATAGAAGACAATGTTTTTTACGGCAATAGAAACTTGGTCCCTTTCAGCCTGGAACGGGACATAGATTCACAGAGTGCAAAAAGAAACGTCAGGTTGGCTAACTCAGGGTTATTTTCCATTAGCGCAATCAAAAGTCCGGGTTAAAATTTTACAAAGTTAACCCTGAGTTAGTTACCTCTGAGTTTATATTTTTAACCCTGTGATCCACGCAAGTGAGCCTTAGAGATTTCAGTCCTAATAATATGCATGCAGTAGCTATGACTTACCTCCAGTGTTATAAGTTTTGCATATCCACACGAGGTACTGGAATGTGTACGGCATGTTTTTTCTGATGGCCTTCTCCAGTTCAGTCTCAAGTGATGAGAACAGAGGCACACTGATCTGCGCTGGAATGTTGAGGATCCTGAAAGAGTATGAGAGGTTTGTTTAGCAAGCTCAATATGGTAATGTAATATTACACTTTGTTCATTAATATTGCAGCTAGGGCCCAGGAAATTGGCTGGATGCCTGTGTGAGAGGTATCCTCGGATTCTTGCCGCAACAGACCAATAGCAGTAGTTGTACATTACAGTAGCATGGACATACCTTTCATTAATAACAAATCCGACATGGTTATTCTCATCTTCAAGTATCTTGGTGATCAAGGCTTTGGTTTTGTCATCTGCATTGTCAGTGGCCAGTGTTGTCAGGATCTCCCTCAGTTGCGCAATACATGGCTCATGCTGGAAATAAGATATTTTCAATTTTACATATAAGTAGTCCTAATTATGGTCTATTTGCAGAGCATTAGTAATAAAGGGGGGGAGAGGCAGTTATGATTTTACCTTTCTTTTGGTGATGTTGATAAGTGTAGTGATGCCAAACACTCCATCCGAGCCATCATCTTCATCATCATCATCCTGAGGATCATCCAGACACTGCTTCACTACACTGCCAATGTAGTTCTGGGCTGGAATTATACATAACTGAAGTTATTATTTTGTATATGAAAATTTATGTTACATGACATAATGATTTTAGCTTCACTCCAAATGTACTGGTGCCACATCATTACAACTGATGAAGAAAGAGCGGAAGCATTTGGAGCCTTCCTTAAAAATGTATTCACTCCTAACACAGACACTGCAGACAATGCCTTTGAAGAGGAAGTTAAATCCTTCTTACAAAGTAACCTACAGCTAAGCCCGCCTATCAAAAGCTGCACACCTCGAGAGCTAAGGGGAATCATAAGAGAACTACAGCTGAAAAAGGCACCAGGATACGACCTCATCACTGCTGAAGTCTTACAGCAACTCCCAACAAAAGTGCTGGTTTTTCTGACAACACTTTTTAACAGTATGTTAAGGATTGGATATTTTCCTAGCCAGTGGAAAGTCTCTCAAATAACTATGATCCTGAAAGCTGGAAAACCACCCCATCAAACCTCATCATATCGACCAATCAGCCTTCTGCCCTTGCTATCGAAATTATTCGAAAAAGTCATCAGCCGACGGCTTAACCGATGGCTCGAGGATAACAGGATAATACCACAGCACCAGTTTGGCTTTAGAAGGAAGCACTCTACAATTGAACAGGTACACAGAGTATGCGATCACATCAGGCACACCCTAGAAAGAAAAGAGTACTGTTCAGGGGTATTCCTTGACGTGCAACAAGCGTTCGATAAGGTCTGGCATGCTGGACTCCTATACAAATTAAAATTATGGCTTCCTCACAATTTGTATCAACTGCTGAAATCCTACATAGAAGACCGCATTATTTTTTATGTGAAGATAAATGAGGGAATGTCATCTCTTCATGAGGTAAAGGCTGGAGTACCACAAGGGTCAGTACTGGGTCCAGCACTGTACCTAATTTATACAGCTGACGTCCCAGAATCTGGAAATATTGTAACTGCCACATTTGCCGATGATACTGCCATCCTGGCATCGGACAAAGACCCCGTATCAGCTTCAAAAACTGTACAAAGTCATCTTGACCAGGTCCATAACTGGATGAAAAGATGGAAGATCAAGGCAAGTGCAGCCAAATCTAACCACATCACTTTCACTCTTAGACGTGACAACTGTCCTCCTGTAAAACTTGGAGGTGAAGTTCTGCCTCATCAGACGGTTGTGAAATACCTTGGATTCCATTTGGACAGGAAGCAGATCTGGAAAACTCACATTCAGAAGAAGAGAGACGAGCTGAACCAAAAGTATCGGTCACTGTCATGGTTACTTGGGAGACAGTCAAAACTATCAGTTAACAACAAACTGTTAATATACAAGGCTGTATTAAAACCTGTTTGGACCTATGGAATACAACTGTGGGGATCAGCAAAAACCTCCAACATTGCAATAATGCAGCGGTTCCAAAACAGTGTTCTAAAAACCATAGCCCATGCACCATGGTTCACTAAAATTGATGAGGTCCATGAGTACTTACAAATGCCCACGGTTAAAGCGGAAGTGGAAAACCTGTCAAGAGCCTACAGAGATAGGATTGCTGTTCACCCCAACAAGCTGGCTACTGACCTCACCAGTTGTATTCCAATAAGAAGGCTGAAAAGAAAGCACATTTGGGACGGTCTAGGACCAGTTGAATAAGAAGGCAACCCAACGATGGGAGGGAGTGCCTAAAACGTCATCAACACTCTCCAAACAACTGCTTATGGTCACTCAAGACCGATTGCATGTTACAGTGACTACAAAAAAAAAAAAAAAACATCATTACTACTTCTGTAAAGAAGTAAATACACTCACAAATAATAATCTGTGCCAGTGCCCCGAGGTCCACATTAGACTTCAGGAACAGTTGCCGGAGCAGCGCCTTGATGCCCTGGAAGTCGCAGTCCTCAGGGTTGCGGCCTTCGAAGTCAGCTTGGATCTCCTACAATCAATTAAACCCATAAGATTCTGTTGATACTAAAGTTATTAAAATATTTAATGATGCAATGCAACTCTGTAATGTTTACAAACTTCTTTAAGTATTTCATATAGCATGTTCATGTTATTCATTCGATTGTTGTCTGTTTATTGAGAAGGAAGTGTATCCATTTCAGGGTTACGAAGAAACAAAACACCACCACAATGCTATATTATAGTAAAGATGCTGTTAAGTAATAAGGACAATTTTTACAGGTAAAAAAAAACAAAAAAAAAAAAACACGCACTCACGCCTTGTACTAATGTACTCCCTTGCGGGGTAGGCAGAGGTGCATTGCTGCACCCACTTTTCGCCAGAGTGTTATGTTAGTCCCAATGTTACAGGTAAAACGGTATGAATTGATTTTAACAGGATTTTGACCTAGAATACTTATATCAAATATGTAATTACCGTAGTTTGATGTTGATTAACATTAACATTTGAATCCACGTGCGGAAAATTTAAGGTTAAGCACTTACTTTGTCTCCGATGAAGTTGCCGTCCGAATCAAAGTCAGAATCATTTTCATCGCCAGACCCAACTTCGTCTTCGCTGCCACTGTCGTTTTCAATTTCCTTATTCTTTTTGCTGGACATTTTAAAGTTAATTTATCCCGGCACAGCAACAAAAGAGCACGCGAAATCAAAACAAATTTGCGTTTTGACGTTTGGTTTGACGTTTTATTTTATTACACAGATTAACATTGATTTGAGTTGTTTTCACAGAATATTTTTTATTTAGAATAATAACGAAAAGATAGTGTGTGATTAATATTTTATCATTATACATAATTTACACTTATTTAGCTACAATAAATCATGCAATTTTTATAAGTAGGTACTTAAATGGTAAGTAGTCGTTCTACCTTACTTTGTGTCCACAATAGGATGGTAACTACTTTGGTAACTACTTATATATAGTTACATATTTTATCTACGACTTAGTTAACTATTTTTTATACACATTCAGCAGTAGTGTAAAATAAGACCACGCAGATTTTATGATCTGAAACAACCATGAAAAGGTTATAGTTAACCAGTGTTTCCAACTTGATGGATTAGAAATCTAGTTATCTACTGCAGGCGCGGATCCAGACCTCAAAATTGGTGATGGGCAAGTCTAAACTACCTGAAAATCGGCGAATCGCGTGTTTGATTAAGGAAAATTTCGTAAATTTAGGAAAACATCGCAAAAGTGCATCGCATAGGTATACTACGATTTTAACCACCGACGGAAAAAGAGAAGTGTTATAAGCTTAAATTGTTGGTGTATCAGTGTGTGTGTATGTATCTGTCTGTGTCTGTGGTAGCATAGCTCGCTGAACCGATTTTCATCTTGTTTTTTTAGGGTGTTAGATATGTTAAAACTACTTATGACATCGCAAAAGCGCATGTGGCTACAATTTTTCATAAAAATGTTGTAAGGTGACCTGAGCATATTTTATTTTGAAATTTGCGTTCCTGTAACCTTGTGCTAAGTACGTTACTATTATGGTACCCGAAAAACGGTAAAATTTTGGCTCTTGTTCTCTTGGGTTATGAGCCAGGAAGCACAAGGTTGCAAATTTCAGAATAAACTAACTACTCTCAGGCCACATTACAAAAACTTATAAGTACAAAAATCCTGAATACCTACGTGCGTTTTTGCGATTGCTTTCAAACTTTTTGGAAAAAAAAGCTCAATTTTCTCCGCCCCTTTCCGCAACGAATAGACCTAGAAAGATCACCTCAAAAGGAAAAAACAAACCCTTATAGGATCACTTTGTTGTCCGTTTGTCAGTCTGTCACCACTCTTTTCTTCAGAAACGAGTAAAGATATCAAGTTGATATTTCGCATAAGTAAATATAAAATTTTGCGGCCCCGACAAAGTAGTAAAATAAAAATATTATATTTTTGGGGTAAAGCAGGGATGAATTTATTTTTTCACGTTGTTTTCATGCGTTGTTGAATAGGTCTTTTAAAAATACACACACAGGTGTGCCCAAACATTTTTTTGATTCAGTGTCCCCACCTGCTGGCTCTATGGCTAGGCCAAAAAATATGAAAAAAAATCACGGATGTAGTTAGTACATAATATAATATGAAAAAATTAAAAGTGCGAGTCCAACTCGCACTTGGCCAATTTTTTTTAAGCCTTAAATTGTACGAAATTTTTTTGTATTACAACGCTCCATTCAGTATTCATACAGGACCTGGAAAAAGCTTAGTAAATGTCACATTTAAAAATAACTGAAACAAGACTTTACTGATTTTCGGGTACCATGGGTAGGTACACGGTTTTCACGTTTGGAAATTTCAGAATAGATTACTCTAAGGGATCCTAACAAAATATATGAAAATCGTAGATATATGCGCTTTTGCGATGTGGTGTTTTTAAATTAATTTATTTCATTGATAGTGATAAAATAACTAAATTATAAATCGCAAGTCATTTAGGTGATGGGCATGCCCACCTTGCCCATATGGGTGGATCCGCGCCTGATCTACTGTGGATTATGTACACTAGATTAGTGTAGGTAGGTAGTTAGATACTCATAATGTTCGTTGGTGCCTACTTACCTACTTTCTGATGAGAACGTAACTACTCACCGTGGTGTAACTTGCTAGGCATATTACAGAAAACCCGTAAGTCGTGACATGGACTTCTTTTTGGGATCTGAAAACCAAAGTTTTTGTAAGTGGGTGTTGAAATACCCACCACCCACAACAATAAAAACTTAGATAGGTAACTACTTACCTATTATAAATAATTACCTGTGAATCATGATGTAAATGGAACTCTTTATCTTCTTTGCCGCTAGATACCATCCACTCTTGTACAGAGAATCGGAAATACCCTCACTCTGTAAGAAAACAAAAAAAAACTGAAGGGCTAGCTAAAACGCTAATCTTTCGGCTTAGGCCTAGGAAAGTACTTATTATTTATATTCTTACTAACAAGGTAGGTAGTTATTACTTACAGATTCTAACAAGCGTTGCCCATACCAGCAGAACAACCAAGTCTGTGAGAGAGCAGTCGTCAGGAAGGACTTGTAGATCATCTCATTCCATTTCTCCACAATCTGCAATGTAAAGCCCTACTCTTAGATACTATTTCGGTAGATTAATCACTGCAATCGAGGTAAGAGTCATCTGTTTGGCTATACAGTGCTATAGAAAGATACACGAAATAAACAAAAAGAAAAACTTAAAGTTAGTTATCGCCTCCCGTTTTAGTTTTCACGGCACTTCAAGCTTGGAAGACTCACCACACAGCAAAAGCCACAGAAGCAGAGTATGATGGAGCTGTTGAAGAAGTTGACGAGAAGGGCGAAACTGAACATGCGCTCCACGTCGCCTGCCAACCTGCACGAGATAAGAGAAGATAATCATTATTTAACCGACTTCGTAAAATGATTACATTACTGGCCGATGATGATTATGAATTTTTGGCAGAAATGAATGCCACCGAATGGTGTAAGTACTTAACTAGAAACATTTATTCATATTGGTTCAGCCACCAGCGTATATAGTTGCCGACCTAGATGGGCAGATGAATTATACCTATAAGTACTTAGTTACTTAGATGCATTTTTTCAGAGTGACCTGATTGTTATAGAGGTAATAATAATTATTCAAGATACAGAGAAGAGGAACACTTAGCAGAGAAGGTTTCAGAAAAAAAGACGAAGAGCCAGTAAAATAAAAAATACTTAAGTACAGCCGTAACTTGTTATAGCTTATACTTTAGCAGATTTTTGTACCTGATCAAAGCGTGGTGTCTCTGCACGATCTCTGTAAGCTCCTTCTGATGTCTGGTCTCCCAGTCCTGGTAGCTGAACGACTCCACGCTCGCCTTGTCTTGCAGCAAGTAGGCCGAGCTGTACACACCTGGGAATGGGATCCACTATAAGTATACCTAGAAAACTATTTAATGGCTGATTACCAAATAATACCAACCTATACAGATACCTACCTGTTTTAAATTGTTATGTAAACAAGACAGTGATGTCGATTCTGAAGGCAGAAATTCTAAATTTAGACCTGTCAAAACCTTAATTTCTTTGTTTGAAATTGGACTCTATGATTGTTTCCGTACATGTCATTTTATGCTAGCAAATTTTTTAGTTTGACAGCGTTAAAATTAGAATTTCTGCCTTCAGAATCGACATCAGTGACTTATTTAATATCGGTGTAGTTACTACTACTACTGGATTAATAAATTAGGAAATAGGCACACCGGAGTTTGAGTTTTAATTCTCATTAACTAGTTAATCTACGTAATATTAACTATATAGTCACAGTGTGGATTGAGATGGGGACTTTATGGGGAAGCAGTCAAATCAGATGATTTTGCTCTTAGTGTCTCCACGTATTGCTGCCCGAATAAATAATAAGCTACTGGGTAGGTGTAAGTAATCAGGGTAATATTACCAAGTGGATACTCCCCAGGCATCTGCCGGTCAGCGGGCACGTAGACGAGGCGGCGCGCGCGCGCGGCCACCAGGTCAAACTGGGTCGTCACGTGGCTCAGGAACACGCAGAACAGCAGGTCGCCGCATAGCATGAACCAGATGGTTATTAGACCTGGAGGATGATGATGATGATAGGTAGGTAGTTATACTTGGAGGAGTTGGACGCAGGGAAAGATGTTTAACATCGAGGATGTACGATGATGGTATTTTTATTCCTACCGATTTCGGTAAATGCGACTGCCTCCAACTCGTATAAGCTAACGTTGGCCGTCGTTGGGTCATCTCATTACATTTTTGTTCCACCCTTCGAGATCAATCTGATGCCTAGGCCTATATTTGAGTAGCAAATTAAATTGTAGGGCAAAGACTGCCTTTGGTTTCCAATAATAAGATATTGCGCGGCAGCAAAAATGTTCTGGGAAACGTATAGCAGATAATTTATTTGCTCTAGTGACAACCAAAATTTACCAAAAGCTGATGCCGATGAAGTTTCGGATATCAGTGGTAGGGAACCTGAATGCAATTTTCGACTGATTTGACATCGGGGGCGTAGCTCAGATGGTAGAGCGCTCGCTTAGCATGCGAGAGGTACCGGGATCGATACCCGGCGCCTCCAATCTTTTTTGCTTTTTATTTTTAATTTAACTTAAATTTTATATTAGTTAGTTTTAGCTAGCTTTAATGATAATTCAATCAAGAATTTACTATGTAATAAATTTTATTTAGTTAGACTAAAAAAAGTAAGTATTTATGTATGACTGTATGCCAACTACCTACCCAGTAATAATATGAGGTACCATTCCATTTATCTATTATCAAGTTTTTTTTATACCCATAAAAAATATTTATAGAATCCCTCACCATGCCACGTCTGGAAGGCCAGTACCACCTCGTAGTACCCCTTCTGGAAGGGGTCGAAGGGGAACCAGTAGAAGAAGGGTAGTATGAGCGGCACCTCGAGGCCGGCCAGACGGCGTCCTATCTCCACGAACGGGGGCGACAGAAAGATCACTAGGAGGGCGTTGTTGCACCAGTAGTAGCCTGGGGAGATGAGAATACGGTAAATAATATTATAGAATAACGGGTAGGTACATAATACTACTGTACTCGTTATTCTATGATAATATACAGGGTGTATTTTTATTAGTAATCTTCCCGACAAACTCAAAAAATATTATGTGCAGTTGTTAAAGTAGGTAAGTATACCTACTTAATACCTAGTTATTCGTGATTTCAAAATTGGCCTTTCGATGACAATTGTTCACTACATGACACATTACAGGCCCTCGGGAAGCTCACTGATAAAATTTTACCCTAATATAGTAACTTATTGTTATATCCTTCTAGTTTTATGTTTCGATTAGATATAACCCCACATAGTACCTACCTAGCATCATGTTGGTAGTAGGTAGGTACCTATAGTTAATATGTGTGTTATGTCATTGTACATTGAGTCCTGTTGTACCCATTACAAGCCTCCATTACAACTCATACCTTGCACGACATAGTTCAGAGTCCTCAACGCGCCGCTGATGATTTCATGCTCCTCCTTGGACACAGGTCCGCGGGGCCACATGGACCGCAGCTCGGATACCAAGTTCTCGTACACGGGCCGGTGCACCACCATCTTGTAGGATTTCGACATGGCTGGGGGAAGTCAAGGGTTTTTATACATCTGTTTATTAATGTTAATATAACTTCTATATATATTATTCTTATTATTAAATTCTTTATTGCACATAATTAATTGTCTACATAGGCGAACTTAATGCTATTGGCATATTTGGCTGGCCAATATCGCGATTCGTCATAATACGGGCGCATTGATTGGTGGAACTCGCATAAAATGAGTTTATCCACGTCGATAACGAACCTATGCCGCTAGGCCTGATTATATGTATCTGCCTTTGCCAGAATCTGCCATTCACCGAAAAGGACCATGTGGGGATATCTCACACATAAGTATACTATTATCTGTCTTAACTAAACCAATATCTGCCCCGGCTGGGAATCGAACCCGGGACCATTGGCATAGCATTAAGGGTCATATTTGCTATACCACACTTTCCCTTACCCATAAGCAGGTACCCGACGCAGGGCATCATGCGGAAGATGTCGACGGCGTCCTGGAAGGAGCCGCCGCCCGCCGTCTCCGCCATCTTGATCAGCTCCAGGAACGTCACCACGAACAGGTTCGCGAACTCGAACCAGTAGAACACGTCCCAGCATAGCCTGGGGATATGAGTTAGAGGTAGGTGCAACTGTCAATTGTATGTGGGTAATCCTCTTACGGTGACTAATAGGTGCAGTTGTAAATTGTATATGGGTATGGGTAATCCTCTCACAGTGACTAAGTCTAGGCCAACTGACGTGACAAGGGTTCGTTATCGAAGTAGATAGACGCTAGATAGACATCGCGATAAATAGGTACGGCGCTGTGATTGGTGGAACGCGAATTGATCGAGTTTATCGACGTCGATAACGAACCTGTCTTAAGAGTCTGTGGTCTAGTTGGCGGGCTAAGAATATCTATACATAACAATATGTATTTACTTGACAAGCGGAGGGTCCTGGCGGGTAAGGCGCAGGCCCACCAGCCTCAGGATGGTCTTCGGAACCCTGAAGGTGTCGTCGTACTGCTCGATATCGCATGTGTACACCTGGAGGGAGGATCAAAACAATAGTAAGTTGAACTTTCATAGGAATAAAGTTAATTTGATTCTAAATATTTTTTATACACCTTATATTATTATTATAGTTATTAGGGTACCACACAAATCTAGACACGTAAACGTAAAACAGATGTTTAGTTAAAAAAAAAACAAAATTATACCTTACTAGCTGTTTCCGCGAGCTTCGCTTCGCCTTAAAAACTTTTCCCGTGGGAATACCGGGATAAAAAGTAGCCTATGTTCTTTCTCAGGGTCTAGACCATATGTATACCAAATTTCATTCAAATCCGTTCAGTAGTTTTAGCGTGAAAGAATCAGACAGACAGACACAGTTACTTTCGCATTTATAATATTAGTTAGGATAGGATTAGGATTAGTTAGGATGTACCGACTCAAACTGACATTAAATATGATTTTAATTTTTACTCTCGGACAGTCGGCGGCTGATGCTATAATCTGACTGGCTAATCTTTCACCACAGTGACAAAGCCTAATCCAGGTCTTGCATCACAGGTGACATAACAGGGTATCTAGGTATACATAGGATACCTATACCGCGAAGACCTCACTGCATAGGTAGAGAGTAGCGTTCCCAGTTGGCAAACAGTTAGGTCTATTGGGTACGCGAGTGTGTTTCAGAGTTTGAAGTGTTACGCGATAGTAACGGGCGAACTGTTTCCCTACTGGGAACTGGGTCTAAGTTGATAGATTGAAAACAATAAGCTTTTAACTGACCTTATTTTCATTTTCATCTTCAACGTCCTTTTTATTCTTGCTACAGAAGTTCTTTATAAAAGAAGACTTCATGACTCCAGCGCTCTGCAAACTTGAGTGCTGC
This sequence comes from Plutella xylostella, assembly GCF_932276165.1. Classification (NCBI taxonomy): domain Eukaryota; kingdom Metazoa; phylum Arthropoda; class Insecta; order Lepidoptera; family Plutellidae; genus Plutella; species Plutella xylostella. The sequence continues at coordinate 5,065,445 of NC_064006.1, read as the reverse complement.
ACTTATTCTTCACCACGGTTTATATTGTAGAACCAACTTCTCTAGAACTTTCTAAGAAGATTCTTTATTCACGAGCCACTGAGGTAACACATGCTACGTTTCAAATTTTCGTGCAAAGTTTTAAACTTGTCAAAAATTCAAACTGTTTTTTGTAACACTTTGTGAAAAAGTTTTTGTTTGTTTGTTTGTTTAGTTTTCAAGGTTTACAGGGTTAATATCGATAGAAAAGTAACAGATTGTTTCTAAACTAGACACAATACTTATGGTAAAAAACAAAAAGTTATTAGGTCTTAACCTTTTCAGTGAAATAACTTTGCGGTACTTACATAATATCTGCATACATAGATATACTAGAATATATACTATAGGGTGTTAAAAACTTGATGGTTCAGCTTTATTACATTACATCAAGTATAAAATCTAGAGTTGTGATCATTTTAATTATGGTTAGGTATTTCATAAATAGAGCATATTTATAGTCATCCAGCGTAAACCTTTAATCCTACTAATGGATATCTCATCTCTATAGCTTAGTTTAAACTAGGAATACAGACGGATTCCAAAAATACCTCACATATACCTAGGTAGCCTATAGAAGTCATACAGCTGAATTCACAGTAACAATATAAGGCTTCTTCTCCACTGAAGCGCGGACAAAAGCCGCCAATAGATTTGTCCAAAATCCCTGCTCATGAAATTCTATTGGTGGATTTAGGCATCGCTCGCACTGCAGTCCGCTACTCTTCAGTAGATAGATAGCCTAATCTAGGCTTCACTCTAATCACCTTTGCTCTAATCAGACTCGTACTGTTGTCCTAACGAAGCACGCTCATTTTATACCTAAATATATACCTACTAGAATTGAAACTGTTTCATTTTGGTATTATTTATACCTAAATTATAATATGTTTATGGTCTGATTCAACAGTTCATTCATATTTAAATTTACGAGTCAACATGAGAAAAGCACGCTGCCGCAGGTGGCACCTACATTTGGGTTGGGAGCGCGCTTTTTCAGACGGATAAAATGTAAAATCCTTTACTTGTGCGTACGTACATTCGAAAAAAGAGGTAAGGTCACCCACAGCGCCTAAAAGTTCATATTAAAATCTACTGATGAATAAAATATTGTTTGTAGAGCACATATTTAAAAGGTCTTGTGTATACTGTATCTGACTGAGGTTGTAATGACGTTTCACGAGTGTATCCTATCCTATCACTAGGAAACGGGTGGATCAATTTTCAAAAGAAATGCACCATGCAAGCCCTTCGGTGGTTAAGGACAGAGTTGTTTTATGATGGAATTTTGTTGTGCGGAAGCTCTGTCCTTAACCTCCGAAGGGCATGCAGGAAGCTGACACTATGTATAATCATGTCGATTCTGCGATGGCAAACTCAAAATTTTGAAAATAGAAAATATCATTGAAATCCCACGGCCGAGCTCGCCGCGCCGACAATCCTGCTATACCTACATTGTGTAAAAAAGTGCCTATAGCGGTTCCACATGGCACCTCGAGGCGTGGAGCAGTCGGCATGGGAGTCACGTAGACCACCACTCCGGATCGCGAGATGACGACGTTTAGAGGTCGGGATTTGCATCTACAATCTATGGGGCTTAATTCTACCGGGCACAGTGTGAACTTGAGATCAGAAATGTGTTGGGGCTGATTTAAGTCTGTTTTTTTGTGAGTTCATTGGATTTTGCTTAAACGAAGTTACAGTTATACATACTTGGTTTTCCAGTATGCGTTGAGTGTTTGATTTTATTTATGTAAGCTGTTGACATTTTTCCTTATTAGCTAATTGGCGACCTGCCATTTAGCAAATGGACTAGATAAATTACATTTACCGCGCTTATCATACAAAGCTATTTAATCCGACTGCACCCAAACCAAATCCTACTCTAAGAGCCGAAGAGAATACATCCTGTACTGGACTATTCAGAATCACATACATATTAATTTCCGAGGCTCTTACAGCGCAAGTCCACAGTTTCAGTGGAATCTTTCAGCAGTGTTCAGGCAGTGTATCGGGGACGGGAATAAATTAAATGAAACACAGGCTTTTTGCTCTAAGAGGTTATCGCTGTAAATGTTTCGAGCGAAAAAAAGCTGAACGATGCTACGGGATATTAAATCAGTTGAGGTTTTTTTTGTCGAAACGTGATTTTCTTGCTGCTGTTTCTTGGCTTGTAATTTTTATTTAAATTTATTTGATTTTGAATTTTGAGGATAATTATGATAATTTTAGAGATATTCACAATTTATTATTAGTTATGTATAAGTACAAGTTAAGTAGTTATGGAAGAAGGAAAATGATTTCGGTGTGAATAACACGGAAAAAGAGTAAGTTAAGTAACAACAAATAAGTAATACTTTGAAAGTCGATTATTACTCTCCTAACAGGAGATTGATTCCCTATTCTAAATAGGTAGTAAAAGTACAGTTAAGTATCTAGTATTTTTGCAGATAAGTATACTACACGAATTATTGCAGTTTGAATATGTATGATGTCGAAGATTCTATATTGATTACCTACTAGCTAAGCTGGAGTGAGGCCAAAAGTACAGCCGAAGATAGGCGGAAGTGGCGGACGTTAGTGGAGACCCTCTGCACCTCTGGGGTTCCATAGGACTGCAACAACTAGATAGGTATAATTAAAACTACTTAAGTATTATAGCAAGCTTCCGTAGTTCCTTAGTCGTACACAGAGCTAAATTTGATGAAATGAAAACCATTTTTTGTGTGATTATTTTTCAGCTGCACCCAACCAACCACATAACTACCGACCCTTCTGTGACTGTCTGTACGTAAAATAATAAGTAATATCAGCTCAGCCCCCCAGCAGGTGACCTCAAATGACACAAATTGTACAAAACTGTTTGTACGAGTTTAATTAAGCCAATAGTTATTGTTTTCTATCCAATAATTGTACAACATAACGACTTCCTCAATCAGCCTTTGAGGAGGCATAAAATGGCGGTTTTATAACCGTCTCAGAGGCTATATTGTGACCTACGTACCTCTTCTTGGTGAGTCGGTTACACTCGGTTTTCACTCTGTACTTCATAGAATAAAAATTACGGATTGCAAATGCCCATAAATTAAATTATTTAACATTGCAACAATACCTAGGTATACACCCAAAAGGTATAATAATAGTTTAAAATATCTTATGTAAAAGTCATACCGAAAGACCAAGTATGTACCTATAATTAATTCTAAAAACCACTGCATCGGCTAATCAGCAGCATCGTAAATACGGGTACATAGAACAATTTGTTCTTTGACAGAGAGGGATAAAACAGTTCAATATGGCTCAGTAAGCTTGGAGAGATAGCGCTAGACAGTAACGTCCCCAGGATAATAAGCGTAGACGCAATGGTGATCGAGTATAGGAAAGGCGAAATTGTTGACCAGCTGGGTTGCCTAAAAGCCTCAAAACATCATGAAATAGTGGTATACGAGGACAGAGGCGAAGATCTAAGCTTTCTCAAAGGTCATATACTTGCGAGGGGCATTGACAACTGCCACCAACAAGCCGAATACTTGGTCACCGGATCTGAACGCCTACAGGAGAGGATGACCGCTGGGGCTGTCGCCGCTTCAGAACAACGGAACATGGAAAGGAGGATGCACAATTTAACATCGCAAGGGCGTGTCCAAGGGTTCCTCCAGGCTTTTAAAGCAGCTGCCTCAAGCCTTATAGGAAAACCACAGAGGACACCCGAGAGGCGCCAAATCTCCAGAGAACCTAAAACTGGAAAAAGGCTTGCCCAGAGGAAAATTACTCGAGCGGATATGGGCCAGGTGGTCCCACCGAAGCTGAAAACAGCTACCACCTCAAACGACCATCTAGAGAATGCCGCCATCGAATTTATGGCAATTACAACCGCCACAAAGCAGGTAAATCTCTTGTCCTGCAAAACGATCATGCAGACCTACAGGCAAGAGAACGAAAGCCGGCTAAAAGTTTTACTCGAGGAGGCCGAAGCCTGCATATACGATAACAGTAGTTGCCAAGTCCTCAGAGGCAAAATGACTGGAGCGTATATGGCGGCTTATAGCGAGGAATGCGGATTCGTGCCCTGGGAACGCAACATCCCGAAACTCACTCTCCCACACAACAACCAAATGGTGGTCGTAGCTCAGTGTACCAGGATTATGCTAGAGGACAAAATCCTAGTAAAAGCGGAAACCATTAACGCTACCTGGAATAGCTGGACGATGCCCACCATCGCTTGGGTGAACGGGGTACCTGGATGTGGGAAGACAACCTGGGTGGTAAATAACTTCGATGTGAGCAAAGACACCATTATCACCACGACAACTGAGGCGGCCGTCGATATACGAAACAGGCTAGCGCATAGGATCGGGGACATGGTTAGAACTAGGGTACGTACGATGGCATCAGTCCTAGTAAACGGCTTTAGAGAACATGTCGGATGCCAACGCCTGATAATTGACGAGGCCCTGATGAACCATTTCGGGGCAATCGTAATTGCCGCCCGCCTGTCCCGTGCCAGTGATATTGGTCTAATCGGAGACATCAACCAGCTACCGTACATAGACAGAGAGAACCTATTCGAACTAAGGTACAGTCGCCCAACACTGGTAGCAAACATCACCCAGGAGCTGTTGTGCTCATACAGAAACCCCATGGATGTTGCATACGCCCTAAGAGAAGTATACTCAGGCATATACGCAGCCACAACGCGTATCCAATCCCTGCAGCTGAAAAGGTTTACAGACGCAGCAATTCCAAAATCCCAAACCAACACTCTATTCCTGACGCATACACAGGAAGAAAAAGAGACCCTGACCAGCCAAGGGTTTGGAGAAGGAACGGGATCACGCGTCTTAACCATACACGAAGCACAGGGATTGACGTACGAATCCGTCATTATCATAAAAACAAAAGATAAAATAAAGTTGCACGATAGCATACCTCACGCAGTAGTGGCGCTGTCGAGGCACACCTCCGCCTGCACCTACTATGCGGATGACACCGAGGACGCTATCGGCAACCTCGCTAAAACGGCAATAACAGCACCGAAGAAACGGATCCTCGAGTACAACCTAAAGATGGCAATAAAAAATCGGGACAAAGAGGTCGTTGCCCAGCAATCAAGGCTTTTGGCAACGCAAAATGGAGCGGAATAGGAGAATTTTGATTTTAATTTTATATTGACGGCCAAACCGTATTGCATGTATTTTATAGTTTTGTTATGTATAGTATATAGCATGTATTGTATAGTTTTGATATGTAGGTATTGTATAGTATATCATGAATTAATATTATCTGTATAAGAACTAACCAATAAAATTAAGATAGTTTTAAGAACACCGTCACACATTAACACCAGGCAAAACAACAGCGATGACAAAAGGAGTGTGTGGCCACTGACAGGCGTCTGTTAAGTTCTCTGAAGACAGCTGACACTGGCCCTACCCTTCAAATGTTTGTTGCCATTATAATTGTAAGTGTGACTGTGTGAAACAAAGAAAAAATAAAAAAATAAAAATAAAAATAAAATAAAAAAAACAAGAAATGCACAACTGGGGGTTTTTAGTCGGTTAAAGGCCGACACTACCTGGGTCCCCTTCCCAGGTGTCTGTGTAGATTTTCCTCCAGGAGTGCAAAAAAAAAAAAAAATATTAATAATATATAGGTATATATATATAAAAGATAAAATATATATATTATAAGCTTCCACATTGAGTAGTGAGTAGTTAAAAGATGAAGACAAAAAACAACCAAACTCTCACAATATATTGATCTCTCAAAAAGGCACGGACATAAAGTCTGTGGAGTGATAATAAAATCTTTAAAAAAAAAAAAAAAAAAAAAACAGTTCAATAGCTAAAGCGTCCACTAACTTTTTTATGAATAAGGGGGGTAAATTTTATTTTCGATAAAACGCGGCGTTTCAACCGCCAGTCTGCAGCGCCGCAGTTACCAGCTCGCGTGTCCCGAGTGTCGCATTGTCGAAGTCAATTAGCAATAACACCGGCCGAGGCGCCCAAACTTGGCAACTGTCGTAACGCGGCCTTGACGGGGAAACGATTAATTGTTCTCATATCCAGGGGGGTCACTCTAGTATATGACGGAAAAATAAGTTTCGAGGCGGTGTGGCGCGAGCCACGACTCTATCTCGTTGTGAAGTGTCGCCGCACACGGGCCTCCGGCCACAGCCGCCGCCACGCGAAGCTTTTGTATGGGAACGATTTGAAGCGTGTGGCCGCCACCGGCGTCAACCGTGTGCGGCGAGTCCATATAAAATGTACGAAAATTACAGGAAATATGCCAGTGGCGGCGTTTTGTGGCGGGAGCCCAAACGTGCCCATTGCACGACACTCCTCGATCGTTAGTTTTTCGTCAGTATAGAGTAATCTCCCAGCTATGGTCGCTATAATAGTCTCCGATTATTGATTAGCTTATCTCAGGACCTTATACTGCTTACGTACGTAGGTAATATGGGATAGAGTTGGTTGGCAACGGAAGCAAACAAGATTTGGTTTCGTGTTCTTTATTTATATGTCGTCGTCTTATTATCATAAAAATGTAGTTTCCTTTGTAAGGGTTGTATGGAGTCTTCTTCTTCTAAGCGTTACAAAGAGTTGTGAGATGTTCTCTCATAATTCGGGGAGAAAATTCAGCCACGTACCTACATTACGTCTAGTACAGGTTTGATAGTTCGTCGAAAACTACAAAAGTTTCAGTTTTCTCACATACAAAGTGGCGCTTCTAGCGGAAACTATCATGAAACTTTTGACAGATTATGTATGCAGGTGACAGAAGAAAAGCAAAACTTTTTTCGTTTACATACATTGCAAAACTCGTACTAGAGGCAATGTATGTGGATAAGTACTCGTACCTACAGTTCGGTCCAAAAACACTTGATAGTTCCTGAAGTTGGGTGCGATTGCACTTAATAATTTGTGCTTTGTCAAACTAACCATCACATTGTCGCTTTGTATATCTCTGGCAAAGCTTTAAATTCTGTGACCGCGGTGGTAGGAGGTGTGCGTATACTGGTAAAGAAACGCAATTGATAACCTACACGGAAAAAATACTAGGTTATATTCTGTTGTACCTAGGTAAGTACTTGAAAATACCTAAGTAAGTACATAAGTATGTATGGCGGTAAGTACATTTTTCTAACAGAGATAGAGATTATGTATTTCAAACAAACTGTACGATCTTAAACATGGATTTTATTCGTAAGTACCTAAGTACTTACCTAGTAATTTTATAGTGGCATCCAGTGACTAGCTAATCTAGCCATAACCACTTACAGACATTACAGTGTGGTGGATAGGAAAGAATACGGGCCCTAGAGAGAAACTACCCTTTGTTACCATTTGTTGGCTTTACGTAAATGAGAGCAGAGAGGAATTCCGGGGTAAAAAGTATAGATTTGTTCATGTATAGATTGGGTCACAAGCAATGGAAAAGTTCAAGTGAAAATAACACCAAATTACTTCTAAACGGAAAAGAGTTGCTTAATGAAGCCATCTGAAATATTTAAAAGTACATTTAACACCGCATCGAGTGCACTAACCAAAAACGTAAATATTTTCATTAAATTTTAAATTAAATGTTAAAAAAATTGGGGTCATTTGGTAAGTGGAACGTTTTATTGTTCTTGAGTGTAATAAGAGTACCTTAGATTTAATATTATTACTTAATGTAATAATTTTCATTAGTTTCTGCCCTACAAACTTACCCCCTTATTCATAGAGAAGTTACGTTTTAATTTTAACTAATTAACTGTTTTGTCCCTCTCTGTCAAACAACAAATTGTTCTTTGTCGAAGAGGGACAAAACAGTTTATTAGTTAAAACGTCCTGTAACTTCTCTATGAATATGGGGGTTAGTCTGAAAGAGTACACACATTTTACACAATATAAGTGTGTGATAAACTGAGTCGACATTCTGACTAAATCTTAATGAGAATGCAGAAGGAATGCAGTTAACACGAATTGTGCCGGTAATTTCAATTTAGTTTGCTTTCAGCTCGTTGAACTTAAAGTCACATGAGCAGATGGTATGTTTGAAAGTCAAAGTGAAACGTTTATTCAAATAATCACTTTCGCTTGATATTTACAAACACTTCTTACAATAACAAAAATGTTTGTAATATATCAATATTATTAATTGGAACACGACCAAAAGTAGAGTTAGATGTCCGGCGATTTTCATATGTTTGTAAAAGTTCCGGCAGTAAAAGAGTTTTTACTCGAATATTAAGAGCCAGGTTTATTCGAAACTCGTAAAATCCGCAATATCTTCGAGTCCAGCGACAGTTTGTACTGAGTCGCAAATAAATAAATACCGAGCTGAACAAACAAAACTCTAATATAAAACTTTGGTGAGCCATAAGGTTCATTTTATCTCGGAAAAGCTTCGCGCCTGCGAATCAGTCCTATCCAGTGGGAGAGACCAAAAACAATGCTGTTGCTTCGCGGCGGCGCCACTGTCCACTGTATTTGTTTTCTGTAGAAGAATTCGCAGTATATTTGAAGCAGTTTCCCTTTAAAGCCGTGGTCAATGTCAGCCTGCAGGCGACAGAGCGGACAGTCGAAATGAAACCTCTGTGGAGGAAACTCTTCCACCGATCGCTTCCACTGCCTCAAGAACAGTGCAGCTCGTGCCATTAAAAAAATCGCCGTTACTTTTCCCGCGTTTTGTTTTACTAAACGTCAACAGAGTTTAAAAGTTTATTTTTTTAAGTGATTTTGTTTTTAAATTCTGGATTGTTGTGTGCCAGTGTGTTCAGTACTTATTTGAAATTTATGATTTAATAGTTTTATTAGTTTTTAATTAAAGAAGAGTGACTGCTGTGTGTGTACGAGTGCGGAGTCAGTTTCTTCTACTTATCTATTCACAGCGGAAACATAAAAGGTTAGTACGTTTGTAATAGATTTGTTTATTTATTTTGGGTACGTGCCGTCCGAAGCACGGAAGCGTCCAGAAAAGCACCACTTGAAATTGGTCACCCATCCAGTGGCTGACCGTGTCAGTTGTTGCTTAACCTCAGCGATCAGTTACGATCACTGGGGCCCGCTCGACTACGGACGCTTAAGCCGTGGGTCCCGGTTGCTGCTTCGGCAGCAGTCGTTAAGCCTAGTCAGAGGCCTTCGGGCGGCTTGAAAACATCTGACAGTCGGGTTGCCCACTTACCCGACAACTCTCTTCACAAGCTTGCTTGTGTTGGGGTCCGCCAACCCGCACTTGGCCAGCGTGGTGGACTAGGCCTAAACCCTTCCTTCATTGGAAGGAGACCCGTGCCCCAGCAGTGGGGACGTAATGGGTCGTGATGAGATTTTGGGTACTTTTCTCTAAAAATATAAGTAGGTACTAAGTAATCTAAATAAATGCAGAGAGCTCTATAAAGTAGATACTTTGAAAATATGACACTATTTGGGTATATTATTTAACTCAGGATCTTTTCTAATGTAGCTTAAAAATAATTTGCTATTTAAGTTCAATGTTAGTATTGGTGATTATGGCAACAATACATCTAACATAATCATTATGATTCTTTCAGCCGTTATTATATGTTTTCGCCATATCAGAATATGAAAACTAAAGTAGTAGACATAACTAAGCCCATAGTTTTTAATGTCGTTCCTCAAACTTTGGAAACAACTCAGAAAACATTGTTTAATGGCAATGGGAACGCAAAAGTAACTTCTGGTTTAGTAAAAACTTTTTTATTCACCGAAAGTCCTGAAAGAACATGAAAAACCAATTATGAAGGACGAGAATTAATTTCAACAATTTACAGGTCTCGTTAAGGTAACATTGTTTATCGCGCTTTGCGTTTTTCGTGGATCCACAATTCCATTGCGAGTGATATTTAAAACTGGACTAACCAATTTTAAATTTGGTTCGGCCTTATTTTGGTTTAAACGGGATACGTACTCATAGAAACAGTGATAGTGTTTCTGAAACACTATCACGGCCCTATTTTCTATACTTACCTTGAGAGTTTAGACACAAACTTATTAAGTTATTAGTTATTTTTTATTTGTTTTACAATTAAAGTCATATTTTGTATTAGGCATGTTAAAGTACGTTTTAATACAAATATTTCCTTTAGTATGTATGATCTAGTTACAAGTAAAAACGTTTTCCCTATTTCACTGAGCACCTTATCGAAGATATAATTTAAAAGTTTCTGCAATTTAGTCGTATCACAAGTTTGTTCGTAAATTGAAGCATTCACTCAAGCAGGACCCAGACAGCGATCAGTAATTCGGGAATTTTAGTCAGCCACGAGCCCCACTGCGGAAATCCTGGGAATTTTATTCTTTTGCTTGGTGGATTTTCACGAAACGTAAATGTATTTCGGCTGTCCCATTTCAAAACACAGTAACCGCTAACTTTAAAAAAAAACGGGTTTTTGATTTATACATTATTTTAGGCGATTCCGCACAAAACTGCATTGTCAGAATATCAAAAAACCGCTTAGAAACGAAAATAAAATTTCTAAAAACCTAGTAACTCCACCCTGCGAAATCAAAAATGCCACGAAAACCATTTCAAAACATAGTAAGAGCCACCAACCATTTTAAAACACAGTAAGTGAAAATGACTTACTAGGTTTTAAAATGGTCAATGGCGCTTACTAGGTTTTGAAATGGTCAGCAAAGGACAATTTTCGTCCGTTAATTTTAGTAAGTCACAAATGGCATACATTATTACTAACACTTTTTTCGAACAAAATATCAGACATTTCAGAACCTGTATCTTTGCACCAATGAAACCTAGAGAGTTGAATTAAAAGTAGAACATAAGTAAATTTTGTCTTCTTTATAAAAGCTATAGAGACCTTTCTCGTTAGAACCTTTCTACTAGCCCTATTTTGCATAAACAAAAAAAAAACAAGTTATAAAACTGATTTTTAGATAGAAATTTAGGAAATATTGTCTAATTGAAGGCAGCCATAAATAATTTTCATGTTAGAGCCTTCTGAATATGGCTATTTAATTCATTTACATAAAACAAAAAAACAAACATAAAAATATGCCCGTATTTCAGCTATTACTTATAGTGCCGTCGTGTAAAAGTGCTGCAAAATTGGATTTATAATATGTGAAGGATCCCAAACATATAAAAAATGAAATTATTACGCAATTATTGCAATTTCTGAATAAACATTATAATAAATTATTATCCTTGCCAGAATAATATTTATTTATTATATATTTAATAGTATGTATATATTCAAGTATATAAGTATGTTTTATGTATTTTATATTACCTATTACTAGGTATAGATTAGGTGTTATAATATTATTTTCCTGTAAGTATAAGTTATGTTTGTAATTTTTTTGCACTCTCCCCTTTTTCTTATGTATAATTTCTCTCCTCCGAGGTAGTCTGGAAGAAATTACTCTTAGTAATAAGGCCGCCAATTGTACCATATATGTTGTGTATTTCCTCGTGTAATTTCTGTGTTTGTGTGCAATAAAGAATTATCTATCTATCTATCTATCTATTTCAATATACTTAACTTGTCTTAAATGACACAATAATGGCCCTTACTAGGTTATGAAATGGTCAGTGAGGGCGGTTTTAGGGTGAGAAAACCATATAAAACCTAGTAAGTGTTTCCTTTTGTGCATTACAGCAACAATTTTAGTCATATTTAAATGAAATAGTATTGTATATAAAGCCTAGGTTCTGCCGCTTCTTTTAAGCTTACATTTGTTCAGATATCTATCATAGTTTTACCAGGGCATTGAAATGAAGGTACAAAAAGTTTTTTGGCTCTCCTGAACATTTTGTCTCATGGCTGTTACTGTGTTTTAAAATGGGACAGCCGATTTCAGTCGCCTGTTAAAGGTCCGTCAGTTAGTGCAAAATTAACTTAAAGTAAATAAAAGACTATATATACCAAAATGTTATTTTTTTAAAGTAATTTTAAAAATAATAATTCAGTATGAAACTCTGTCAACCACGTTCGGCTTAAAAAACCCTTTTGAAAACTTTTTGAACTGTCTGTTTTAATTATACAGTTTTGATAAAGTGTTGAATAAGTGGTAAAGATTGCTACACAAATTTTGAGGAATTGTGGCCAAAAAAACACTGAATAGATTATTTAGCTTAATTTATTTAATTTAAATGGAAATTTTCATAGCCAAACAATTAGGTAATTACTTCCTATTTTCTGTACGGAGTTTAGAAATAACTCCGCCCACTTCTAAAACTGGTATACTAATTATTTGAACCCTTAATTTTCTCCTTTGTTATCATATCTTTAAAGTAATTCAAGTAAAAAAAATACTTTAGGAATTGCTGAAAGGGTAAATAAATAAAACTTGCAGCGTCTCTGAATTTCAGCATTCGTTATTTTATTATTCGTTTGACTGAAAAAGCTTTGCGAACGCGTCAAAAAGACGTTATAGTGAGATTGCATTAAAAACGACATATAAACATAAAGGATTTATATTTAATTTACATGCATTGACAATTACCATAGAATAACAAGTACCTACAGTAGTAATAGTAATAGTACTCGTTATTCTATGCTATTACTTAATATTATGTGCATGTGCCTTTTTAGGGTACCGTGCTTCGGAATAACCTTCCATCTGTCTCAAGTTTAGTGCCAATTTCACCATTCTCTGTTAGAGCATAACCAGGGAGTAGTGGTTAACTTTTGACACATCTGTCATGAATTTTATATGGAGATGACGTTTAATTTATAAATCAATCCCTGTCGGTTAGATAACCGAGAATGGTGAAATTGGCACTTAATCTGCTAGGTAGTTGAAACAATTCAAATTGCTGTATAAGTCCCTAATCTATTGCAGCAGTCGGTGACAACGTGGGGAGAACTAATTGAAAGCTGAGACTGATTTACGGCATAATGTACGGCATTACCGAATTTGTGGCTGATCGTGTGATATCAAGCGCGTACGCGTAACCGTATATACTTAATTCAGGAAGCATATTTTGCAAAATATAACATTTGTAAAAAGGTTTTTATACGGAGAAATCTTTAGCGGCGATATGGTTCGCAACCTATCACGTGAGTACAAATGTGCTGCGAAAAGTGGGTGGCTCGCTTGTGAGCCACCTCTGACTATCCCTTCGGGGATTACAGTCGTGAGTGCATATGTATATGTATGTATGTAAATCTTTAGCGAAATTGACCGGGTAACAGCTAGTTTGAAAAAAGTCTTATTTACTCTGCTAGATACTACCTCAAATATTTCAAAATTATTCTTGACTATAAAAAATACGGTGACTTTCACAAAAACAACTGAACAATATTAACGGTTCCTAAATAGTCTAGAACCCTACTCTACAGCTGAAATGAAGATTTCAGGGTCCTAATCACTCTTCCGAAGCCAATTTAAACAAACAAAAAACAGCATAAGTAACAAGCAGTGTAACAAACAATTAATTCTAATAAACACGACACAGGGAATCCCGGGGTTTAGTTATTTAGACTCAGGTCGACGTCTGTTCGTACATTCACTACTACAGGGTGTTGCAAAAAGGGTATACTAAACCGAAACCTACATATGCAACATGGTATATATAAGCCCGAAACTAGCTTATATATACCATGTTGCATATGTAGGTTTCGCCTTAGTATACCCTTTTTGCAACACCCTGTAGAAATCCTATTCTATAGGTGTACTGCGGTGACAATGCGATAGTGAATATTTTATGAAGTAAAGTACACACAAGTACGTACCTACATAATACAATTTTCCCTACACCAGTGGTATTTCGGAATAAGGTACCGAAGCCTTAAATAAATTAATTGGGCTTTAACGAAACAACAATAGTAAAGAAGAGCTTATAACTTTTGCAGTGCTGATCAGAGTACATAAGCATTATAAAATATTGAAGAACAAAACATATTTTTTGGGTATTTACAAACTTAAAACATAGGTAGTACCGGTTTATATCAGTGAGAAATCAGCCACCGTTAGTATTTACTTAAATCATAGGTATTTCATTGAAACTAAATATAAATCGTTTTTAAGTCATCGAATAACGTGTATTGGCAATGTATTAAAGTCTTTAAGCTTCACTATGTCGGGTACGTTGACCCTGTTGAAACCCTCTTGGCTCGGAAGGTCACTCCTGCTTACGGAAAGCTTTCGGAGCAAGACCCTGTGCCGTTGCATTAAACTTACTGAATGAATCTCTCGTTTTTTAATCAACTTCAAAATAGGAGGAGGTTCTTAATGCCTCTGTAGGTATCTTTTTTATGTATGTTCACTGAAACCATTGCCAGTTATGGAATGACTTTAAATAATTATTTTTGGTTCCATTAAAATTTCAAATTACGTTCTACCTACACCAAGGGTACAAAAAGAGGTAATCAATTTGTCAATCTAGAATAACCCTACAGTATATGTGCGTTAACGAAGGTCGATGCGGCGCCAAAATGAGTACAGCAACTTCTTTCTATGTTCAACCCACACGATATCAAAATAAATCTAATAAGCCTTAGTTGAGTTGGGCGTGGGAGGCCCCTTGGGACCCGACAAGAGGCAATCTCAAGTCTTTTGTACTAGGATTCGTTTGTGAGGGCTGACTGAGGGTAAATATAAAGTGTTTGATGAGAAAAGGACAGTCACCACTTAAATATAGTGCTAACCCAGCTACGGGTTATACTGGATGTCCCAGGTTAAAGTGCACACCCAAATATTATATTGAGACGCTACTGACAGTAATTATCAGAATAATTGCCTAGATAACTATGTAGCTATGGTCAGAAGAGACCTCAAATTATATTTATAAACTATATACCTTTATCTTACCTACTCTCTTTTGTTTTCAAAGATATGGATGTAAATGGAATTGAGTACTTATTCAAATATTATCGGAAACCGCTTACCGAAGTGCGGCAAACAGATGGAATCCACTCGAAAGAAAAACAAACATTATATTCATGTCACCAAATAACTAGAACACGAATTCAAACAATCATTATTTTTCGTTCATGTAAAAATTCGCCATAAGTTAGATAGATAGATTTACTCCTGACGAAGTCACTGATAAGAACTCGAATTTTATGCGCGAGGTCGTGGGTTCGAATCCTGCCATGTGACCAATGAATTCTTTAGAATTGTATGTCCAATTTATACCAGGTGCTCGGTGCTCTTACGGTGAAGGAAAACATCGTGAAGAAACCTGCACATCTAGACGTGGACCAACTTAGTGGGAAATGATCCAAGCTGAGGAAAGCAGAAGACCTTACTAGGATAAACACAAAGTACCATTCGATAGAGCCAGGCGCAGATACTAACACACCTACAGAGAATATAATATAATAGACCAAAACCTGCCACTTATCTTAACTAAATAGTTAAATAGTACATATTTAATCTAACATGCGCCCCACTGTGTTAAAATTGGTGGCTTGGTAAAAGCCTTTGTAGAATATATTGTAATGGATATTCCATTACATTAAAAGGTGTACCTACATGTTCAGTAATAAAATAATGTTCATTTACGTCATCTACATTATCTTCACTGTTTCGGAAACGCTGTCCAGCATTTGATGCCATTATAGGGTTTCGTACCTCAAAGGTAAAAACAGATCCCTTATATAAGATCACTTTGTTGTCCATGTGTCTGTGTCTAAACGCGTGCGGGTATTAAGTTAAAAAAACATATATTTAAGCACGGTCCCGTGATATTGTAAAATAAACAAACGTTCTATTGTTAGGAAATATAAATCAATTTATTATTATTTAATGCGTTATTGTACAAAGTAAATTGGTACAAAGGCGACATTAAGTTCGTAGTTTTTGCAACCATTTATGGCGGCAAAAACTACCAGTTTCAATTAATAAGGAACTGACTGGGCCAGTAGGTAGGTGTCATTATCAGTTGTTCCGAGTAATTAACTACGCTGGAGCTTGATAGAACCGGAAATTTGCTGAAACGTATTATGTTTTCTATTAACATTGAACACAGTTTTTTTCTGGGAACTTTGAAACACAGATATTTGTTCTCGGGTCTTGGATGTGCCCGTAAAATGGCAATAGGCCCACCCCCTATTACATGAGGACTAATATAACACTGGCGAAAAGTGGGTGCAGCAATGCACCTCTGCCTACCCCGCAAGGGAGTGCATTAGCACAAGGTGTGAGTGTTTATATTATTTTATTTTTATATATATTTTGATATAAGTTAATTTAATTTTAGGAAAGGAGAATGGCCATTTCTCTATGGCGCCATGACCCAGAGCGGCCATTGATGAAACATACACTGATGTGTAGTCCGTGACTACAGCATATACTGGTATTAATTTTATTATTATGAGACATGGGAGAACGAAGATATAGGTGCTGAAAGATCAAGTCTTTCTATTGTACTAGATGTTACCCTCGAGCTAAAAATTGATTTTAAAAGTGTTTCCGTGGGAATTCCTGGCTAAAAAGTATTTTATGTTACTTCGGGATAACGGGAACTTGAATAGAATGAAATAATTTTTGAAATTGGTCTCTTTATAAAAATAGGTTTCTGAGTGTGAAATGTGCAAAAATAATTATGATATTATTTGCATAAATAAAATCATGTAATACATTTTGTGATGCGCTATGAATTGGGAATCCCTTGATTTAGATTATAAAACTTATTTGTGCGTGTACCATTCAGCAAAATCTTATTTAACGAAAAAAATATATTTAATTAATTTACTTTTGAACCCTAATATCTCAAGAACCCCATGGTTTAGATTTTTTAAAATATTTTTCCCTGATAATAGACATTTTTATCAATAACTTAAAATAGGTTTGGTGAGTGGCTGCTAACTTATGCAAAGCGGGTCAGGTTTCGCCATTCTTCTTTGTGATTTGTAAACCTTCATACTGGAATAAAGTTCCATAAATTTACATGTTGTAGGCTACATGTAATTGCTACGCAGTGCTACGGCGTAGCACAATGCAACCGTGCGAGAGCTACGAGAGCTACGCCACCCGTAGTTCTGACTAATCTAGTTAGCTTTTCCATTCATTAGAGACTCGCATGTCTATAGCTTCTCCACTACACTTCTGTTGTATGCACGTACGTTGGTACATTCACATACATATGCATGAACAATGTACCTACATACAATGGTAATACGTTCGCGAGCAATGAAAAAGTTCTACCTACAAAAAGCCTACACCAAATCTTTTTAATTTAAGAACACAGTATTAACGCTTTTATTTTATAATATTCTGGTGCGCTGTATTTATGTTTCTGCAATATTGCAGACGGCGTTTAAGAGTAATTTGGCGCTATTCCACTGGAACTTTTTCATTGCTTGCGAGTACAAGTACTACCATTGTAGTATGTAGGTATTTGTTTATGCGTTCAAATATATGTGAAATGTGCGAACGTAGGTATTAATTTAAAATATAAGTAATACCTATTAATAAAAAGCTATAATTTACTACCAAATAGACAAAATACTTTCAAAATAAGTAACGTGTTGACACGTAGCAAACGTGATTAAGTATGAATATGTGATTTTTCGCTGGAATCTTTGTGCGAAAATCCTATATGCAAATTGCATTTCAGTCCCGCGAGTGTGTCAGTCTGTCAGACCACATTTTCTCTGTTAGTACTCGTAATACACTGACGGGCAAAGAAATAGTTCCACTTAGAAAATGCAGACACCAAATAGTCGCAATTTTGACATTTGATCGGAAATTGAAACAAATTTGTACGTTTTCCAGTTGCTAATATTCTGATGCACCGTTAAATGTACTTAAATATTGCAAAAGGGGTCATTTAGTTAGTGAATTTCTCAATTGAACTTTTTCATTGCCCGTGAGTGTATTACGTTAGTTTATTGTGGATTTTTAAATTATAATGGTACCTTTCGTGGGATAAGAATATTTGTTATAATATAAATAATGAAGTCATTATTAGGGTTCCGTTGAGGAATGGAATGGAAAAAAGCGGAACCCCTTTCAGCCTGTATGTTACTGTCCATTTTTTCCAAAACTATATCAACTACTCGTAAAAAATAAAATTTCATAAGTATTAACAACCAATTAATAAGTTCCAATGACATAGCATTAAATTACTCCTAAACGGAAAAGGCTAGCCTTATGACCCATTAGCATTCTTGAAGTACATTTAACAACGCATCAGAATATCACCAACTAAAACATAGAAAATGTGTTCAAATTTAAAATTCAGCGAATAAAAAAATGTGGCCATTTGGTGCCGGCATTTAGTGGGTGGCGCTTTTTCATTACTGGTGAGTGTAGCTACTTAAGAAGCTGTACCTTTCATAAAGTTATTACAGTTCTTTCGGTGCACTATCTAGATGTACTATGAGCAGGTAGAGTGGGATCCTTTGACCGCCTCCGTCCAGCTTAACACGTTCACGGACAATCCGTCGAGAGCCGTAATTAAATGTCCTTGGAATATGACTACACGCCTGTGGCCGTCCAACTTCTATTGGTTAAAACGGACGATCCGTTAACAGCCGTTTCATTTCCATAGTCTTAACAGGAAATACATGGTTTAATGTCGTATTGTGCTAATTCATTAGTTTCTAGGTGTCATAACAAACAAGTTGTGGGGGGTTCTTTAGCCCACACATAAGTGAACTTTATAGTGACATACCGCCTGTAGCCGTAACCGTTACAAATACAAATAACCTTCCAAAATTTTGGTGTCACGGCGCGCGCGTCGCGGAATTATTGTGTAAAACGTGTGGTGGGCTGGTAATTTTGTGGCAAATTACGAGGTAAATAAATGATAAATCGATAAAAAAATATACTGATTTGCATATATGATACCTAACTATTCGATTTAAAAACTATAATTACTTAAATAGAGCATAGAAAAGCGAGTATAAAACTGTAATGAGGAACGAGAATAAATGTGTTTTTGTCGATGTACCTCTTTGTATACTCTTAGTACATCACCTTTATTTTGTTTTAAATGGCATGCAAAAATTATAAGCCGAGGTCTGGCAAGCGTTCAAACATTTTTGAAGAGGATTCGGACCTAGAAAATAACTGCCGGCAACGCCTGTAGCCGTAGATGTCACTATACGCATTGTTCGATATGCATGATGTGGCGAACCGCTTATAGACGATACCGTCTATGGCCGTAACTGTCACATTACGTAAATAAAATATAGTGAAATATGACACTACGTTTCAAGGCGTAACGATAAAATGTATGGGATTTTTAGGTGTCATATCAAAATATTTCCCAATCTTCAATTGTCCGTGAACGTGTTAATAACTTTGCAGCCAAGACTACTTAGAGTTGAGTTATAACTTCATTCACATTTTAGAGGAAGATTCAAGTTAATGTTTTAAGTGCTTTATGACATCGTATTCTTATAGCCATACACAAATATTTAACTAAGTACACTTGGTAATTTTGAAAGTTTATTAAGCAAACAATTTTTTTTATTAAAAAAATCAACAAAACACGGAGGCTTTGTATACAGACGTTTGAGTTCTTTATTGGTAAGGGTTTAATCATTATGAAACAACGTCCTTCAGGGTTTCAGCTAAACGTAATCAATCATGCCGACACTGAGACACTCTCTAAATATTACCATGAACCCTTGTCTCAAACAAAAGACGACCGATAACATCGCGTCAATCTCCCCGGTTGAATGTTCACTGCTGCCTTTGTTAGCTTTATCTGTTTCAAGTGTCAAACAAAGCCGGTATTGGAAGACAATGATGATCTTATCAGGTCGTTTTTTTAAACTCATTTTGTGTCGTTTTTTAGAAGTCGTAATTATTCAGTGTCAGTATCGGTGTTTCGCTTCGACAAAGATTGATATGAAGTCGTTTTTTCATGCATTTTTTTCTGCAAATTGCAACAGATTTTATGATGGATTGGGCTTTTCTCTTGGTAAAAGCTGAAACTTCGTATCGATCCTCATCCAATATTGTTAATTTTGAATGTCAGTACTACCTAAGTACTTAGTGCATTGGTATTTATGGAATGCTGAATAAATGAATCTTAACTCATAACTTTACACAGATCGAAATGTTTAAGGTTAATAATTGAATACGATCAATTGTATATTTTCTATCATACTGATCATGGGTAACTTCTAACAGATACTGGGTAAATCTAGGCCACTGGGAAATTTATAGAACTACTACCTCGTCAATGCGAATTGCGAAGCCTGATAAGTCAAGACAATTAACTGAAAATACAGAGGGTGTTGCAAAAATGGTGTAGGAAGCCGAAAGGTGCTATGGTCTCCACGCTTTAGCAGGGTGAATAGAATGGACAGGAGCTCTGTCGCGAAATCAAAACGAAGTAATATATACGAAGTAATTAATGTCACATTCAATTCCATTTGAATCCGAAACTGGTGGTCAAAACAAGTCCGCGATGGCTTTTAAGAGACGTTTTCAAAAATTACGGCTGAAGACACATGTTCTTAAACATACTTTATGCTTCCAAGTGGCAAGAGGCACTTCTCAGTAATGCAAACCTAAATTGAATTACGTGATGGGGGTTACATATATCTGCGGCGCAGACTGTACATTTATACTCGGGATATCTGGCTATTTATAATACGAACCGTCCTTTTTTGACGGGCGTCAAATATAAATAATCTCGGAACTTCGTTTAATTAATATTCTGCTGAAACTCACTTATCAACTTTATTTAATTTGAATTCTGGACGCAGGATTTTCCTGACATTGGCATCCAGAAATTCCTGAATTTAATACAGCGTTCCAGGGGATATGTACTCACTCAATATCATCGTTATACTCACATGACATAGCTATCTCATGAGTTACATATTACAAGTTACATACAGACAGACACAGTTACTTTCGCATTTATAATATTAGTTAGTATGGAATGTAGCGCTCTGTACAGTGCAGGTAGGTACCACGGGCATTTCATCTTGGAATCCTAATTCCCTCGACAGTACTGGAGCCTCAGTTAGAATCTCCGTTAGCATATCGATTTGCTATCATTTTCCGAAGGGCGATGGGGAACGGTCTATGAATATCATGTGTGTAATGGAAACCATCCCAAGGGCGAATTCAATTCGCTAATTTGATTATAGCCTAAAGCTTTTGAGTTTAGTATATAAAATAAACAGGTATAGAGGCAATGTACTGGGCATTCTTCCAGGTATTGGGAATACGCTTGTAACGTAACACACTTACGAGTTTTGATATTATTTTTAATTCTGTAAATTAAAGCTTTGGGTCACCTAAACCAACTTCCGAAATAATTATGGCAAGAAATGGCAACAGGAATACCAGTGTTAATGTATTTCCAGCGTTTAAAAGGCTATAATTTCATTGTGATAACAGATAAATCCCTTACACCAGTCCTTACACACCCCATGCACGACAATGGCGTTTATTTCCTTCACTATAAGAGTTGATCGCCGATTGCGATTGTTTCAACCGCGGGGTCAAGTTATAATGTCTGTAAACATACCGTTCTGGCCTTCGTCAAGATTTGGGTCAGAAATAACTGGGAACCCTTTTCTTGCAGTCGTAATACTTCCGCGTTGTTGAGCAGAATAATAAATTAAATAAGTAATTTCGCGAGCACACACGGTATTCACGGTTCACAATATTGACTTTCTTTCTCGTTGGAATTTCGGTTCGTTTCGTTTGTTTATCTACTTAGTGTATAAGAAAAAAATACGTCAAGTTCGTGAACATTTGAATGTGTAGGGTGCAGTTTTATTAGTGAATTTTGTCCGCAGACAGTTCAATGTACCCGATATACTCTTTTATGGGACCAACTCTGAGAAGGAAAACAGCTGTAACACACATTTAGAATCATTAGGTAATCGGGGTTAAAAAACCTTACACACTACTTACTATTTACCATTTACTACCTTATCATGATTATCTGTGATTTCCTTGGCCAAAACTGACTATACTTATAATATATGAAGACAATATCGACGGTGGAAAGGCAGAATGTTTGAAGCGCCATGACTTAAAATGTTCACCAGAGCGATTTAAAGTTTGAAATTTTCGAAAAAAAATCATATCTCTGTAATTATTCTAGCTATGGCTTTGAAAATTAAAATACGTAAAATTGAAATAGTTTTCTATGTAATTCTGTATATAAAATGAATGTACATATTCTATTTACTGTAATAAGGGACATAAGACATAGGCATCTGAAATCTCAGTCAGGTAAAATTGGCTTAAACGACATTAACATTTTAATAAAATACAAGTAAAAACAATTTAAAGACCAAGGAGATTTAACCATCACACCAGCATAGTGTTTTATAATAATTTATGTTACTTTAAACATTCCGTAAGAATGAATTAACCGCCAAAATAAGGCAATTTATATCTAAGATGAATGACTTAAAGAATAAATGAACTTATAACTAGACCTCAGAACTCGAGAACGGTTGAACCGATTTTGGTCTAGAAACATTTGTGGAAGTCCAGGGAAGGTATAAAAGGTAAGAAGGGTCAGCTAGATTGAAAACAAAAATTTCATAATATCTGGTGGCACGGCAGTGCCACCACTAAGTCGAGCAAAGAAGCGGCACGGCCGTACCAGATTGAGATCCAAGTGATCAGGTTTACTTATTCATCAGTCTCTATGCCACCATTCTGTCACCGCCTTTGTCCACCTTCCGTCCTGCCTTCGAGCCAAGTGTCCTGCTGACTCCCATTTCAGTTCAGTGACTTGCATACCGACGTCGAAGACTTTTGTCTTTTGGCGAATTACCACGCTGGGAATACGGTCTGTAAGCAAAATGCTTTTAACATGGATCGCTCCATAGTTCTCTGTGCAACTCTGATTCGGTGCACAGTTTCCTTGGTCAGCGTCCATGTATCAGCACCTATGTTAGTGTGGGCAAGACACATTAGCAATTATCAATTCATAAGCAGCGTCGCTCGCTTTAAACTATCTGTCAGATTCATACAAGATACGCTAGATTTGATAAGCAAGCGACGATGCTTTAGGATTGTTAATGGCTAATGTTTAGTGGTGGTAACCCCAAAGGACTATCACAATGTGAGTTAGGTCTCACCCGACAGCCGGACCGAGAACTAAATCGACCGACGATTAGTCGAAAATGAAAACTGAAACTTCTGGATGTTAGGAATAAGAGGGTTGCTGATGTCAATAGTGATCACCACTAAGTCGATGGAAAAATCTGCTTGAAGATAGTGGGAGTTTAGGAGCAGGCCACAAGATCTGCCAAAGGTGTCGTATAAATAAGCTGCAGGACCCACAAGTTAGAAGATAACTTAGTATCCAGATCTACAACAAATACCATCTACTAAGTCTGGACGAGGTCTTATTCAAAGATCAAAGGTCGGGCATCAAAGACGTGTTGTTAAAAATTTGCGAAGAAATAATAAGGCACAAGGAACACTTAAAGAATGAATGGTATGTCTAAAGAAACATGGGATATGATCAACTATCAAGGAAGACTTAACGTCGAACTAGACGACCATTCCAAAGAACCACCATTATAAAGAAGCACTTGCGTACGAGTATTTTCTTTGTGAACTTAATATCAAACGTAATTTATAAAAGGACAAACGCTGCTAGGGGTGACTCTATGTCCAGAAATGAGACCACAACCATCGGCTGCCATAGGAAACATGAAGGATCTATACAAAGCATCTTGAAGAACATTGCAACAAAACCCAGGATATCTGCTTGTTACTATGGAAGATTGACTTTCAAGATGGTATGGCCACATTGCCGAAGTTTTTAATGATCCTAACCACCACCTGAGGAGTTGGATGCAGATGCAAATATACCAGGAGCATCTTGTATCTTGATGCATAATCGTAATTATTATGATTAATAAAGTCGGCAGGTTGCTAAGGCTAGTCAGAGGCCTTCGGGCGGCTTGAAAACGTCTGACAGTTGGGTTGCCCACTTACCCGACAACTCTCTCAGCACAAGATTGCTTGTGTTGGGGCCCACCAACCCGCGCTAGGCCAGCGTAGTAGACTAGGCCTAAACCATTCCTTCATTGGAAGGAGACCCGTGCCCCAGCAGTGGGGTCGTGATGATGATTAATGATGACTATATGACTATCCTGCATCTTGACAGAAATTTAAATATCCAACCCTCAAATAAGATGAATTGATACGGACCATACGATCGCTGAAGAGTGGCAAAGTACCAGGGAACGATGGATTTTCTACTGAGGCATAAAAAGCAGGATAGATGCAATATACCAGATATTGCACTCTTCAGCGATGGAGGATGATGAAGTGAAGTTAGAGTAAAAGTTAATTAAATTCATGTCCAACTTTTTCCTATAAGGTTTGCTTTTCGTTAAAATACTTTATTCTGAAAATTATGGGATACAAACAGTAGGTCGTGGTACTCGTGGTCACTCACTTAAAACGTGGTCTTCTATTTCGTATAATTACCTAACAATTATCAAAATCGGTTAAGTTGTTCCAGAGTTTTGCGCTTGGGAACACATTTTCGGTTAGATTTTTATACAGGGTGTTGCAAAATTGGTATACTAAGCCGAAACCTACTACCAATTTTGCAACACCCTGTATAGATAAGAAATCCTGTTTCTGACTAGATTTCGATATAGGTTAATTATTTAAGAATAAGTTTATTTTTGTTATATAATTTTTATTTTGTATAAAAAGTAATGTCATGTTAATACATTAAAAATATTTTACATTAAGAACCATATAGTCATAGAAAAAATATTTTATAAAAAAATAAATGTTTGGTTGGATCCTTTTAGAGAAACGTTAAAATTCCCTACTTACATAGAAAAAGCATTTTAGGAGAAAGGATCCAAGTGCATATGTTTATTAATAACTCAATAAATATTAATTATAGCAACACTATTATTCAGCACCGTAATATAATAGATATTATAATTTAATGTAGTTATCTGGTGATATAATAAAAAATATTTATAGTTTTATACTGGCGAACGAATCTGAGGTTGTACCTACGTAATTACGCTGCGCACGCGGCGCCAACTGTCGCATAGACGCCAGTCCTCTCCGAATGAACGTCCTGGCGGGGTACTGAAGCGACACCTTTCCAACCGGTCCTTATTTATATATTGGCGTTTTCACGCAATATCCTTCTGGATATAATAATAATATAACAGCTTAATCACCATAAACCGCTTCATTGCGATTCTTTTGAATTGTTTTATATCACTTATATCAATTATCTACAAATCGAAAAAAACCGCTTAAGTGCCAATTGTACCATTAAACAGATTTAGGTAAAGTTGTATTAACCGCCAAACGCCGCAAGTAAGACTGACCGGTAAAATGGTTTAAGTGCCAGTGAGGCTTAAATTACAATTACGTAAAATATATTAAGTGCTTTTATGTTATATTTGACAAGAAGGCATTTAGTTTTATATCCATTATGTTTTATTTCGCAATCAGGTAGGTCGCTTAAGTAACTAATGATACAAATTCACATTCATTCAAAATGAATTAAGTCACACTGTTTTACTGTTTTAGTAAGGGTAAAATGTTTCATATAACTTTATTATTGATCATGTATGTTTGAACATACAAATGACTAAAAAAGTGGCTCTTAATACAAGAAGAAAGTATTAAGATTTCCAAAATCACCGATGTCTTAAGCGCCAAAAAAGTGCTCAGATCGAAACGAGACCCGCACCATTCGAAAGAGAAAAATCAGGCGATTCCAACGGTGTATATAACTCATATTCGCCAAAAGTGGCGGATAAAACATTCTGCCTTTCCACCGTCGATATGCACATAGGGGTTGATTTTCAGTCACTATTATATACACATTTAAAAATTCATGGTAACTCGTACTCGACTTAGGTATATGGTATGTGTTTATAATATATATACGACATCGTTATCTCATGAGTTAGGTACATATTATGAGTCGGAGTCGATATTCGGAGATAGTCGGAGGAGATATTCGGAGTCTGTCTGTCTGTTAGTCTTTCACACCAAAAGTACTGAACGGATTTGAATTATGGTATAGACTCTGAGAAAGAACATAGGCTACTTTTTATCGCGGAATTCCCACGGGAAAACTTTTTAAGGCGAAGTGAGGCTCGCGGGAACAGCTAGTACTCAATAAGATTACTTGACTTTAAAAGCTGTGAAAACGCTGACAATAGAAACATTTACCTACTTACATAGTTCTTACTTATTACTTCCATGATTAATAATAATGTTAATCTAAGACTTCCATCTAAACATTACGTGTAGTTTGAAAAAATCATATGATTGTAAAACACCCACACCTACTTACTTAGTTTTTCAAACACTCTATAGGTTATACTTATAAATTTGTGAAAGCAAAGAGCTAAATAAAAATTGCCTTAGTGTCCGTTGAAATGGAAATACTTATGCTAAAGACTAAATTTTATGAAAAGGTATTCAAATTAAAAGGTTTAGAACATTTCAACAAAACTTATAGCTTTGTAGAATATTCATGATTAAACCTTTGAGGGATAAACACAGTTATCGGAAGAATAAGCAACTGTTTAGTTAACCTTCGGATAGTTTCCAGTGAGTGAATTACGTAGGGTGAGACCCCATTGGTGCGTTGCGTCCCATCTTCCCAAAGCGCCAGCTGAAAACCAGCGCTGTGGCCTTATTGTCTATTACTGGTGCCTTTTTGACGCTCTGAAGTACTCTGGACAGAAACCTGTTGTGTTATTGTTTGTTTTTTATAGTATAATTTTCAGTTTTTTTTTGCCGTTGTCAGTGAACTTTATTTATCTTTATCAAACATTATTTATCTTAATCAAACGTCTCAAAAATCTATGACAACGACGACGTTGTGATCACGCAACGCACCAATGGGGCCTCGCGTTTAGTTTTATCATCGATTACGGGATTTATGAGATCAATCCGTCTTTATTGATAGGTACAATCAACAACAAGGTTAAATATAGTAATAATATTAGAATAGGGATGTATGTATTTATTATTGGCACAAGTTCTGAATGTGTTCTTTGACAATGATGTACAAAAGTGTAACCGTAGCGATGACTGTACATTGTACAGTGTAATAGTGTACATTACGACGTAGTACTTATGTACACTATATTGTAATGACACACTCACATAACACACATCACATCTTCTACATATAGGTACAATACACCCTTGTTATGTAAACAGATGTGCAGTTAAAGCCACAGTGCTAAATTGCGAGCGAGCCTTAGGCTGCGTTTCCATTGACGCGGAGCTGGGCGGAGCGGTGCTTAGCGGTGCATGAATTGTCCAATCACTATGCTCGAAATCTCCGCTCTGCTTCAATGGAAACAGCACGAGCGGAGCGGGGCAGAGCTGAACGGATATTCATATAAAATAAGCGGGGTGATGCGGAGCGGAGGACAGCGGGGCGGTGTGGAGCGGAGGACAGGGCGGTGCGTTGCGGAGGGTAGCTAGGTATATTTATATTAGTAATTAGTACTTAGGTCATTATAGTTAATGTGATTACCCTATATGAATTACCCTATATGAAGTTTCGAACATTTATTTTCATCATCACACGTATGGAAATAAGTTGAAAATTCTCCATGCACGGAACGATAATTTATATGTTGTCGAATCCAGAGTCTATGTTTTCACTTCATATCCAAAAAAGTCGCAACAGTCAATGCTACTTCACCTGATTCGTTATCTTCGTCTTCAAGTAAGGAAAGATATAAAAGAATTGCTTTTTTTTTAAAGCGACAACATGACATATGCTCTTTCTGAAAGATGGAGACAAACTGGGCGCAAAATTGCGCAACTCCAAAGTTTGCTCTGCTCCGCTCCGCACCGCTCCGCTCCTCTCCGCTCTGCTTCAGTGGAAACACTCACCACTTTTCACCGCTATTCTCCGCTCATCTCCGCACAGCTCCGCGTCAATGGAAACGCAGCCTTAGGCTCTCATGGCGGCACGGCACCGTTATCGATGTAGCAATAGATAAACGTCACTAGGTATATCGCATATCCCTATACCGGCGTGATAGGTGGAATGCGTACGAGTTGAGGAGTCTATAAAGATGCAGCACTATATTATTTTTACCTCGTCTGGAATAATTTATGAATTATAAAAACATATTAAGGCGCCTTCCTAAACGAAACTTCCATAAACAACCTTAAATTGAGGCAGAACAAACAACAGGAAAGAGCTCCGGAATATCTTAAGATCCTTTTTCATGTTATTGGCTCAATAATCGAATAGCTGCGCGAGTAAATACCCAATGAATTATTAAGAGCGTCTAAAAGGATCTAAATCCTGTAGATACTTTAGCTGCTTATGTAAGAAAATTGTGTTTGATAATGGAAAGTTCACAAAGTCTTTCACTTTGTGAACATTTCATTATTAATAAACAAGTAAACTTTAAACAAAGGTTTTTTCTCACTTTAGATGCAGTTTTTTTTATAAAAGTAAGCAACAGCGGCGAGAGTAAAAATTTAAACTTTGCTACCAACAAAAAGTGATAATGAACGCAGCTTCCAAAACAGGAAAATAATAACACACACAGTATGGCTACTTCACACCGTATCATAAAAACTTATAAACTAACCCCCTTATTCATAAAAAAGTTAGTGGACGCTTTAGTTATTGAACTGTTTTGTCACTCTCTGTCAAAGAACAAATTGTTCTCCGTCAGAGAGTGACAAAACAGTTCAATAACTAAAGCGTCCAGTAACTTTTTTTATGAATAAGGGGGTAAAAGTCCCATGCAGATGTAGCAGAAATATATTTCGACGTCAATTTAATAAATGTGAAAAAATAATAATGAAGGACATCTCTATTGTGTGAAAAATATCCAAACTACAATGCTTTGGGTAAAGTAGCGGTATCTACAACCCTCACAAAAATTATAATTATTTAAATTACTTGTTTTTAACTCAGTTAAATATGAAAATAAAATCATAACCTTCAGCTGTAGGTACAGTGGTGTTGTCGTGCAATTCAGCCAAGAAAACAAAAACAAATTAAAAAAGGCAATGCCACGCGAAATAGAGACAAGAAAATAACAAGCTAACACTTTATGCGGCTCTACTTTATATGACATCAATGGCTTGGGGTAAATTGAATTGGCCTCAGATGGTATCTAAGACGTGGCTCGCACCTCCGCTCGCCATTTTTATTGTTAATCGTGAGTCAAAGCAATTGACAGTTTGAATTCATAACTTTTTCCAACGCAATTAGGAACAGTTTGTTATCTTTGTCTTGTATAATTGGGTTTTTAATTAAAGTTGAGTTTTTATGGCATTACTTATCATTAGTTACGTCTGCTTTTTATTTCGATTGAAGCTTTTAGTTTGTGTTTTTTGGACGTATTTTTTACATAAGTACCTATATAATTACTTAATTAACACTTACGCCTTAAACCTATGTAGGATATGCTATGCTTTATTCTTTACACATGAGTCAACGCGGACTATAATATGTTATCACATCTATTACACATTCTTACAATATAAATTCTATAGCCAAGTATTGTATACCTCCACAAACCAAATAATTTGTGCTCCATTCAAAGCACCAACACGGTCGGTTGCATATCAATAAAGACGACAAAAGAACTCAATTTCTATGGCCGATTTCGAAGAAAAGTAAGTAGTGATGAGCCGTCGCGTCCTTTGGCATCAAAGAGGCGGGACGGTCCACAAATATTGACGATGCCGCGGTATTGAGACGCGATGAGAGATATATGGGCCACGAAATCCATTCAGTGGGAGAACGTGGCTCCAGAATTAGCATGCCACGGAACACCGGCGCCTATTCTGGCCAGCCGGACGGGCGAGCTCTAATCGGTATTAGATTAGTACCATTAGGGTAATAATATTAAATACTACTAGTTGTTTTATTGGGTACCTAAATGAAGCAGCGCAACGCTTCGAAGTTTTAGGAAACTTTGTATTTCTTAGTTTAGGACCTAACCGCAAATCTATCTCGTAGCATTATACGTGTATATTATACGTGTTTAGGTACACATACTTTCATCTCTCATTCATTTGTTTTTCGATAAGTATACCTTTTCCGAGCGATCGCCTTATGTTTAGCAATGGTCTATCCTATTGTTGGCATTTCCCAGTCGCTTTAGAATCGCTTATTTTCAGGAATTTTGAAATTGGATGATAATCCTATGTGGCGAAGATAAAGATAGACGAAGGTGTGTCGAAGGCATATTAGAGTATAGAAATAGAGTAATAATAATTGAGGTTAAAATTATAATTACTATTTTAAAAGGATTAAGACACTGCGCATATTTAGGTACTTAACAACAATATTCATCTAGTGGAGTTATTGTGGCTTATTTACAATATGTAGTATAACACTATCACCCTTAAAGAATTAATAGTATACTCAGACTGCTACAAACACTTGTAATCACATAGCCGTTACTAATGTATTTAATTTAGAAATTTCAAGTTTTCAGTTTTTTACATTGTATTAATGCTAATGACTGGATCCCAGGACTGGAACCCAGCACCCTGTCTATTAAGCTGCTGTTTAACTTTCAGTTTGCAACTCCGAGATCAGCGGCGCTGCTTTGAATAAATGCAAAGTTTTTAAATAAACTCATTTGGAAGCGAAACTTTAAATTGCAAGCGTCTAAGGTTGGTGACAATGATAAAGTGTGGTGGCCATTTAAATTCGCGGCGTCATTCACCGTAACTTACCCTATTAATTCTTTATGACGTTGTTTGTCCAAGGGCTGATTCAATGGTCTGAGGGCCAAAAGTCGGTTTTTCTTAACCGTTGGAGCAGTGAAAATAGACTCTAATTTGTATGTCGCGGAGCTAGTACAGCGCCTGTATTCTTCTTCTTGTCGTGTCGATGGCAACTGTCACACTTCCGCGGCCCAGTGGACCGCCACCAGCGCCTGTATTGTTCGAGGCAACTCTCTCTACTTTAACTAACCACTACTCGAACGGAGCAAAAACTGACACTAGCTCTGCTGATATCACGAGAATTTCTGATGCTGTCTCATACTTATGAATGTTTGTATCAGACAGTGATAGCAACTCTTTTACTTCTCAGACAACAATTATCTGACTAATTTTATGTGTGTACAGTGTGTTGATACTACTTAGTTATTAGGGCTACTTGTACAGTGAACTTTTTAGATGTTTAACGAATAACTTTTATTATGTTACCAACAATTAAAAATTTAAAAGTCATAATTACGAAGATAATTATAACAAGATAATAAAACAATCAAATCAATGTCTGAAGTAGGTATCTGAACGCACAGTAAGTACAGTACCTACCTAGGTATATTTAATTCTGGCGTTGTGCAATACTCATAATACCAACAACGAGCGTATATCTATCGAAGCAAGTAAGTAGCT
Source organism: Plutella xylostella (assembly GCF_932276165.1). Lineage (NCBI taxonomy): Eukaryota > Metazoa > Arthropoda > Insecta > Lepidoptera > Plutellidae > Plutella > Plutella xylostella. Next base: position 5,034,156 of record NC_064006.1, on the reverse strand, counting down.
ACAGTGCCTACCGGCAGATAGCAAATAACAAAAGTTCAGTCGTTTGTCAATATCCACGGCTATAACAAAACGACATGTTCCACTGTGCTTTTTAAAAGGTTATTCATTTCGCTTTTCGATTTGACATCCATGTCAATAATATTGCGACTTTATTCCATTCAAAAATTCCTTGATTCCATTATTCATTTTAACTCCAGATGAGGGTACTATACAGGTGGCCCAAAGAGTGAAGTCGAAAGGAAAAATTTTGTATACTTAGGTCAAGAGGTAGCCAAATCACCCCCATGTACTTATGTTCAGCGATTTTTAGTTGTTTAGAAGTTATGCATTGTTTTACAAATTTTCTAAGAAAATTGACCTCAGTGGATTAATTGTTTTGGATAACTTTGACTAGCTCGATCGTAAAATCGATTTACTTACATTACAGCTAGGTAGCTGAAACTTAAGAAGATTTGACATAAGGAATCAAATTTTTACCTTTGGACGTCACTCTTTGGGCCACCCTGTATATTATAATGTTGCATCAACTTTAATATGCGACACCTTAACCCTGCAACCTTTTATGTCGATCTATTTATAAATATAACAAGCCTCCTTACGAAATAAAGAAATCGAACAGTATCTACTTATTAAGTGGTGCTAATTCTATTTTTAAATCAGTTTGTTTGTATATTCAGTGCCTGTCCTCCATATCTCATTCGTATTCAACTCATATCGAAATTAGGGTTCATTTCATTCTAGCTGATCGGTATAGGTATCTACTAAAAGGTTTAATATTAGCTTTAAAATCTTTTAATAATTCTCAGTAAGTAATCATTTTTATGTAACTACTTACCTACATAGATATTTGTAGACAGCGTAACAAATTACTTAATATAAATATGATCTGAAAAATTGATATTCAGTAAGTACCTATTATATTCTGAGAAACGAACCTATAGAACTATCTGAGTCTAATAACAAACATCAAATTAGATATTACTCAATAACTGCTCATCCAGTTAATAAGTAAAATAAAGTAGTTGTACTAGCGTTCCAAAAAGTAATACTTTCCATTCGATATTCTATTCTATTCTATTCTATTCTGGTAGGGGGTGAAGTTCCTGTAAGTGGCTCTCTCGAGTGGAACCTTTGTAAATATCCCTTTGATTTCAGCTCAGCCAGCCTAGCTCCCGAGTAAACTGGAGTAGCAAGCCTGGGTGTTGCCATAGCTGAGGTAGGCGCTCTGTTGGTCCAAGAATAGATAATCTTGTTTCTGTAGTAGGTGGACAAGCTAACAAAATATGTTCAACCGTCTCATCTACTTCCTTACATGTCCTACATAAAGGACTAGTTGAGCTACCTAGGGTATATAAGTGTTTATTCACGCAACAGTGTCCTGTTATGAATCCTACCAATAATGATATATTACTACGGGACAGGTTGAGTAAGTAGCGTGTTCCATTCGATAATATATGCACACAAATTTTAATAAAATTCTTTATCATTTTTAGTAGGTAAGTATATAGTACCTAACGGTGAAAGAAACTATATTTCAGCCATTGAAACTTTTCATGTATCAAAGTCGTATTCAGAAAGAAATTGCCAATCATCGGATGACTGAAATTGACAGTAATCTGACTGGCTACATGTCACTTGTGAGCAATGACAAAAGAATAATGTGAGTGGTTGAATTTTACTGACACAGATCACAGAAATGTACTTACTTTAGAAATACTATAAGTCTGTATTTGTATCCTATTTCGTGGTTGCTAGTGCTAGTGTAACGATGAACATCAAAGTTTACGAACCGGTGGTGTCAGTCAATGAACCGCCCTGGAATATTCCAAAACTAACACTTAGTAGATAGAGTATTCGTTATTAAGTAATCTGTAAGGAAACACAATAATCCTACACTTAGTTTAATACATGTAAGTACCATTAATTCTTGCAACTTGGGAAAGTAATTACTATTAGTGATAATTCCGACGAATAAAAAATATTTACTGAGCTAGGACTTCTGTTTTCAAATCAAGAAAAATAAGAAAATCTAGCTTTAGTAGCAGATAGCCTAATAAATCTTTTATATGAAAATCGTAGGCGTATAATATCCAGAATCCAGAGTGTTCACTCTAGCTTACGAAAAATACATGTAAAAAATGGCAACCATTGGTTAAAAATCAACAAAATACATGTCTGCTTGACAAGTGACTTATGGTTTACGGAACAAAAAACCTGCCCTAAGTTTCAGAGCCCTGCTGCGCTAACCACGACTCTATCTTGTTAAGTGCCAATTTCTCCATAGTCGGTTATCTAACCAACCAGGGATTGGTTCATCAATTAAACGTCATCTCCATATAAAATTCTTTACAGATGTGTAAAAAGTCAACCACTTATACCTGGTTATGCTCTATGTAACCGACTATGGCGAAATTGGAGCTAAAGGTACCTATTGTACACGTACCGATTGTACGACATCGACAGTTCTCTTTCGTTCGTTGTTTTTTCAAACTAGAGTAACCCTCCAGTAACGATGTCCCACGGGGGGGGGGGGGGGGGGGGTGACGATAAATTACTAAACTTCACTTCGATTCCTAAACGATATGCTAAGGCCACCTACTTGTAGAGATTAAACTTTTTAAATGGCATATTAGGCCAAAATATATTTTGACGATCTCATCTGGAAGGAAAATGTACCCAACTTTTGTGAAGATCTAGTTCGCTTATTTAGAAGAAATTAGGTACAAAAGTTAAGTTACAATAAGTTAAGTTACAACACAACCTATGCAATAGCATATTTTTTTCTTCTCATGCCACTCTTATGTAATGGACGGTACTTCACTTTCTGTAATATCATTGTTTTACTCTTATTATCATGACCTCATGTCGGATTTTATTTGCTTTGTGGATTTTATCTAAAGTGCAGAACTGAAATTAGCAGAAAAATCTGACCCCTTTGTACAACACCTAAATGATAGAAAATACGTATACTTTTATACTTACAGCTGATTACGTTTGTATTTTACAGTTCACTATACAGGGTGTTGCAAAAAGGGTATACTAAGACGAAAGGGGGTGACTCAGGGGGTCATTCTGAACAACTTTTGTTCTACGAGTTTTGGATATTCGCAACACCCTCTATTTATTTCGCTGTGTGTAATGAATCATGCGTTACAAAATGTTCTCAAGATTTTATTTCTGGCTTTTTTGGAAACTTATAAATAAAATAGATTTTACAAACTACTAGCTGTTCCCGCGCGCTTCGCTTCGCCTTAAAAAGTTTTCCCGTGGGAATTCCGGGATAAAAGGTAGCCTATGTTCTTTCCCAGGGTCTAGACCGTATGTATACCAAATTTCATTCAAATCCGTTCAGTATTTTTGGCGTGAAAGAGTAACAGACAGACAGACAGACAGACAGACAGACAGACAGACACAGTTACTTTCGCATTTATAATATCAGTTAGGATTAGTTAGGATAGTTAGGATATGAAAGATAAAGTTCCATATTCCTTTATACACATATTTAATACTTACCTTTATCAAAGTCAGTCAATTTCAACATCTTCTGCTTATCTCTTTTTTGTGCGGACTAACAGTAGGCCGATCTTCCCGTCTATAAACTTACTCATGCAGATTGGTAAACGGAGTACTACCTTTGCAGATTTGCCAATTTGCGGTTAGCTACTAGCTAGCTTAGAAATTTGTGCTTAGTAAGATTTGAAGCAAGCGATATGGACAATTTTTTTTCTTGGTGCGCCAAGACGCAAAGATTCGTTCAAGTACAGTAAAACTATAAAGTCCTGAAAACGGTAATGGATTCTAACTAATTGTTACAGACCGTATTTAATCGATGTATTATATTTATTAAAGGATAAATCCCTTAAAAATCCATGTCCAAACGGTATTTTATTTTTAAAATGTAAGTAAATAACTGATAATGATAAAATGTTATATTATAATGTAAACTTTATAGTTGGACTGTAGCGTGGATCGAAGTTCGAACTCTAGTCATTCGTAAATAAAATCATAATGAGATAAAAATAGTTATCCGTCCGAACAATCACAATGAGATGTCGGTACTTATTATCGTTTAATTACACATAAGGAAACGTATAACACAAAACACAATAGACTTAGGTGCTAAAAATAAATACCGATGCCTAAATGGGTTCTGTAGCCATCACTTTTGACTTTCCCAAAATGGATCGAGGACTCTGACGTTCTGAGTCTGACCCTTAGAATAACAATATGCGAATAGGATGGTGTATCACATACAAAAACAAAGAAAAAAAAATGCCCGCATTTTGTTTCCTGTTAAACCGGTTTAAGTTCAACCTAATGACTACCAATCAAAAAGGTCAAAATCCTCTATCCGAACTTATTCAAAATAAGAGCTCAGGTAGAAGTGGGGTGTTATTTATCAAGATGTTTCTTTTGCATTGAAACTTCATCTTGTTCGTATATTGATTAGCTAAGGTCTGACCCGTTGAAGCCGAGTGACTTAGAATGGTTTAGTTACGGTTGTATAATGTTAGCTATTACATGTGATACAATTTATATTATTATAATTACATGGCTATGTTATAGGTTTTTGGGTGTAAGGTGAACATAAGTGGCTAATAATAATAAGTTTATTGTTTGTGGTGGTTTTAAAGTGGGAGCGGAAAATATTAAGTGAGTATTTACTTATAACAAAATTATTAATTTAAAATTACATATTCTCAATATTCATAATTTTAAGGACCATACAAAATCAAGGGATCCGGTGTCCAAGGGTTCTCTCGCCCACTCTCGCAGGCCTTTGTAACCTGAAACTGAAAATTGGTAAACGAGAAAATAAACGTTAGGTAACTACATGTACCTTTTTATTGTAATTTAAGTCCGAGTTTCCATTGTTCATATTAGACATGTTAGAATAGTTTTTATAGAGTCAAGTGTGGCAGGTAAAAATACAAGATTAATTAGAAGAGAATGCTAAGTATTATCATTAAGTTCGCCTGTTTACAAATTTAATTATGTGCAATAAAAAATTTAGGTACAACTCATACACGGTACTTCCAACTGCTATAGTAGTATAATCTTTTTATTTATGTAAAAAAGTAATAAAAGTTTCCTTTTCGGAGATCACAAATGCTGTTCAATTGATTCATCGTTATTATCGTTAATAGGATTAGCAGTTGACGTCAAACCTCCTTATCCAACGCAACGTCGTCGTCGTCGGGAGCCGTGGGCAGGGTGCGAATTGCCTTGTTGCTACAATCTGTTTAATGGACATGGCTTTTTGCACGTAGACCCAGCCATTCAGGCCTTTCGGCAAACTGATGTTAGGGAACCAGTGTACCCATCGCGAACTTGTTTTGACACCCATTTTCGGATTCAAAAGGTATACTTATTGAATTTCACATTCATTTTTAACTAGTTTTGACTTCGTGATAGGAGCCTCTTATCGGATTTAGCTCTAAAAACGTCAGATCCTTAAAAAAATATTATAAGTATATGAAGGTATAATAGTTTTATTTCACTGAAATTAAATTATCTTTGGCTGGCCCCTGCATTCTGTATTCTCGTCAAAATATCCAGGATGATTTATATCGATAACAACAAAACCCTTTATTCCGACAAATTCTCCGAATATTGGCATAAGCACATTAAAATCTGGGCAGCCTTTCCTGGAATTTAACTCGAATCTGAATTATTATTATAGCTGCAAAGGCAGATTCTATTTAGCGTCATTTCAACGAAAATATGCGATAGCAGGTTTATGCGACCCAACATTTTGCCAGTGCGTATTACATCGATAAGACTACACATCGCACAGTACATAAACTGCATTCATTCAAAGGTGAATCTTTGTGTGTTTTTTAATCAAAATATTATTATACAAATAAATTACAGCAAAAATAAATGCTTTCATTGCGAAATTTAAATTTTTTTGCTAGTACCTAAGTAATTCAGTGCTTTGTATGTATTAATAAAAAACCGGCCAAGTGCGAGTCGGGCTCGCGCACAAAGGGTTCCGTAGCAGCAAAATTACAGTTAAATCAACCTATCTCAAAAACTATAAGAGATACTTTGATCAAACCAAAAATCGTTGAAAGAGTTAATTAGCATGCATCACCTCTATTTTTTTTAGAATTTTATACCCCGTAGTTATAAAAATAGAGGGGGGGGGACATACTTTTTACGACTTTGAGAGCTGATATCTCAATCCCGTTCACTTTAAGAAAAATGTTTTTTAGAAAACTTTATATCATTTTAAAAGACCTTTCCATTGATACCACACACGGGTATGTACATCGAAAAAAAAAATTTCATCCCTCAGTTACATGTATGGGGGGCCCCACCCCCAATTCTTTTTTTTACTATTTAGTGTCATATTTTTGTAGCGGTTCATACAACACATATTTCCATCAAATTTCATCACTGTAGTACTTATAGTTTCCGAGTAAATCGGCTGTGACAGACGGACAGACGGACAGACGGACAGACGGACATGACGAAACTATAAGGGTTCCGTTTTTGCCATTTTGGCTACGGAACCCTAAAAAACTAGTTTGTAAATAAATTTAAATAAAAAAGCACCAAGTGCCAAGTACGAAGTACGAATGAATGCAGGCCCCTGGTATCATTTCTCGGTATCGCATCTCAGAAATCGTAGCCTCGGCGCGTATCAGAAAATGAATTCCTTTAAATAAATTGCTCAATGTGGCCTTTTTCGGTAGCCAGTTGACGTTAAAATATACAAAATCTAGGGATGAAAGATATTTTACTCGGAAAGATTTCATTGATTTAGAAATTCGTGGAATCATTGAATTAGTAACATCGGTACTGAAGGTGAATGCCAATCAGTGCGACCTTTCGCTGTCCCGGTTCCGGTAAATAACAAAACGCGCCAATTCAATATTCAGAAAGAAAAACTAAAATTTCATTAAGAAATAATCACAGTAGCTATGATACACGTCAGTAAGATACGTTTTTAAATATAGAGTTATATATACCTCTATCTACCTTGAAATATACCTATCAGCCATTTCATCCTTTTTGTTCGAATATAAATGATCAAATTAACCTCTCAAATAACAAGCATAGAATATAACAAGTACTTACAGTAGTACTCGTTATTCTATGATATACCTATATATATATATATATATATCATATATTCATATATACAAGTATGGTAACAGATTTTATATTTTCAAGATTTCAAAATGGTTAGAACATTCCCGTGGCAACCTGTAAAATAAACTTTGATTAGGTATATAATCAAAGAAAATAAACTGCTGAATTTTCTTTCCTCTATCGCCCTATTTGTTTGGACCATGGCTACAAGGTCTCTCTTTAATATACCTAATATAATAACAGATAAATGGAAGTTTCCTGTCTTTACGTGATATTCCTACAACATTGTATTATGTACTTTGACAATAATATACTTATTTGGAAAATTCCTTCGTGTTAAGTAACAGAATCGATAACTAACTAGGTAGGTATCCATACGAGTAAAGGTAACAGGTTGGAGTCAGTTATTTTATTACAATTATTAGGTTGGCAACATTCCAATTCCTACTCTTTAATCAACTAGAGACAGTATACAATATAATACTGATCACTGATCAGTCGTGTAGTATGTCTTGTGAGTATGTCACTTGGGTTGAGGAGGGAGATACTTAGGTATTTACCTGGACTACCTAGACATTTATTTATTATTTATTTATTTATTAGCACAACAGAAGAAATCTTAAATATATTACACATTTTGACACGAAACCTAAAAGGTTTATTTGTGTCCGTCTGGCGTTTAACATAATGTAGGTAGGGCATGTACCTAATATTTATGATTAATATCGTTTAATACTATGTAGAATGTCCAATTTTACCAGTGTGATTTCCTTTCCCTGGTCAATGTACTTACCAGACATAATATATGATATGATAGGTACTATTATATAGTAGGATAGGACCACTCAAAACACAGTGATTTCATACTAAGGCCTCCTCTGATCCGAACTGTAGTAGGTAAGGCTGAACCTAGGCAGTCTAGGCACTATGCAGCCCTAGTAACATGAACCGGGCCTCTTTAGAAAAACTCCTTTAACATTTTACAAGGTTTCCCTTTTATGCTATAGATCTTTCAAAAAGCTATCGTAGACTTTGGTTACTTTATATTTTCATTCAAAGAGAAACTTTGAAAAGAAATGGTCGTGGTATAAGTACTGTATTGATGGATAGTACCTACCTACTACTGCATCAAGAGGGGGCTGCAATTTCGAAAAATTCAGAAATAACAGCGTTATAGGTAGAGATATACAATGACTTAAAATATAAACAAACATTTTATACTTCACCCTACTTATCAATTTTTCGGTATGTAGGTACCTACCTACTAACCTTCGCAAACTGCCCATACAATACACAGTACTTACTTACGTACTTATAACGTATAATGCCGCACTTCAAATGCATTTTCATTTTAAATGCTACGTAACTTTCATGACGATAAGTGAAAAGTTAGTTACAGATTATCTGCCCCAGCCGGGAATCAAAAGGACCTAAGTCCCACCAGTCAACACAACATTACCCCCTAAAACACTACGCCATCCGATCCAAGAATACCTTCTCAGGTGAAAAGGTCAAGAGAAACAATAAATTATCGCCGCGGGTGTTTCATTAGTTAATTTGGTGCCCATCAAGAAAGTACTTGGAAAAGCTTTTAGCGTATTTAGTGTCAACGTTCGCTACAAGTTACCTAAATACAACTCGACAGCTTAGTGTTAAACTCAAACTTGCTTTTGCCTGCGATAGGATATATATTAAAGGTGGGAAAACCAATAATAAGGGAATCAAATGCAGTGAATGATGGGGTTAAGGCCAGGCCCCATAGATGCGGTGGTTCCATTTATTTTTCAGCACCATGATGTCATAAAAATATATGAAAAACAACTCTCATGAGAATTTTATCAAAGAAATAAGCCTATTAACAACCACCCAGCTAAGCCCTTACGCCGTAAGGCGTGGACCAGTATTGTGAATGTCTACGTTTTACCCATTTTTTTAAAAGTCGATCTTTGCTTTGTTGGCTTTCTTGTGGAAGCGAATGAGCGTGCATAGCTGTGGCAAGATTTGTGTCTCACGATCACGGATGTCTTATGGCAAGGGATTATAATTTTTACTTGAGAGGCCATCGCCACGGCTTCATTTTAAAGCATTACAATTTATGTTATACTAGCTGTTTCCGTGAGCTTTGTTTCGCCTTAAAAAGTTTCTCGTGGGAATACCGCGATAAAATCCGGGGTCCCTCCGGGAAGCCATGAGCAACCTAGGTCGTCTACTGGCTTTCTGGCGTGAGCTTGGGTGGCTTAATAGCATTTCACGCATAATGGCCCACCTTGGAGGCTAAATGCGGAAAATCAGCTCGCCATGATAGATGACCGCGATAAAAAGTAGCCTATGTATTAATCCAGGGTGTCAGCTAAGCCCATACCAAATTTCATTAAAATCGGTTCAGCAGTAACAAACATACACACTTACGAACTTTCGCATTTTAAATATTAGTTGGATTTCTGTAACATTACGGTTGATTGTCCATAAGTAAAAATTATGCCGTCCTGGTGTGCGTAACCATTATGCCGATTGGTACCCACAAAACTGACAGCCCCCTCTTCCACAGGCATCACCATGTACGGCCTGCTCTTGGAGAACATGGCGGAGTACATCCGGCAGACGTACGGCGAGGAGCGCTGGGAGGACATCCGGCGGCAGGCGGGCGTGGAGCAGCCCTCCTTCTCCGTGCACCAGGTCTACCCGGAAAACCTCATCTGTAGATTGGCCAAGAAGGCGCAGGAGGTGAGTGAGAGGTTTGAGGTGGTCATAGATCGGTAGCATTGTGTTAACTAGTCGAAACGTGGTAAATGTGTAAGACACAAATAGGTATTTATATGTTAATAAAAAAATGATTTGAGTACTTACCTACCTACCTACTTATTAGTTTTCACATTAAAATCGTTTAGAAATAAATAAACAAGACACATTTCATGTCCTATCCTAACTCCTAACTAATCATTATTGAATGCTCGCTAGGTCGTTGTTAGATAAGAAATGGTAAAAGTAAATGATTTATAATTTCAACCATGTTCACATCGGCCCATTAGCTCAGTTGGTTAGAGCGTCGTGCTAATAACGCGAAGGTCGCGGGTTCGATCCCCTCATGGGCCACATATCTTTTTGTTTTTTTTTTCGTACTTAGTCGATAAATCATTGAAAAAAGCATACTTTATAATTTTGGATGGGTCGCCTTTTTGTCACTGTTTTGTGTTTAGTTTATAAGTAAAGTTGTTTTTTGTGATTTCCTTATGGAGCAAATAATTTTATTACCACAGATAAATTACCAAAATCAAAAATAACAATTATTTGATTATTATTATTATGTATAAAAATTCAGGATTTAGCATGTAGTAAAAATAGAAAATACAAAAAAAATAAAAACAAAAGAACAATTTGGAGATGCTGGGATTTGAACCCAGGACTTTCAGCATGCGAAGCAGACACTCTACCACTGAGTTACATCCCCGATGAGGATCATAACGAAATAACAGTATAATATATGTTCTCAAACGACCTACAACAATGTTGACCATTCCATTTGGAACGACCGAGGCGACGACGACGACGACGCCGACGCGACGCACAGCACAACCCACCAATGAGGCCACATCCGTAGTCGAATGAAGTTTATTTTTTCCATAGACCTACTACCTCATTTTTTCCGAAACATTCATAAAGCAAGCTTAGTTAGTCCAGTCAAGGAATGAGGTGTAGAGTGCGTGAGCAGGTAACTAAGCGATTCCTTCAGAAACTTGTTCAGGGGGCTTAGGTTGTTAACATACCAAAAGTCCTGACTCCTAGGTGATGAGCGGGGGGAAGGAGGGGGGGATAAAGGTACGAATTTTTGGTTTTTATCTTATATCTCGAAAACGGTGCATCGGAGAGAAATATTTTCAACTAATGAAATGGAGCTCTTAAAATTATCTAAAACTTTTATATCATATATTTTTTTCAAATTCCTAACCGTTTTCGAGCTATTACCCTCGGAAAAAGTTTAAATTTACAAGAAAAATTCATTCATGTCAAAACATTCATAAACATTGCATCATATTGTCTAAACCTATTCATTAACGAATAAAATGAAGAGGAAAGAAGTTGTAGATTTTTTAATTCCCTTTTAGAATATATATGCATATGCTGGTCAATGTCCAACCCGCCTAAAGTTACAGCTATTTTAAACTTGAATTTTGCTAAATTCACTGACATAACTCACCGAGTTAGTAAGCTTAAGTGTAAGTAAAATAGCTGTAACTTTAGGTGGGTTGGACAATCAATGAAGGAATCGCTTAGTTACCTGCTCACGCACTCTACACCTAATTTTGAGTCATTCATTGACTGGACTAAGTGATGAAAATGAAGTGTCGCTAAAGTTCCATGAAATGAAAATTTGTTATACAAATCACATAGTTAACCAACCAAGGTTGTAAAGACTAGTACCTACTTACTTACTAAGGGGCCGTCCATTAATTGGTCCCAAACCTCACCAAATATCACCAGGGGGGAGGGGGGGGTCAAAAAATGAGAAAAACGACCTCACGTGATTAATGGACGGCCCCTAAGTACTAGGTACTAACTACCTGCACCTAGGTACTTACAAACATTAAAAAAGTTGTCCAGTCAGAATGACCATTCCTTTCTCGTACTTACAGTAAGTACCTACCTACTGAATAAAAGAGGAAGGCCCACAACGTGTATCTGTTGGGAAAGATTGTACCTATATAGCAGGGGACCAGTATTGATAGACTGGTGATGATGATTATGATATACTTACGTCTAGATTAATGTTCATATAACTTAGCACATTATTTATTTAATACTTAAGTACTTAAGTACCTAGGTAGGTACCTAATAAATTAATAATACCTTCTATTGCCTATTACCTAAATCTTTCAAAGATTAATTTGCTTCACGGGCCGGACCCATAGTAAATAGTAAATACATACATAGCATAGTAGCATAGAATAACAAACTTGTTACCTTTTTGATTTTCATCTAATTTCTTCCACAGGTCCTAGGAATATCGGAGCGTGAGTTCATGGACCAAATGGGCGTGTACTTCGTCGGCTTCGTCTCTCAGTACGGCTACGATCGCGTCCTGTCAGTCTTGGGCCGTCACATGAGGGACTTCCTCAATGGCTTGGACAACCTCCATGAGTACCTCAAGTTCAGCTACCCGAGGATGAGGGCACCCAGTTTTATATGCGAGAACGAGACACGGCAGGGGTTAACGCTCCATTATAGGTCTAAAAGGCGCGGGTTTGTGTATTATGCTATGGGGCAGATTCGGGAGGTGAGTTTTGTTTATTAGTTGATAAAATAAAAAATGCAAAAAGTGTATTCCGTATTGGAGGCGCCGGGTATCGATCCCGGTACCTCTCGCATGCTAAGCGAGCGCTCTACCATCTGAGCTACGCCCCCGGTGGAAGTGAAGTCGAAATAGTCATTCAGGTTCTACACCTTCATTGGAAATCAAAAGTAATTAAAAAAATTGTTTACATACGCATAAAAATAGTAAAACATGAACACAATTTGTTTATAAAGAACATAAGATTGCCAATTTTAATTATGAATAATTAACAAACACTTTAACATAAATATACAAAAAAAAACTTCACAAAGTGTATGTAAGCGCCATCTAGAATGGAAAACTTGAACTATTTTAGATACATATTATTCATTAAAAATTAAAATATTATAATTAATTATCAAATAATTTGTTTCAGGTAGCGAGACATTTCTATCACAAAGAAATGCGAATAGAGCTTGTACGAGAAGAATTACTTGTGGACACAGTTCATGTGACCTTTCAACTAACTTTTGATAATCGTGCCTTCACTTTGGCATCTTTGGCAATGACACGCGAAGAAAAACATCTGCCAATAAGCGCTTCTGTACTATTCGAGATATTCCCTTTTTGCATCGTTTTTGGGTAAGAATATTTTACTTTATTAACTATCGAGTTCAAAACTTTCAAATTATTCTGTCTACGCCTATTTCCTTTATTGTTATGGCGCCACTGTAGCATACAAAGTAGATCCGCATTTAAACCACGAGATGGCGCCACTTTCGCACCACCAGGCCATTCTTCGCTCTACTAATAGTAAATCCTGCTTATCCCAACAGTTCGGACATGGTGGTACGCAGCATCGGCAACTCTCTGATGGTGATTCTGCCAGACCTGGTGGGGAAGAAGATCACCAACTGGTTCGATCTGGTGCGGCCGCTCATCGCGTTCAAATTCCAGACGGTAAGTTTATATTGTATACCACATATATAATTATACTAGTTTATAAAAACGAAAAAAGATATACTTTTTCTTTTTATGGAGTTTCTGCCGTACATAACATAGGTACCACACTTATTTGAAGTTACCATGTATGTTACGTACAAAGTGGCGCCTCTAGCGGAAAATAACATGAAACATTTGCCAGAAAAGTTGAAAGGTTCGTGACATGAATTGAAATTTATGGCTGCATGAAAATAATAAGTGAAATATAATATATTTATAACATATTATTATCATGCAGCCATAAAAATGCTCACATATCTATTTTATCCCTGCAATAAAACTAAATAACTGATATTTACAATACTATTCAAAGATCTACCTTACTTGTCTTATCCTTCCTTACCCAAATCCATGTGTATACGTCATCGATGGTATTGGAACTAGCGATCTTATTAGAAAATACGAATCCAGTAAATCCTACCAAAACCTTTTCGGTGCTAAATCCATTATCTGATTCACAATAGCGGAAATAACACCTTGTAACATGGGAGACAGGAAAACCATGGAGCGGCCGAGCGGGTTATGTTATGTTGTGTTTATTTATAGGTACTAAATATTTATGACACTGTATATCCAAGTAGGTAGGAAAGAATCGCTATAAATATAAAGGTGGGAGAAGAAAATACATATGCAAATTATTTCCTTCTCATCATCATCGAACCTTTGTAAGTCACGCCCCTTTTTTACTACGTATAGTTCTTTCATTGAAAACTGTAGATAAGTATTTTTTTTTCTTCAGAACGAGAGTGACCCCAGGACGGCTAGCACGGGGCGCAAGACGCGCACATCATGAGGTGACAAAAGTTTTGCATCCCCCAGCCTCTGCTTCCTCATCGCATCGGCGCGGGCGGACGGCGGCATCGTCTTGCGCCCCGTGCTAGGTTACTATACCACTTTTGCAACACCCTGAGTATAATAATTGCAACACCCTGTATATTCTCCTTGTAGATCCTGAACCGCACGAACAACATCTTCGAGCTGGTGACGGTGGAGGCGGTGATGCACGAGAAGCCCTCGGACAAGCGCTCCGAGATCCTCAAACTGAGCGACGAGACCGACGGCACCACCGAGAAGAACCTCAGACTCAAAGGTAGAATAGAATAGAATACTACTTTATTGATTTAACAGAACATTAATAACAATTTATAAAGTGGATATAACTCTGGGCACCCTTTGGGTGGAGGAATGACGTAAAGACTCTTTGAGTCATTATACTAAAGAGTAAATGAGGAAAGTGTACATAATAATATTGTAGTAAAACATTCACAGAGTAATGAGGATAAGGGGTGGTGTGGCTTAAATACAATGCACCGGGGCAAACGACGCGTTGGCAAAAAAATCTATCCTTCTTACTTGCAGCTTCGTCGGCTTGGAATCTTTATCGACGTAGATATCCTTGTTTAATGCGCTTCTGCTGGGTACTGTTATCGATGTAGATAAAGGTCACTATATCGCGATTCACCACAAATACGGCGTCCTGATTGGTGCAACGCGCATTAATCATATGTTTATCGATGTCGAGAACGTACCCGTGTAGCGGTCTCAGTCAACAAATCGCATCACTGTGTTTATGACGTATTGCGGTATACATAAGTACACGGTTATCTACGTCGATAATGATGCCAATGCCATAGGATCAGCTGTTCCATAATAGGAGATAGCTTGGCGAGTAGTTGGCAAGCCAGCAATATACTTACCCCCTTATTCATAGAAAAATTACAATACGTTTTAACTAATAAACTGTTTTGTCCCTCTCTGTCAAAGAACAAATTGTACTTTGTCGGAGAGGGACAAAACAGTTTATTAGTTAAAACGTTCTGTAACTTCTCTATGAATAAGGGGGTTAGTTTTGAGATCGGGCTACGGCATCGGCAGAGTAGTAAAGTATGAAGAATATTTTTCCTTTGTAAGTGCTTACATTGCGCCTACTCAAGGACTTCATGGAAAAATATTGATCAGGTAAGTAAGTAAAGTAAAGTTTGCTTTACAACTTTCAATACCGATACATAAATCTACCTAGCCCAAGTTAAAACATAAACTAACAAACAAATTGATATTTACAACAACATTCTAGGTAGCAGTGAAAAGGTTGAAATATAAGTAGTTACGAGAAATATATTTTCCGTGGAAATACTGAATATTTTATCTAACTCTATTGCTTAGTTACTGCTGAAATATAAACTTTATATCACTATGTATAAAGTCACAGTTTCAGTGAAGACTAGTGAAAGTGCCACTAACGAGTTCTATACCTAATCAGTATTTACTGGTGGGTCTCGTGGTCAAATATAATATTATACTTACAATGTTAGGTACAAAATACGGGATGTTATGTTTAACTTTGGCTAAAATAAGGGCTGATTAGGTATTCAATGGTCAGATAAAAGTTATCTTAGAAATAATGCTCATGCTGTCGCGTCAGAATGTTTGTATTAGACAGTGACAGGAACAATTTTATTCTTCAGATATCATTTATCTGACTATTGAAAAATCAGCCCTAAGTGAAGTAACTAACAAAAAAAAAACAATACAAAGTTATCATAATAATTAGGTTGGGTTGGGTTGTGAATGTTATGATTCCTTTAATTACCTTACTCCAATAAGTACCTATGTGTTTTATTTCATATTTTATTAGGTATCTTTAAGCTGCGGTTAGACGGCGAGAGCTAGCACTAGGTAATGTCACAAAAACAGAATTCAAATGACCCAAACCAAAAACCGCGAAATCTTTGCAAGTCTGTAGGTTCCTTGGTCCTAAAAATCAAAACACCAAATCGGCTATTAATTTCTACTTTTTGCAGAGACCAAACAGAACAAGCCAAAAAGGCGTTATGCGTATGACGGCAGGCGCCTCCCTGACGTCATAAACCTACATTTGAAAGGTAGACTGCTGAAGGGAACCAATGAGATACTTAATTGTATATTTTATCACATCACATAGCAAGTTGTCTCTCACTGTAGAATGTTCTAAGGAAATACACCGTATCAGCTGAAAACCAAAACCGGGCTGTATCATAAGTTATCAATTATTTATTGTAGAATTGTACGTACCTGATTCGTTCACTTGATGTTTTCATGGTGCACTGACTGCACTATTATGTGATTATTTCGTTTTAAATGATGTCATTATACTGTACAGACCTAATACTTCTTTGAGTAGTTGAATATACTTATCTACTTATCTCTATTTCATGCATTTTTATCTCCAAAAGGAAAGCACAACAATCTCCAACTCTCACGATCATCATCACGGTAGAAGGCACAATTTCTTTACAAGAATAAGAAAAACACCATAAAGAACAGCTTAGCACCCCTCCGAGATCTCGACTGTAGTAAACAACGGTCAAACGGCGCCATAAAGGACCTTACAGTAACTTGCAACTACTGGATTTGTAAAATTTTACACGCATAGCGCGTTCTCAACGTAACCGTTTTTCATTTGTTTTATTGGGTGCCAGTGACCTTTCTTTGCCTGATTGCCTTGTGTTTTGTTTTATTTAACTTATTTTGGTAAACAATGGAGGGTGTAAATTACATGCTCCTGAAAAAATCATCCACATTTACTTATTGGTCAAAATCAAACAAACATCGACTAGATTACTTATTTTATGTAGGTATTTCATACAAAATGGCACAATACTTATTTGTTGTTAAACCTCAGTGTGTATCTACTAGTTCTAAATACCTATCATCATCACCAAAACCCACGTAGCTACTGCATACAAAACCCACCATATAACGGGTCTTTACCATGTCTACCTCACAATAACTATCATAATATTAACCTCATGTTGCGCACGTGCAGGTCAGATGATCTACATGGACAACTGGCGCATGATGATGTACCTGGGCACGCCGGTGATGCCCGACCTGTCGGCGCTGGTGTCTACCGGGCTGTATATCAACGATCTGTCTATGCATGACTTTAGCAGGTATAGTAGCAGAAATTATATGATTTAATTAATTAAGACATATACATATCTACGTTCGTACGGATAGAATAGCTGTATTTACACTTAGCCAAACTAAAATAAGTGGAGATACCCCTATAAACGAACCTTAGCATGCATGGCATACTCTCCAGTCGTTATTGGTTCAGAATGTTAATAGATGTAAAATTATTTATAAGCTGTATAACTTAGTAAGTAGGTACCTACATGTACACTGTTACACATATTATGATAAATGTATTGTTTCAACACAAAAACAACATAACTAACTTACATTTACACTCTAAAATTATCCATCTTACACACTCCAGAGACCTGATGCTAGCAGGCACGCAGCAATCGGTGGAGTTGAAACTGGCGCTGGACCAGGAGCAGCAGAAGAGCAAGAAGTTGGAGGAGTCCATGAGGAAACTTGACGAGGAGATGAAAAGAACTGATGAACTGCTGTACCAGATGATACCGAAGCAGGTGGCCGATAGACTGCGCAAGGGAGAAAACCCTATTGATACTTGTGAGGTAAGATAGTAAAGAACAACTTTTAAATAAAATTTTACAGGAGTTAAAAATCATCTGTCATAAAATTACGTAAATCTTATATAATTATGACCTGTTTCTCGTTCTAGATGTTCAACAGCGTCTCGATCCTGTTCTCTGACGTCGTCACGTTCACGGAGATCTGCTCCCGCATCACGCCCATGGAGGTGGTGTCCATGCTCAACGCCATGTACTCCATCTTCGACACCCTCACCGAGAGGAACCGCGTCTATAAGGTACGTAGCTTGTGGTATACGTATGTAATATCAGGCACTAGTCTTGCTCTTGTGTTTGTCACGTAATATAGGCATTGAATCGTGCCGGGCTAATCCATTTGGTCCGACAGTGTTTTCATATTCAATGACGAATTTTGGATCGACAGCGTGCTAAATGGATCGCTCGTGAATGGCTACCTTAAGAATAAGGTATATTTATTTATCTATAGCCAAGCTCATTATAGTCCATGTAAGATTGTAAGCCTTAATTTATAACGCAAAGACTGTAATACTTCATTAATAGAGCTATGACCTCTGTATCAAGTAAGAATCTTCGCTTCGTGTGTGTAATTATAATAAGTGGAACTTGTTTCACTAAAAATGGTGATAGTTTATCAATGGGTTCCAGGTAGAGACGATTGGAGACGCATACATGGTGGTGTCGGGGGCTCCGGAGAAGGAAGACAATCATGCTGAGAAGGTGTGTGACATGGCCCTGGATATGGTCGATGCTATCACAGACTTAAAGGATCCTAGCACAGGTAAATAGTAATTTCTACGAGATTTATAATTTCGTCTTTCAGTTAATGATATCATTTTGTGTATCAGATTTAAGGAACTTACTGCTAACTGTTCAAACGATGAGATAAGACTGATGCTTATAGCTTAAAACTTGTGTACAAATGTATCATTTCTTATTTTCAGGATCCCACTTGTCAATTCGCGTGGGTGTCCACTCAGGGGCTGTAGTCGCTGGTATTGTAGGCCTTAAGATGCCCCGTTACTGCCTCTTCGGAGACTCCGTAAACACTGCCTCAAGGATGGAGTCCACGTCAGAAGCTATGCGGATACACATATCACAGACCACGCATGAACTGCTCTCTCCTGAATATATGGTCACTGAGCGCGGAGAAATACAGGTTAAGGGGAAAGGTATGTCTGTTTATATCCTCATAAAGAAGTCATATATGTCATCTTCTCGCATCATACACATGTCTAATCATCGATGCATTTGTCTAAAGGAGCGATGAAGACCTACTGGCTGGAAGGTCGCGAATCACGATCGGCTCTCAATAAGATGATATCCCCACAACTGCAGCCTGGCACTGAGCCGGAGTGGGAGCGAGCGGCTGACATCCGCGACAGCATCGCAGAGCATTCAGCTCTCGTACTCAAGGAGAGCTCCCCGAATGTTTCCGGAAACTTTCCCAATGACCTCCTCCCGAATTCCGCAGTCAGCTCCGGTGCGAACTCACTGGTTAATGGTGCTGGCAATATTGTCGTCACTTTGAAGACTTCGCAAGGTTTGTAGATTATGTACTTATGTAAACAATAACGATTTCAATAACGGATAATATCAAATTAGTATATTAAACAGTAACAGCATAAAATGTATAAAATACTAAAAAAATAAAATCTCTAAGTTTTATCGAGCCATTGATAAAATGATTACATTACTAACGTCGTCAGTAAGAGCTTCAGTAAACATTGTCATTAACAAAAGATTCACAAATTCATAAAATGATTTATGTCGATGATAGCATAATTCATGATATACCTACCGAACTCTTGTATCCGTAATTGCAGGTCAAATAACCAGCACAGCTGCACCTACAGTGACGTCACCAGTGGAAGAGAGACGGATGTATTCGCCCGTCACCTTCCAAGACGTGGCGAGGCGGAGTATCGCCAACTCACCCAGCAGGCATGAGAAGGGAAGAGGTAAAAACAACCATAGTTAGTAAGTAACGCTTCACAGTTGTTTCCCCTAAACCGTTTTTTTGTATTTTGATATAGTAAATATTTTCTTCTTTAAATTCGTGTTGAATTTAAAGAAGAAAATATTTACTATATCAAGATTAGAGATTAGACCCAAATTAATATGATAAAGTTATTACTTTCCTGTTTATGAAATTAACTGAACGATTTCACTTTTTAGAAACCAGGTCCAATTCGGCAAGTGTCGGTGGAACCTGGACTGATGCAGAGTCCATGGACTTCAGGACGTACGACACTCCACGCAACATCCCCACTTCCGACAGCCTGAATTCTACCTTCTGGTAACTTCTTATACATTTTCGAGTTTTAGTTTACCTCTAACTGCCAGTTTCTATGACTCTATCTATCCATAACTGGTAGTTACTTTCATACGATTTTGACAGATTGTTTCTTTTCATTATATATCAAAATCGTATGAAAGTAACTTGATAGAGTTACTGACAGTAAGTCATTACCCATTTATCTATCTAATTTTGTATAAACCCATTTTCTCCAAAGATCTAGAATCTTACGAGAAGCTGAATTCAATTAGCTATGAACAAACCTTTCTGACTGTAGTGTTCATTTGAAAGTTTCAGTACTACATCACCTTACAGACCTGGCACCGCGCCCGCCACCAAGGACCCTGATAATGACAGCTTCAATGATTTATTGGTGAGTTAAAAAAAATATAATACCTATATCATAATCTTGCAAAGTCCTAAGAATATTACATTGAGTTAAGGGTGAAAACCAATGCAAAATCTTATGTAGATGCAAGTGTTATAGGTAATCTGAAAAATTCTAATATTTTTTGCCACAACAACTGATAGCAATTAATTCTGAATCCAGCCCATCGTGATAAGATTTTCTAAATTTTCTAGAGTAAGCCTCGTATGTCTCCACCCCGCTCCGCTCCAGTACTGACAGAGTCATTCTCTACTCTGAGGCCTGAGACTGCCTGTTCGATGATACCAAGGAACAGTGTTGATGACCTGGGTAGGTAGATGGACTTGTGTGTAGGTCTTATTGTATTGCCTAATTTTCGTTGCTCGTTTGATTTTGCGTGTGGATAACGTTGTTTTCTTCTGTTGGATCTTTTTGGTTTAGTTCTTCAGGCTTCGTCTATCTTCATCTTATTGTTTGGTAGTCTTCTGTGTTGTGTGTGTTTTGAGATTTCATGTTTAGTATGTGTTCTCTTTATTTTGTTGTTGTATAACCTCGAATGTATTTTCTTACTTCATTCTTAGTAGGTATACTTTTTAATAGTTTTTAATGATACGAATAATCTCACCTTACTTTCAGAAACCGACACAGAATACCAAGACGCTCATACTGAAGAGCCAGCCCACGTGTGCACCATATCAGAAAACGTAGAGCAAACAACTCAGCCGAAGCTGGGCAAAGCTGGACGATTCAAGGCCAAAATCGCACCAGGACACCACAAGGGTTGCGTCAACCAAAAAGCAACACTCAAAGATTCGATGAAGGATAAAGGTAGCCAAAGTGGTAACCTGACCGCCCACGGCCATCATCATACCAAGAATGCGAACCATCACCAGTGCTGTGGGGCGTTCGGTAACCCACATGTGCGACATAAATCTAGTAATTCCAGTTGTAGTATAATTTAAGCTGTCGCTCGTTTCTCAGTGTTATGTTAGATGAAATTTTAGATGTTTTGAACGTTGAATGATATAGTGTCTGTACTTCGGACTTAGTCCGAATTTTAGTGATTTATTGAGGTACTTACTTACTTACTTTACAATTTCAAAAAAAAGGTTTTAAAGTTGAATATCGCTTTAAAGAGTTTAAGATTTTAAACACAATTTAATATTAGTAGAATAGGTACTGTAGGTTTAGTTAGATAAATGTTAAAAAGTACAAGTCTCAAAAAGTTTAGTTTATATTTTTTTAAACAAAAAAATCTAACCACCTTGCAATTTTTAATCTAGTCTTATATAAAACAAAAAACAAAGTTTTATTTAGGTAAGTATTCTGTAATACTATGTAGGAAAAATAAAAAAAAAATGTAATTTGAAGACACGTTTTGTAAATGTAGGTACTTATTCAAATTCGAAACATTTTACTTATCATGATCTTACAAAATAAAAAGACACTCAAGAGAGCCATATGTCATACCTAATGTCATATTCAATCAAAGTAGGCAACCAAAGATGAAATTATTACCAAAGCATACCTACTGAAATTTAATAATAATAAAAAAAATATAATATGTATATAGGTAAGAGCTTTACTACATGACAATAGCAAAAATACATAATTATATGACTGTGCAACAGTGAAAGATAATTTTAAAAAAAAATGATTCGAATTTATTGTGTATGAAAAATTTTACTGGAACTTACCAAATTATATTACACTCTTTTGATATGAGTGTAGATCGATATCCGTTTTCTCACTGACTATTTACATAGCTTATTTTTTGCTAAAATATAAAATACATAAATAATGCACTCATGCACATTGCTCGTGAGTGTAGTTACCTACATATAGAATATATATAAATACATAATATATTAAATTTTATGAATGTTGTGAGTCAATTAAAATAAGATTAGATTCATCAGCATCATCAGCCCGTATTCTACACTGCTGGACATAGGCCTAAGATTACTTACAGTAAATTAAAAAATCTAGTCGTTTTGAGATTACAGTGATTTTTAAAGAACTAGAAATTTAATATAGTACTTACCTACTTAAATTTAAGAATATGAATAACACAACCGCACGGGTTTCTGTTAGCGTGTAGGTACCTAATGGGAAATTTAATTAATTATAATCTTAAGTAAGTAACTAGGTAAGTAGTAGTTGAATGTATATTTTTAAATATTGTTTCCCAAAAAACAAGTTACATATGCTTTAGATAAGCACACAGTAGGTCTTACCTACTTAATATATTTTTATGATTCCATGTTGTTACTAGGTACTCGTAAATGACTCGGCTGTAGTCACAACAGTCATATCATTTGTATACTTAATATTTTATTTTAAATTAAGAAATTGAAGAATAAAATTCCACTGAAAAGAAACAACCTCTTATAATTTTACCACAATGAAACACCCATAACGTCAAGCCTTAAAAACAGATTTATTTGTATAAAAACATATAACAAAGCTGATAACATTACAACCGTACTTATCTAAATAAAGTAAGTAATTATTATAACGCAAATCCCATAAACGATACGGCAACCAATCTGCAAATTGTGCAAATACATCTCATTCAAAACTCAACCCGGTTCCCTTGAAGTGATGATCAGCCCACTGATCAAACCGCCTAGAAAGATCTTCTGACATATAGTTCTTCCAATCACCGATCTCTCCTTTCCTGATGAACCTCAACTGAGTGCTCTCCAAGTAGGTCTTACCATAGCTGCGTTCCAAAATCGTTTCCAAGTTGACAGCTTTATTGGTCTTCATGTTGTTGAAGGAGAGATGGTCGCATAGTTTTGCAACGTCGTCGTCAGACAGAGTTTTGTTGAGGAAGGTGGCTGTTCGTCGCACCACGGACGGCAGGTCTCGCTTCATCTCTTCGAACTTGATGAAGAGCAGGTTCGGGTCGTGACGACGGTTCCAGAAGCCTGGGGAAGTAAGATATGAGGGTGTTGTAAATTACAATATAGAGAACCGTCATAAACGCATCGCTAAAGGGCATCACACAACAACTTAAAGAATATTTAAAATATTTATTTACGTAAGTACACTTCATACCATTTCCATTTCCTGCCAATTCCCATAGATTAAATTACCTACACAAGAGGATTCTATAGCCTGTTGCTTATAAGCTAAAACCGATAAGATGTCTAGACGACTAAAACAGGTCTGGCAAAGTAAAAGCTACTTTCGCTTTCTAGTTGCGTGAACTATAGGACTACCGCGTGGAAACGACTAGGAAAATATATGATGCTTATGCCTATGCCATTATGTCTAGCACCTAAAGGGTTTTTCAATTGGAGCGGGTAGATTTTGGCGGCCCGTGGCGGCCATTTTGTTTTGGTGACAATTGTCAAATCTTTTGCTTATTATTCAGTTGCTTATGCCAATTTAGATAAATATATCGACTACAGAACATACCAATACATATTAGACGCTATACCTGTATGATATGGTATAGCGTCGAAATAAGTAAAACGTTTAATAACAGATCATTGTTGCACATTTTTCCTATTCATCTTTATCTTTTAAGACCGTAATAAGTGCCCACTGCTGGATATGCCTAGTGCCTCTACCAAGGAGCCCCATGACACTCTGTCCTTGGCCATCCTCATTAATCAGTTAAAGGCCGTCAATCCAGGGGGCTAGCGGACACCCCACTCTACACTTGCATGTTCGTAGTCAGAGACAGCCGAAAATATGTTTATGCGGACATCATCGGTTCTAAAGTTACGTAAAAGGAACACAAGACCGCCAGAACTACATCCTTACAAACAAAAACACACAAATACATAAACAAAAGAAAGCCGCATTACCCAGTATATGGTTCCAGACGGGCCCGAACGGCGCTCGGTCGCGCATGAACAGGTCACAGAAGTCTTCGAAGGAGCCCTTGAGGCCGTGCACCAGTGTGCAGTAATGGTAGTAGGAGACCACCATGTCTTTAGGGTTGCGGGCTGTGTAGATCACCTGGGGGTACAAATTATCATTCGTTAGTCATTTATAGTATGTAATGGGTGAGATGATCGGAGCACTATGTAAACATTCACGCCCTATTAGATGCCCGCATGCACCTAGTTAGGTAAGTACGTAAGGCACACCAAAATCGAAATTTATATATAATTACTATAATTAATTATTACCAGTTAATTAACATTGGTAACAGATCTATATTGTAATATAAATAAGTACCACAATAATTTTAAAATATATACATATAGCTGCGCTTACGCCGCCGCCGATGCAACGCGTTGATGTCTTTTGTATGGAATTAGAGAAATGAGTCTGACCTTTATAATTTTCAATTCAACCCTGCTTCAAAATTTCCTACCTTAGCTCTAGCGCTGCCGTCCTCGTTCTCTATGATCTCTATATGATATGGTAGCAGGTCACAACCTCTTTCTTATAATTTATAATGCTTCGCATACCTATAGTATATAGAGCGTGGGACACCCTCTTTCTTATATGCTTCGCATACCTATAGTATAGAGCGTGGGACACCCTCTTTCTTATATGCTTCGCATACCTATAGTATAGAGCGTGGGACACCCTCTTTCTTATATGCTTCGCATAACTATTGTATATAGAGCGTGGGACACCCTCTCTACGTTACGTTAAGACTGGTACAGATATTGAATGGGTTTACCTTAGCCCTGGCGCTGCCTGTGTCGTTCTCTATATGAGTGGGCAGCAGGTCCCAGGGCAGGTGGCTGCGGATGTAGCGCGGGCGCGGCAGCCGGCGCCGCACCAGCTCCACCGAGGAGCCCTTCACCGACTCGTCGTGCCACTCCGCGTGCCCGTCCACCATCATGCATATAGTATACAGCGTGGGACACCCGAGCACTTATATGTGAAGCATACCTATAGTATAGAGCGTGGGACACCCTCTTTCTTATATGCTTCGCATACCTATAGTATAGGGCGTGGGACACCCTCTTTACGTTACGTTAAGACTGGTACAGATATTGAATGGGTTTACCTTAGCCCTGGCGCTGCCTGTGTCGTTCTCTATATGAGTGGGCAGCAGGTCCCAGGGCAGGTGGCTGCGGATGTAGCGCGGGCGCGGCAGCCGGCGCCGCACCAGCTCCACCGAGGAGCCCTTCACCGACTCGTCGTGCCACTCCGCGTGCCCGTCCACCATCATGCATATAGTATACAGCGTGGGACACCCGAGCACTTATATGTGAAGCATACCTATAGTATAGAGCGTGGGACACCCTCTTTCTTATATGCTTCGCATACCTATAGTATAGGGCGTGGGACACCCTCTTTACGTTACGTTAAGACTGGTACAGATATTGAATGGGTTTACCTTAGCCCTGGCGCTGCCTGTGTCGTTCTCTATATGAGTGGGCAGCAGGTCCCAGGGCAGGTGGCTGCGGATGTAGCGCGGGCGCGGCAGCCGGCGCCGCACCAGCTCCACCGAGGAGCCCTTCACCGACTCGTCGTGCCACTCCGCGTGCCCGTCCACCATCATGCATATAGTATACAGCGTGGGACACCCGAGCACTTATATGTGAAGCATACCTATAGTATAGAGCGTGGGACACCCTCTTTCTTATATGCTTCGCATACCTATAGTATAGGGCGTGGGACACCCTCTTTACGTTACGTTAAGACTGGTACAGATATTGAATGGGTTTACCTTAGCCCTGGCGCTGCCTGTGTCGTTCTCTATATGAGTGGGCAGCAGGTCCCAGGGCAGGTGGCTGCGGATGTAGCGCGGGCGCGGCAGCCGGCGCCGCACCAGCTCCACCGAGGAGCCCTTCACCGACTCGTCGTGCCACTCCGCGTGCCCGTCCACCATCATGCATATAGTATACAGCGTGGGACACCCGAGCACTTATATGTGAAGCATACCTATAGTATAGAGCGTGGGACACCCTCTTTCTTATATGCTTCGCATACCTATAGTATAGAGCGTGGGACACCCTCTTTCTTATATGCTTCGCATACCTATAGTATAGAGCGTGGGACACCCTCTTTCTTATCTGCTTCGCATACCTATAGTATAGAGCGTGGGACACCCTCTTTCTTACATGCTTCGCATACCTATAGTATATAGAGCGTGGGACACCCTCTTTCTTATATGCTTCGCATACCTATAGTATAGAGCGTGGGACACCCTCTTTCTTACATGCTTCGCATACCTATAGTATATAGAGCGTGGGACACCCTCTTTCTTATATGCTTCGCATACCTATAGTATAGAGCGTGGGACACCCTCTTTCTTATATGCTTCGCATACCTATAGTATAGAGCGTGGGACACCCTCTTTCTTATATGCTTCGCATACCTATAGTATAGAGCGTGGGACACCCTCTTTCTTATATGCTTCGCATACCTATAGTATAGAGCGTGGGACACCCTCTTTCTTATATGCTTCGCATACCTATAGTATAGAGCGTGGGACACCCTCTTTCTTATATGCTTCGCATACCTATAGTATAGAGCGTGGGACACCCTCTTTCTTATATGCTTCGCATACCTATAGTATATAGAGCGTGGGACACCCTCTTTCTTATATGCTTCGCATACCTATAGTATAGAGCGTGGGACACCCTCTTTCTTATATGCTTCGCATACCTATAGTATAGAGCGTGGGACACCCTCTTTCTTATATGCTTCGCATACCTATAGTATAGAGCGTGGGACACCCTCTTTCTTATATGCTTCGCATACCTATAGTATAGAGCGTGGGACACCCTCTTTCTTATATGCTTCGCATACCTATAGT
Organism: Plutella xylostella; assembly: GCF_932276165.1. Lineage (NCBI taxonomy): Eukaryota > Metazoa > Arthropoda > Insecta > Lepidoptera > Plutellidae > Plutella > Plutella xylostella. Next base: position 5,006,916 of record NC_064006.1, on the reverse strand, counting down.
ATAGAGCGTGGGACACCCTCTTTCTTAAATGCTTCGCATACCTATAGTATAGAGCGTGGGACACCCTCTTTCTTATATGCTTCGCATACCTATAGTATAGAGCGTGGGACACCCTCTTTCTTATATGCTTCGCATACCTATAGTATAGGGCGTGGGACACCCTCTTTACGTTACGTTAAGACTGGTACAGATATTGAATGGGTTTACCTTAGCCCTGGCGCTGCCTGTGTCGTTCTCTATATGAGTGGGCAGCAGGTCCCAGGGCAGGTGGCTGCGGATGTAGCGCGGGCGCGGCAGCCGGCGCCGCACCAGCTCCACCGAGGAGCCCTTCACCGACTCGTCGTGCCACTCCGCGTGCCCGTCCACCATCATGCATATAGTATACAGCGTGGGACACCCGAGCACTTATATGTGAAGCATACCTATAGTATAGAGCGTGGGACACCCTCTTTCTTATATGCTTCGCATACCTATAGTATAGAGCGTGGGACACCCTCTTTCTTATATGCTTCGCATACCTATAGTATATAGAGCGTGGGACACCCTCTTTCTTATATGCTTCGCATACCTATAGTATAGAGCGTGGGACACCCTCTTTCTTATATGCTTCGCATACCTATAGTATAGAGCGTGGGACACCCTCTTTCTTATATGCTTCGCATACCTATAGTATAGAGCGTGGGACACCCTCTTTCTTAAATGCTTCGCATACCTATAGTATAGAGCGTGGGACACCCTCTTTCTTATATGCTTCGCATACCTATAGTATAGAGCGTGGGACACCCTCTTTCTTATATGCTTCGCATACCTATAGTATAGGGCGTGGGACACCCTCTTTACGTTACGTTAAGACTGGTACAGATATTGAATGGGTTTACCTTAGCCCTGGCGCTGCCTGTGTCGTTCTCTATATGAGTGGGCAGCAGGTCCCAGGGCAGGTGGCTGCGGATGTAGCGCGGGCGCGGCAGCCGGCGCCGCACCAGCTCCACCGAGGAGCCCTTCACCGACTCGTCGTGCCACTCCGCGTGCCCGTCCACCATCATGCATATAGTATACAGCGTGGGACACCCGAGCACTTATATGTGAAGCATACCTATAGTATAGAGCGTGGGACACCCTCTTTCTTATATGCTTCGCATACCTATAGTATAGAGCGTGGGACACCCTCTTTCTTATATGCTTCGCATACCTATAGTATAGGGCGTGGGACACCCTCTTTACGTTACGTTAAGACTGGTACAGATATTGAATGGGTTTACCTTAGCCCTGGCGCTGCCTGTGTCGTTCTCTATATGAGTGGGCAGCAGGTCCCAGGGCAGGTGGCTGCGGATGTAGCGCGGGCGCGGCAGCCGGCGCCGCACCAGCTCCACCGAGGAGCCCTTCACCGACTCGTCGTGCCACTCCGCGTGCCCGTCCACCATCATGCATATAGTATACAGCGTGGGACACCCGAGCACTTATATGTGAAGCATACCTATAGTATAGAGCGTGGGACACCCTCTTTCTTATATGCTTCGCATACCTATAGTATAGAGCGTGGGACACCCTCTTTCTTATATGCTTCGCATACCTATAGTATATAGAGCGTGGGACACCCTCTTTCTTATATGCTTCGCATACCTATAGTATAGAGCGTGGGACACCCTCTTTCTTATATGCTTCGCATACCTATAGTATAGAGCGTGGGACACCCTCTTTCTTATATGCTTCGCATACCTATAGTATAGAGCGTGGGACACCCTCTTTCTTATATGCTTCGCATACCTATAGTATAGAGCGTGGGACACCCTCTTTCTTAAATGCTTCGCATACCTATAGTATAGAGCGTGGGACACCCTCTTTCTTATATGCTTCGCATACCTATAGTATAGAGCGTGGGACACCCTCTTTCTTATATGCTTCGCATACCTATAGTATAGGGCGTGGGACACCCTCTTTACGTTACGTTAAGACTGGTACAGATATTGAATGGGTTTACCTTAGCCCTGGCGCTGCCTGTGTCGTTCTCTATATGAGTGGGCAGCAGGTCCCAGGGCAGGTGGCTGCGGATGTAGCGCGGGCGCGGCAGCCGGCGCCGCACCAGCTCCACCGAGGAGCCCTTCACCGACTCGTCGTGCCACTCCGCGTGCCCGTCCACCATCATGCATATAGTATACAGCGTGGGACACCCGAGCACTTATATGTGAAGCATACCTATAGTATAGAGCGTGGGACACCCTCTTTCTTATATGCTTCGCATACCTATAGTATAGGGCGTGGGACACCCTCTTTACGTTACGTTAAGACTGGTACAGATATTGAATGGGTTTACCTTAGCCCTGGCGCTGCCTGTGTCGTTCTCTATATGAGTGGGCAGCAGGTCCCAGGGCAGGTGGCTGCGGATGTAGCGCGGGCGCGGCAGCCGGCGCCGCACCAGCTCCACCGAGGAGCCCTTCACCGACTCGTCGTGCCACTCCGCGTGCCCGTCCACCATCATGCATATAGTATACAGCGTGGGACACCCGAGCACTTATATGTAAAGCATACCTATAGTATAGAGCGTGGGACACCCTCTTTCTTATATGCTTCGCATACCTATAGTATAGAGCGTGGGACACCCTCTTTCTTATATGCTTCGCATACCTATAGTATATAGAGCGTGGGACACCCTCTTTACGTTACGTTAAGACTGGTACAGATATTGAATGGGTTTACCTTAGCCCTGGCGCTGCCTGTGTCGTTCTCTATATGAGTGGGCAGCAGGTCCCAGGGCAGGTGGCTGCGGATGTAGCGCGGGCGCGGCAGCCGGCGCCGCACCAGCTCCACCGAGGAGCCCTTCACCGACTCGTCGTGCCACTCCGCGTGCCCGTCCACCATGATGCACGACAGCTCCACTAGTGGGCAGCGGATCTGTGGGCGAAATAGATCATTGCAGTTCCGATTGGGTAGAGTTCGGTTCCGGAGGTTCGGAGATAAATCTCATAAAGTTTGTTTGAAATTTCGTCAATTTAGCGTCGAACTCATAGATTTTTTTTTTCGCAAGATCGCCAGTATTGCATATTTTTTTAAAATATTTACTCTAATAAACGTCATCTCGGCCCAATCTCGGCCCTCGAGACTAGATGAGTGGAGCGGATATGTTAATTTCAACCACCAATAAAATTAAATTTTTCGCTCATCTCGTCTCCGCTAAGCTCCAGTGGAAATCGGCAAACGGTGTTATACATTGTTTTAATTGTGTCTGGTTTCAGAGGACTCTACCGGAAGGCCTAGAACGGGGCACGCACTCGTTCTCGAAACCGCGCGATGTGAGTGAGCGCGACGCATAACTTTTGCCGTGCGCGTCTTGCGCCCTGTGCTAGGCCTACCGGTAGAGTCCTCTAAACCCGTTCTTCTAAGCATTCAGTTAAACAAACCTGTTGCAGCGATTTGGCTCCCTCGTAGTCGAGATCGTGTCCGATGAGCCACACCATCTCCTGCGCCCATGTTGAACCTAAAACAATATCATTTCATTAAGTATCTGTTTAACTCTCCTGTAGGTACCTACCTACTTTTCAGTGTGTCATTTTTTTAGTGAGAAATTTACGCCCTGAATAGGTAAGCGTAATCATCATCATCAGCCAATAATCATCCACTGCTGGACATAGGCCTCTCCCAAGGGGCGCCACAACACTCGGTCCTCAGCCTTACTCATCCTACCACTACCGGCTACCCTCCTAAGGTCGTCAGTCCAGCGGGCAGGAGGGTGTCCCACGCTGCGTTTTCAGTTCGTGGTCTCCACTCGAGAACTCGGCTACCGCAAGGGTTATCGGTTCTTCGGCCGATATGACCAGCCCACTGCCTGTTCAACTTTCATATTTTGACAGCTATGTCGGTAACATTAGTCCTTTGACGGATTTAACCTCATTTGTGATACGATCCATTAAAGAAACCCCAAGCATAAATCTCTCCATAGCACGCTGAGCGACTTTAAAAAATGATAAGCGTAAAGATAAATAATAATGAATAATAAATAATAATATAATTATTATGTTTTCTGGATTTGGATACAGAGGGCAGTAATTTAGCAGTGAACATCATCGTAATGTGATTGAAAGAACTATCTAAATTGGAACGTTTCCCTTTATCGAAACATTTTGGTAGAGTTAGGTATAGGTAATTTACGCAATTTATTATGGAACATCAGGCAGGTTATCATCAATTCAATTCGTTCAGGAAGGGCACAGATGATATTCAGAAGCAAATTTATAAAATTACTTACCATTAGTGTGCCATATGAACGTTAAAAGACTCTATCGGCTGCTGTATGTCGTATATTCAAAAGTAGTTCTATAAACTTATGGTTTTAAGATACACAATTATATTAATTTATCACTCAACCTACAGGCAGGGTTGACTGGAAGAAATCGCGTTTAGGCCGCCCTTGTATACCTACATAACTACTTAGTTTATAATTATTTGTGCTTTTGTTTCATGTGTCTATACAATAAACTTAAAGTGTTAAATAAATAAAATGACTTACCAGTTCGCGGGTAGGAGCACATCCACACATCCGAATCAAACACCTCCATGTCAAGTATGTCCTGCCCGATGCTCATGTAGTCCGCCGGCAGGATCACCTTCCCGGGGTTGATCTCCAAAAAACAGTCCTTCTTCTCAAACATCTTGTCCAACATGCCCCCGGTCTCAGGGTCCAGCTTAGAAAACGTCAAGTTTGGTTTCGCCTTCATTTTCGCGGCAACGAATTCCAAATTCCAAATTTGAACGCAGCTTTTTGTGCTTTTTTTTCAGATGCGTTCAGTTTACACCAAAAAGGTTTGTCATTTGATTTTGGATTTTTAAATATATTTTTTTTTCGCGATGTCGAACACGACTGACTGGCCAGCCAGTAGGAAATGGAGTGGTCGCGTGCTAGACAGCACTGATATTTCCTCAACTCTCACTGCCAAGTGAAGTTTTCCGTACTTTCTGTTTCATCGGCATAGTAATGCCAAGTCGGTTTTCCAATCTACTTCTTAGCTGAAAGAAGTAACGCAGGTTTTTAAGTAACACCAGTTATGAGGTCTTGAATTAGGGAGGAGTACCTTTGGTTTATACCATGGGTGGCTTACTTTGTTTAGTTTTAGTTAATGTATAGAACGAACATAAATGCCTACTAGGTACATAGTATGTAAGAAACTAGCATTTATCCGGGCATACTTATTACTCTTACACCAAGAACGTAGTTCAAGTGATTACAGATTAACTCTTATGTTTGCCCTATTCTGAATGTTATAAGTAGGTAACTAGGTACCTACGCCCTAGACGTAAAGTTAGTCATTTTTTGCTTATTAAATAGTTTTTCTCTGGCTAGCGAGGTAAGTAAATTCTTGATTATAATATTTAAGCAGGTAACTTATACAATATAGTTAAAAAAACTAAGTTAAAATACTTATGCCATTTCATAACGAATGCACTTTTAACAAATAGGCAAGTTATCGTGAAAATGCAATTTGTAGACAATTACATGAGCGTAGTGTGCCGCATCGTTACCTACCCACTTCCTGTTCCTCGTGGGGGCAAACACTTTCCTTTTCATATTGGATGTTATGCGCCGGCGCAGGAGGGTCACTCTATATGTATTTTTGTTTTTGTTGCTGTCTACTATGTTTTGTTTATCTTTATACTGAGGAAACGAACGAGAGCTTGCGATTGGCACGTTTAACAACGATATCTAGAGTCGTACTGCGCGTGCAGCGCTACGAAAGTTCATTTTTCTTCATATGGTAGAGTGACCCCGCAGCGCAGACATGGGTAGCTATTCCGTACTGTGAACCAATCGTAAAGCCATCTTGCTAAAGTTCGTGTGAGACTCAGAGAGTAAGAGAATGTCATGGATGTTTTCTTACATAGGGTGCAAAGCACCTAGGTACATAGCGTTAAATAAAAGTAGCTCTACCTGTTGTAAGTGGAAAGGGGATGAATCAGCTCGTCATTCTGAAAAAAAAAATGAAACTAAAATTGTTACATAGGTAAAATTTATGAAATAATAACCACAATGATCTACTGGTCCCAGATTGCATTATTAGCGCAATCAGCGCAGCAGTAACGTTCTATTTGTATGTGTAATCGAGCGGTTATCTCACATTTATGCATATAGATACCAGCTACCTGCACATATATTTTAATACCATATCACACATCACATACCACTACCACGGTTACTTACCTAAGCAACTTTAAGGATATGTAACTATATGTATGTATGTAAAAGTCTTCATTATTATGCTTGATAAGCATTTTACTTAATACTAGGTATTTACTAGGTTACTTGTAGGCTTCTAGTTCCTTGGTAACGTTTACGCGAAATTAAGTTGTATTTTTTTGTAAGTAAGTAGGTAACTACGTACGGGCCGAAAATATTCAACTCAACTTTACTAATAAGGGAAAGGGGGCAACTATGGTAGGTAGGTAAAGAATTTATTCATAAAAAAACAAATCCAACTTGTGTTTCTATTTTCAAATTTCCCACGCAAGTGAAGTTGGCTACGATCGATAGTCGCAGCGTAGCGCGCCAACGCCAACCACCCAACCATATCAAGAGGGTGGGTGTATTGACCTCTCCCCATTCTCCATTTCCGCCCATCTGTCAAAAATATTTGTCATTTCATTTCCGTAGCGCGCCATTAGGCGTCAACAAACAAACTCGATTTGAACAACAAAATAATGTCCAATATGACGAATCTTAATTCCAGCCTTGCGTACGAAATCCTCTTGTACTTGAATCAATTTTATTTGGGCATGTTCTTTGTCTGTGAAGTTGCGATGGGAATCCTGAAAGCGATCAATGTGCCGTATCCTGAAAACACTCTGTTGACTGAAGCTGGAATATTTTTCGCTCTGTGCCTTACGGAAGTTTTACGGATATTTCTAGGCAGACGAGGCAATTTAGCGAGTAGAAGTGAGTACCTTCTTACCTTTATTTATTTACAACCTTAATAACTTATTAATATGGGCTTCTTATTCCGTCAAGTTAAGTCTGCACCTAGTGTAAAAGTGGATTCATAGATTTATAACTTACTTACCTGATAAATAACATAATATTTGCAGCTAAATATTCTGAATAAAATATTCCGAATTTATTATTAAATTAACATGAATGTTGTTTTGCTTTCAGAAATCCCAGTTTTCTTTTCTGTGCTGCTAACAATACCTTCAGCTGTAGGTGTGTGCTATTTCCTTATTTACCAAACCTATATACTAAGACTGGAGTACATATGGTGTGCAGTGATGCTTATATTCCATGGATTAGAGATAATTTTCGCCGTTTTCTTCATGTTAACTGTGTGTAAGAATCACCAGTATAGCTAGGTAAAGTAATTTGTGATATTTAAGTTCTACAAATAAGTGATGTTAATTTGCCTATGTCAATCATTCCATGCCAAATAAGAATACAATTTTTAATGCCTAAACTATACACTAAATATAATATAAACAATTTAACAGTAATATTCTTATTTTCATTTCTCTTTATAATCTATTCCTTATGCTTTGGTAGTGGTAAATATACAGCAGTATCTGCTTCTTGGCTGATGAATATGGATAAATAAACAAACAGGAAAACAGTTTTTTGGTTTAACTAACACTTTATTCTAAAATAACCTACTGACTACAACTTATTCATTGTTGGTTGGTGGAGTAAGGTGTTCAGGCATTTTCTGGACTTCAACCTTTGTTACTTTGAGTGCACAACCCTCGGGCAGGTTCCGCTCAATATATTCCAGGTATGTGTCACATGTGGACTCCGTAAGTCTCTGCAGGTGAACAAATCTGAAGTATGTTCGTATTTCATATTGCACCTTGTGTTTCTTGTAAATGTGAACACATTTTAGCAAAGTATGCCGTTCCTTTTCTGCTTTTCTGAGTGCCCAACTAAAACATATAAAGATTATTAGTATTAAAGATGTTAAATTTACATGCCACAATAAGAAAAATACATTCAACTATACTTTAAAAAAAAAACATGTGAAGCAATAAGGTGTTTAGTATTTATAGTAAGTAAATTCATAAAGAAATTAACAGTTTTGACTTAACAACTTTACCTTTTGGTAACTTCAATGCCCAAGTGCGAGGCGGCTGCGATGCAGAACCACGAGTAACTGAGCAGCACCGCAGGATCCACCCCCTTCATCTCCAATTCAACCCTTTTGAACAACTTATCATACTCCACTGTACTACTTGGGACATTGTCGACTGGCTTAACAATTGGAGATATAGTTGATGTTGCTAATGGGCGTAGGGCAGCCGCGTTGTTTATAATTGCATTGCGAATCAAGGGTGTACTCCTCAATATACCCTGAAAAGACAAAAATTCATTTAAAATGTTTTGTAGATTAGGTTATGTTATGGTAATCAACTATCGATTACATAATCGCTTTACCTTAAGAACGTTCATAACTGCGATATGTAGAAACAAATTCAAGGTAGAATAACAAAAAATGCCTATTTTAATAAATATTATTTCAATTTGTAGGCAAGCATCGAGTCGAATATTAAAATTAGAAACTCAGAACAAAAAAACGTAGACGTCAGTGTCAAAACACACAGATTCAAAATAAATAACGCAGAAACGAGATCTGTTATTATTCTGAGATATACGACGCCTGCGAATAGAGCGGCGCGGCGCGGCGGCACGCACTATTTTTATTGGGTAAATAGATAAATATAAAGTAACTTAACCGTTTATTTACTCTACAGCAGAACAAATAAAACCTCAGAATAATAACTGCGCTACTTCCAGCCAAATGATAAGCACACAGATTAATATTTCATGAAGTGAACGTAACTGTCAATGTGTCAACTTTTGTTAAAAATAAATCTAAAATTTTTCAAAACAAAATTCAATATTAATAATTTCATATTTTATAATTATCTCGTTTATAATAGGATTTCAGCAAGTAACAGCTTCTTGGTTTAATTTAGCGGAAATTAGTATTGTAGTGCAGTCTCTAATTGCAGTAGTTGTATTTTTTATGTTTATTACCGTATCAAGATTAGAATCCAATTGGAGCAAGAATTTTACGAACCTCAAGCAGTTCAGATCTACAGACAAGATACCCAAGGGTATAAATGTAGGCGTTGCCTATTCTTTTAACTGCTCATTCCATTACACTGACTGATACAATGGTTTCCAGGCTCTTGCTGTTGAAAATGTTGCAATGTAGACTTGCGAGGCGGAGTAATAAACAAGATAGCGCTAAATTAGATAACGAGCAAGATCCCGGCGAGGGACCGTCGACAGAGAGCGTGGACATAAAGGTGGAACCTGATGATGACTTCCAGGAGCCTCCAGAAACAACCGTGCCACTTGTTTGTAGAGTTTGTCTTAAAGATGGTCACATTCCCATCTTTGGTGATAGTGATAAACTCACAGAAGATGTATCTGAAGCTTTGAGCACCTTTGCCAACATAGAAATTACAATGGAAGACAATTTTCCTAAATATCTGTGCACAGCTTGCTATTCTCTACTGCAAGGTGCCATCATATTCCGTAAAACAGCACAGCATTCAGATAAAATCTTAAAGAAACCGAAAAAGGAAATAATACAAGAAACACCTTTTGATGATGAGGTTTCCCACTCATTTGATGAAGATAACTCAAATGAGACTCGTGAAAAAACTTATCGTTGTAAAAAATGTGATATAGATTTTAAATGTGCAAAAGACTTGCAGAACCATAGAAAGGTAACTAACCACTGGAAAATGAAGCGTCCATGCCCAATATGTAATAAAGTTTATTCAAATTATTATTTCAAACGGCACATGGAATATCATAAACATTCAACTCCCTATGTCTGTGATGTTTGTGGAAAAGCATTTGTGCTGCAGGGTCATTTTTCTCGTCACAGGATGACCCATGACTTTGAACTGCCCTTTCAGTGCACAATGTGCCCTTATAGAGGCAGGTTTACTGAGTCACTCAAGATGCACATGAGAAGTCATACTGGTGAGAAGCCATATCAATGCCCCGAGTGTCCTGTGCGATGTATTAACATGAGTAATCTGAAGAGGCACAGGAACACTCACAAAAAAGAGCATGACTTTAAGTGTGAAACATGTGGTAAAGGATTTTTTATGAAGAGGGATCTAGATCTGCACTTTAAAGTGGATCATACAGGCATCAAAGACCATGTGTGCAATGTTTGTGGGAAAGCTTTTGGATATAGAAAACAAATGATGAAACATCAATTAAAGGTACATAAAAGAGAGAAACTGAAGAGTGGGCGTATGCCCCTATATTTACAGGTTGAGCGTAAGAAAGAGCTAGGGGAAAGGGTTTAAAAATGCCTACCTGTACCTATATAACTCACATGTATGTTATGTTATTATAATCGTTATGCTTTTTGTCACATTATTACAATAAATACCGAAATATAATTATAGTTTGAATTTTTACTGCTGAGGCCTTTGCCCAGCCCCTGCCCCTGAAATATTTAACCACATATTATTCTACCCATATAGCTCAACGCGCAATAACTTTCCAAAAGAAACTTAAGCAAACAAATATCAGCATATTAATTTACCCAGATTTTCCCTCTCATATATTGAGACTCAGAATAATAACGATAACAAGCTCTTAAATCCTTTTTTATCTGTGGAGTGAGTTTGACATTTTTAGAAACACTACTCTTTCATAGTCTGTATTTTTAAATCAAGATTCAAGACAAGATGTTGATTTCTTGAATAGACAATTTAAATTAATACCGTAAACGTAAATAATGAACTGTTGTCACAGTTAAAACCCAACAATCATGATGAAGAAACTTCGAAAAAACAATTACAACTATTACAAAGACAAATGCAGAGCTTGTCTGAAAAAGGGAGACATGTCTATCATCAACAACAAAGCGTCCAAGGTAATTATAGAAGCAATAAGGACTTTTGCCGACATAGAAATAACAGAACTCGATGGGATGCCTCACCACCTGTGTCGCAAGTGCTACTCCTTGCTGGAGAGCGGCATAAAGTTCCGTAAAATGATACAAAAGTCTGATGAGTTATTGAGAAAGTTAAAATCTGAAGCATCTGAATCAGAGTCGTCTCTCCCGAATGACGGCTACAGCAGTGATCATTATTTTGAGGAGAATTTGCCTGAAGTATTGGAAAATCCAGATATTAAGGCTGAGTTTGTTAGTGAAATCCCATTAGACAATGATGAAGATAGCATCAATATATGCAACAGCACACCCACTAAAAAGACTTCCAAGAAAGTAAACTGTCAGTATTGTGGAAAAGATGTTGGGAAATACTATTACAAAAATCATTTAGCTCTTCACAAGCAGAACATTCCAAAAGACACACCTACTAAGGTAGAAAATGAGGATATTAAACTGTATGATACTAATAAAGTAGAACCTTCTGATGAGCTACAGAGTTCTGTTCAAGCTGAAGATAGTGATAATGCAGAGAAAAAGAACAAAGTCAAATGTGAAGTGTGTGACAAGGATGTCAGCAAAAACTACTACAAGTACCATTTATCTACTCACAAGCAGTCTGGAAGAACTCATGCAGAGTGTAAAATATGCAAGAAAACAATGTTAAAGTATTGCTTGAAAAAGCACTTGAGTGTTTTCCACAGCAAGAAGACAAACTTTGCATGCCATGTTTGCGGGAAAGCTTTTAAATACCATAGCAGTTATTACATGCACTTGAAAACCCATACAGATGATTTTCCTTTTAAGTGTCAGCAGTGTCCTTACAGGGGCAGATGTGGCATGGCTCTACGGACACACATGCAGAACACTCACATAAGAGAATACAAGTACCCGTGCCCCGTTTGTCCTGCCAAGTTCTTGTCCACCGGTAATAGGAACAAGCACATGGTGCGGCACCAAGAAAAGAAGTTTAAATGTGACTCTTGCAGCCAAGCATATTATACCCAGCCTCAGCTAGAGAGGCACCATGAAGTAATTCATATGGGGATCAAGGCTCATGTGTGTGACATCTGTGAACAATCCTTCGGCTACAAGCGCGGGCTTAGGGCCCATAAGCAGAGAGTGCACAATGCTGTAAAAAACAAACCTGGACATATACCTAGTTATTTGGAAGCAGAGAGGAAAAAACAAGAGAGCAGCAGTGAATATTTTAATTGTTATAATTAAATTAGACTAGGCAGTAATTTAGGGTGAACATATTATTAATCTTTTATAGTATTATCGATTGCATTAAGTAAGTTTAACTTTATTTAATGTACTATGTAGATGTAAACATATTGTAATGTACAGTTATAGTCATTTAACAAGCAATAAACATCATAAAAACATTTTCTAATTCACTATCCCTGTACTTATTACCTATTATAAAGGTTTCAAGATTTTGCTTTTGAGTCAACCTACTGATTATTTTACACAAAGGGTTTGTCTGCAAGTATTATACTTTATTTTTTGTTGCCTTTATTTCAAGGTGAGTGTGAAGTGTGATTGTTATACTTTCAGAAGTATAACAATCACACTTCACACTCATATTTAGTATTAGTGTGTGTTACAGCTGGTGTCGTGTAACGCCTAGGTATAATTACTAAGGATTGAGTTCTGGAACCGGTCTCAGCGCTGAATAGCGAAGAGATGGGTTCTAGAATTCAATCCTTACCTTTGGAACCATATGTGGGAACTTGTAATTGGCTAGTAGCTGTTTACCTGATATGTTCATATTGTGTTGTAGCTGTAAGTTCTCCAAATATTATAAAATAAAATAAAATAAAATAACTTCTACTTATTCTAAGCATTATACACTTCAAAAGTATATCTGTGATCAGTTGACAGTTCACACAGAATACAACTGAACCAATCTATTTCGTTCTGTCCCCGATTCCGATTATTTTGTTTATTTATAATTTTTTAAAAGCCATGGCGTATTTTGTTTTGAAAATGTTACAAAAATCCCGCATGCGAAAATCAAGAGAAGAAACCGAATTATTGAAAGAGTTTTCAGTTCCTGAAATTAAGAAGCTGAAGAGCATACGAAGTAGCAATTATTATGTTACGAGATGCAGAGCTTGCTTGAAGAAAGGGAAAATATCTTTACTGAAGAAAAGCTCCTCGAATATTGTAGAGGCTTTGAAAAATATCTGTAAAGTTAACATTGATTGCGATGATTCCAGTAAGACGCCTAAATATATCTGCTCTTCTTGTTACCTTTTGCTCAAAGGATGTCTAAAGTTTTGCGAAATGGTGCAAAAATCTGATAAAATAATTAATGAGTCTATCAAAGAAACAGAAACTCTACCAATATATAATAATGTAAGTGATAATTATCGATTTAGTGAATCTGATGAAGAATACATTAAACCAGAGCCTTGCAATAAGGAAGATAAAGAATCTAAATGTTTTGAGAATGCAGAATCAAAGAATAGTTTTGTAGAAAGTGATGAAGAATATAAAGAACAGACATCTAAGGGTAAAGTCAGGTGTAAAATATGCAACAAAGAAGTTACAAAATATTATATAAAAAATCATTTGACCCTCCATGGAGTTGGCACTAAGAAAGAAAAGGTAAAGGTTGAATGCAAGCTTTGTAAGAAAACCCTTGAAAAAGCATACTACAAGAAGCATTTAGAAGGTGTACATGGTAAACCAGACCACTCAAACTATGTGTGCTATGTTTGTGGGAAAACATTTAAATATCAGAGTGGCTACAAGAGCCATGTTTTGTCCCATGGCAATGAGTTTCCATACAAATGTCAACTGTGTCCTTATCGTGGAAAACATTCAGCTTTATTGAAAGTCCACATGAGAACGCACACTAGAGACTACAGGTTTCAGTGCACAGACTGCCCGGCTAGGTTTCTCACCAGTGGCAACCTTCACAAGCACATGTTGAAACATAAAGAGAAGAAATTTAAATGTGACTCTTGTGCAAAAGCTTTTCATACTAAAGTTGAAGTGGAGAGGCATTTCCAATCAGACCACTTGGGTATAAAGAACCATGTGTGCAATATATGTGAGAAAGCTTTTGGGTACAGAAGTGCCATGATGAAGCATCAGTTACATGTGCACAAGAGACAGAAGATGCTGAACGGCAGAATGCCCTCCTACCTACTTGAAGAGAGAAAAGAACAGGAAGACCCATCACAACCACTGTCTGAATGTTTTGAATAAGGATTATTTATTATGTAAAAATATAAATAAAAATCATAAATATATGCAAGATGATTTTAATTATAATAGCACACCATTTATTTACAGTGAAGGATAGTTAGGAAGGTAGATAATTAACTCTATTACATTATAACATGGAATGTTGTTAACTACATATTATTGAGCTTTAACTTGCAAACATTAAAATAGCAGCATATAAGGTACACTTATACATACATATTATTATTTTCATTACTTATTTGATTTATGATCAGTATAATCACTATAAAAAGTTACTCTATTTGAGACCTTTTCACCTTAGCATTTAGCAATGCTCAATAAAGCATTTATAAAATTCCTTGTTGCTTTTTTCTTTCAACTTCCAAATAAGAGGGCATTCTCCCTTTGCCGTCAATGAATTTCTCCCTCTTATGTACATGTAGCTGATGCTTTTTCATAGCATTTCTGTATCCAAATGCTTTGCCGCACATATTGCAAATGTGCTCCTTTATGCCCAAGTGGTCCACTTTGAAATGCTGCTCCAGTTCATGTTTTGAATAGAATCTCCTTTTACATGTGTCACACTCAAAGTTACGTCCTTTGTGCTTGGACATGTGTCGGTTTAGGTTGCTGCTTGTGAGGAAGCGAGCTGAACAATCTGAGCATTGGTACCGGTAGTCCCCCGTGTGTGTCCTCATGTGGATCTTCAGGAGGCCCGAGTTCCGCCCGCGATATGGACAGTATTGACACTTGTGTGGAAAATCTGTGCTGTGAGTTTGCAAATGACATTTGTAAACATTCCTCCGATGGAACGACCTGCCGCACACTTCACAGATATATGTGGTTTGTTGAGGACCATGAGAAGCCAAGTGCTCTTTGTATTCGCCTTTCCTATACAATTGCTTGCAAATTTTACATTTCACTTTGTAGAGTTTTTCTGACTTGTGCAGGTCTAAATGTTGCTTGAAATAGTACCTCCTCAATGTTTTATTGCAAATGCGACACTGTATGTTCGGGCTCGATTTTTGTTTCTTATGTTCAGCTGAATTTATGTGGTCGTAATATTCATCTAGAAATCTAAAATCAATGTAGCACACTTTACAATGATACTTATTTTTTCTTTTATCCATAAAAAACTTTTTGGTGTTGACATCAATAATGTTTTCAACATCATTCTCGTGTGTCGGGGAAAGGTCAAAATAATCGTCATCAGGTATTTCAGTTTTTATCAAATCTTTCAGTATCTGATCCGATTGCTGTGCAGTTTTACGGAACATAATAGCCCCTTCAAGGAGTTTGTGACAAGTATCACAAATGAACTTCGGGTATTCATCTTCTTGAGTGATATTGATATTAGCGAATGATGCTACCGATTCAGATATATCAGGGGAGTCTTCAGCGCCGTAAATTGGAATGTTACCTTCCTGAAGGCAAATTCGACACTTGGAGCTGTCTTTTGTTTTAATCAAGGCATGGTATTGGTTCTCCTGGGCCTCTAGTCGTCTCTCTTCTACTTCCCTGACGCGTAGGGCCCTAGAACGCTGCACAAACTTGAGAAGTAGATACGAGGATATCATGTCTTGCTTTGTAATGTCTGGAGATTTCTACGAACACCAATCGTAGGGAGATTACAACCAATTTATAATTTGGTATGTGTTTTCGATTCAATCCGTTTGTTTCCTAACAAAACTGCAGCAAAACCTTAGGTATTTTGTTTCAGTAATATGGTACGTTTTTTTGTGTACATGAATGAAGCAAATGAAATGAAGTGGCATTTCTGTTCTCTCTGAATATGACAGTGACAGCTCTCACCACAGACTACTTACAAGAACCAAGAACTAACGTTGGCTCATGCGTTCCCATTATCGTTATTATTCTGAGAGCGAGGGGCGGCAAATTTAAAATAGAGATTTACCGAACTCCGTACAGTAGTGAGTAAAACTATAAAGTCCTGAAAATGGAAGTGGATCCTAACTAATCCTGTTAAAGACCGTATTTAATCAATCTATTATATATATTTAAGGAACAATCCTTTAAAATATTTTATTATGTAAGTATGTAAATAACTGATAATGATAAAAAGTCTTTGAAAAATCGCACTCTTTATTGTCAGGACTTTATACTATACACTCACAGTTCATCAAAAAGCAATGGCATAGTTTTAAATAGTATTTAATTCAGAACTGTAAAACACGCACACAATAATGTAGTGAACACATTAAGAAGGATACAGACAGATTGCAATAAATTTCCATAAATACTTGTAAGTACTATATTATACAAAATAGAGAGCGGGTAAGGAAGTAGGTATAAGTACTATTTGTGTAAATAACACTAAAATTAGTTAAAGGATCTAATGACATTTTTCGAAGTCGAAGGTTGGCTGGAAGAAATTGCTTTTTGGCAATAAGCCCGCCTTTGTATACGTTTGTGTTTTTTGATTTGTAACTGTTCTCTTTTATGTTTGCTTTTGTATGTGTACAATAAAGTGTATACATAAATAAACACTCTTACATATACATATAGGTTGTAGGCGTTGTTGGTATCAAATACTATCTCTTTTGTACCTTCTCAAAATAAATGTTCATACATCATAAATATAATGACAGTTTCGTTTATAAAACATTTACTTAGACAAGGTAAAAAAATGAACTATTGTGTACTGTGTAGGTAGGTACGTACAAGTAGGTACATTATAAGTCGTTACACATAAGCATAACATTTATGTTTTCAAGTAAGTACCTTGAGTAAAAATATAATCTAATTTAATTAGCTTTTGTATAAAAATGAATTAGATTATAAATTAAACTGTCACTATAATTGAGATTGGTAGGTAAGTATTGTACCTTACATGGATTTGCGACTAGAAAAAACATTTAAACATTTAAGGGCTAAATTTTTAACATAATCTTTGGCTGGTAGTTATTATGACTAGGTAGGTACACAAAACAAATTACCTAGGTACTCTAGGTAGGTATTACAATAATATATGTATTACTTATGTAGATTAAGATGTCTGACTAAGCTCTAACAAATAAATAAATAATTTCAGTTTTTCTTAATAAACTAAAACACCTCATATAAGTACCTTGCTCTATTAAACATTATAGGATATAATGTATAAGAAATACCAAACAGAATAATACAACTAAGTATACTGATTACAAATATATGCATCATTTCTTAATTACATTATAGGTAAGTATAAGCTATTGGAAGGATGATTTTTATGACATTCCAAATATTGGTCCTATTTTTTTATAGTAGGTAGGTATATAAAGGCACCTTGAATCACTTGTTTGATGATTGTGATGCTATAAAGATAGTTATTTGTTTTTTAATATACATGTAAGTATGTGAATATATTTAGAGCTTTAAAAGCCAAACCTACCATATAAAACATAAATATATTCATTTAACACTGCCATTTAAAAAGGGTATGTTTAGTAATTATATTAAATATGATTTCAACAATGACCAATTCACAATAACAGGGCAATATAAGGCACCACAATATAGGTATTAGTAGGTATTGCGACACAATTGCTAAATATACTTACTTATGTATAAAATTTGTAAGAAACTAAAAGTGCATCTGAGATAAGTAAGTAGGTACTTTATGAATATTAAAACAAAAACAGTATATCAGATTATTGCTGGAACAAGTTGCAGAGGTATTATCATAGATGCACTTTTAATAAATCTTTACATTGTAAAAAATACAATTTGTGCGACATAATATGTATATTTTATACCTAGTTTAAATGTAAACTTTACAAGAGGCAGGCATACATTTCATTGCTTTTAAAAGTACTTTAGCATCATTATAACTAGATGTTTTTAATCAAAAATATTTAGATACCAAATGCATAAAAAGAATAAAGAGCATTCTAATTTGGGCTCTGCAAGGCTCAGATTTCACTGAAAGTGTTTATTTTTACTTTGATTGCTTTTGTTTTAGTTAGGTATTTACATATGTATGTAGACATAAAATTTAATCATAGGATGGGGCTTTACACATGGTAACAATAAACATGGTAGCAAAAATAAACTCTAATGTTTGGATGGCCAACATCAGGGTGCACCAAATATATTCTATGCGGAGCACCACAACTTGTAGGACTAGTAAATACAGGACTCCGATTATAGAAGGTATAGTTAACAGCACTGAGAACATCACAGGTATATCTGAAAAATGATGAAGCCTTTTTTATTGAATGTTTGAAAAAAAAAATTAAAACTGTAAACTTTATGACTAACTGCGTAAATCTCTTTTTCATTATTTAATAATTAAATTTAGAATTTTGTCAGTGCTGAAATTAAAATACATATATTTCTAAAGAATCACCTTTGTTGTAACTAGTTAGGTATAATTATAAATCTATAAAATGATCGCATGTAGTGAACAAGAGAATCACAACATAATTTCTTAGCTTTTCATACCTACTTACTTAAATGCAAAGCTACTGAGACCATTAAAAAAAGTGTACTCACCTCGCTCACTCAGACTGCCTTTGCGTCCCAAGATAAGTCTTATTGCTTCAATAACCATCAGGCCGAGTAAAACGGCGTAATCCTGACCCAACGTCCAAGGAGTTTCTCGCACATTGTATTTTTCAATAATCAAAACCGACTTCAGAATCAATGTACCCAGCTCACATGTTGCGAAGAGACCAAAATAAAACGAGTTTATGTACAAAAGTATCTCGTACGCTAAGCTTGCGTTAACCATTGTAGTCTTTTACCTTCACTTAATTCAGTAAAAACAAAAGTAATGAATATTAAAAATAGATAAAACAAATGAAAATGAAATCCGGAAACACTCTGGAAAAGTGGGCGGTGTAAAAATAATTTCCCAGCAGTTTTTCCAATTTGACACTTGACAGTCATAGAATAACGGATGTCAAGCTCAGAATAATAACAGCTTCCCACATCGCACCGATTATTGTGAAGGTATGGCTAGGCTATCCCATCCATATTCACATAATCTAAGAAGTTAAGCTAAAGAGAAAAACTATAACTTTAGAGTCTTGCCAGTTGCTATTAATACAAAGCCAAACGGTGAGATGAGATGACAAGGGTTTTTGCTGTATCTAGCTCAAAGTCCTTGATCTAGCTACCTAGGTATCTGTATTCTGTGTGTTACAGAAAAAAAAGTGAGTGCAACGAACGACGCGGGTGGGGGCGGTTGCTTTGCACGTGTGTTCTAAATTTTGTTTCTATTAAAATAAAATAAAACAAAAACTAAGAATTAGAATATAAATAGTTACAGTGTAGGTACGCGTCTAACTTGTAAAAATTTGGTAAGTACATTTATTTAATATAAGAATGAATAGGTGTTAATGAAAATGTGGAGTGCGGCCACGCGATACTTAGTGTATTTTTACAGAAATACCAGCTCAATGAATTGTACGCATCTGATTACAGTAAAACTTATAAATACTTCATTTATTACGTAAAAAAATCGTCAGTAGTAAGATGATACGATTTTAGTTGAGATAGATAGGTATCTAGTTTTGTGGTTATCGTATGAACTGCATTCCTGGCAGTGTCAGTGTACTTGCATGTGTTTTTTTTGTACTATCGCCCGCCACAGACGAAACTGGCTCTATCTCTTATTTCCTTACTGTAGGGCTGATATTTCAGTCTACTGTACCATTTCCAAATTCAAATAGTTATGTTAAATTCGTTCATACCCCTGCATTTAGTTCTACTAATATTACTATGCAGTTATAAGAAAAATATAATTATTGGCACACTCTTTACAAGACATGTTCTCATTTATATTGCAAATATTATGATATCATATAAATAACTGAAAAGACTTCCTGTTTTTTATTGGCTTAGTTAGACCGGCAGTAAGGCTTAAGATCTGCAAAGAAATGTAAATATACACCCATTAAAAGGTATCTTTCTGTTTTTAAATTATTATAATCAACATGTCATACTGCAGTCTACTTATCTTGTTTTAACTATGTACCTATGTGCAATAGTGCATTTCTTTTGATAATATATAGATGATAATTATAATATTAGTAGGTCACTCTTTTTGTTTCCGATTTTCTTCTGTCTTAGAGTAAGTAAGCAAAATGTAAAATGTTGCAGACGTAACGCAACTGACAAGGCTCCATCAAGCAGATGCCAGCTGCGAGGTTATGATAGTGACTGTTGCGTGATACCATGGAGATGAGTCACCGAGGGCCAGAAGGCGAGAGCCTGCTACGTACAGACCCCAGAGCTGTAGTCATGCCACAGAACAGCACCCGGCCCACTGGTAAGTGTTTTAACATATTGAATGCTGACTACTCAATATTGCATAGGTACTTGCCAGGGTACCTTTGAAACTCAAACAGTTAAAATAATTTTTTCAGGTGTGGTCAGCTTCAAAGTAGCTTTACACTTTTGTGTTCATTCATTGTCAATGTTTGAAATAATGAATAGGCAGTTTTTTAGTCCATCTGACCAAAAAACTGCCTATTATAAAAGTGTATGCTATGTCTGAACTGACTGTACTTACTAGATTTTGAGGAGACATACAGTCACCTTATCTGTGATCTACTTACAATAATTAATTTAGTTAAAAAAGATTAATATGAGCATCAATATTATAGAACAAACTTGAACTCAATAGGTATTTACCTCTACCAAGGACCTATCAACAGTAATCTAATCACCAAGTATTCTTATTACAACAATCCTCTTATACAAAGTACCTAAGCACTTTGTAAGCATACAGGGTTATTGGTAAGTAGACCGGATCCTTTCAGGAGGTGATAGAGGAAGGCATTTCCAGTCGATTGAACCCAATAATGCATTATCCTAAACTTAACCATTTCTAAGATATTTAATATTTAAGGTTTTTTTAATTTTTTGCCAAAAATTTTATGCTTAAAACCGAAAATAAAAAAAATTAGCCATATTTCAATATTTTTTTTGGTTGTTATGCATAAGTAACACCTTAATAAAGTAATTAAAATAATCAAATGTGCATTATTTGACATAAATTAGACATAATACCCCAAAATAGTTAAACATTTTGAAAAAATATTCAAAACGCTAAAATAAATTAATTAAATTAAAAAAGATTTTCATATAACATTTTTTTGTGCACTTCAGCTTAAAAACATGGTCAACTAATAAGCTTTCAAACAAGATAATTCAATACCAAATCGATTAAGGTATCACCAAGACATGGCCAAAACAACCAGCACAGACGGACAAAATTCAACAGGAAAACTAACAAAATTAGCCCAATTTAACGGTAAAAAGTGTGATTGTTTTCAGTCCTGTTAACTTTAGTATGGAAACTCCTACTGAGTTTTCTCCGCTTTCTCTGGTTGTTTTGGCCATATCTTGGTGATACCTAAATCGATTTGGTATTAAATTATCTTGTTTGAAAGCTTATTAGTTGACCATGTTTTTAAGCTGAAGTGCACAAAAAAATGTTATATGAAAATCTTTTTTAATTTAATTTATTTGTTTTTGCGTTTTGAATATTTTTTCAAAATGTTTAACTATTTTGAGTTATTATGTCTAATTTAAGTCGAATAATGCACATTTGATTATTTTAATTACTTTATTAAGGTGTTACTTATGCAAAACAACCAAAAAAAATATTAAAATGTGGCTAGTTTTTTTTATTTTCGGTTTCAAGCGTAGAATTTTGGCAAAAAATTAAAAAAAAACCTTAAATATTAAATATCTTAGAAATGGTTAAGTTTAGGATAATGCATTATTGGGTTCAATCGACTGGAAATGCCTTCCTCTATCACTTCCTGAAAGGATCCGGTCTACTTACCAATAACCCTGTATAATAAGTACATTATTTTTCTTTATGCATCTACTATAATATTGTATATCCGTGCAAAATGTTGTATCTGCACATATGCAAAAGATAAATTCAATAGGATGGCAAAATGTTCTGTCCACACTTTTACTTAATACATTTTCTAAAATTGTGCAACAATACAGATTAAACTAATTCATAGTATAAATACAGTATAGTAAAATGCATAGTATATTATATCCTAAACAGCAGCTGCATAATAGCTACTCATCAAAGTATGCTAGCACTTAGGCAAAGTAGAGCATGCCCCAGAAATCTGAACAAAACTTTTGTCTTATGGCTGACAGAGTAAACGGCTATTGTTATCAGCTAGGCGCTGTCTAAAATGAAATCTTAAGTCCTTAATTTTACCTAACATAGAGCAAAAATATATTCTTTATTTACATATTGTATTTTGAACAAGGATAGAACTTCTTATCGAAATTATGGAAGGTAGCTACCTACTTCAAATTCTCTACCTAGTTATCTTGATGTCAGTTTTCATCACAGGAATTTGTGTGTTCAGAAGTTAACACCCACACAGTAGTTCTCGTCAACAGTTTTAGTCAAATAATGGGTTTTATTGTCATTCACTATATTTGTGTTTGGTCTTGCCTACGCATTTCGTTACCAGTTTTGCCTTATCAATCTTATCATGAATTCGTCTCGGAGAAGTTGACCTTATTCAACTTAAGTATTATTATATTTTTTTATTACTACATTTACCTTACACATGAATGTTTTTTCCTAGCCTCAGTAAAGTCGTCTGCACGTTAAATGGTACTGAAAATTTATAATGGTAGTCATTCAAGCAGTTATTATTCTATGGTATAGTAAATACCCTTTAGCCCTCTTTAGCTTGTTTTCAATGCACTATAGTGCTGTGCATCGACTACAGTCAAAGAGATGTGTAGAAGACATATTAGTACATATAATATTTATATAGTATCTTCTTGCATATTTAATGACAAAGTTCGTTGTTGCCGCAATATGATCGTACAAGGTTCAAGTTATAAATTGTAGAATGATTAAAGAACATGTTGTTCCTTAGCTGTATAAGTTTAGAGGCCAAAATTAAAGAAGCGTAATATAATTATGACTCAAAACCTGACTATGGAGAGATGGTAATAATGACAATGACATTTAAAACCTACACGTGAGTTCAAGCAAGTGCACTGTTATGAAAAAAACTGTTTTACCTTTTCTAAAAAGTTATGCCTAACATTTAAATTATTTACCAGAACTATAATGTACTACAGTGTATTAATACATTTTTTCTGATGCGGTGTTGACAACAAAGATTCGTTTCTTATAGAAACAAGGCGCTTATCTTGCGTATCGTGACCCACAATGACTCATAGTAGAAGAATCCGTGGCCACTGCTGTCGTTGAGTGGGTTTGTTCGACCCGAGTCAAGACAGATATTTTAGTAAATTTTCACTTACAAAAGATTTGGGGTCTAAACGGTCTCAACTATCAAAAATATGCATGCAAAGGAGGCTTCCAAACGGCTTATTAAATGTGTTTTAGATCTTAGTCGAGTGTAAATCTAAACCACAGAAGTACATAAAATAACTTAACATAAAATAACATTTTATTTTATAGTGTATTTTTAATTTTATAATTTGACCATTTTATTGTATTTTATCTTATTTGTGAATTTAATGTATTTTTAATTTTAACTATGGGTATACACCTGCAATAAAGAATTATTATTATTATTATTATTATAACAACACTACCTTGAACGTGGTTAATTGTTTTATGCTAATTTAGTTATTGTGTCGGATATGTGTCATTTCTGAAGTCCACTTATACTTGTAGGGCTTAAGATCATCTCAAGTTTTTGACTTGGTCCTGTAACTGTAGGATTACGCCCGTAGTATGTAACTATGTATTTGTATTATGTACAGTCAGCAAAAGAATTACATTGGCCACCCCAGCGGTAGGCAGCGCAAACACTTAAATTTTATGATCCACTGACGGGTGATGGGTACGTGAATTAAAAAATAATATGTAAGTATCGATAAAATGTTATTAAATTTGATGAATCTATCTTCCACCCATCAGACTCGGGATAAAACTGTTTTCGCTGTGGTGGCCAATATATATTTGCTGACTGTACCTATACATACCTACGCTACATAATAGACGCACGAAAACATTGTTCATTGGGCCGGTCGGGTGAACTCGGGTGTTCGCAAACTCAATTATCTCCATCTTTAGGTCACACAATGTGTGGCACGAGATGCTACGTTTCACGATCCTTTTGTTTGGGATTTCGACGATAGTTAGTAGCGTGTTTTGGGCAGAGTTGGTGTGTGTATAGATACATAGTTAATTGAGCTTAAGTTTGATATTGTAGTTCTAATAAGATATTAGTAAATCGTAAACCAGAAGGTCCCAGAAGAGCTCGGCTACCTATCGTATCGACGCGGTGTGTTTTGGAATAGAATAGATACCTACATACTAAGGTGGGTAAAAAGCATATTTTGACATTGTGTTGTGGTATGGTTAAATAATATCCAGTTGGTTGTTGTTGACTGATTCTGATGAATTTAGGATGAAGGGTGAAATAGTAAAGTTTTTGTATCTGCAAGACAATAATCATTTTCTCTGAACCTATAATGTTAAAAATATCGACTCATTATCATTAGATAAACAAACACAACGCTATGGCTGAATATTTTTATTTTAATTTAGGTTAATCCAACCTATAAAATGTTTATTTTAAAACCGCCTTCATGTCACATGACTCGGTGGTTTGGTACTCGATGATCCAATAAATAAGTGGGTCAGTTTCCTATAGGTATAATTATAAATGCTTGGGCACAGTGACCAGCGTGTATAACCTCCATGAATTTTAACTGTTTAATAAAAATGTACCTGCATTTTGGCTTAAATTAATCTGGACTTGCAGGGGGACTTCCTCATGTCAAAAGTTAATTTACTAGCGAGAATATGGTCCAATTTGACACTTGACTAAACCTGCCTAAGTTTCAACTAAAGTCTTGCTCAGTGAAAATTGAGCTAATCATAACGCTGTATGTAAGGTAAGGTGGGGTAAACAGTTGCCGGGGAAGACCATTAATGTGTAAAAATTATTTATAAGCAGCTTATGTTATAGGCAGCATTCTCTAGTTTTCCACGCTGGTAAAGTGGTAACCACCACCAGTGGACCGCTTTACCAGTGTGTCTTTCCCCATCGACTGTCTTACCCCACCTTACTATATTGCATACCTACTAATACTTAGATTGTGCTCTTGGCATTCTCTAACTAACTGAGCATAAGGTAATCCCGCCTTTTGGCCTTTGTTAGACATCATCATTAATACCTACCCTGATTACACCTACTGAGTAGAGTAACGTTCGTTAGAAAAGTTTTGTTTATGGCAGCATAGAATATTTTCTAAGAACCAAGGCAGAAAATTAAGAATGCATTTTTCACACCTCTGCTCATGTGCTTATCTCTGTAGCCTATGAGCTGTATGCCTGTATCATATGATTGTCTCCTATGTCCATCGTATCTATTAAGTAATAGCCCGGCCCTTGTATGCAGATTGGATGATCGATGTGTGGCCGCCAGTGACACGCATGTGAAACATGTTTGGTGTGATGCAAATGATACGTTATTGTTTGTGTAGTACCTACCTACGTAGGTATGGGCTAAGAGGACTAAAACTGCTTCTCCAACGAGGTATGGACCGTCACCAGAGATATGTACCGTCAGTGCCGTCACCTGTAAATTTAACATTTGGCTTTTCATTGTAGGTTGTAGGTAATTGTGATCATGGGATGTGGCTTGTGGCCTCACATAAGCCTATATGAAGCATGGCCACAGAAAGTTCAAAGCTAATAATTGGATGACATTAAGTTGACACTGAAAACACAGAGTACATTATATTATTCTACTGAAAATGTCAGTTAAATTCGTTGGAAAAATACTTAACAATCTTTAAAATTATAGGAAATAATTTCACAGTTACACCTAGCTACAACTAACCCTATATTTATTCACCTGGCTAGTTAGATTTTTCTATTTCACTAACCCTGAGTGGTGGTTCCGAAATACGGCTAGGTACAAGTGTGTAATGTAATGTGTGATAGAATGTATTTAAGTACGTTATGTGTTGAGCTGGTGAGTGTGTTTTAATAGTCCTAACGTATCCTAAGCTTAAGCATGCACATTATAGTATTTTAAAAATATGTACTATTTTTTATAATTTGGACTGCCATAATCGGATCTAATTGTATGGACGGATTAGGTTTTGGTACTTGTAATAACCTAATAACCAATTATTACATAAGTCAATGCTAATATCTGTATCATAAAAATACTACTTTACGTGGCAAACTCCGTCTCCAATTGAATGTAGGGCAGTAGAATTTTATAGCGAGTAAATGAATAGTTTATTTTTAATCGTACTACACGTTTAGCACGCAGTGATTGTTTATTACCGGCTGAATGCAAACCCAAAGTTTCCTTGATTATTTCCCCACGGAAAAAAGTAAATTCTGCGTATAGGTAGTGACTAGTTATTATTCAGTGGTATAGGTGTAAACTAGGTGTCCTATACCCATAATGCCCTTTATCCATCTCGATACTAACTTTTCATTAGTATACGTACAAACCATGCCTGGATCGGTCCATACATTGATACACCCACATTTTATTATTATACAATGAATGTCCGAGCTTGTTGTAGGACTGCATTGGCCGGGAATCAAACCTGAGGCCAACAAATCCAACAATCAAAGTTATAACTAGACTGCAACTAGACCAACCGGTCGGTGTCATAATGCCAATAGTTAGGTATACTGTAGGTACTATTAATAGAACTTCTCTAAAGATAACAGATTCCTCCTGCTACTATGTTAAACACACAAAGATTACGCCTTATCTTGTTAATGAGATAATAGGCATGTGTTATGACAACAATTGCCAACCATCAGTTAATTAGTGCTAATGATAACAGCTCCTATTGTTCACTTGCTAATCTGTGCTGTACTAATGTTTGTTTTTCTTGTTTAACATCTATAGGTCTCGTGAGTCACTATTATAATAGGATATTCATCATCATAATACATTCATTTGGTTCTTGATATTATCTAGTCATTAAAAGGACTTTTCTGTGAACATCATCAGCCCGTAATCGTTCACCGCTGGACTGGACATAAGCCTCTCCCAAGGAGTGTCACGAATCTGTCCTCGGCCGTATTAGCGCGAACTGGCATAGTCTGGAAAAGAAACTTATTTCAAAAGAAGTTTTAATGTATTCATGTGTCCTGAATTATTATCTGTATAAAATGTACCTATACTTATCAGTATCACCTAGAAATATAATCATCTCTCTAGCAACGAGTATGTTGTCATGTTGATATTTTTAGTATGCCTGTGCTTATCTGTACCTTACACCTTGATTTTTCACGAACAGAATCGTAAAAGATATCTTATTCAGAATGGTCGTGGTTAAGAATCCTGTAACGGAGCAATTAATTACAATCCTATCCAATAAAATTTGTATTGTAAATGTAGAAATACCACTAGATACTTACTTATACATATTATTATCAGCCAATCATAAGCCGACTTTAAGATGCTAACAAGCTAAGTCTAACAACAAATGTGTGCTAATAAAATGTACGAGAAGATTACGTATCCATAGACAATATTAGTCGTATCGAGTTGCTAACGAAGCCAATGTCAGGCCATTGCGGCTTCAACTTTGTGCAGGTTCATAGCTCTGTGTTCGCTAATTTAATATTTAATAGTTGTGTTTAATAATAAATCGAAATGAAGAGATATGGAACTTTCTATGGGGAGCCTGAACCAGGTATGTTTATTGAAAAGTAGAGATAAGTCCATATTTTAGGTTTTAAGATCCAATTAGCGCATTTTTGTTGTTGTTTGTGTATATATGTAGAACTTAATGTTTTACATATTCATATTTCGTTTGAGGATACGTACACTGAGAACGCTAGGCATTCATTATAATATTAACAGTGACATAAAAGGCTATTTTTAACCCTATTTTGCTATAATTTGTGTACAAATAACCTAACGCAGCGAGCTTACATTCCGAAATCCGAAATCTTTCGAGAGGCTCTTGCTCTTGCCTCTTACGTAACACATCATGTTGAAAAACTCGTTAGGCGAACGCAAAGCCATTAGCCCACGCATCGGTTTTGGAACTTGGAATAAGACCATAGACTACACTTTGTTATACCAGTATTTATTTACTATCAGAAGAGCTATTTTAAGATGACTTTGTTAGTCCATAATTTCAGAGAAATAATCACTGTTGAAATTCGATTTATTCTATAAGACTTTATTTCTATAACTTTTGTTTAGAGATTATGTGATGTGACCCCTTTTATAAATAATCAAGTTGTTACCATTTATCATTTCACTATCCAATGTAAAGATCACATTTACGATACATAAGACTCCAAAGATGTGTCTCACTTCACAAACAATTTGAAGGGTGCAGTCCTAATTTCCATAGGGCTTCAATGAATCGAATTGGTCCAATTTAGCTGTCGCTGGATTCCTTTTATTATTACAAGAAGATTCTATGGGCGTTCTTTCGTTGATAATGGTTTTAGGTGATGTTTTTTTTTATAAAAAACCTTAACGTAAATTCTATTCTAGTGCCGCCATTAAATACAGGGCCCTGTTTTAAAATGAACTGTTTTGTGTTGAACTTACTTTACAATTTTCTTCAATCCAATTCTAATCAAAACTATAACATACATAAAACTACATAGGTGTAAACGAATTCACCAATTTATTTTGATAAACATTTTTAATCGCTCTATAAAAACCACTTCTAATAGTCTCGGAGAAAAACCGATAATTCCTTTCTTTCAGTCGTTGTTCCAAGCTCTCGCGATCTAAAAGTGTTGTTGAGTTAGCTCGAGCCACATTATTTTTTAATTCCTCTCAGTGCTGAAAGGGTTGTGATTTAATTCCCCAGGCAAGAGTACTTGTCCCTTATCAAATTGTTATGCGAGTGCTCGCAAATTATGCTGTATTGAGTGTTTGTATTAAACTTTAAAACCATTAAATGATTTATGTTTTTAGGGGGTAATATTCTGAGGCATCGTTAAATGTACTTATATAAATATTACAGAAGGCATCATTAACTTAGTTTTTTCCGTTTAGGAGTAATTTGATGATTTTCTCAATGGAACTTTTTCATTGCCCGTGAGTGTAGTTACTACGTGTCATACGCTAGCTAACCACACCTCCTTGTCACAGGCTGGGACGGCACCGACACGGAGAAGGCGCCGTTCCTGCGCAACGAGCCCGTGAAGCTGACGCCGGCGTGGGAGGGCAGCAACCTGCCCAATGACACGCTCAACCTTAAAGGTAATTGTTTGACTGAGTTTACATAAGCTGGCCTGTTCTTCTGGCCCTTAGCTGTTTTCCTACAGCTTCATTAATCGGTATACACACAAAGTTTAAGGCGTACCGGGCACTAGCCTGGATGCAGCAGCTCGTAAAACATGGGAACTCCTGGCTGCCTAGTGCGCGGGCTGCTATACAAAGTCTTATACTTTACTGGCTGCCACCAGCCTAACTGCGCCAGTCAGGTTAATAGTCCTTAATATCAGTACAAATTTTCTAAAAATAAATTGGCTTTTCACAGTGGCCAGTTATAACGAACAATACAGCTTATCTTTATTACGAGTATAAAAAGAAAGATAAGCATAATCTTACTGTTAACTGATTGAATTTTCTCTCTTGTGAATAGTTAGAAAAACCAATAAATTTCCTACGTTCAAGTTACCTACTGCAATCAAATTACATTGGAAGCAGAAAGTATGTGACAGGGTTAAAAGGCAATTAGGTTGGTTCTGCCTTGTACCGGCAACGTTATTAATTACTCAATTGACGAAGTCAACTTTTAATTAGTTCATTCGATTAAAGGTTCAATCGACACAGTCAAGAGCTTCATTGTATTTCCTATATCAATGACATCAGATAAATAAAATATTACTTATAATATACCTACTGGAAATCCGAACAAAATGTAGGTCTTACCAGCATCACGACTGCTATTATAAATGTAAATTTACTCATTCATACATTACACACATGCTCCCAATAAAAAAAGCAATTCAAGCAATAAAGTACCCTTCCTAAGGTCACTGTCAGAATGTGCCTTCATTCATTGTTTGATCAATAAAGCTTCGATGTTCCTATACGATGTTGCTATAGCATAAATTAGGTACTGAAATGTTTAGATGTTCTCTGTCTTTCCGGGTAATAAATACATAAATAAAAGATGGATCAAAGTTGGTTAGAAATAATAATGTATGTGATAAATTATACCTACTATAGTTCAAAATGACTAACTTGAGTGAAAGTCAACTATGTGTATAAGATGGTGTCCCCATTTGCCGGAACTATTGATAATACAAATTACTCCTTAACTGTGTCGTAATAATTTGGATAAGTAGCCAGCGTGTGACAGCTGAGGACCGAATCTTAAGGTAGGTAGGTTGGTAGGAACATTGAAAGAAATTGTGACCAGGAAGAATAGATTCTTGCATTATGTTTTTAATTCATCCCATTACCCAACGCAGTGGCTTAATTTTTATAATTCTGACCACATTTACAAAATGGGTATATGAATGCTCCACTAAAACACACGCAAGTTTTTTTTTCCATAAGCTTGTGTGCACCTAAGTTTAGCTACATGTACGTACATTTTAGTGATTAATTTATTATTGTAATTTTAAACGTATGATTTAGCAAATTTTTATATTTTCAATGTATAAAGGTATTACCAATTTTGAGACTATTAATGGTAATAAGTCATTATGCTAAATGAAGCCAATATCTAAATAATATTATAATAGACCATTACCAGTAAATTTTGGCATGTGCCTTTATCACATTCGTAACTGTATGCATGTAATGTTGTGCATTCGCTAAGGAATAATAGAATCGTTCAATTTAGAAAACTTATTATCACAGCTGCCTCTCTTCTGTAATAGCTATCGAACCACCTAATGTTACTTTAGTGACATTCCAGTTCAAGTAAATAACTATTTACAAAACACTTTAGTCCACAACAAAATATCACTGTGAACACTGGTGCGGTGTAACTTCATCCTAGCTTTGAGTTAGTGCACTGTTGTACATCCTTTGTACTATCACCATAACCAACCCCAAAGCTGTGCTCAAATCTCACATCTTTTAAAATTAGAGGAAAAAATGCATTTTTCAAAATTGTAAAATAATAGTTGACTACATGGAAGTAGACAAAAAGACGGAAGGAATCTCGCAAACTAAAGATTCCTTCCGTCTTTTTTTTTATTTCCATGGTTGACTATGACGATCTGAGTCACTCCCTTTCAGCGTATTATATTCACATTATATTATATCCCATTTGTACTCGTAACACCCCTGTAAACGTCTTTAAGTGATAGCCTGATGAAGCACTGTCTGTGGTCTCTTCTTTGTTTATAAGTTTATGTGTTTTTTTAATTATTACACTTATCACTATTAAGAACTTACGTATTAAATATATTATACTTTTCAATTCCAGGAATAGCCATGGACCTGGTCCCTCCGAAAGACAAGTGGAACCTCATCTATTTCACACTGATGCTGCACGGGCTCGGCACCCTGACCGCCTGGAACATGTTCATCACCGCCAAGTCCTACTTCGAGGACTACAAGCTGGTGAAGGGGTCTGAGCTGTCCAACAACTACTTGGTGTATGTGGGCTCCGCGGCGCAGATACCGAACTTTCTGTTCAGTTGGTTCAATGTGTTCGTTGAGATTGGGTGAGTGGAATTGACTATTTGTAAAGTATGTTTTTCGTAAAGGATTTGTTTGTTGTGCAGTTTGAAATTGATATGATCACGATTACTAGTAAAGTAGTCTAAAATCTACAGTAAAACTGTATACCTAAGTGCCAATTTCGCCATAGTGGGTTAGCGCATAACCAATAATTATTGCTTGACTTTTGTCAAGGATTTATATGGAGATGACGTATAATTGATCAACCTTTCCCTGGTTACGATCTAACCGACTATGGAGAAATTAGTTATTCCAGTAATCATAATTATGTATCATTATGCTATAAGTATAGACATTGATACCTTTCGATTAAGCTTTTAATTTATCCCACTACCCAACGCAGTGGCGTCACAAGTACATTTGTGATGATCACAATATTCTAACAGTGGGTACATTGAAGCTCTACTAAAACACATGCATTGTTTAGTCCATAAACTTGTGTGCACCTAAGTTAAGCTACAAACTTTTTTTATAAATATTAAAAGTGAATGTTATTTTATATGTTAATAAAATCAGTATTAGCTATTGTTAGCAGGTACTTGATATTTACTGTACCTATTTTAATTTAGAAAGTTGTAATTTTTCACACTAGAAATAACTTTTTGTCAACACATAACACACTTGAATATAGTCGCATTTAATCTATTACCTAATGTAAACTTTCCGTGTAACATTGTGTTTAGTAATTGCCAGTTTCAATATCTCTATCTACCGATGACTGGTAGTTACTTTCATAAGATTTTGACAGGTTGTTAAAATGATTAGGGAATGCAAATAAATTGTAACTTTATGTGTCAAAATAGTATGAAAGTAACTACCAGTCACCGGTAGATAGAGTTATTGAAACTGGCAGTAAATAAACAATAATTTATATACCTAACCCTCCACCACACACAATCTCAAAAACCTCTTCTCCATTCCAGCGGCGACCTCACGAACCGCATCGTGTGGTCCCTCAGCATGGAGGTGCTGATCTTCGTGGTGACCATCGTGCTGGCCATGGTGGACTCGCGCGCCTGGACGCCCGCCTTCTTCTGGCTCACCATGGCGTCGGTGCTGCTCATGAACAGTGAGTACACACTTCTTCTTCTTCTTCTTTCGTGTCAGTGAACATGAGGATTAAATTTGTGCAGACCAAAAAGAAGCAATTTTGAGTACACACTGCAATGTAGAGAGTGTACAGTGGCCGCTTTACGGATTTGTTATCATCGTCGATAAACTCGGTTAAAACACGTTCCACCAATGACAGCGTCTTATTTATAGCGAATGATATATAGTGACGTTTATCTACGTCGATAACGAACCAGTGTAGCGGCAGCTGTGTGCTAATCACAAATATTGTCGATTTTAGTCGATAGTAATACAATTTGCCATTGAATTACCTATCCACTAGATTCGACAATGTTCTTCACTGGCGCAGAGGATATTGCAAAGATCGTATAGTGAGTAAAATAGGGTTGATTCCGGGGGTATTTTTTGGAAATTCGCGAAATATATGTTTAACGGTCCTATACCTAGATTATTATTGATGAGTAGTTAATTTCAAAAGTAGCAAAAGTTGTTCAGAATGACGACCTGTATAATCTATTTACTAATGTATTTCTCACATGAACATTTATCTGACCATTGAAAAATCAACCGTAAACCATTTTATTGATTTTTCCATTTGTTGTGTTGTTTAACAAAATGGCCACTAGATGGCGTTAAAATATGTTTATTGAAAAAGATTGAATATCGAACAGAGCTAAAAGAAACTTTTTTTGCATCTAGCCTTTTCTTAAATGAAAAAAATAAATAAATTACGCTTTCAATTTATTGTATTTTATACGGAGGTATAGATTTGTGATTTGGTATAACTCTTCTGATACGTCGGCAGCGTGTTGGTTCAGGCTTCGACTCGTATCACCAAGGTCCAAGGTTCAAATCTTGGTCGTACATTGACTTGGCTTTTTCTGATCGAAAATGATCCCAATAAGCTTTTAATTTATCCCACTACCCAACGCAGTGGCGTCACAAGTACATTTGTGATGATCACAATATTCTAACAGTGGGTACATTGAAGCTCTACTAAAACACATGCATTGTTTAGTCCATAAACTTGTGTGCACCTAAGTTTAGCTACAAACTTTTTTATAAATACTTACATTAGAATAGTGGGTTTTTCATAATAATATGTGATATTCTTAGAACTTTATTTTATAGTATTTACCTAAGTTGATATTTTTCATATCAACGAATAAATTTTTTTCAACATTTCATCACTTGTGTATTGCCTGGCAAATTTATTTATTTTATTTTATTTATTTATTTATTAACAAACACATATTGGTACATATAATTAACAGTATACAACACCACATAAGCCTTCAAAGGTTTGTGTGTGATGCGATTTTATCTACCATACAAGTTATTTTTAAGTAATAATTAACATAGTCATACAATATAAGTAGGTATAAGCCATATAAGCAAAAATATTCTAGCACCTTAACATACGATCACAAAAAAATACAGCGAGCGAGACCGTGCCGGCCGGCAGATAACACTATTCATTTCTTCATAGCTCTTGATAGAATAGTAATAAGAGTGGTTTTTAATTACACTTGCAGGACGGGCGATCACACTAAAGAAACTACCGACATTGTAAAATTTATCACATTGACGACATATACAGGGTGCTAATTATTTTCTAATGATTGTAGGAAAAACTCTTTTAACTTTATTTTTATATTTAAGGGAGTAATTTTTTTCCGGATTTCGTTTGGAATACTATTTATTATGATAGGTACTTGCTGCGCAGTTATGCGTTTTCCATAGTAATTGTTGTGTTTGGGTATTTTGAGAAAGTTATTGGCAATTTTTCGAGTAAAGATTTTGTGGGATATCGGCTTTTGGATTTCCTGGTTAAAAAATTGTTCTTTGAGAAGCACGTATTTAAATTTTAAGTCCACGGGCAGAACACCACAGTGCTTGAATAGGCCGTTGCAGTTTTCTCTGAACTTATTTTTAATTTTAGGGCCAACTATGTTTTTGATGATTCTAGTCTGCAGGTTTAATAGGGGCTCGAGGTATGACTTGAACGTGCGTCCGTAGCTACTAAGTCTTTGCGGCGCAGGGACGAAGCCATGCATGGGATGTCGTGTGTCGTCCATTTTGGCCCTTTCTGCGGAACTTGCCACAGTCCTGCGGACGTCCGGAGGCGCTATGCCAGCCAGTGGATAAAGCATCTGTACCGGAGTCGGTTTTAAACAACCAGTTACCTGAACTGCTTGTGTGAAGCGCCACAAACTATGGTGCACCTCACTTCATGTCCCGCGTGTCCCTACACCTGTACGCGGGAAGAGCTCATGACCGCTACTAGCGGTGCAGTATCAGTGGCCCAGTTCTGGGCATGTATTATTTAGCGACTTTGTTAGTTTGTCGTCGACACGATAAGAAGAAGAAGCTACTAAGTCCATAATCTACCACTGGTTCAACTAATGCCTTGTACAACGTCATCAATGTATGGAAGGTTAACCTATTGCGGATGATGTATATTTTGGCTAGTATTGCCCGTAGTCTGTTATTGACTCCATCAATGTGGGGACCCCAGCTGAAGTGCTCATCAATCACGAGGCCGAGGTATCTCTGGCTCTTGACTAGCTCTAT
The DNA here is from genome assembly GCF_932276165.1 of Plutella xylostella. NCBI lineage: Eukaryota > Metazoa > Arthropoda > Insecta > Lepidoptera > Plutellidae > Plutella > Plutella xylostella. The sequence continues at coordinate 4,971,536 of NC_064006.1, read as the reverse complement.
TGACTCACACTTGCAGCTTTGAGTCCTCAAATGTAGGCAGCTGTGACTATGTGCTTTCAGTTCGATGAGTTGGTCGTTTTTAATGTGAGGTGAGTGTATGTGAACCATTTTAGTCTTTTGTGCGTTGAGGACAAGTCCAGAATCGTGAGACCACATACACAGCCTGTCAAAGTCTTTTTGTAATTTTGATATTGCATCCTTGACATTACGATCAGCTGATATGATACATGTGTCATCGGCAAATTGATATACCTGGCAGTGCTTCAGGACATTAACTAGGTCGTTGACATACACGAGGAAGTGAAGGGGTCCGATTACCGAACCCTGTGCTGTACCATGGGTCGCCATGCTTCGTTTACTTAGTGAGTTGCAAATTTTTACATAGCTACACCTATTCGCGACATAACTATCGCACCACTTAAGCAGTGGGCCCCTGATGCCACTAGCGTGGAGCTTTTGTGATAGTTTTTTATGATCTAGGACATCAAACGCCTTTGAATAATCTATGAACAGCGCAAAAACGTGTTTTTATCGTTAAGGTGGGCATTAACGCTATCTGTGAAGTCCGACAGTAGCTGGGTGCAACTTTTGTTAGGTTGGAAGCCGTATTGTAGTTTAGTCAGTACGTCATGCTTACCATAAAACTCTTGCATTTGTTTACAGACTGCCTTTTCCACAATTTTATCTATGCAAGATAAAATGGTAATGGGCCTGTATTTACCTACATCGTCTCGTTTACCTCCTTTATGGATAGGTCGTACGCAACCTTCTTTTAGTTCATCAGGATAATGTCCCTGTCGTATGCTTGTGTTTATTAGTTTGGCTATGGCGATAGATATATTTTGTGCTAAATTTATTACGTCAATGGTTTTAATACCATCAATGCCTGCTGCCTTCTTAGGTTTTAGTGTTTTTATTATTTTATGAACATCCCCTGCAGTAACCTTTTTGAATCGTATGCTGGCGTTAGTGGGCTTTAGATATGATGTTTCATCTAGTATGGGGGATTTGCACTTTGGTATAGTCGTTTGCACGTTAGTATTGAATTCCGTTGAGAACTTATTGGCAATTTCTTCGTCGGTTAGTAGGTAGGAGAAGCTATTTTTTATGGCTTCGTCTAGAGTAAGTTTAATTCTGCCAGTAATCCTATTAAGAAGCTCCCATATTCGACGTGAGTTGCCATGATTAATTTTAAATTCGTTTTTAAAGTAATTATTCTTACATTGATGTAACATCTTATTTGCGCGGTTTCTAATTTTATTGTATTGTAATCTAAGTAGTTTATTGTTACTGTCTTTGCGTAGTTTTTGGTATAACTTATTTTTATGCTCACATAATTTATTGATACTTCTATTTATCCAAGGTTCACCACTCCTATTAGTTTTTTGTGAATTGAACTTATGCGTCGAAGAGGCGTTTTTATATGCATTACTAAAATTGTCTCTAATGAAGTTGTAAATTGTGTTAGGGCAATAATAATCTTTAATTTTATTCCAATCGCAAGTACTAAGATATTCCGACACTTTTTTCTGATCTATTTTTGTAATGGTCAAAGGAGCAGCCTGTACATGAACCTTATTAACGCATACAATCGCAGTCATTCTGTGGTCGGCCAGTACGGTGTCGATAGCTCCGGTGTACGGTTCAAGCGAGTGGAAGCGTCCGAATATGTGGTCCAAGCACGATTTACTTATTATTCCATTTCTTTCCTCAATTCTGGTGTAGTCAGAGATTCCGCTCGCTAGGCCGTGCCCGTGAAGGGTCGATAAGTAACAGTCTGTAACAGAGTTAGATATTTTTAAATCCAAGTTCATGTCGCCGATTAGTATGAGGTTTATACATTGGCTAAGTTTGTTTACAAGCTTATTCAGTTCGTCGATAAAACAGGACTTATTCTTTATAGGAGGTTTGTACAGTGCACACAGTGTTATGGGAATATTGTCCGGTGATACAATAGTGCCGATGAGGTTTTCAAATGAGTATGTTTTAATTATTCGTTGCGTGAATTTAAGTGGATTGAGCGTATATATAATGATGCCTCCGCCTTTTAGTTTTTTTCGTAACTCCGTGTGCATTGTGTAGCCTCTCAATTTAAATAATTCTGAAATACTGTCAGTTATGTTAGCCTCGGTTATAATAATAATATGAATTTTATTAAGGCTAGATGATACTAAACTTTCTAATTTAGGGAAATTTTTAATCATTGATCGGATATTAATATGGATACAGGTAAGGCTTAGGTTTAGATTACAATTCGTTGTATGAGTTTAGAAAACGGAAAATAAAACTCATTAATTACTTTACCCAGGCTTCAATTGATTTATATCTTTTTCTGGAGTAAAAACCTATTACATAAAAATACCTATAAATTATCAATCGGTATACCTTTAACCATCCGCCAGTTTATCATTGAGTTCCTAAACCTTCTTTACTAGGCACTACCGCCTAACTTGTTGAATTTCCACTCCAACACATTTCACATCCCACCTAACCTTCACCACCCTTTCTCCTCCGCAGCATTCAACGCGATCTTCCAGAACTCAGTCTACGGGGTCGCCGCGCGCCTGCCGCCCCAGTACACGGGCGCCGTGGTGCTCGGCTCCAACATCTGTGGGACCCTGGTGACCCTGCTGTCGTGGGCCACTGACGAGTTCAGTGAGAGTGCCAGGACTGCCGCTATATATTACTTTATTGGTGGCATGTTCGTGCTGCTGATCTGTTTTGATACTTACTTCGCGTTGCCGTTGAATGTGAGTTTTTTGTTGATTTTTCAATTTTATTGTAGGTATAGCTTATAGGTAAATGTCATACAAATGGCGACAAACAGTATCAAATTACATGTCGTTATGTATAAAAAAAATCTGGATTTTGGAATGGAACATAAATACTTCTCTAATCTAACGCGAAGCCCAGAAGCCTCTGTAATCTGTGTGACAGTTGGTTCTATGAAAGTAATAAATAGTTTTCACAATAAATACTTTCAGATTACAACATTTTCATATTATCCCAACATACGCTACATAGCACATCTCGGTGAAAAGGCACCCTATTATACTTCTTACCCTACCTACCTTTACTCTCATTCACCCCACATTCAACCCTAACCCTCAACTAATCTAACCCATTGCCACAGAGGTTCTACCGCTACCACGACACACTGCAACAGCGCACCCTCCGAGTCAACCCCGCCCTAGCCGCTACGACCCAGGGCTCCGCAGTGAAGACGCGACCGCCCTACGGAACCATCATCAAGCAGGCGTGGGTGCAGCTCTACAATATATTTATTATATTCTTCGTGACGTTAGCTGTGTTTCCTGCTGTGCAGTCTAGTGAGTATTTTGTTTATTATTGTCTTATTTATTTTTGTTCATAAGTTTCTAAGTATAACTCAGATTTTAATAAAGCTGAATCGCATTTACAACTTTATTATAAAAGATGGCAGATAAGTAGGTATTTTTGCATTTAATTTTATATCAAATTTATATCTTTTGCGTGTATAAAAATTGCAGTGTTGTAAAGTTGTATTCGGGTTTGTTAGGCATTTCATCGTCCGTGAAGCGTCCGTAGTCGAGCGGGCCTCAGTGATCGTAACTGATCGCTGAGGTTAAGCAACAACTGACACGGTCAGCCATTGGATGGGTGACCAATTTCAAGTGGTGCTTTTCTGGACGCTTCCGTGCTTCGGACGGCACGTTAAGCCGTGGGTCCCGGTTGCTGCTTCGGCAGCAGTCGTTAAGCCTAGTCAGAGGCCTTCGGGTGGCTTGAAAACATCTGACAGTTGGGTTGCCCACTTACCCGACAACTCTCTCAGCACAAGCTTGCTTGTGTTGGGTTCCACCAACCCGCACTTGGCCAGCGTGGTGGACTAGGCCTAAACCCTTCCTTCACTGGAAGGAGACCCGTGCCCCAGCAGTGGGGACGTAATGGGTCGTGATGAGGCATTTCATACCAATCTATTTATATCCAAACCGCCTAATGCTCTCGGATCTAGAAATTATAAAAGCTTTGTAAACCTGATATCGTGAGGCCACCTTATAAGGGCCAGCTGAAAACTAGCGCTGTGGCCTTATAGTCCGTATAGTAATAGTATGTGTTATTGTTTGTTTTGTATTGTACTGTTTTCTGTATTTTTTGTTTTCTATTGTCAGTGTGTCAAATAAACGTTTATCTATCCTTATATCATATCTCCCCCACAGACATAGTGTCGACGCAAGGCCTGCTCGGCGCCAACTTCGTGCGAATCACGTGCTTCCTCACGTTCAACGTGATGGCCATGCTGGGCTGCGTCAGCGCCAGCCTGCTGCCCTGGGTAAACAACCATGACATTTTTAAAAATATTTAATTTTAATAATAATATGTGGAACAGAGCGGCACAGGACAAAACACGAGGCATTCCAGGAGGCAGGCCTCCTGTTTTGTCCTGTGCCGCCCAACAGTGAGAGATATAAGGCTGATGATGATGATGAATAATATGTGATGGCTGATATACCACAAACGGACATGCGCCATTTCTAAACAGATACAAAGATAGGTACATTAATTTTTCATATAAATGTTACCATCGAAAACCCTAGTACAAATAATCTGTCTGTAAGCAAATATCGAATCGACCCCGGGACCTGTGTAATCAGGGTCACTACTAACTAACTTATTCTCTGTTTTCCAGCCGCGGCCGCGCTGGCTCTCCGTGCTGACGACGCTACGCATCCTCTTCATCCCGTTCTTTCTGGTAAGATAATAAGAATAAGAAAAGCCAAATAAGAATAAGAATACCTAAATATATTAAAATGTCGAAAATCGTACAGCTTACAAATATGTTTCAAATAATTTCAAATTTTACTTTACTTTATTTATATTTAAAAAAAAAATTGTAATGCGATAAGGGTAATAAGCTGTGCAACTAAGCCTGTAAACCCCTGCACTATTATGTTATGCGGATACCAACGAAGTATTTACTAGAAAAACATATTAGTTTTGCAATGAAACAATTTATTTTAGCTGTTGTTTATTTGTTCAATAATATTTTGATTAAAAAGACACAAAACGATATTAGCTCTTATGTCAAATATGTCAATATGTTAAAAATTTCTATACTGTAATAGATTTTCATAATCGTCTATTCTACTCTACTAGGTGTGCAACTACTCGGTCCCGGGGCGCACGCTGCCGGTGCTAGTGACGAGCGACTGGGCGTACTGGGCGGGCGCCGCGCTGCTGGCCTGGAGCTCCGGCCACTGCAGCTCGCTCGCCATGATGTATGTCAGCGGGTGAGTACCGACTGGTGAAGCGTGGGACGCCGCTGGACCGACGACCTCTTGGGTCGTTGAAGATAAACTATATTTGTCCCTCAGAGGTATACCAAGAAAAGGTTGAATTGAAACTATGTTGAACGGATATAGATTTGTGACGCATTTGACAGCGCTAAGGGCGACTTGCACAAGGATCTTAAATCTAGATTTAGTGTTAAATCTCGATTGATGACATAAATTTATATGAACTGACGTTTCTTAAGTCGAGATTAGACATATATAGATTTTAGATTTTTGTGCAAGTCGCCGTAACAAACACTGAGGTTTTGTGGTATAGCCCTACATGTCTTATAATTAAACTTTTGTATCTTATACTCAGTTTGTTTATAGTTATAATCTCATTTATTTTATAATCAATACATTTATGAATAACAACAACGATTTCCCCATTCCAGCACGGTGGCACCAGAAAACGCGGCTAAAGCCGGCATGATGGGCGGCGCAATGCTGGTCACAGGCATCATGTGCGGCATCTTCTTCTCTAGACTCGGCTCAGTGATCGCGACGTTGCCGCTCTGGGCGGGCTTGTAGCGAGCAGCTCGGGCCGCGGGCACACTGTGGAGCGTACTCGCGAGGACTGTGACGAGTTAAACGTGTTACAGGTATTGAGTGGGAAGGTTTAGCGAGGGTTTTGATGGTTGAATGAGTGTCAGGATCTTAGATAAGTAAACCACTGTCCGGTCAGGGTGGTGTGTAGGAAGGGATGGCATAGACTTAGGCAGACTCAGTACTGGCACAAATTGTTAGCAAAACCGACAGATTTAAATAAAGTTGGAAGTTAGATGTAATAAAATGACAAAGACACGGATTGTCTTTGGACGTTATCTAGCTACACAGAGGAACCTGGTCTCTTTGGCGGTCTTTGCATAGATGCTAATATATCTGGTTCTATGACTGTATTTGTAGTGTCTTAAACATGAGGCGAGTATATGCTAGTATCTCACATAAAATTATGTCTCTCTTGTTTATGCGAATTTTGCCGCGCTTATGCCATCCCAGCATGATATTAGAGTTGGAGCCTTATTGTGAAATTCAGATTTCGGCTAATAGAAAAAAATTGTATGGGATATTTATCAAGTAAATATTATTATTGAGTGTGTTCAGTGATATGTAATACTGAGGAATGACTATTCAGAATCCGAGCTGACCTATCCTCTCAACTTTTTAAAGTGAAAAGACACTTGACAAAGGTCCATAGAATCAGTGAACGTAACTACAAATTATATTGGAACTGACTCAAGTAAATATATGTATTACGATTTATATAATTTTCAAGACGAAGCGACGGATTGTTAAAATTGTACTGTTATTATTGAATTACATTACGAAATAGCTTTTATAGTCTACTCCATACTTGCTGATTTGTTTTAGCGCTGATTTTTCAATAGTCAGATAAAGGTTATCTGACGAATAAAATTCTTGCTGTCACAGTCTAATACGAACATTGAGACGCGACAGCATCAGAATTATTCCTCAGATAACTGTTATCTGGCTATTGAAAAATCAGCCCTTAGTTTTACATATTTGACATATTTGAAAATCGTGATCAAATAGCATGACGTGACGTTAATAGAATGAATTATTGTGGGGTATCATTGCCTACCCAATAGATTGACAGTTATAAAAAGTGCTTACCAGCGTCGAATTCGAAAAGCATTATTTGTTGATGTTGAAATGCTGGGAATCAGTCTAAATACGTATAATAATGTTAAAGTTTAAAGTGCTATCATGTTTATTGACTTAGCTAGTATGTACGTACAGTTGGAATTTCAATAAGTTTGTGTATTGTGAGATAATTAATGGTGATATGAGCTGCATTTTGACATATTGTGAGCAGTGTAGGGAGCACGAATAATTTTACAATTATTATCGATTAGCAGTATGCTACGTTCGATTGAATGAAAATCGATTGTAGCTTTTCTAGCGTTTAGTAGCGAGACAAAAGAACACATGCATTTGACGTTTATTTGATGGATTCAAATCGAACTTTCGAATCGCGTGTGAAATTGTTCGTGTTCCCTGCACGGATTTTAGTGGCCTTGCGTTACGATTGTAGGTAAATTTTAGTTCATAATCAAACAACTACAAATACTACAATGTTTACTATATTGTATGCTACCGTTTCTACGAAAAAGTTATTTTTCTTAGCCAAGTCTCGAAACCTAACACAGAACATTTATTAGAATTATGTTTCAAGTTAGTATACTTTCATTTTATTATAAGAACTATAAGCTATGTATACTCTCTATACTAATCCAAAGTGCTACTTTATTGTTAAGTTACATAATTTTGCTACGGAATGTATGATAAACACATTTGTTATTAAGAGCCGTTCACACTATTCCAGTAGATATTGAATATGAATCAATTTTGTTTGTCCTGAGAGGAACAAAGGCTTATGAAGAAATTGTGTGAATGGTGCATTCGGTAGTGTTATTTCGGTTATAAATAGGTGAACGCAATGAGAGATATGAGAAATATTTAATGGTAATTATCGGAGGCATATGCTAGCCTTGTAAGAATTAATATTATACAAATGGATACGCACACAGATTCATTTAATGATATCAAAATAATCGTAGGTGAATTATTGGAATTGATACTCTGAAATAATTTATATTTGCTTTTATCTCTCACTTCTCATTTATAAACAAATAGTGTAAGTGAGATGAGAGGCAAATATCGGACATTTTGGATTCTCTGTTCCATTCATCCACCCTGTAAATAATTATAATACTTACCTATGCTAGTTTGAAATCATTTTGATATTTTCTTCTTTTCGTTTCTTGATGTTAACACTAACTTTTTTTTGTTTGACAGACTGAAAGTACTAACTATATTGTAAAAGCCTAGATTAAATAATGATAGATTAGTGATATCATTGTAGTCTTCATAGACGGGTGTAGAAATGAGTTCTCATTATAAGTTGTTTATTTTGTGTGTGTCCCAGAATTTAAACCAAATAATTATGATTTTCTGACATTACTGAACAATTTAACTTACCTTTGGTATACATTTCTCCGAATTATCGTAAGGTTTTTATTTATTTTAATAGTAAAATGTTTTTTTAATTTAATTTTTGTTTGTTTTTCTTTATTACCCACAGCTTTTGAGGCGTATTTAAACACATTACCCTGGTGCCTTACTCATCTTCCATTGCATTTCTTAGATAAAGCAGTTAGTATATAATAATTCGTTTAGTCTTTTTGTTTTTTCCGCATAGTCATAATGCGCAATTTCTATACAATTGCTAGTATCAGGCACTTTTTGTTCAATAACTAGAGAAAATGCCGTATAAACGTCTATTACCCAAGTTGCTTGAGAATAGAAACTAAGATTCTGAAAGTTTCCATTTAAAATTGGTTGATAGGTAGTTCAAGTAATCGTTCTTGGCATCCTGATAACACTGAACTTCAAAACGACAATAAATACAGTTTTTGTCCTGAATAGAAATATAAAATATACACCAACTAAAAACCCATTTTTGATGAACTGTTGTTAGCAATGCATATTGAACGAATATCCATATTGAATAAAATATAATGTAATTGTATATAAATATACAAACAGAGTTATGTATTATTAGGATAGCAATTAATTATAAAATCTATATTTCATATCACACTCTTACGCTTGTTACTTCTTGAGCCACTTACATACATAAGACATGCTGCCAATTTCTCCATAGTTGGTTAGAGCATAACCAGGTATTACTGGTTTGACTTTTGACAGATCTGTCAAGAATTTTATATGGACATGACGTATGTTGATGAACCAATCTTTGGTCGGTTAGATAACCGACTATGGAGAAATTGGCACATAACCTACTAACAGGTAGTTGACTAATTAAAATCAACCATACCTGTTACCATATTGTAATCAAAAAGTTATCATAAATATGTATTGTGTAACTATTCTTCCTCCTTTTCAGTTTGGCTTTAGCATAACGTTTAGGTACTTACTTACTCACATAAATTAAGTATATCTATTGAAAATTATAACAGACATGTTATCTTCGCTACACTTCATTATACTAATATCATTTTAGAGTAAAACCTATATTGCACTCCTATAGTGTTGAAGGCTGTGAAATAATAGCTTTAACCTTTCCATGTAGATATCAATTTAATAGCTAGGGCTTTGGGACACATAGACAAGGTGTAATACTATCAGTGACCTCCCCGTTCCTGGTACCTGATATAGTGATGAGTACTTATAAAATTACACCTTGTATAGTGAAACAGTAAAGACCCCTTAACATGAATTTTCATCGTGAACGGGAAGTTGAATTCATCGAGTAATTTTGTATGAAAATATGAACAACGCCCCTGGCGATCGGTAGCAGAACTAAAATTTCCCTACAAAATTCATCGATTAATTTCACGTCACGTTCACGATGAAAATTCATGCTTAGGGGTCAGTAGTACCTAATCACATAACTTGATCAAAATGGCGCTTATAAATTCCATCCGCGCCTCACCCCATTTTCGTAAGGGTTCCTTTTGTTTTTGCGCATTGGTCAAGTTGCGTGGTTCATAATGGGTTAAGGAGGGTTATCGAATAAGAGTACCTATCAATGTACGGTCCGCTTCATAAAGCAGATTTACACTTTTCTACCAAGTCAAACTAACACACCGTAAATGTCAATGTTTTAATATACAAGTGTATGTACCTATTGATGAAGTTGACTATACCTAGTATTATATTACCTCGGTTTTAAAAAGCTAACCATATTGTGGTGTGTCTCAAAGCCGTAATAAACGCATTATCATAATAATCATTCACCTTTGAAGTACAAAATGATTTTATCCTAACTCCTCTAATGTAAAGTCTAAGTACCTTATGTATGAATAGTTTATATATTTCCTAAAGTTTCTATTGTACAGTGATAGCGTAGTATGATTATAAGAATTATGATGTGTTCACTATGAAATAGTATTGCCGAAAACTTTTATAAGTAATAGGAAAAGTTTACATCTTTAAAAACCATACTATCAATATGCATGCAAAACCTAGTAACGGGTATACAGTTTGCCTAATATAAACGTAGGAAGCCTATCAAAATGAGTGGACTATCGAGCAGCATAAGTAAAGTCTTTTTTTTTTAATCTCAGATCTATACTAAACTGTTTGACTGGCAGAAAATTCCGTTAGCATTAAGTTCACCCTTTGTACTTTTATTTGTAATATTTGTACAATAAAGAATTAAATACATAAATAAATAATTTGACAGATTCTGAACGGTTCATCAACTGTCGATTGTCCCGCCAATAGAACGATAGCGACTGTTGTACCTATATAGTATCTGAGATTAAAAAACAGACTTTACATTAATGTAAATCACAGTTTCAGCTTTAGACCGATGTATTTTGTGTTAGTGGGAAATGATATTCGTAGGAATTGTGAGTTGTAATGCGAAAATCAAGTAAGCAAGCTGTTGTGTATATTGTAGAGGTATACCTAAGGACATCGTTTTTATAAGAAATATTTATAACAGTATTGGACTAAGAGCTTTTTAAAGGTTGAATTTACCGTATAGCGAAGATTTTTAGTATAAATCACCCTGTAAGAATATCCCACTGTTGAATGGAAAAATAAACTGCAGAAAGGTATGGAAGTAAAGCTCAGGGCACCCATCCATACATCTATACATACACGCGAGCGAGTGTAGCCTGCGCTTATACAGGGTGCCATGTACAGTAGAACTATAAAGTCCTGACAATAAGAGTGTGATTTTGCTAATACTTTTTATCATTGTCAGTTATTTAATTACTGTTAGGTACATACATTTTAAAAACAAAATACGGATTGCTAATGGCTTTTAACGGATGTGTCCTTTAATATAATAGATCGATTAAATACGGTCTTTAACAATAAGTTACGATCCACTTCCGTTTTCAGGACTTTATAGTTGGACTGTAGGTAAAGAATAATATTATATATGTAATAATATAATGCTGCTTTATTATTAAAGCCATAGTACCTAATTACTTAAATGAATATTTAAAAAGATAAAAGCAATGGATATTTTGCAATACAATATTTCCGTAAACTTTTCTTCCTTGTGAACTAACGAATGGCACACTAGCCTACCTACTAGATCATTTTTGGATATTCTGGTAGGAAGGTATACCTATATACAGTCAGCTGCATAATTAGCTGTACACTTTTGTACCTTGTCAAACTCACAAACTACCTATTCAAACATTGACGGTTCATTATGTAGGTATTTTGACAAGGTATATACTAAAGTGTATAGCTACTTATGCAGCTGCCCGTACCTACCTACATTTCCAGTATGAAGGCATATATTCATTCTTTTTACTTCTAATATGAAGGACAATTCCGTACATGAGAGACAATAACTCGATCGTAGTTACAAATCCAAAATCTATTTCCATATTTTTTCACTTTTCAATACTAACATTTTGTCTACCCTTGCATATTATTATAGTGTCGCAGATATGTTATGTGACCAGTGTGTGATACATACGGCTCGCGAACTATGACGTGAGTACAAATAAACAGCGAAAACGACTTGCTTACCAGTCACCCCTCACTACCCCTTCGGGGATTACAGTCGTAGGCATTATATGTAATCTTTGATTATTAAATGGTCGAAGTATGTAATATAAATATCACTGGTTAGGCAGTATATCTGCGACTCATAACATTGACACATTATTATAAATCATTCTACTAAAGATATCTTCAACTTCACTGTATACTTATATATAACTAAAATGAATGAATAAACGATGGAAATTAAAAACTATATTTTAATTTAACAACCTAACCTTTAACCTGTATAGCTATTAAAATAATAGCTATTTAAGCTGTATACCTATATAACTCTAAGCTGTATAGGTAGATATTTTTTTTTATGTTTTACTTAGGAGTCTATCATTGAGCCTCCCCAAGTGACGGAGGGTAGGTAATGTTTTTGTATACTACGACTAGCGATGCTATGCCTTTTTAGCATACCTAGACCAGCACAAATGTTCGTCACCGACAAGCTTGAGAACGATGTGTGTTGCCGTCATGTAAAAGGAGATCACATTTTCGAAATGGTAGGTTATGAAGGGTCATCATCCTCACCAGCATGCTGCTGCACCATGTAATTATGCAACGCTGGACATGAATCCAGTGCGCCGGAAGGCGGCCCCTGTTCGGGATCTCATTTACTTACCTCAGCTTGTAGATTTTAAGGGGCTACTTATATAACTCTATTAGGTAATAACGCACATGAAAAAACAACAGTTCTTTATTGTGTTCAATAAATAGAAAATAAATATCGTTTCAATAAATAACTAGTTCTAAACCCTAGCCTTTCGTTCGTGCGTGCTTTTATGTACAGTTTGTATTAACGGGAAAACTTCCCTTGCGGTGCTCGTGGTTATTTACATGGAGGTCTTCAGTAAGTGGCCGATGATGATGAGACAGAAGACGAGATGGAAGCCACGCTGGAGTAGCTGGGCGACTGGCTGGAGCCTGAGCTGGAGTCACCAGGGTAGTATGAGCTATAGGCGAGCTGGGAGGGGTCCCAGACTCGGGCGTAAGGGCCGGAGCTGGCTGGCTCCCATTGCGGGCTGTATGAGTCAGCGGGGGCGGCGGGGGTGGAGGGGGCACCGTACTGGGAGGCCGGGGGCCCGTACTGGGACGCGGGGGGCGCGTCAGTTGGCGTCATCATCATCATGCCGGCTGTGGACAGAGGCGCTAATTAGGAAGGTATGAATATTCATTTATGGTTAGGTACTACGCTTTCTCTCTTGGCTGTTGGTGTGGCATATCAATTTTTACTGCGGCCAGGTTTTCTGTTGCCATTTTAGTAGCTACAGGATATGCAAACAGACATTATTTTGGTGTTCAATGGACTCTTAAAATCCGTAAAATTTACGGGGTTTCCCGTAAGGTTTGAACTACCAAGTACATTAGGACTCAAAACTAACCTCCTTTCTTCGCTTGCAGCAGATTGTAGACGAGGAATCCGACGACCAGTCCGATGGCGAGTTTGCTCAGAATCAGCGCCTTGATGGCCTTGATGCCGATCATCGTCACCATTATCGGCATCAGAGCCTTCATCTTCAGCTTCAGGAGGAGAAGAACTGGCAGCAGCAGCTTCTTCTTCAGGATGCCGCGAGCTGAAATGAGAATTCACGTGAGTTGTTTTCTTTTCACTTAGTGGATAGGTGTTTACAGTCGTAAATGTGCAATGGCGAACGCGTTTAGTCGATTGCAAATAAACGTAGCCATCAACAGTAGCAATTTTGTCACTCTTGGAGAGATCTGGCTTGCAGTCCACTATAAATAGTATTAAAAGGAAGGTTAGTGTGAACTGTTTGTAGGTGAGTTGATTAAGAATTGTCCCCAGCCTCTTGCCTTTAAAAATGGGAAAGGAAATTGGACAGTTATGAATTTGGATATTTACCTTCACCGTTGCCGTCAACTTCGCTTTCCTCCGGGAAGTCGACGTCGAGCCCGCGGTCGGCGCGGTACGTGACCTCGGCGCTCTGGAAGATGAACTCCGGGAGCCGCACCCTGAACTCATGGCTGTTCAGGATCCTGCCCACGCGGTCGAATATCACTTTGTCGATGTTGTTTTCCTCGAAAGCGCGCGCCGACTCCGTTGTCATTCCTAGCTTCGTGTCCAAGAATGACAGCACCTTGGTCTTCAGGCAGCCAGTGGAGGACTCCGCCTGGAAACAGTCACTCACTACACTATCGAGCAACTCGTCACTGCTCTGCAGCCGAGGCGTCTCCACCACCTCGTTGTCAGCCACAGAATATCCGTTCACGAGAGCCGCGGCGGCCAGAACTAAACAAAGGCACTTCATTTTGCGTAAATTTTCACTTTGTCATTAGTTAAATTAATTAGTCGTGTGTTCCGTTCGGTTAATGGAGCAACAATGATTTAATTTTTCAATGGGCTTGGTTTTTATATGTGATCCTTTGGGCGGCGAGGCACGCGTCCCCGGCGCGTGAGTTGCATGGCGGATGCGGCGCTGCCAACTTTAGCATTTCGTTTAAGAAAGTCCTGCAGGTGAGAGTGGCCGTCTGTTTTGGCGATCATGCCGTCTCATAACTTCGTCAAAGTATTCTTGAAGCATGCTTAGAAGTGTTATGCTGAAGATGACATCTGGATATAGGTAGGTACAATAGCTGCAGTTAGATGATGCCGAAATTTTGATAAAAGCAATCTCGTAACGCCGACGCAAGCCGTAAACGACAGGAATAGTAATTTTCTTCCGACAGTTACGTTCAAAATCTACGCTACTTCTCGATACTCTTACATAGTTCCTATTTAAATAAGCCTACATTTCTTTGAGTATTTATTTCGTCGGTTCAACAAGTTACTCCTGTATACTCCGCATAGAGCATGTTACACTCAGCTGAGGCAAAAGGCACTAAATCAAAAGCGAATTTAATTGATATTCCTGTCTGTACAGCTCTCACTCACTACGACTCTCATACTAATGTGTATGGTAGTTTACTAATAATAAATACTCCTGAATTACAGTAACATGCATGGCTATCCTGATATCTTGAGTTTTATTAGGTAGTTATATCCTTATCTTTAAGAAATTCAGTTATGAAGTCGTCTTGCATTTTATCATGTAACCGAACTAATATGTGTATATAGGTATGTATGTAACTCCTGCATTATTTACCTATCCACTGTATTCGTAATCCAGTTATGTAAACCAATCACAACGTTTTAACTAGAAAGTGAAAACTTTTCATTTAGCAAAAAGCTCGCGTAAGTCTTTATCTACTTACCCAATCTATGTTACATAATGTTCACTAACGCATGCACTGAATCCGTTACCATTGGCGGTGTCGCTAGTATCAACGTAGTCTTGGTCGATCACTGTATTTGTTTCATTGTCTGAATGAGCTATATGTTTGCTGTTTGGATGTGTTGTGTGGTCAACCTTTACTATACTGTGCCATTACTTGGGTAGGCACAGGTCCTGGTCATTAGCATCAGGACTTATGTCCGTACTGAGAAACTGATGTTTCTCTTCCGGTAACTAAGTAATAAGATTGTATTTAATTATGAAATTAATTGTTTGTTAGTTTTTTTATTATTAACCAGGTTTCAATAGTGGGTCTCTGTTTTGGTTCGCTGAATGCAAAAAGCACTAAACTAGTATTTTTTATGGTGTTCGGTTTTTTTCACTAATTTAGAGAAGTCGTAGACCAAAAGCGGTTCAAAAGAAGCTTCTGAATTACTCCCTTTCGTTTCATCCATAGCTTCACGGATACCTAGTATAAGCTAATGCGGGAGTGGGTATCTTATAAGTATGAATAACCCGTTGGAATAATCTTGTGCCTTGTAGTAATGATCTAGCAAAGTTAACGTCAATCAAAGGAAGTTAGCTTAGTGCATTTACACGATAGAAGAAGAAGAACGTCAATCTATTTACCAAACCATATTAGGTAACTACATCACCGCATAACAGTACAAAGCATCCGTGACATCCATACACAAGTATGCTTTAACCGAACTTCTTTCCTTCCCAATGCTTCGGACTCACCGTTTACGCTTTCAAACCCATAGGCGCTCTAATCATCGTTGAAAATAATCGAGTATGTGTGCTAATGTGTCAGCAGTGGGTCAGGAGGTGATGGAATGTCAGTAAGCGCGCATCCTGAGGTCCACAGTTGAATTACAATAAGGTGTTCCGCAGGGCTCACACCTGGGCCCCTTCGTTTTCAACCTGATACATACAAAAGTACATTAAGGATTTAATGCTATTCGATTATTCAGATTAATCGTGATGAAAACTTCAGATCTTTAACTTAACCGCAGCATTGACTTTGCATTGCAAAATTCAATGTCAAGCAACGCAAAATTATGCACCAGACTAGATATTTGCAAATTAATGTGCAAGTGATGGATTTTTCACTGCATAAATGTTTTATTGGATTAATGTATGTGACGTTTCCGCTGATATAGTGACGTGCCTACAGAATTTGAAGACTTGCTTATCATTAATATTACATAAACTTTAGCTGTATATGTTTCATATAGATATCATGTAATATTTGTACAATAAAGAGTTAAATAAATAAATAAATAAAAAAAAATAGTTAAGTAGATGTATATGTATATGTGCAACTTAAGCTCGTAAAGTTTTTAAATAAGTACAATAGGGACTGCATGTATTTAAATAGGGTAGTTTTTCGCTTCATAACTGTAACTTTAGTGAAAGGTACAATAGGTAGATAGGTAGGTACAATAAGTCCCGATTTCCATCTCATACTATCATGTATCAAGGTACCTACGTTCTAAGTTTCGGAGAGCTGTCACGTAAGTCGCAATTGCGTTTGCACCACGATACCTACCTTTGAAGCAACGGGATATGGTTGCGGTTAGCGCAGTAACTCTATGAAAAGCCGTGTTTATTTTTAAGTAAGAATCCCTCAAGACCCTGATCTAAAATAAGGTTAGCTAACCTAACCTTATTTTAGATCAGGGTCTTGAGGGAGCTTTAGTAGATTTGAAAATTGCTCAATTATAATTTTGTAGTACTTAGGTACTCTTTCTTTTTCTGCTTGGAATATTGGGTATAAGGTTATCGGCCCAATCATTTGGGGGCTTCTCTCTCTTTTAACTGTAGATGGTCTCCCTCCGAGGGATTGACACCCCAACGGCTTTCGGTTCTTCCGCTCATATAGCTTTCTAGGTACCTCTTCTGCTCGCGCATTTTAAGAACTGCGGTAATCCCAATTCTCTGACAGAACTTTCAGATTTATTCGGATCTTTTTTTGAAATATTTAATAAGTGTTACAGTATGACCTCGAGGAACTCACTTATTTATAATTAACAACAACTTATTTATAATTAATGGCCACTCTATGTTCAGATTTATTTTATTAGTACTTAAATTGATTTTTATTACCAATTTTGTTAATCCTGGGTGTAAGGCGTGTAAGCTTCCTACTATTAGTAGCATTCATTAAAATAAAAAAAGGATGTAAGACAGAAGGTAGGACATTAATAAAGGCATCATCGGATTCTATTGACAGCTTTACTTAGTTCCTGCTTTCACTGTCTTATTCGATTTCTCTAGCATCCTTTTAGTATTTTAGTATTCATGTTGAGAACTCTATAGTGCAGCTAGCGAATTTAAATTATTCTACGTATGATCCTACTTTATTTTTATTTAATTTATATACCTACTACTAAGTTTCATGTTGTTTTTGCATTCGGATGTATCAAAACTAGCTATCATGCTGTGCCTTACATTTTCTATTATAAGTACTGAGTAGGTATGAGATGTATCTACAGTTACCAAAAGTCTATCCTTGTTATCCAAAGATCTACCTTTTCACATGTTAATTTACTATGCCTTTCACATTAACTCCTTTTTTGTATAGTTAATTGTGTAATAATATAATCATTTATTACTTAGTATATTTATGAATGATGAACACCAAATGATAATCAATAATGATAGAAAACAATACATTTATTTCAGGTAGTTTGGTATAGGTAAGAGAAGTAAGTACTGTTTTATTTTTAAGTTTTGTTTTTTTTTTTTTGTAATTTTTGTTCTTGGTGCAAATAAAGTGTTTTGTATTGTATTGTATTGTAAGTCTAGGTTTTCAGTACAAAACAACGAATTATATTCATAGCTTTATTAAAAAACACAATTTACTACTATTATCATAAATAAATAAATATCAGTCATACACACATCACAATCACTCGCTCACAACATTAGGTTTAATTAAATAAATTGCATTTCAAATAAGTACATAGTATTTACACGGTCGGTTTCGAGAAACCATTTTACTATTTGGTTGTCGGCCCGTTCGCGGTCAATTTTGAATTAGGAATTGCGCGTTCGGGGGTCGTTGTCTATGAGGTCGGGTCGGTTTGGCTTCGTTCAAATTAGTAGTACGCGTTGTAGGCGAGCTCCTGAGCGTCCTCCTTGGGGTCGGCCTCCCTGCGGTGGCGGGTGGCGGCGTAGGCGGCGTCCCACGGGCCATGGGCCGCGATCTGCGGGTGGGTGTTGTCGGCCGCGATCTGGGTAAACTACAACGTTAGGTCCAAGGGTAATTAACGAGTTTGTTAGATTACAATAGAACGTGACAACTCAATCAAACAGTGCATTGTGCGTCTAATGAGTTGTTACGTTGTAAGAAATTAAAGTTACGGTTGCAAGTGGTATAGAAAAGGGTGCGATTTGAGTGCGATTTTTAAGTTTGTGCAGGATATGTGCCAATAATAGAGAGGGAAGAACACAAAAATAGAGAAAATCAATGACGAAATTATAAAATCAGTAGCTCACCTTCTTGCAAAGCTGGAAGATGGCGAGAGCGACAGAGACGACGAAAGAGAAGAAGGACAGCTGCAGAGCGTTCCAGGCCTTCAATCCGAGGACGCCGATGGCCAGAGGGATGAGGGTCATGGCCTTGAGGAGCACGAACACCAGGATGGGCACGATGATCTTCTTGAGCTTGGCCTTGCGAGCCTCTCCGACGGAGCGCGCGCCCTCGCTTCCAAACTTGATGTTGAGGCTCAGCTCTTCGTTAGCGAGGTTCCTGGGGCTGACGGTGACTTTAGTGTCGGCGATGGGGAGCGCGAAGGTCACATCGTGGGACTGGATGTAGTCTTCCACGTTGTCGAAGAAGTCGCCGGAAGATCTGCCGGTGATGTCGTTGCCGGCGCCGTTCTTAGTCACTTCCACGTCTGACACCTGGATTGATGAAATTGTTATGTAATTAATAAAGATGGAAATTAATGAAGATAACAAGGAGAATTTTTAAGGAATGTGAATTACCTGGAAGCTTTCCTTGTTGAAAATGTTGTCCAACAAAGACATGACTTTGTATTTGATGCAGGCGGTGGGGTCAGCCCCCTCGGTGCAGCCGGACCGCATCTCCTCGACCATGCCGTCCATGGGGGTTCCCTTCCAGAAGCCAGCCTTGGCCGGCTGGGCCACCGCGCACCCAAACATGGCGAGGGCCACCAGACAAAACACTTTGTTGGACGCCATTTTGTTTCTCTGACTCTTGATGTTCACTGGACGGTGGTGAGTGAAGTTGTGATGATTTCGTCAAGGACTCCCTGCTTTTTATACAGCTATTTCAAATTCAGAACGTCAATGGTAGTTCCGGTACGCATTGGTGAAGCCAAAGCGCTTCCATCAGCCGCTCCGAGTGTAAGGGAAAGCTATTTGATATGAATCCTCCTTTCAGGCCGGATTCCAAAAGGTCTCAAGTGCGAAGGATTCCGATACATTGTACGACGTTCTAGAATTAGTAAGTTGGAGGCGCCTTTTCTGTTGTTTGGTGACACCGTACCCTGATTCTTATTGGAATGGTCTATATTGTTCGTCCTGCTCTTATCTAAGCCTGCTAGGTGTTGAGAGAGGAGGACAGCCTCAGTCCGAAGTTAACGTGTTTGTTATGTGCAGGAGCAGTCACATAGTTATGCTCTGTGCATACTAAAGCAGGGATGTGTGTAGGATATCATTGAACTTGTATCTTCAAAGATAAGCCTGGCTGATAAAGTAAAGAGAACATGTGGAATGTTGATCCGGGATTGAAACTACTGAAACCATTTTCAGGTGCAGGTGCTTACACCCCCACAGAGAATAGAGAATAGGGCTCTTCATCTGTGCAAACTTTGTTAGTATATACCCTGTAGGTAAATTTTTATTTGCTATTTATTTATGCATGCATGTTGTAGGATATACCTACGTATAGTTATTCTCTATGGGATTTCCCAAGGCGAATAGGATCATCAGGGGGCTATCGCGTTGCATATTATTATAATATATGATATATTAGTCAATAACGTTTGCCAAAATTTATATTTTAACTATGTAAGTAACAGCGGTATTTTTTATGAATTCAGAGAAAAATATTTATCAGGTACCTAATTAGGTATATAGGTTATCGGGTACCTATAGTAACGTGATTTGGGATATTTCACGTATGCAGTACATGTAAGTATAGGGAAGGAGCCCCTACAAGTAATGTGTAAACTGTGCTAACGTAAAAACTTTCTGCACACAGCGTCCGTAGATTCACCCGAGCTGAAAAACATCTTCTCTTCCCTGCTTTGGACATATCTGCATTGGTGGAGCGGGGGCCTTACACACGTCCAGGAGCTCAAATCCGGATGTTCAGAGATAAATCCAAGGGCGTACCCAGGATTTCAGCTAGGGGGGGGGCAGCTCATACCTGTTCCGAGATGATGGTCGGTCAGGTATATTGAAACATAATAGATAAAAGAATATTAAATCAAAATATCTGACTGAAAAGAAAAGATATTTTGTTTCAAACACTTCATTTTGCGCACAGTAAGTAACACGTTTTTAATTGCTACTTGGCAGGAAAATTTACGTAAATTTTATCTTCTAGGGGGCGGCAGAAGCCCCCCCTGCTCCTACCTGGGTACGCCCTTGGATAAATCGAATATACCGAAATACGATCTCTGTTTAAAATTACCTGTAACATTTCCACTTCAAAACTCCAATCAAAGAGATATTTGATTGGAGTTTCGTTTGACGTTTTACGCGAGATCACATTTTATAACATTTTTGTATTTTCATCCGGGGCCTTACGGCGATATCTGGTCACAGCAGATTCATCCCCCATAGATACCCAGCGTGCCTAGGAAAATCAGCGATTAACAACTTAAGTATATCTGTCTGATAACTTCGGTGACAATGCCTAGGCCAGCTGTATTGTTTAACACTGACACGCTTAAAAAATAAAAACATTTTATTGGCTCTGATTCAGAGATTAGAAGCAGCTATGTATTTGATATCATTCAGTAGTTAAATATAACATTCTGTCACATGGCAGCTAGAGGTTGGTACATAGGTATGGGCTAGTAACGGTGCCTATCCAGCTGATCCGGCGCGTTGTGGACACCTCGCATACCAATAGAGTGACCATTTTAGTGAACCAGAGAAAGTGTTGCTTCTGTTTGAATATAATCGCAGTTTTAATGTCTTTCGTTTGGCTTCACACTCATACTTGGCCCAGTGCGGGTTGGTGGACTCCAACACAAGCAAGCTTGTGCTGAGATAGTTGTCGAGTAAGTGGGCAACCCGACTGTCAGATGTTTTCAAGCTGCCTGAAGGCCTCTACTAGGCTTCACGACTGCTGCTGAAGCAGCAATCGGGACCCACGGCTTAACCTTCCGTCCGAAGCACGGAAGCGTCTAGGAAACAACCACTTGGAATCGGTCAGCTTCAGTTACGATCATGGAAGTTAGCACGACTAAGAACAATTTATAATAAACATCCTTATAGATCTTTAAATTTAAATAACTTTAAATGAAGCATCGACAATCATATCGTTATGCAAACACGAAGCTGCACTTAGCATATTAGCATTAACCTCAGTCATTGAGTACCGTTTAGCAAACATACCAATACAATTATGCCCCTCAATATTAGCTTCTATTCCACAGGACTACGAAATACTTGGTTGTAGTTATTGAATCATAAACTTGGCAGTTATAATAAAATTCATTACGACGCGGCGGAAGCTCAAACGCGCCAAAATAAAGGAGCGAAGCCCACACAAGGCACGCTGAGGCCATCGCTAGTCGATCACTTCATAATAGAGCACCTTTAGTTGCCTTGTCGTCATCGGACAGTGTGGACAGTGCCTTAGTGACAAGTATTTGTGACCTGGTTCCTCCGAAACGCATCCTTAAAGGACCTTCCGTACAAGGAGAGAAAATGTCGAAGCTAGCCGTCACGGATTTCAGCAAACGAACCGGCAGCCCTTTCCAAAGTAAAACTGGAAGGGAAACAGAAAATAGCAGCATCGTACACGAAGAAGTCTTCGAAAAGGTTTACGAGAGGCAGAAGGAAAAACAAAGTGAGTTGCAGCAAAAAGTTAATAAGAAAACAGCGGAGATTCAAGCTAATAAACCAAGCGACGGATTCTTCACTGAAGTCGTCACTCATGGTGCGTTTACTTCTAAAGCAAACAACAATGGAAACAATACGAAAACTTCTACTAAATTACCAGTTGCTAAAACCACAGCGGCAAATAACACAAGTAATGGTTCCAAGACTTCATTACTTGGATTTCCATCATCAGCTAATGATTTAGCTCTAGACGCCAAATCAGACCTTGAGTCTGACCCAAACATTTCAAAAGAAGTTAAAGATAAGGTGATAGAAAAATTGTTTGCGCTCGCATCGATCAGTCAATATATTTACGAATCTAAAGTTAGAATTATGACTGAATTTGAAAAGTTCAAGGATGTGCATCTAAAGGCAGAAGGCAGAAGAGAAAAGGAACACGCTGAGCAACTGTACAAATTAAATATGAATTTCCAGTCAGAGGTCGTGCAAGCCATACAACGGCTGAAAAGTGAGCTGGATATTTCTAGTAACGTTACAAAGTCCGTTGAAGATAACGAAAGCGTTGCAGCTACAGATAATTCTATGGAATTCAACACAAATGAAGAATCACAAGATACTGTTGACAATAGTGAATCAGTAACGGAAAGAAATGTCCCGGAAAAAAACAATGTTATTGAATAAGTTCTGTTAATAATAGTTTCTTACTTTGACTGTGGTTTTATTTAGTAAAGAAAGGATCAGTTTGAATTTTTAGTTTTAAACTACATACTTCCATAAAATATTATGTTATACCGTTCGTTGTTAGGGGTGTAGGTAGGTAGAGTTAATTTACATAATATTTAAGTATTAGTTTTTTAGAACATTCCTGTCTGCTGTTATATGGGAAAAATGGAGCACTTATTTACAACTACTGTTCCCGCGCGCTTCGCTTCGCCTTAAAAAGTTTTCCCGTGGGAATTCCGGGATAAAAAGTAGCCTATGTTCTTTCCCAGGGTCTAGAACGTATGTATACCAAATTTCATTCAAATCCGTTCAGTAGTTTTGGCGTGAAAGAGTAACAGACAGACAGACAGACACAGTTACTTTTGCATTTATAATATTAGTTAGGATTAGGATTAGGATATACAGGTACAATTTACAGTATTTAGGTAACAAAACAATCACAATGAACACAATAAATACATGGTAAGATAAAAACAACTGCCTAATTCATTAGGTATTTCGGTCAAGGTTACCATAACTATGAGATCTCTGCCATTGGCCTTACAACTGGACATCGTAAGCGTGGGAGGGTGTGGGTAGTTATGTTGCATGTTATTTAACTATCTTTTATTGATAGCTCATCAAAATTGCGTCAAATGCCTGTTATGTACATTATTAGATTTTATTAGGTAGGTACGAGTGTGACTAACTCATGACATGACATCAGACATCTTATGGTATTTTAGGTTCATCTTACATTATACACCAACCTATATACAAAAGAAGGGTGTTATAAGTCTGCCATCATGTCTATCAGTGATAGGGTTTTTTAGATGTCGCATGTCGGTGTGGTTATCTCAGATGTTATAAATATGTACTAAATAATTCCGTCGGGTAAATTAAAATACAAGTACTACCTTATAACAACCATCACTTCTTATTTTTTAAGCCTCAATTAAGTATTCAAACTTACTACCTGCCTATAGGTATAGTCCCTAGTACTGAGTGGTACTGACCAGGCCTCCTTCAATAGAACTTTTAAATTAATAAAGCATGGGAAATCCCGCTGACCCGCACGATAACAAACAGGAAAAGAAAAACAAAACAATGTTATGCTCATGAGATGCGTCAAGTACCAGGGACGCAGAGCTTGCGCGGATGTGAGTTCAATGTTAGTAAGACTGGAGCGCCCCAACCGGCGGTGTAGCGAAACCATTTTTTCTTAAATTTTATCAGTTTTATTAGTGTTGAACGAACACGTTTGAATTAAAAGTTTAGTTGTGAATGTTGTGATAACATTGTGGACTTATAAATATCAAATAGAAATATGAGAAGTACCTATCAGTAGATAAAAAAGTTTTTGTGGTAGGTAACCTAAGTAGAAAAAACTGTGTTTTTGTGCGTGACAAAAGTTTTAGAATAAGAATAGGTACCTACCTAAATATTTTAGAAATAACAAAGTGTCAATTTGTAATGTTCACAATGCCTAAAGTAATAATCGCCAGTTTTGCTTATATAGTAGGTGTGTTTGTCCTGTGTGCTGGGCTAGAAACAAGTCCAACCTGTTCCAACATCGAAGGACCTACTCCAGGTGAATTCATAATACAAAGAGGTATCGTACCGGACAATGATTCAGCCACCACAGTAAGCTTCCGAGGCTGCCGAATATCTGACATTCAGCCGAGAGCATTCCATGGGCTACCTTCCCTGCAATACATAGACTTATCAAGAAATAGCATTAAAAACCTGAAACTTGGCATTCTTAATGACGTCACTAGACTCACTCATCTGAACTTGTCTTATAACTTCATCAGCGATTTAGAAGAGAGTTTGTTCAACCAATCGTCAAGGTTGGAGGTGTTGGATCTCCGGTGGAATAAGATTGAAGTTATGAAAGTGGGCGTTTTCAGTCCATTGAAGAGATTGAAGTATTTGGATCTGTCCGACAACGAAATAGTTGGGGCCAGGCTGAGCCCCGCTATGTTTGATTCCTGTAAAGCGCTATCCACTATCAATTTTTCAAGAAATGATATGTCTGGTGCTCCCCCTAATTTGCTTCGAGCTGTGGAGGTACTGGACACACTGAAACTGGATGGGTGCTTTTTGAAACAAGTTCCGGAATTTGCTACGAGGAGCAATACCGGCACAATGAAGAAACTCCTTTTATCATCGAACCAAGTGAGCACTGTGAAACTTACTACGTTCATCAGTTTAACAAACCTGGAGGAACTAGATTTGAGTTCGAATGTAATTTCAGAATTGCATGAAGACGTATTCAAGCCATTAAAAAACTTGAAAATTATTATTTTACGATCGAACCGACTGGAGAAAATTCCTGATAAGTTGTTTTATAATATGTTACGATTAAGGAAGGTAGATTTATCTTTTAATTCTTTGATGCTAATACCTGTGAATGCCTTTCGTTTTACGACAGTAGAAATGTTGAATATATCACATAATAAGTTCACATATTTAGTTGATAACTTCTGTTTGGAACTTAGAAACTCGGGAGTGAAACTGAAAAAGTTTTATTTCAATAGTAATCCCTGGCAGTGTCCTTGCTTGAGGGATTTATTAAAGGAAATGAAAACGTATAAAATATCGTACAATAATGCTAAATACGATGGTAAAAATGCAGTTTGTATTTCAGGAGACATTATTAATACTTGCTTGAGACAACCTGATGTCAATGAACACTTCAATGATTTGTACTATTCTGACTAAGTAGATTACTTTTATCATTGACAAAACATCCAGTTTTATATTCAATTCATTCACATAAGTCTGAAAGGGATGATCAATCGATTTAATCACTCCAAATCGCCATCTACCGGTATAGATCTGTATTAAAAGAATATCAAACTATCGACCACACCGCGCTCTCTGTTACTGAGCTTACAATACTTTGTTTTAGTTCTACAAATTAGGATAAGATGGCTCTGCAGTAAATTTTTAAAGCGATTGAAATTCAATTGTGATGAGTGTTGTTTATTCATTACACGATTTACTCATACTATTATTATTAAGAGAATTGTGATGTAAAACTAGGTATTAATCGATATACAGATAGATAGATATCATAATCATAATCATTTATTCATTGCAACTATGTTGGTGTTATACTGTTCTTAAATCTATGTACATATAAGTATCCTTAACATAGCTCCCTGCAGGGCTAAATCGTATTCGTATTTAAAATAATTGCTAACTAGTTGTTTGGTCCGAGAATAGAATTTTATTTGTTTTGTATTTTTGACTGTATAGTGTCAATAGTGTATTTATAATCGTTTCAGCTTTTGTATTATTTTTCTTGATATCCGCAATAAATAATTATTATTATAATATCTCATGTACCATCTGTTTATTATAAAACATAAGTAAATGAGAAGTCTTGGGTTCTTCTTGTATAATAGCGTAGTTTAATTAACTTTACACATTTTAGTATCGTTTTACATTTTAGTTGCAAACAATCATTAACAATCGAACAATAGTATTAAGCATAGAGAAGAAAAGATATAGTTTTTTATGGACACAGATTACACTAGTTTCACAGATTAACAGTTTGCACTTATGGCGCGTTTACACGCGTGAACATAGTCCCCCCGGTTGAAGGGATCTTCAATCACTATGCACATCGATTGCACGTCGGCCATTCGTGACTTTGCGTCGGCTCCAGGCATTGCTATCGGAGGTGCTCGCTTGCTGCGTAGCACTGCGGCATTCTTGAGTCTTCTTTCTTCGGAGACGGCAGCGACATTAACGGCCGGCCAATTAGAAAATGTCCAAGAGAAAAAAACTTATGGTCTTAAGGACAAAACGATAGGGGACATAGTCGGCGACTAATAAAAATATTAGTGAAAAAAATAAGAATCCTCAAACGTGAGGTTTGTGTAGCCCATGACCCTTTTAAAGTGGTACTTTGCGGAATAAATTCCAGCGTCTCACAAGTCAACGAAATAAGGAGCGTGAGATAGATAGATAGTATAAAATTGAAGTTGATGGAATCAATTGCCGCAACATTAGATGCTTAAAAAATTTAAAATGTACCTTGTAGAAGTAATAGCAATAGTTTGACAGCTCAATCACTGCCTCGAGATGTACACATTTGTATCTTTGACATACAAAATAGTTAAGTTTAGTTTAAGTTAAGCATAAACAATTGATCTTTGAAATTTGAATTATTAAAACCTACTTAGAATGGAGAAAGGACCAGTCATATGCATATTTATTATAGATGGGAGTTCACATAAACAGTGAAGCTCGATGCATGTTGGATCGTCACAAAAGGCTCGCCTGGGAACATAAAATGTTTAGAATATGGGCTAAATTAGCTTATAAAAATTCCCAGTGTTTTAATAATAATATCATTAATAATTAGGTACAGTTACGTCCCAATAAAGCTTATGTAACTATAGGTGATAGCATTTTGAATTGGACTGTACAAGAAAGTATAAAAAATATAAGTATATTAGAAAATATAGAAATATAGAAAGTATTGTCTTTTTAGTGATTTCACTGGGCTGACTTTATTTGAAATTAAATAGAAATACCTTAGCTTGTCAGTGGTTGCATCTCAACCGAAACCCAAAGTATTGGTGGAATCGCTCAAAGTCTCGTTTACATTTAAATTATGATTAGAATTTTTCAAAAACGATGTTAAGTTAGGCCTGAAATTTCTTAAATGTAAGCATGCTGAATTCAAAGTATCTGTAAGACACTCTAATATGTTTAGGAGCTCAGCTTCGGTGTCATCACACCCAAAATAGTTGACAGGTTCAGGGTTAAGAACAGCTGATTCAGAACAATGTTCCTGAATAAATGTAGAATAGGCTGTCTTCAGTTCTAGCTGCTTCCTGAAAAGCTTATCTAGAGCAAGTAATCGCTTATTAGCATTAATATAGGATTCACCAAGACACTCGGGTGAATCAGGCAGTTTATCGCAAAACTGACCATTATCTAGGCGAGTAGTGTTTGTAAGTAAATATTTCTCACAAGCTTTCTCGCTGTCACTCAGTAAAGGCTTAGACTGGGGAAGCACTTCGGGCCCCCTGCAGCGGGCAAACTGGTTGTTCAGAGTGACATCCTCCTGCATGTTATGGAGAGAGAGGGAAAAGTTACTTCGCGAATTATAGATAGGTTCACAATTATCAATACACATAGGGCCGGACACGATCCAACCTAATTGTGAACTGCGCAAGTATGGCTTGCCTTTTCCTAATGATTGCTGTTTGTCGCCGACAACATCCCAAAATATATCGGCACCGATGAGAACATCTATTGGCGCTGGGGTGTTAAAACTTGGGTCAGCTAACATTATTTTAGGTGGAAATTTAAATTCTTTTAAATCCACATGGACCTTGGGAAGGTCACCTGTTATTTCCCTTAGGACAGAACATGATAGGGTGACCTTAAAATCCGAATTTGTTGACTGAAATTGGACAATACTGCGTTCACTAACGGAACTGCTGTTGGTATTGCCTATGCCGATTACCTTAATGTTTGTAGGTAAGGCATCCAAACCTAGTGTTTGTTTTAGGGACTCGGTTATAAAACTAGACTGGCTACCTGAGTCCAATAGTGCTCTCACAACGCATTCTTTATTAGTTTTTGGATTTATGACCCGTAGCAGTGCTGTTGACAGAAAAACTAGATTAGTCGGCTGGACGCTGATGTTGACCGCCGTGTCCGCTTGTGCAACAGAAAAGGCGCTCGTTGCTGGCTGTGGAGAAGGTAAAACCTTATGCAGCAGGCTGTTGTGGCGTTTTCTGCATTCCCGGCATGGACCCATGGGGCAGCGGGAGCTATGGTGACCCAAGCGGAGGCAATTAAAACATAATCCCAATCTAGCAGCTTCAGCAATTCGTTGTTCAACAGGCAACGCTAAAAAATTAGGGCAATCATAAATTCTATGAGTTGCCTTGCAAAACACACATGCAAATGTCGGGTTAGTGTTGTGTGAGAGCTGTGCCGTGCAAGTATAAGTTTTCGCTTGTGATTTGTGAGGCGTTTGTGGCTTAGATTGGTCAAACTTGTTGTTGCTACATGATTCTAGTACATCGGCTCTGTCCTTCAGGAACTTGTTAAAAATTGCAAGTGTGGGAGAGTCACTTAAAGTGTTACGATGCTCTTCCCATTTTAGATTGGTTGGAGAATCCAGTTTTGATGTTATCATATGGATAATCAAAGTGTCCCAACTGTCTGTCGGTTCACCGAGGCTGGCAAGTGCACGCAGGTTCTTGTTAACATTGTCAATCAGCGTACGCAGTGATCTGTCTGACTCACGGTTTAATTTTTCAGTGTTGAAGAGTGAATTTAAATGGTAACTTATCAATTGCCTCTTGTTGTTAAACCGATCACATAGTAAAGACCATGCTTTGTCATAGTTAGACACTGACATCTCTAAATTTGATGTGACACGGGCAGCCTCTCCTTCTAGGTAGGAATTAAGGTAGTGGAACTTATGAACGGGCTGTATACTCGGATTCTCATGTATCAGTGATACAAACATGTCCCTAAACTCGAGCCAGTGGTGAAGTGAGCCATCAAACTTTGATATTTGAATTTGTGGAAGTTTAAACGATGGACCTCCAGAAGGCATGCTATTGGATGCATTAGATTTAGGCTTCTCATTGCTTAGGATAAGCTGGGCTTTGGATATAAATTTATAGAAATCTTGCTCAATAAGTTCCCGCTCATCGAGCTCTGAATCTAATGCATCAGAGTTTAAAATCTCGATCTGACATTGTAAATCATCAAATGTTTTGGCCAATGACTCAATCTTTGCCAATCTTAGTGCAAGCTCATTAAGCTGCTCTGCACTTGGTTCAGTTACTGATAGTATAGTGTCAAGATAGTTATGAAACTTTGTTAAGCGGCCCTTTACGGAGCTACGCTTGGCAAAAAGTGCCTTTAGCTCTGTCATGCTTGTTTGTTAAGATAGCAATAGGTTTAAAATAGCAGTGCAGTGCAACTGAATGTACAAAAATAGATAGGTGGTGTCTCACGCTCCTCCTCGGTGACTTATTACCGCTGACCGCGAAGACTTGACCACAGGATCTGGGGCACTGCTCGATGTAGGCTGACTCTGGGCAGAGGACGCTCGTTGTGACGTGCACGAACCTCGCAGGATAGCGGCCCAGCTGAAATTGGTCGGCAGAGCAATGCTGATCACTTGTTGCAAACAAAGAATGCAAAAACTTGGGGGAAAATTGAAAACTAGTGAGACTTATAAAAACTAGGTAAGTTTCTGAAGTAGGAATAGTTGCCTACTTTCTTAAAAATAGCAGAAACTTACAGCCTCTAGATAATTCTAAAAGAATTTAGGTATAGCAAACTAGGGAGACTTTAAACAATAGGTAAGTTTTCTGAAGTATGAATACTTGAAATTAATAGCAGAAAACTTACAAAGTCTCCAGCTAGCTCTGTAAGAACTAGACTGAATATTGAAAACTAGGGAGACTTTAAAACACTAGGTAAGTCGCTGAAATAGGAATTGGTACCTACTTACTTGAAAATAGCAGCCACACTTACAAAGTCTCCAGCTAGCTCTATGAGAACTAGACTGAAATGAAAACTAGTGAGACTTATGAAAAATAGGTAAGCATCTGAAGTAGGAATCCTACTTGAAAGTAATAGCAGAATACTTACAAGTCTCTAGCTAGTTTTATAAAAAATAGACTACATTATCATCTTATTAGGAAGATGACATTGTTTGCAGTAGTAGAAAATAGCAGAGAAAGTTGTTAGGAACTAGAAAGAAGCATTTGTTAACTTGAAGATAGATAGAATGCTTGAAATTAGAGATTTGGACACTTAACTAATAGGCCAAGCCGATCTGGTGGAGATAGCCACTGCCGCTGCCGTTTGTAGAACTCGAAGATGGTGTGGAGGTCTGCCGCGTAGAATATTCCGGAGTCTCAGACGGCTCCTGCACAGGTGACGCTGCAGTTTTGATGTGTCGGATCGACGTCCTCAATAATCTTGTAGATACCCTGACGTGAAATCTGGACGATACCCTGATGATTGCTCGTTCGTCGGGAACAATTTGTTTGGCTTCCTTCGAGTTGGGCAAAATGGCGGGATCTTGAGCTTGGCTGCGAATGCGCCGCGTTGTTAATCGGTCATTGCAGAAGTTCTCGTCTTACGGTCGCCACATTATGTTTATTATAAAACATAAGTAAATGAGAAGTCTTGGGTTCTTCTTGTATAATAGCGTAGTTTAATTAACTTTACACATTTTAGTATCGTTTTACATTTTAGTTGCAAACAATCATTAACAATCGAATCGAACAATAGTATTAAGCATAGAGAAGAAAAGATATAGTTTTTTATGGACACAGATTACACTAGTTTCACAGATTAACAGTTTGCACTTATGGCGCGTTTACACGCGTGAACACCATCCATGTAAGTTTTTGTACAAAAAGCAGAAAAAGATAAGGTACTTCAATCATTAGTACAAGCCTTTAGTATTAAAAGAGAATGATATTAGATTCTCATTAAATCGCAGGCAGCTGCGAACATTAGGAAACATTTTATTTACAATTAAGACCTTTTCTATAATACTTAAAACAATTTCATCGCAATATGAGACCGCACGCCGGCCACTGAGCGCCCAATTAACAAAAAAACCACTAAAAACACGTGCAACAAATTTATTAAACCAACATCTGCGAAATCGACGTTTTTCTATAGGAATTTCTTGTGATGCGGGTAAAAAGTTTGGGCCCAGAGTTTTTTACAAATCGCACACGTAGGCTCGTGGGCTCGTATGGATTTCGTCCGCGAACGTGCCTATGCGGCGGAATATACAGGGTGTTCATTGTTTACCATTGCAAAAAAAGTGGAGTTACAAGTTTGGCATCTGTACTATCGGGGAATACTGTTGCCTGCGTGTTCACTACCAGCAAACTCGCTCGCACAACACTCTCTCTTCATGTTTGTGTACTAATAAAGAATATTCTATCTATGTATCTGAGTATCTATAATATAATCGTTATTATAGGTGATGGTCATCTCTTCAAAATACAGTGGTAGCTTTTAAATTAAGCCTAAAATAATACCCCGGGTATACTGCGTAGCTACTTACTTGCATATATTTCGTTATCAACCCATAAATATAATGGGAATAAAAATAACTCTTAGGTACCTATTAAATGGAACCAATCATTTAATGTATCGGTATCTAAACTCTAAACTTTACAATTCTAGCTTCAACAGAATATAAGGAACGCATTTAGGGAAACAACCTGTACAAGTTTTAAATTTTGATAGCTCAGGTAAGGCGAAACGTTTTTTGTTTAAAAAACTTGCTCAAAAGCCTTAATTATCTCGCTCGAGATCGCACTATTTTTTATGTCCCTCGGATCGCGCCATTCGGCTCGTGGGCCTATGTCCATGTTGCTAGCTCTTGATATTAATGTTATATGAAATCGACAGGTAGGAAATAGCCGCGAAATACGCTTTTCTATGAAAAAATAAAAGTTATTGCCCAGTAACTTTAGCTGTAGTAAGTTACTCAATAGTTGATCATTTATTAATTTATTTTTTTCACAATATTCACAATATACAAAAATAATCATGTACAATCAGGTGGACTTAATGCTTAATGCATTTTCTACCAGTCAACCTGCAGGAGGTACAGAGAGTAAATTGTATGAGAGTGCAAAAAAAAAACTTAGGACAATTTTATCAAAGAAAACTAAATTAAGTATTTAGTTTTCTTCTTCAACAAATACTTAAAAATCATAAGAAAAATACGTAAATTATTAAGTGCCTGAAAGTTTAATCATGTATGAAATGTATAAAAGGGTACGTGGGCACTGAAACTGAACAATCAGTATACAACATCCTATTCGCACATTATTCATATTCCTCTGTACTAGAGCAATGTTCCTATGCAGGGCGCTAAAAAAAGCGTATACAAAGCCGAAAGGACGCTATTCAGTTTCACAGGGTCATACTATACAGAGGGTCATACTAGACAATTTTTGTTCGACTATTATAGAAAAAAATACGAAATGAACTATGTTTCATTTTATTTCTTGCCTTTCAGAATGTCTCCGCATTGAATTTTCTTTTTTACACAAAAATGTAAGAATGTAACCTATGAATCTGAATAACTTATTTGAACATTAGTGGGTTGGTTTATCTATAAACCAAGATAATCTTAAAAAAAACAATTGGACTTAGCGGACGTACATAAAAAATTGAGGCATTGTTGCATTTTCTCAACTATATATATATATCTAAGGAGGTATGTCTGATACATACCTTTACCTATATACAATGACATTGTCTGGTTGTCCCCAAGGTGTCCCGGTGCATTCCTTCAGAATGGACGCAGCTCATCAATATACCGACAAGAACTGACACAAAAACCGACTCTCATGATTTTTATTTGAAGGAATCCGTCTACATAAGTATGAGCCTTTTGTTTGGTGTGTTTTTGTATGGGACCGTGTGGCTGGATCCTTTTTTAATATGTTATTATAGTCGTTGTAAGATTAATGGAAATATATCAAACCCAAGATAGTTTTCCTGCGGAAATATAGAAGTATAGAGTAAATTTCAAAAATAAAAACCTAATTGTTACGATTGTGGTTGAATTTTGGCACACGCCTCGAGATGTGTGGTTGCCATAGAACAACGCGGACTCGGGTGGGTTGCCAATGTCCTCCAAGGTAATTTTGAAACCAAAAACAATGTGGTCTCTTTTTGTAACAGCGTAAGACCTATAAATTATAAAAATAAATATTGATTACAACTATCACCATTTCTTTGCATTTTACCCTATTCGTAAATATAATTTCTCTCCGTTGAGGTCGTCTGGAATAGTTTACTTTTTTTTTACGTTATTAATGTCTCTGATTGTACCATTTGTTTTTGTACCTCCTGGACCCTGGTTGTAATTTCTATGTGTGTGCACAGTAAAGAGGTAACTATTTATATTTACTCGTAGTTCGCATTAACATTGAGTCCAATGGCAAGGTCCGAACCCGTCTCATTCTTCTGAATTGCAGACAAACGAACCGCGAGCGGCAAAAATGTGCATAATTGGGTACGGATTCAAGAAAAAACCCTTCAAAAACTCAACTTCGAAATGCTACGAAAAAGTGCACTAAATACAGGGGGATGCGCACAAGAAATTGATGAAACAACCTTGAGTGAAATAACGTTTTTCGTATTGTAAATTCGTAACGTATTGTGTTTTTCAATGGCTCGTTTATATTACCTACCTGTGTACTGATTTATAAGTACCTACATTTTTTTTTTAATCTAGCAGGCAATCTAATCTAATCTTATTCTCCTCTAGCTTAGGTTGTTTTTTTATAACATATTTTAAAGCAAGTATCTTTACCTAAAATAAATTATGAAAATTAAAAAAAAGTTGATAATTCATCAATCTTGCACTTACTTTTACAGTGATTACAGTATAGATCCCAGTGACAAAATGATCGCCATCTAAACGTCAACACAATAATATCATCCTGTACATAAAATGCATTTCTATAAGGGATCGATTTATTCAAATCAAAAAGGGTTTTGATAGTGCCCTAAGCCGCGGCCTCGAATTATTTGTTTTTGAATAGCAATTATATTTTATTTTATTAAAACGATCTCATGATTTCGACTAAATGCCTAGGCATTCCGCGAACTCCGTCTGACGGCTCGGCTAAGAATGCCTAAACGAAGCATTTTGCTTTATTAATGCTAATATTAATAGTGAATACAGATGTTTTTATGATGATTATGTGTTTATAGTAATCGCCGATGATTGATACCCGATAAAACGGTTCATAACACGCGAAATCCGATGTTTTGATGAGGTATGACATGTCATATCTGCATAAAATTGGAAACGATTTCATGTAGGTATCAAAGAGGCATCATCACCAGTTGAAATTTTACAGGGGGCTGAGGCAATGTGATTGCACTAAGATACAGAAGCGATTGGACAGCTCCTGTAAATTTCACACAACTTATCTCTTACTTAGTGCTTGATTCACCATTTCCAGATAAAGGTTATCCGTGTGATATTAATTATGATAGCATTATCAAATCATCATTTTAGCGAGTGATAGTATAATCCTAGAGAGTGCTAGAGAGTTATCCCCTAGATAAACTCTATCCAGATATTGTGAAACAGGATTACTAATAATTATATGTATGACTAATGAAATAACTGAAATGAATTGATGATAGCACTGAAGACCCACTGATCAGCCGAGTGGCCGTGGCCTGCATAAAGAAGCCACCAGTTTATAAGGCACGAGAACATTGTGCATACCATCTGCTGTTAACAGCGAAAAACCCACATTTCTTTAAGCGAGCCACTAAAAATCGCACATATGTGATAAAAAATGTCATCTGCATACGACATCTGGGCACTGTGACAACAGATCTCATGCATATTCCCCAAAACTGACTAGAAATCATCTGTGTAGATAAAAAACTGTTTGGATAAAAAAGCCCTGGGCTTTTTCGTACTTGGTCGCTTGCAAATAGTGTTTTTTCATTAGCGGCATGTGCCCCGCTTCCGCTTCTGGATCGAAGCAAAAAATGGATTGTGGTTTTTAAACGCTTTATTTATACAGAAAAAAAACTTGATAAGAACGTAAGCTTTAGCAATTTGTGCATATGGTATACTGTAATTTTATAATTATTATGTAAGGAGATAAGAACGCATTTTCAGCAGGTTTGGAATATGTTTCAGAGTAAGTATATGAAATTAATTAAATGTTGAATGATTTTACTTAGTATTTATTTTATACAATA
This sequence comes from Plutella xylostella, assembly GCF_932276165.1. Classification (NCBI taxonomy): domain Eukaryota; kingdom Metazoa; phylum Arthropoda; class Insecta; order Lepidoptera; family Plutellidae; genus Plutella; species Plutella xylostella. The sequence goes on along the minus strand of NC_064006.1, from coordinate 4,935,898 downwards.
ATTTCATACTGAATTAATAAATAAAATGCCTACTTCAAAAAACTACACAATGCGAATACGTCCTGAAAATGTGTATCCACTTCAGCAATTCCAATAATTATGTCGTTTCTAGAGTTTTAAATGACTATATTTATGTCACAATTATGCATATTTAACAACAGCATTCATGATAAGCTGCTAATAGAGAGGCCCCGAGTGCAGTTCTAGACAATATCCAACAGGGACAGCTGAAAGACCTGTATCCACGCGCTGCATCTGTCTACAAAACTTCACATTTCATCCTATAATTAACCACATGCTCCACTCTGAAAAGCAAATTTAATTTCACTATATTCGCCCGAATATAATAGACTTTTTTAGAAGAAAAAACTTTGAGAAATGGCACTGCTGTTTCCTTAAAAAACGAGAGTTGCGCAGCACGAGCCAAAGTGGTTTTTTTTTCGAATAGATCCGCCTTTTTGGGAGAAATTGTGATCCGAACAATTGTTGATGAAATTAAGAAAAAAGTAAGTAGATCCTTCCTACACGTCGAAAATACTTAGTATGGATGAGATTTTCAATAGTTTAATTACGAGTGAATTTGAGATGAATAAGAAGCTTTGTCAGTAAAAATTGTATAACCAGTAGATGATTTAAAAATTTATATTAATGGGAGAATGTAAATACATTTAACATTCCCATCATCATAGGCAACTTGGCAGCCGCTATAGCAAGACCCAACTCACTAACTTGTGCAGCTAACAACCACGTTATGGGTAAGTCGTAATATTTTTGTTGAGTCGCACCTACTACCTATCTTATAGTGAAACCATTTATTTATTTATTAAAGTAAACTATAAAATATTTCCCAGATACTAGGTACATATCGGATATAAATATACTCAATTATCAATTTCATTGGAGAATGGCCAAATATGGTCATACTTATACTTGTACGTAAACATATCCACATTGCTGAAATCAAGGGGATATGTACAAAGGTTCCACTCGAGCGAGCCACGTACAGGAACTTTACCCCCTACCAGAATAGAATAGAATAGAACATATCCACATTAGTCTATGATAGATGTGAAACCGCGGAAGTGGCCGCAATATGCGATCTCTTCCTGTCTCCGTACTTCGCCAAATTTATATTTTTTATAATCTTTTTATAGATTCGTTTTTTTTTCTATTATTGGTACAAACGTCTGCGTGGCTCGTGCTATCGCCAGCTGGATACCTTTTGCTTTCTTCCGAATTACAAGCTTCATTTTTTAGATGACATGTTGCTATTTTTAATTAACTTTGCCTATATGAGGTTGCTAAGTAAGTATGTTTCATATTATCGTTGTGGCGTGTTGGAATGGAATCGTATCTAGAATTAAGTACTTAATTAATTCGATTCAGTTATCCACTTTTATTAACATCTTAAAGTCAACTTGCCATAAATAAATGAAAGTGAATTCAATAGCGTAATAATTTGTTAATGTTGGACTTTCGTATGGTTTCATTAAATTAAAGTAAATATTTAATAGAAACAGTGTAACACAAAAAAATGTCAAGATAATGTTTTCAAAACGTGTTTCAAACTTATTCACACTAGCCCTTTCATTCTTCATGATCGAAATATTAAAATTGGTCCATCTGTTTACGAAGAACAAAAGAACCATGAAAACAAAACACTTTCGCTATTTAGGTAAGTACAATTTTCTTACTTAAAATATAGTGCATGCGTTTGGACTTAACTCCACAAAAACGAAGCACATGCCAAGAAGCCCTACGCCCAATCGCGTCACAATATCAAAGCTGTCGCAGCATCTTGACCAACACGCTCCCCTTGTTATTAGCATTACCCACCCTGCCTACCTAGCATGGGGCGCCAGACGCGCAAAACAAGACGTGACAGCAAGTATTTCGTCAAATCACAGTAGTCTGGCTCCCTATCGCGAACTTGTTTTGACAACGATTTACGGATTCAAATTGTATCGAATTAACAATTTGTTACTTCGTTTTGACTTCGCAATTCGGATTTTTATTTGCGCGTCTTGCACCCCGTGCTAGGTATGCCGACACTTAGCGTATGTCGGGCAATCGAGACAATACCTGAAGGAGGAGTAGCACCTGTCAAAACAAGATTCTGTGACACAGGTGGCCCCACACCTGACTGGACGGAACTGACCGCTGCTCCTAGACGAAATTAATTAAGTTGTGTACATGGCAACACCTTGACTTGGATTGGCTAAGAGCCTTTAGGAGATTGGCTTGGTTTCCGATTTCCAAGGGTTTCCGAGATATATAATAGTATTGTTAAAAAGACAAAAACATTTATTTTCATCAAATATATGGTCAAGTAACTCATCCGATGATATTACATTTTATAAAAGGTATTATGCTACTTTGGCACATTTCACCTCACAGGCATGCAAATATAGGTATTGTGATTTTTTTTGCATTTAATTTAGAGGTTTAAAATACAATTAGTGAAATTGTATAACATAAATTATTGTACACGTTAATCAAATTACAACATGCCTAAAAATAAGTAAGGCTAAATAATTATGTTCTGATGCGGTAATATATTATTAACAGGATTATCATTAATGTCGTGATTGTCGTTGTCATTTAAAAAGAAAGTTTAGGCTCTGCGTTGATGTCTTTTCCTTAGCGCTACGTTTCGTAGCTCGTAGCAAATTGATACAAGGGGAATAATAATAGGTATAGGTATTATGTTATGCTCATGTTTTATTAGTAATTTGTGTAAGTATTATTTTAGATAAATCATATTCAAATGGTATATTATGTATGCGAACAAATATAGAAGCTGTTTATCTATATATTTTATTGACTTTTTTTAAAGATATAATACGTATGTTTTAAAATACAGAACTACTATTGGTACCACCCCCTCAAACGTTTTAACAAACCAATTGTTGACAGTGTCTATTGAGTATATTGCAAAATAAATAAAAGGATTATGGTTTATAGATCGCATTATGTCGCATTAAGAGCGAATCATGGGATCCACGCAGACTAATGTTACCGCCAACGGTTTTTTGTTTTTGCTTTGTAACTTTTTGTTAAACAGTCCTTAAATATTGAAATATACCTACATCTAAAAAATCATCTGTTAAATAATACTAAATATTAATAGATTAATAATAATAATACCGTCCAGCAATGAAGCTCAACTAAAGAGTATCCATAAAATTATAAATATGTGGTCATCATTTGAGTCTATAATAGCGTAATCTAGAAGCCGTCGCTACAACACTCGGGTAAACCTAATTAAACAAAATCTTGAATGAGTTATAAAAGCGAACCCTTTATTAAAGTGTATATCCGTCTGTCTGAATACAATCCTTCAACATCAGATGTTCCGATAGAGAACACACAGTGTGTACCTTAGAAGGGGCTCGTGCCGTTTTTTTCACCAGGAAGACACGGGGAAAGCAAATACTGGCACAAAAGACCAGCGCACTTTGATCTGAAGAACTATCAAGTTTCTTAAAAAAAAACCGGGAAAAAATGGCAACACTCAACACATGCCGAAATCTGATTACACGCGCCACGTTGAAAGGGTTACCGTTCAACAAACATTGCAGAACTACCGGCAAAAACTCTTTCGGTACCTTTTTGCACCTTTTAACCCTCTCGGGTTTTTTGACAAAAAATGCGAAATCGATTTCGGCAGATGTCCACAAATAGAAAGGGTTTGATAGCCATTTTTTTCCGCTAAAAAATAGCGGATGCTTTGGCGGTAGACAATAGATTTTTGTTTTTTAAACCGTTATGGATTGACTGACAAAATTTGCTTTTCGAAGTTAAAGAGGTCGGTATTGTTTTCGTAATTTCAAGCGCTAAAAGGGCTTGATGATAGTCGTAGCAAAACGGAGGCGGATGTTAGAAATTAACAACATGGCGCAGGCATGTCCAGGTGGATTTTTCTTCATCGTCTTTTCCATTATTTTTTATAATTATGTACCTAAAAAGAAGTATGAACTATGCAGAAAAATGCGATTATTACGATCTTATTTTGATTTATATTCAAGCGTTTAGAATATCCTTTCAAATTAATATGAAGCTTCGAATATCTTGACGTTAGTACCGAGGTACTTAATTAAAAGTTTTTTTTAAAGACGGATCCATGCCTCGGCTCGATGACACAAAACATTAGCACGACAAAGTATGGTAATCCTAAAATGGTCAACCGCCGATCACTAATCGATTAGGACTCTTCGGTCAGTTGCACCACACTGTTAACTTGAGTTTTATTTAACCCTCTCATGTGAGTACCTTTAAAGATAAACCCTCAAATTCATAGACCATATTATTGTAAATCTACAACAAGCTTAAAATTGACTTCGAAACACAGGAGTTTCGACTCTTTACGTCAGTCAAAAAGTTGACTTTCGTATATCACAATGTCAATTTCAAGCCTATTGTAAAGTGTCAATAAGCACAATAAATTTGGGGCATTATGTAGGTACAAATAAAAATGGATTACTTTCCTTGCAGCCCGGAATCAATTTGTTTTATCTAAAATATACAAAGTAACATAATAAGTTTTTTGAAGCTCCGTATCATAATTTAAGTGTTAATTTTAAATCTCACCTCTCATTTCAAGATACTCAAAACTACTATTTACTGGTAAAACGTTTATCCAAAGTTAAACCTGCGGTAAAAGCCATCATTGTTTGTGCGCTCAAACATTCGTCCTTCATACTCGGAGAGAGACACAAAAACCGAGCAGTTCCAATGTCTCGGTACTATGGCATGCAACGTAAATACTTCTTCATCGGACCTCCTTACACGGACTTGAAAGGGAAAGCCCTACGCGATTCGGGAATCGATAAATCGATTAAATATTCGGTCTCGTTTGAAGGCTTTTGTAATGGGACGAGGCTTGATTTTTTGTAAATGTACTTCAATATTACGGACGGAACGGAAATTAAACGGAAAAGTATGGCGTCCTTAGGCTAGCCTTTTCCGTTTAGGAGTAATTTCATACTATGTCACTGAAACATTTTTATTGCTCGCGACTCTCGCGAGAGTACCTATAACTCTTCCACCTTATTTTAAAGGTTTGTACAAAAATTTGTTTACTTTTGTGATGGTAAGTAAGTTACGCATTCTTTACAACCATTAAATTTATTTATAATAAGCTCTTATATATAAATAACACAGAAAAAATACAAATGGTACTTTCTTGGTATTTAGCTCCTATTTTTTGTCGCAGTGACAAAGTTTGTTAATTTTTTTCGTAACCAGGAGAAGTGGAATTGTTCCAAGATTGACAAGTGAGTCGGTTTCGAATATATTTAAGGTGATAACCCTTACATCCAGTCTGGCGGGGCCTAAGCCGCTCTATATAAGGGTATGTCGAAAATTCCAATCCTCTCGGTTTCGCTGATGCATTTTTGGGTTAGCTTTAGGTGATTTTGTACAAATATATTGTAACCGTGGTGAACATGTTATAGATGTCATCGTCAATTTGTTAGATTTTTTTTATTGAACTTAGCGTCTATGTGTTTATACTTCATGAATTTATCTCCTCATTTCATAAATATATCTAGGTATTTATTTAATTGTACAAATGGTCGGAATACATTAAACAGTTTAAAGTACTATTAAATCATACACTATATTTAATAACGTCGTCCATGACATTTTTAAGTTAAGTTTTGCAAAACTTAAAAACGATGTAGTTTCTTACTCATAACTATCCATATGTTATCGATAATTCGATCAGTAACTTATTGTTTTTTGAGGTCGCAAAGAGACGTTTCGCTTTAACTTAACTTACATTATTTAATATTACCATTAACAATCAGATTTATTGAAATTAATTGTAATGAGGAGACTTTATTAAGTACATTATTATTGCAGGCCTTGTGATATGGTCGTATTTAGTATTAAGGGTCAGTTTAGGTCAAGGTATATAAGTGCTGTATGCTAAATTATTCAGGCGTCCTTGAAACAGTAATGTTACTTTTGAGAACATTTAATGGAAACGTCCTGATATTGATGTTTTGTATCCACAGTTGGACATGGAATTCTAAGATGGTATACTTACTCAAATCAAAGTACGGGCATATACGTATCGTTTTCATTAACAGAGTTATCATAATTATATCACACATTTTACTACAAACTTCTGTGTTGGCCAGGTCTCTCGGGGCACTTAAAACTTAAAATATTCCGTAAAAACATACCCCCTTATTCATAGAAAAGTTACAATACGTTTTAACTAATAAACTGTTTTGTCCCTCTCTGTCATAGAACAAATTGTTCGTTGTCGGAGAGGGACAAAACAGTTTATTAGTTAAAACGTTCTGTAACTTCTCTATGAATAAGGGGGATAGGTTGTAAAAATAACTTTTTGAAACTGTTAGGTTCCCCGTTACTTACAGAGTTTCAACTTATTATTATTACCTATGCCATAGAAAAATGTCTGATCCCCGTCTAGAAACTAGAATCTAGGCTAACCAGGACTAGCCCGCATGCCGCATGCTAGAAAATAGGTCATTCGTCTGCATACCTCCATACTTAGTGCTCTTATTTAAATAGAAATAGACTGAACCACATTCTAAACTTAGCTCAAGAGTTTAGCCGGCATAAAGATAAAAAATGTATGGCGACGAAGTTTTTTTACGTTTTGAATGTTCTATCTATTTAATATCAATTAAGTACCTAAGTGAACTTTAAAATGAAACACTCTTTAAGTTACTACTAAGTATTAAGTATGCCTTACAACATACAAGTTTTCAATTTCAAAATCTATGATACAGAACGGATTAACTTGGTGACCCTTATACATATTCGTATGTGTAATACTTTATGTATTATTAAAACATTTGTATATAGGTATAAGTAGGTAATAAGTTTATGTACTTATGTATAAACACGAACACTTTATAGTTTTCTGCTTACCACCGACAAAATGTTCAAAACAAAAAACAGTAACAAAAAACTTATCACTCATTTGGATACAATTAAGTTCAGTAGTTTTACTTACCAGGTGCTATCTAGTTTGCCATCTGTACCTTGCCTACATTAACAATGCGTTTTAAACAGACAATTATAGCCACTGCTGCCTAGGGCTTAAGGTCTCGGTGAAGAGTTAGGCACGTGGCAAGAAGTGGCAAACTGTAGCACAGACCAAGTTGCAATTAGAGCGGGCAGTTTAGCACATGTCACAAGGTTTTTATCAATCGAACAGTGAAATATATGTGTGTGCAGTGTAAGTAGTTATATTAAAAATATTTGGATTGTACGCAAATGGATAGTAACACAAACACAGTATGTCGCCACGACTTGTCTTTAAAAACAAAAGTAGAGGTTAAGTCTACCTAAAAGTAAGGTAGAGTATAACTTGAGTCCACATTGAAACTCAAGGGATATAGTACCTGATGAAAAATAATTGTTTAGGGATATAAATATAAATAATATATCTGGCAGTAGGAGGTCTCACTATGGCCTTAGCCTGTATAAACCGTGGTGGTGGAAGAAGACTTGCAATTTATTGTTATAACCGGGTTACATTATAATCCAGTTAATAAAGGAGCAATTTAAATGCAACTTTGGCAAACACTACTTCAACTTTAAAATTACTTAAAAACTGTCGTCTCCTGGTATTCTCTGTCCGCACATCACAGACCACTTGACTAGGCTTGTCAAAATCAGTCTGCTACACCTGTAGTGCGCAGGTGCCGGCAATATGCTCGCACATACGCAGGTACGTACTTACTGCTTGGAACGTGCCAGAGTGTGCACGCGCCTCAAAACTATAGAAGATGGCAGGTGAATTGAAATTAAACAAATCCCAAACGGATCCGGAGCCTTTCTATGCTAAGCTAAGCTAACTTTGCAATAGGAAGGAGTGCCAACCACATTAGGTTTACAAATATTCTTTGTAATTTCTGACACTGCCGTGGTAACGTCTGAAACAGGCTACCAGTTAAAAAAAACTCCAATTTTTTACTCGTTGCCCGTTACTTACTTTAGCGTTTTCAAAGTCTAGCCGTGAATCTATAAATACATTGCGAAATGGTGACTAATTATCTGGTGGTGACTAATGTGGTGGTGACTTACCACTTCACTGGAGGGTTATTCTCTTGACAAAAAAAGAAACGAATGAGAGCTATCATGCAATCATCATGGGGAGGGCGAGTTTTTACTCCGTACGAGTAATAATGAGTGAACGCGAATTCATATGGTGCGGGAGAGTCGCCACCCGGTGGTATACTCACTGTACTAACTCCGAGCCATACAAATTTGGGTCGATTTTCACAGCTCGAGGGTTAATTAAAACCAATAATGGTTCATCTGAGACTCCGAAACGTCGTTCGTTTACATACGTGTGATTGTGAATTGGCTCCTTGGTCTTTCTCATCCTCAGCCAACAATTGTATTAGGGTAGCAGCGTAGCTCTTTCCTCGGTCACCCCTTATTAGGTAAAAAGAAACGTAAAATCCAGCCCGTATTAATCCACTGCAGCCGTCTGAAGGTAGTAAAATTTCAGAGCAATCACTTCATTCGTTTCTGTCTGATACATATATTAGTACCTATAATAAATAAAATATATTTCTATAATATATTATTATACCTATGGGCAAAATACATAATATTCGCCAAGTAAAATTTTACCAAAATATAGCCAAACTGTCCATTCATCATTAAAAAAAAACACGCACTCACGCCTTGTACTACAGTACTCCCTTGCGGGGTAGGCAGAGGTGCATTGCTGCACCCAATTTTCGCCAGAGTGTTATGTTAGTCCCAATGTAATAGGGGGCGGGCCTATTGCCATTTTACGGGCACATCCAAGACCCGAGAACAAATATCTGTGTTTAAACAAATATCTGCCCCAGCCGGGAATCGAACCCGGGACCATCGGCTCAGTAGTCGTCACTAACCACTACGCCATTCGGTCGTCTTTAATCATAAAATATCGGGAAATATAATGAATACTTATCAAAAGAAATAAAACGTAAAACGCGTCGAGATAAGAAAAGGTTAACAAACTAACCCTGCGTTAAATCGAACTTAAGCAACTGAAACAAAGTAACTCCTAAGTACCAGGGAGCTATAGACCCAACACACTCTTTCCATTTTTTTATATTTGAAAAGTAATCCTTAACACATTGTCATAAGAGTGATTTTTATTTGGCATTTTTCTGAGTGTAGTTTAAGTATCCCTTAAGTCTTGTGCAGAGAATTTTGACATTAATTCCTTCCAATTAGAGGTGCATTTCCAGTGGAAACCAATCCGATGTTTAAATTTTGTTGGTGCAATGGATTAAGGCCAGGCTAAGTTAACTGGCCGTTACCAGGGCGCCACGAGTTCGCAGGAAGTATTTCATATGGCATGACGTTCGTGACTGTGTTAGTTCCACTTTTTGCCGCACCATGCCGCGGCGCGGTAGTGATAAACTGATATGACGATTGTTCCGCACTCGAGTCTTTATTATTTTTAGGTGCTGTTTAGATTTATTATGCTTTATAGATATACCTCATGTTTTATTTAAATGCTGCGTTCTAAAGGAGAAGTAAATTGTGTTGAAAAGTAGTTTAATATGTACATGAATTTTGATTAAGAGGTGAGTTTCTGTGTGGAATCAATAATTTGTTTATTTATTTGATACTTTATTGCACAAATATGAAATATAAGTGTACAAAAGGTGGAATAATAATATACCTGTATGAGTATTTAAAAATGAAACAATCCTACGAGTACGTACCCACATAATATCTATATCTAATCGTACATAACTATGTAAAAATAAGATTTTTACTTTATTTAAGTATTTTTACCATACAATTAAGTACCTTCCCGTACACTTACGAACTTAAATTAAAATAAAATAGTGAATAATATGCACTTTGCAGCTGTTGAGGTGACGTCAAAGTTTAAAGATCTGATAGAGATCTGAGTACTATTTCGTCGCAGTCGTAGAACAACGACGGATCTGCAAAACAGCAACTTTACAGGAGAGCCAGTTAAAGTTTTTAAACTACGTTTTGTTCGATAAAATGAAAACGGCTGAAGCAATTCATTTGAAATTTGGTCACATTATTATACGAATGGACTTTTGCAATATAGCCTGTATAATTAGTCTGTAATAAGTCTAGGTTTCCTGAAAAATCAGATAGGTCATTGTTCTATGTATCTTACTATGTCGCATTATATGATACGTCGTTTTTTTACGGACTTTTATTGCGTATCTAATGGCGTATTATACTTTTCGTCGTTGTTTTAGGGAATATATGGAAAAATTCAATGACGGATCTTTAAAGAACCTATTTAGGAGGGTGCTGATTGCGCTATATTATTTTTTGATTAGGTCTTAATTGTTTTTTACAAAATAGAATTATTTTATAAAAGGTTTTTGAAGACCCCATTGTGTCCCAGCATCAGTCAATAATCATCCAATGCTAAACATAGGCCTCTCCCAAGAAGCGCCTCAACACTCGGTCCTCGGCCTTCCTCATCCAGCCACTACTGGCTACCAGCCTACGGTTGTCCTTGTTTGTGACTCGAGAATTCGTCGAACCCAACGGTTATCGGTTCGGCAGATATAGCCAGCCCACTGCAACTTCTGCTTTCACATTTTGACAGCTATGTCGGTAACCTTAGTCCTCTGACGGATACCCTCATTTCTGTTACGATCCATCAGAGAAACCCCAAGCATAGCACGCTGAGCGACTTTAAATCGGTGAAAGAGTACTACCGTCAGTGCCCACCTATCTGCCCCATAAGTCATCACTAGCAAGATGCACTGGTTGAAGAAGTCTTTTGTCTTCAGGCTCTGATGATAAAAGTCTTCTTCTCTGATCAGGGATGGCCGAGGAGAATATGTGCCGGAGTTTCCCAATTATTGTGACCCACTGCTGGGCAAAGGTCTCTTCCTGGGTCTTCCAGCTATCCCTGTCCATGGCCTCCTCATTTCAGTTCCTACTAAAAAGGTCTAGGTCATCCCGTCATCTTCTTCTGGGTCTTAGCACCCACGACGAAGGATGCTATCTCGCCCAAATAAATTACTGATTGACAAATTGTATTTCCTGCCTATCTTTTTTTTTTTTTTTTTTTTTTACGAGGGGGAAATCTTCAGAAAGATTCCCACCGACCTCGGGGGAGGAAGGCGGGATATGTGGGATTTTTACCCACTAAAACCCCCTCGGTGGCCACCATCAGTGCAGGTAGGTGCTCCGGGATCTCCAGGGGAACGCACCGGAGTCACCTCGCACTGTGCCGCAGCTCTTCTCCGGGAGACTCAAGGTCTCCCAACTCCTTCGCAGCCTGCGCGGCTGTACATGGCCACATGCACAGCCGCTCTTCCCGGGGCCGCTATTATGCGGCGGCTCGGACCCCCGTCCTCACCGCCCACAGCCCCTAACCTCCTTTTGGTCGCCTTCTACGACGGGCAGGAGATACCGTAGCCTTATTCTTACTCCCGGGCTACAGGGATATGTGGGATTTTTACCCACTAAAACCCCCTCGGTGGCCACCATCAGTGCAGGTAGGTGCTCCGGGATCTCCAGGGGAACGCACCGGAGTCACCTCGCACTGTGCCGCAGCTCTTCTCCGGGAGACTCAAGGTCTCCCAACTCCTTCGCAGCCTGCGCGGCTGTACATGGCCACATGCACAGCCGCTCTTCCCGGGGCCGCTATTATGCGGCGGCTCGGACCCCCGTCCTCACCGCCCACAGCCCCTAACCTCCTTTTGGTCGCCTTCTACGACGGGCAGGAGATACCGTAGCCTTATTCTTACTCCCGGGCTACAGGGACGCGACGGGCTCACCTGGCCTGAGCCCTTCGCCGTCGCCTCCGAGCTGGATCGGCCCTCTCCCGATCTCGCTCTGCGGCCTCTTTCTGGACCATGACGGTCTCACAGAACGAGACCACGGCCTTCCAACACTCCTTGCCTCGAGTCATGGCTGCCACCACTGAGGGCAGTGACAGATCCGGCCCGATCCTGTTAGACAGGATCTGCCTTCCGGACTCCCATGCTGGGCACACTGCAAGTGTGTGCTGCGCGGAGTCCAGGCTGCCTTCACAGTGGTGACACGACGGTGCAACCTCACGCCCTATCCGGTGCAGGTACTCACCGAAGCAACCGTGCCCGGTCAGCACCTGCGTCAGACGATACGTGAGGTTGCCCGGTCGTTGCATCCATGCGTCGAAGCACGGAAGTACGGCTGCGACAGCTCGCTGCCGACAACTTCTCGGCTCCTCCAACCGCTCCCGCCAGTGCTCCAGAGCGACCTGGTGCTCGTATCGCCGGACGGCTGATGCCGGCTCCGCATCGGCAACTTCCACATTGTGTAGTCGCTGGTACACTCGAGCGTCCATTTCCGCCAAGATGTCGAGTGGCGGAAAGCGACCCAACAAAGTCGCCGCATCGTACGATATCGTGCGATATCCGCGAACAACGCGGATGGCCATCTTACGTTGGACGCTGTTGAGCAGTGCTCGGTTGCGTCGGACACCCGTCAGTCTCTTCGACCAGACAGGTGCTCCGTAGAGGGCCATGGATCGCACGACTCCCGTATAGAGGCGGCGGACTCCTTCGCGAGGACCCCCCAGATTCGGAAGCAGCCCGTGCAAAGCACCAGCTACTTTTTGTATCCGGGGGGCTAACCTTTTGAAGTGTTCCTCGAATGACCAGCGACTATCCAGGACTAGGCCGAGGTAGCGCATATGCCGTCCTATGGCGATACGAGCATCACCAACTTGCACCGCTAGGTCAGGTGGTTCCCTGCTCCTAGGCAGTTTGTGGAACCACAACGCCTCGGTCTTGTGGGGCGCTGTTTTGAGACCCAGCTGGTGGATCTTGCCAATCACTCTGGCCACAGCATCTTCCGCCCTTGGTATAGCCTCCTCGAAGGAGGCCCCGTTAGCAACTACCAGTGTGTCGTCGGCGTAACACACTGTGCTAACACCATCTGGGAGCTCAACTCGCAGGACCGCATCGTATGCCAAGTTCCACAGAAGAGGGCCCAACACCGACCCCTGTGGAACTCCGCAACTGACGTCCCTCCGCGAAAACATACCCTCTCTGCCCGGGTACTTGATATACCTGTTCGACAGGTATGACCCGACTATTCGCTGCAGGTAGGAAGGCAATTGGTGGTACACAAGAGCCTCCCTAATGGTTCCCCAAGGGATGGAGTTGAACGCATTAACTATGTCTAGGCTAATAGCCAGCGCAACTCCCCCTTGGTTCACAGCCTGCTCCGACAGTGAGCGGACGCGAAGTATCGCATCCACTGTCGATCGCGCAATCCGGAAGCCGTACTGACTATCCGAAAGGTCGGGACCATCCCGTCTCATCCTGCCTATCTACCTCAACCCTACGTTTCATGCTGTTGGTCATGTCTGTTGTCTTTGAACGGTTCATCTTTAGTCCAACTTCAAGGCTTGCCGTGGATAGCTCTCGCAACATTTATTGGAGCTCGGGCATTGAGTGGGAGAATAGGGCAATATCGTCCGCAAAACCGAGGTTTGACTATTTTTTACTTCCGATATTGATGTCCTTGTCCTCCCAGAACTGTGTCAACTTCTTGAAGACCTCTTTGAGGATTTTTTAAAGCGTGTTCACTCGTGGGTCGCCTTGCATGACACCCAACGTTGGACCAGTACCAGGTTTTTCCAATTTCACGTTGGCTGAGCTGTTTATGTAGATAGTACCAACGAGTTCGACGATGTAGGTTGGATGAATTTTGTGGTGTTAAGAGCGGAAAGTATTGCTTGGTGGTAGATACTGTCAAAACCTTTGGTATAGTCAATAAATGTAAGGTAAAGTGGTGTGTTAAGCTCAATGAACTTTTCAATAATCTGATTGAGCATGTATATATGGTTCGCGGTAGAATAACTAGGTCGGAAACTGGCTTGTTCTGGTGGTTGATGTTAGTTCAGCAGAGAAAGGATGTGATTGTGAATTATTTATACATGTGTGATGTCAAGCTAACGGGTCTATAGTTTCCGAGGAAGGATTTCTCACCCTTTTTATGGAGAAGTAAATATAATGTGAGAATTACAGAATTTACGTGGATTTTTTCCTGAAATTAATACATGAATAAAGTGGGCTCACCTATTTTTAAGAGGGAAAGCTCCAGTATCAATCGAATGCTGGTGATTGTGAAACAACTGAGGAAAATGATCATCACCAAGCAGTTCGAGATGATCCTTACATAGCTACGGATAAGATGATACCAATTTCCTTAATTATTTACAGCCCCCAAACAGTAAATTCACTGCTGTCCGATCATGTTGACTCCCCGGCGATGCCATTCACCCCTAGAAACAGAGAATTTACTGATTGTGGGCAGTCAATGAAAAAAATTGCTGTCATCTTATCCGTAGCCAAGTAAGGATCCTCTCAAACTGCTGCGCTATGGGCATTATCCTCAGCTGTTTGACAAACACCAGCATTTGGTTGATGCTAGGACTTTCCCTTTGCAGTTGATGTAACGGTAGCTGTTAATACAGAAATTTTATGTTTAATGTGGATTCTGCGACTGACTTGGTTTGTATTGGTAACCCATGATGGCTGGAAAACCATAATTCCAAACCTACCCGCATTGTTCCGTGCTCCCATCGTCACCTACCTCTGGCGGTAGAGGTGATGAAAAAAAAAAGTACTTACATAATTTTACATTGTTTTTTAGCACATAGTTTTAAAAACATAATAAATTAGCAAAAATATGCTGAAAAATAATAAATTTATTTATTTTCCATCGAAAATACGTAATATTATGAAAGAACAACGACGTATCCTAAAATAATCCCAAAGAATAACGACGGTTATCTACACACGTCTACCACTTATCCATAGAACAATGACGGTTTATACAAAACACCAATAGTTAGGTCAAAGAACATAATCGCATTTGAAATACCGTCACTAAATTTAACAAACAAACAATATTGCTTTTTTAAAACACCGTACCTAATTATAACTAACATCTCAATGATTTTACCGAAAACTAGAGTTTTTATTTTATTAAAATTAAGTCCCAAGAATAACGACGGATTTAAGAGACTGTCTATGTTCTATGTGAGAAGTATAAAAAAAATATTTTTTTGTATCGGTAAATAATGAAATTTTAAAGACGAATCTGCAATAATCCGAAAATCGAAAAAAATCAGATCCGTCACTGTTCTACGACTGCGACGATTTATTGTACACCTCCACAGCTAGTAGATAATTTTATTCGAATACTTATAAATACAGTATACTTACCTACGTAGATTATTATATCGTAGATTTTTTTGAAATTAAAAGGAAACCAATATCAAAGCTAGGATAAGATATTTTTAAAACTTATTATGTTAGTATAGGCACCATCTACATGGATTAATAATTTAAACTATTTTCGTTTAAAACATATTTTTAGATTAATATCCTAATGCGCTGTTAAATGTAGTTCTAAATTGCAGACGGTGTCATTTTACCTAGAGATTTCCGTTTGGAAGTAATTTAATTGGTGCTGTTGTGCACTGTGTCACTAACACTAACTTTTCATTGCTCGCCTGTGTAATTTAAATGATATGAAAAGTTGATAAAAACATCCTTATCAATAAAAATACTATAAAAGCAGCTTTACCTTATCAGCGAAGTTTGATGAAACGTGTTGTGCCAACAAAACAGATGCTACAAAAGGATCCGATTCTATTAATCATTTGTAACGGGCCTAGATGCACTTTTTTAATTTTTCGCGTGAAACATAGACAACGATGTTTATCTAACAAAAAGGTGGCAGGATTTCGTAGCTCGATGATAAACGATTGGACTGAAGCAGATGGTGATATTGATAGGAATTAATTATGCGATAGAAGAAAAAAAATACACTATAATATTTTAAAGGCGAAAGCTTGTGTGGTGTAGTTAGTTAGTGGTTATGGATTTAAAATAGGGTGGTATATAAACCCTATTTAAAATGAGAAAAGATTAAGTAGGTACTACAGCCCGACATAAAAATTCTGGAAACGGAAACGGCCAGTCATAATTATTTTAGTCCATATTGAATAAAGTTTATCCATCGAGATATTATTTTAACATTACTAATTAAATTAAATTTGAACACTATTTTGAGATTAAAAAAAAACTAAACTTGGTGTCATCTACGAATGTCTACGAAATAAGTCAGATTTTTTTTTAATAATAGAAAAACCTAGGTACGTTTAGCATGTGCCCCACTCAACACCGTTGTTGCGACACATTACGTCTCGCGGCAAAAACTTTAGATGCATTTCCGGGTGTGAAATGTGGTAACGCCGCCAGCCCATTTGGTTTCTGAACGTGTTCTTATGATGAAAAAAAAAACCTTTCGGTACCACAGACTAGCGGTATCTAAGGTTTTTTTGGCAGTTTTCGACTTACGAGTCTTTAGTTTGTAAGGGCCTTTTTAGTTGCTTCTGCCTTTATAATATTTATTATGTATGTGAAAAGTGAGAATTTGTTTCTATGTTTTGTTTATTGTTTAAAATATCAGGTTAGAAAATGTAGCGGATTCTAAATGAAATAAAAAAAACTTTTAAAATTAAACTTATTATTGAAACTGCAACTACTAGATTCCATAATACAAGTTAATCGGCGTGAATCCGATTTTTTAAACGTTGTTAAAAAAATATATAAACTTTTTTTATCAACGAAACATTGCGGATACCATCTTGTCAATCTTTTATGAAACTTCACAGAACTAAGAAGCAGGGATGCGAGTGAAATACTAAATTAGGCTCGTTTGATTGGTGGTCGATAAAGTAGCCGGAAATGTTAGCAAAGGTTTTGCTTATATTGGATTATCCATAGGAGCTTGTATGTGCATACCAATGAAGTTTGCTGACTCTGGAATGTTTTGCCCAAAGCACAGTAGGTACTTACCTAACTAAGGGTGGATTCGTCCAAACATCACGTTACACGAGAATAACTATACCGGAATTAAAATTATACGCGAGTAAATATCTAGGATAAGTACATTTGCATTCTACCAAGTTATACCATGATTAAATTGAATGAACGAGGAACGAAACTGTAATGCAACTAAAATAAAAATAGCTGCGTTTCAAAGCATGCAATAGAAATGACATGCCAACTTAGTTTGAATGGATTATAAAAGTATGAAATTGTTTATGTTTTAATATTTTATTCGCTGTTGTTATTCTGAGACTTTGCCTTTTAACGTACTTTTGTTTATGTTTTGACAGATGTGTTTATATGTCATTATGACGGTTTTCTAATCAGCTGATGTGCTGCCGCCATTACAAAATTACTCTCGGATAAGCTCGTTACACGGTCAATTTTGGCGGTATAACATTTTATTCTTGGGATAAGCTAGTTATCTTGGTTTCAGGTTTGGTAGAATGCAAAATCCTGCTTACTCGCGAGTAACTGGTACTTTACTCGAGAGTAAAATTTACTCGACGTTGGCCGAATCCGCCCTAAATAAGAAATAGGAAATGTGGTATTATTAACTACTAATTAAGCATAATATTTTTTAAAGGCGCGGCACAAAATTTACACTTTGTGATTATAACATGTAATGTACTTAACTATAAATTTGTTTTTTCTGCCCGCTTTTCTGTTTCAGGCAAGCTAATAACTATTTACTATATAAAATGTATAAAATAATTACTCTAATACCTAATAAAATTGAAAAAAATGACACAGGAAAATGAATCAACTTAGAACTCATACTGTTTTCAGTGAATCCTTTCAGCCGATTACAGGTGTTTACAACATGGACTGACGATGTCGATTTAAAACAAGATTGATGCAAAGGAAATTTGCTGCCAAATGCCAAAAGTTTTATAGCTCCCGTGGGAATACTTTGGCCGTGTGAATTTTTAACATCTCAGGTTAAAAAAAACTAGCGACCTTATTTTAAATGTTCTTATTCAAAATTTGATGAATGCTAATTTGAAATGGAATGACTTAGTTACTTCACTAATTAATAAATGTTTCATAATTTTGGCAGTTATCGTATACTTATAGGCCTCGTGCATTGAGTATGAATGGCCTTGTGAATCTTTACAATCAAAAGTCCTTCTACTAAGTACTTATATAATTATGAATTTAGAGAAGGGTGTGTATTTTTCAGTCCTGTTATGTACTACACAACATCATAAGCAAATGTGAAATATTTTAAGTATGCTTATTTCAGAATTAACGTGTGTTCAAAATTGGAACAAGCTGATCCTGGCCGACACCTCATTTGTCTAAAACTATTTTCGTGAGCACAGATTTATTCGATATTATGTTTCTAAACGCACCAGTTTAAAAATAATAACCTCCGCTCGTCGTGGCGTCTCGCAGGAGGGTCATTCGTCCGGAGTCCGGCCGGTACATGCGGACAAGTATCCTGTAACGACGGTACATACACACAAGTTGGGCAATTTAAACACCTGAGTACTTAAACTGCCCTGACTACTCCTCAGGTTTAGGGGAGCATTGACCTATATCCTAGCTGGACCCACAGGCAACGAAACGATCCAACCGCACCCAGCTTTATTCAGCATAATAAACTCTATTTTTTGTGAACTAGAATTCACTTCCAAACATAGATTTCAGCCACAATTTCTGAACGAAAACGTCATAATAAAATTTTGGCGCGTCCACCATTTTGATTCCTATTAGATTCGAATGGGTTCGATTTTCAAATGTCCGGGCGCGTTCAAATAATTTCTTTTGGAGATACGTTCGGAGTTTATGCTTTTTGAGAATTTATACTTGGTGCTGCTTGTAGTGCGAGGACCAGGATATTTTTAACTAATCCAAAAGTTTATTACTTGCTCTTACGCAATTAATAGATGTTTTTATTGGACCGGTAAAGGACGAGGGCGGTTGATTGTACCACGCTCCGTGCTGGACAGTAATATTTTTGGAATGTTGGTCTCAGAAACACATTGCTACATAAAAATGTTCAAAGGACGTAAAAAATACATATTTTATCGGCCTTTAGTATAAAGTCCGAAGATGGGAGATAATGTAAATGACAAAATGCTTTTATTTGTTCAAGGCTTCTTTTCATGACTTCATTGATATGTGTGGTTGATTTGTTCAGAGCAGCTGTCCTTTTAATTAAATTAAACTTATAAAGTCTTTCTGAGGATCCCTATTAGGGCATGCAATACCGCAATACCGGTATTCGTAATACCGGGATCCCGTACAAAATTCCCGCTTTTTTCAATACCGGTATTGAAAGTTAATACCGGTATTGAAGTAATACCGGAATCGGACTTTTTTAGGCTATAAATAAAGCGATTTAGATTTAGTTAGCCTTGTGTGTGTATATACTGTGAAAGCGCACTTGTTCCCAACCGTTTAATGCAGTTTTCGGCTGCTAGAAATCTACTGTTGACCATGCGTAAACCGGCACCGGATGTAAAAAAATAGTTTATTCTAAAATTTAAACTCTAAAACTGATTTCTCGTAAAAATCTACAACAAAATACAGAATATGATTGCATTTTCTTGTTTTATTTTGATGTATACGACCTTTAAACACAGTATATGCCATTTATTACAAGGAAGTCTAATACCGGTATTAATACCGGGATCCCGGTATTGAGTTGTAATACCGGAACTCAATACCGGTATTGAAAATTGTTCCGGTATTGCATGCCCTAATCCCTATACATATATCACCGGTATTAGGATTTAAAAATCAGTGATTTTTACTATTTTCAAAAAATAATCTGTAAGTAAATAAGTGTAATAAAATTTACCTATACACCTATTAGCTATTATTTTAACTACGGTAAGGCCCGTTACGCAAAAACATAATGGTGCACTTTAAGTCCCTAAGGTCCCGCGTTCAGTTCCCGGGTGGAACCACCATTTGGGATTACATCATCCTAACTAATATTATAAATGCGAAAGTAACTGTGTCTGTCTGTCTGTCTGTCTGTCTGTCTGTTACTCTTTCACGCCAAAACTACTGAACCGATTTGAATGAAATTTGGTATACATATGGTCTAGACCCTGAGAAAGAACATAGGCTACTTTTTATCCATTTATATACGGGAAAACTTTTTTAAGGCGAAGCAAAGCTCGCGGGCACAGCTAGTAACTTATAAATTATAGTTTCATTTATTTAATTTCATTTAATTATTGCTATACATTACATATCATATAATATTGTTGTCACAATGCTCTTGCTTAAAGGGCCAAAAGCCATAAAAGCCAAAGCCCAAGCCAAAAAAATATATTGCGATTATATAAATGTATATTGTATAATTATCCCTTATCTTATGTAAAATACTTTTGCAGTTCTTTGGAGAGGCTTACATCCAGTCATGGAATATGAAATTGATCCCGAATCCACGATGGTCCATATGTCCAGCAGTGGAGAAGTTATGTAATCATAGGTTAACTACCTAAACACGTCCAGTTCTCACCCCTGTCCTTATCAAACAGGTGAGAGTTGTAACATAACGGTGCTTAAACTTTAAATCCTCGTCACCCTTTTTAACTTATTTTCAAATGTAACACCGACCTTTTTTCAATCTATTTGACATCCTAATTCATCACTGGCCGGTAAGAAAAAAATACTGACCGCAAAGTTTATCAACCTCTTTGCTCCCTAAAAAAACAAACTTGAAACCGGGCTTTGAACTCGGCCTATCCTATAATGACCCCATTCACTAGTAAATGGGTCATTTTACCCCGCACCTCGGTCACTGAACTTTAACAGGACTGTAGGTTTTTTTCGATGATGGTCGAAAGGGTTCCATTTTTCATCGGGCATCCTAGAACTCAATTTGAATTATTTTTGTACCGTTATTTTCCTGATGCACATGATGACGGATTGGAGGATACATCTTAAGACCACGATCATCAAGTCATCATAACTAAATGCTTGATGTTTATAAAACACGAAGGAAGTCGTTATTGTGTTGAAAAGTTAATTAAGTATTTTTTTCAAATTCCATAACAACAAGTTTTTGCCTATCTATTTGTTATTAAATTTATTACATAGCGTAAATTTTCTCATTAATTTATTTACTAAATATAAATACTTACCAGTCGCCTTATTTGTGCCGGTAAAACAAAAATTTGCATAAACATTGACAGAAACCTTCTGAAAAAACTTACACCCATAAAATCTAATCCCGCCTGTAATCCTTAGACCGTGGGACCATGTGTGGCTGCAGTGGGTCCCTGGTGTTCCGCATTCCTGTCGGTTGCCGACCCACTGCGCCACTGCCCGCCAGCCCTGATGCCCTGATCCTGGCGAGAGATGGGACAACGGCTATCGATATCGATAGGTAAGTTCAAGGAAGATGAATAGTGTGGCGTAAGGATCGAACCATTTTGAGCATATTGCAGTGATTCCGAGAGTCTTCAAAGTGCAGTGAGGACTCACAAATGGACATTTAACTTGCATATGATACTGTTAATATATTTTTTGGGCACCCGAAGGCATTATTTCGAAATTGTTCGCAATAGTAGCTACATTGTTATGTTCATCATAACATGGTAACAGGAGAATCATCGGCATTTTCATTTTTTCACTAAGGATGGGTCCTAATACCTTTACATATGTACGTAGTTCGTAGGTTTTTATTATAATTAATTAAGCATATATCATTTCATTAACAATTACCGTTTTGATCGAAACAGAAAACTAAAATACAATACAACAATGATCATCCCACGATGCTAAAGAGATAAATCATCGAGCCACTATCATTATTTATCGATAAATCAATCACATAGATCCCATCACTACGGCGTCATTTAACGGGTCCCAGCCCTACATAACACTGTTTCCACAATCAGTGGCGTCTTATGCTTTTATACCTTCCTATTTTGCACCCTATCTAGGCCACACACGGTCTATTTTACCATAGCTGCCACAATTTTAACAAGCCTTAGAATAATAAGCCTTCTAATCAAGAATATAAGTTTTAGAATCCATCGGCTATTTTTCGTTCCGTAGGCTCAGAGTGTGATGTTTTTGTCGGGTAAATGGTTACCGTAAGTGCATCTTTGGTAATAGAGTATTAAATCATTGTATATTATCCGTGTAAGTGGCCAAGATCATTGCTGTGGCCAAGAATGTACATACACCTACTGTGCCACAAACTTATCTGTTCCGGTGACAGCTCACATAAATGTCTAATATTTCTTAGTTCTATAATATTTTAAGTTTGCTCGTATTGTTAATTCGCTCTTGCGGTGTTAATAAACCCATCTAATATTTTACAATATACAATTCATTAGTAAGTAATGATATATGGATCAATTTAGTTCGCTCTCACCGGAACAGATAAGTTTGTCGCACTGTACGTATAACTGAACTGTCGACCTACTTGACCCGTAGCCTAGCGTTGTTATAATTATAATACGGCCATCCGATCGAAACAAAGAAACTAGGCAGATCCTTTAATATGGGTACTTATATTATATCTTCTTCTTATTGCATCGGTGACAAACACTAGAGCTAGACTAGACCGTAGTGAAACGGTTACTACTACATTAGCAAACGTCGGCGTGTGAGGGAGACCGCATCAGTACATTTCTATAGTGAGCATCGTGACGCGGCCTACGGCGTGACGCTGGACGCGACCTGCGGCGTAAATAGGAGACCCGGGCCTTAACAATCCATAAGCAGCGACGCTCGCCTATCAAACATCTGTCAGATCCATACAAGTTATGTCTGATTTGACAAGAGAGTAAGAATTGTTAATTGTTAATGTTAGGTGGCGGTAACCCCACAGGATGTATGTAAGTACACAAAAAACAGGTTGATACGTCACTCAAGGAGTCTTCTTCTTTGCAACCATTCATCCCTCTTGCTAGAGCGATGTGACTTTTGATAAAGACTTATACCGAATTATATCAGCTGTATACAACACACCTTGTATTGATATTGATACATAGCCGTAAGTTAGTGGCTATATATAGCACCCTGAAAGTTATGCTGAAAGTATACTGACAGGGTGCGGGCAACCTAAGTGTCAGCTGCTAATGACACTTAGGTACCTATCTTCCTACCTACCTACATATAAAAAATGTGAATACTTACATTATGAATGCATACGTCTTTCATAACATCAGAAGAAATTGCTATTGACCTAATAAGTTGTATTCATAAACAATATTATGTTATCTGTTACAGGTACCTACTAAGAAGACAAAGAAACGTGTTTTTTAAAAACAAACCTAGGTATTCTAAAAACATTTGGTTGGCACGAGGCAAAGGTTCATGCTATGTGTGTGGGATGAAAGCGTAAATAAAAAAACAAACTAGGCCATTACGGAAACAAAACATATTCGCAAACTTTTTTATTGATGGCCAGTATTGTTTCCTATTCGCAGGTTGTTGTTTAACAAAAGAGTGTTTTGCAAAAAGGTCGGCGAACATTAAAGGTAAAATTGCATTCTTGGGAGTCATAAAAATATGTTGCGTAGGAAGACTTTTTACTTGTGACATATATTTAATTTTGTTTGTTTACGATAATACCTACACTCACGGGCAAAGACACAATTCCACTTACAAAATGTAGACACCATACGGCGTTAATCTTTTTAAAACATTTAAAAGGAAACTTTAACAAAATATTTACGTTTTTAGTTGGTAATATTCTGATGCGCCGTTAACTGTAGTTTTATATTTCAGAAAGCGTCATTAAGTTAGTTTTTTCCGTTTAGGAGTAATTTGATGATTTTCTGAATGGAACTTTTTCTTTGCCCGTGAGTGTATTTTCAATATTGCCTATAAAATATTAATTCTGGTTTTCCCGGCACCAATTATGTAAGTAGGTACGCTATGAACATCGTGAGATGTCCTTGTCCTTACATACACCACTCACGAGCAATGAAAAAGTTCCACCTGTCATTTCCGTTCCATATGCCACTGGAGCTTTTTCATTGAAAAAAAAAAAAAAAAACACGCACTCACGCCTTGTACTTAATGTACTCCCTTGCGGGGTAGGCAGAGGTGCATTGCTGCACCCACTTTTCGCCAGAGTGTTATGTTAGTCCCAATGTAATAGGGGGTGGGCCTATTGCCATTTTACGGGCACATCCAAGACCCGAGAACAAATATCTGTGTTTAAACAAATATCTGCCTCAGCCGGGAATCGAACCCGGGACCATCGGCTCAGTAGTCAGGGTCACTATTGTCACTATAACCACTACGCCATTCGGTCGTCGTAGCATATTATTACTATTTAAATATCACTGTACCTTGTCAAAGTACTTATTCATTCAGTTATTTCATTTGTATAAGTGAAGCTTGATTTGGACAAAGTACGATATACTCGGGTATTGTGTGTATGTACAAATAATTATATTTAGAAACCCTAGGAGTAGTAAGATAAAACAAAAAAGATGTAATAAAACCTCTTTATTTCCCTTTAAATATAGGTACCTAATTAGCTTATAATAACAATATATATGCTACCAATGATTAAAAAACTAGAAGGGATCCTTAAAGGACTAATGAAAATTTTAAATAATTTAATATGACCTAATTACAAACAAATAATAAATTCAGTCTTAACTATACACTGAATAAATGTTACGGATTTAATATTTTAACGCAGTCTTAATTAATTTAAAATTATCCATACTTTATTATATTTTAAAGATTGTAGGTACAATAATTATTAGTCAAAATATTTTTGATTAAATTAAAAATTTTCATTGTAAATGCAAATCTTCATTTGCTGGTTAGGATGTTATTGGGACAAAGTTTTTCTTCAGGAAAATGTTATGAAGTCGTTACAGAGCCTTATTTACAGAAGCAGAAATCAAAATGGTAACTCAAATCAATATATTTTTTGACACTTTTGAGTAGATAATTGTGATAAACATTAAAATACTTATAACTAAAAGTCTCTATACATGTGAAGAGTAGTCAATGGCCACTTATGAATATACAAAGGGAGAGAAGGGTACCATTAACTATCTTTTTGCCTCTTTGTAGCTTGTCTTTAATTCACTTAAATCTACATAATTTTGTAATTTTAACTTAAACACTAAAATGCAAAACCGACTATGTTTTCGTTAGTTTTTCAGTTCGTAGGTACCTAAATATTTTATTTAACTTTTAAGTACAAAATGATTACAAATATACAAGAATAATATAAGATATTGTTTTAGACATAAAATAATATAAAGGAAATGCATGAAATAGCAGAAATTAAAAATATTATTTTTACAAGAAAATAATCTGTCATATTACAGCGTAAGAGCTTAATCTTTGAGTATTGGGATAAGTCATTGAAGTATAACATTTTGCTCAGTTTAGTATTCAGAGATGCGGAGTCCATGATGCTCGTTCTATTGACAGCTGGAATTACCTGTGGACAAATGAAAATCAGATTTAATTAAAGTGTTAAGTATATTAATATCATAGATAATAATATTATGTATATTGTAGATACAGTATCGGTAGGCAAACAATTAAGTTGTCGGTGTTTATTTTCCGCTAAAGATGAATTATTAGGAAGCTCATGTATAAACGTACCTACATAGGTATAGCAAGATTTAAAAAAAAAAAACTAAATAAAATATGTAGGTACAAGTATGTATCTGTGTAGATATATCAGCTGTCCGAGTATTGTAATATAGACTTAAACTTGGGATTGGATGGCCCTGTCCCCACATAATATAATTAATGAATAAAATAATATTTCCTTTATCAATTGCCATCGCAGATAGGTAGGTAATATGCATACCTAGTAAAAAATATGAATACAGGGTGTTGCAAAAAGGGTATACTAAGCCGAAACCTACATGTGCAGCATGGTATATCTAAGCCCGAAACTGAAATCAGAATTTTAAAATTCGCGAAAAAAAAATATCATTTTCCATAGAAACTTTGTTGGTCACGTGACTTTTTACTATGGAAAATAATTTTTTTTTTTCGCGAATTTCCAAATTCTGATTTGAGTTTCGGGCTTAGATATACCATGCTGCACATGTAGTTTTCGGCTTAGTATACCAATTTTGCAACACCCTGTATATCATGTGTGAGATAATACGTAGTCTAAAGTAGACGTTTTCAATATCTGGTTTTTGTTGCAGATGTCGTCAGGTGCTAGTCAGGTCGGTATGCATGTGTTTTTTTACGACTTATTCTACCCCCGACATGTCGGTGCTCTAGTTAAGAACCACTCAAATGCGCGAAAATTTTATATCGAGCATAAATTTGCTGCCGATAGTTAAATTATTAGTCTAAGGTTAAACGTAGATCTAAAGATTAAATTACGATTAAACGCGACAACGCGAACGAAATGACGCTCACTATTATTATATTATATATATAAGGCGTTTTGCAAATATATTTTTTGTAAATTATTGGTCGTTTACTACTCCTTCTTTGTATTCAATATTGATATTAGTGTTATTGTCGTAATAAATGTAGCGTAGGGAATGTCTAAGATGTCGGCATGCTTTGGAGAAACAGACAAACCGTAGGAATCTATAAAAAAGTGTAATCATAAAAGCGAGCGACCACCACAAACGTCTAAAACACCCATTGCGTTATATTATTGTCTTATTTCAAGGACATTTCCAAATTTAGTTTTTTGCGAAGATGCTTTTTAACAACGAGGCATTGTGATGAACGTTTTGCAAAAAAGTTACCCATTTGTATTCAAGAAACATTTTTGTGTTTGCACAAATAAATTATTATTGTTTTGGGATACAACAACAATTACTTTAAGTTTTGAAAAAAAACTATATAGGTAATAATGGTTGGATAGCTGTTTCTAATATTCTTACACATTTCATGACCAATTTTGAATGGAATGGTTAAGCTATGAGTCCTGTGGTCACTTAAAAGTAACTTTTTTTCATTATTTATTATACACGCGTTAATTTTACATCCTGTGCATGCACTTGGTGATTTTTATTTGTGGGAAACGGAAACACGTAACTTGCAATTACAATGAAAGTGCAATCTCCTTTGGTCTACTATTTTTCAATTAACCATTCAGCGAACCTTTAAGTTTTTATTACCTTTCAATTAACATAAATTGAATCTAGTAACTGATGTTAAATAGAAAACTATTATCGACCTCGCTGAAACAGGCTGCCGATCGCATAACGCCAGGTTTTATCTGAGCCATACATTCGAACTAGTTACAAGTATCAATGGTGGCCGCTAAATGGATTTCCATGACACAATGAGACACAAAGGATCTGGTTTGAACATAAGGCGTCCAATTACAATCTTCCGATAAAGATACTAATTATAATAGAGAAGTGGGCTGCGTCTACGGATGTCCCCGGGCAAAAAACTTGGCAATACTACCCGGTGTTTGTTCTGTGCCAGCCGCACACTGGTCATCCTTGGATAGACCATGCACCTTGCACCTGTCAGTCTTCAATAAACCTGGCGTCACGCATTGCCTTAACCACTTCAGCTCAAATAAATTCAGCTTTGAGTAACTTTAGTGTATCCTAGTCAATGATAGATGTCGCTACCTGCTTCACGTTGGCTGGTTCATTACGATTTTTTTCTTTAATTACTAAATTCTTGGACACAATTATTTTATTAATTATTCAGAAATAGGCTGAAACGTGGTTAATGGATGCCGTCCGGACTTATATCGCGTGGACGTCATCGGCATCTCGGAATCGCATGGAGCGTCAACTAGAACACTTTGTACTAGGAGCGCAGAAGTGCTATGGAGCTTGACTGAAATATCTTGTTGTGTTAGTCACGTCACGGATGCTGAGTTTAGCAACGCAAACGCACTGGCTTGCCTTCTCTTGCTGCTTAGTTTGCAAGTGTTACTGGTGTTGTTATTTTAATTTCGCGTTAGAAAATCTAAAATTCTGCTGACTCAAATGACAACTAATAACCATTGTCAATAAATCAAGTTCCTTGTTCAAAGTCTGTTGAGAGCTTTACAAGCAGTGAGGAGAGAGGATACACGGAAGTAGTAAATTATTCCTTCCTTCGTTGGTAATAAGAAAAGCAAAGTATCTTCAGCTTATTACGGGGAGACGAACTACCAGGCGCGAAGCGAGACTCAGAGGTTTGTTCGTGACGTCAGCCGGAGTGTAGTGTATAGTGTGGCACGCCGCGCCGGCTGTGTGCAGGGTGTCTATGTGTGTGAAGGCGTGTAGGCGCGTCATGAAATAGCTTACGATATTTTGACGTTGTGTTGAAGCTTTTCCTCAAATCAGTCGTAACATTTGTAATGTTTGCACGAGTTCACATGTTACTCATATAATTTCCACAGCAGATTATTGTAGAAAATGTGATTTTGTTAAATTTTCTTTTATCGTTAAGGTACCTATAGAGATTAAAAAATTTTAGTCATTTAATTTTTTGGGATACATTTCTTATCGAAATATTGTCGCACACGCGCGCGGGTCGGAAACGACTTTTTCTAATTTGTAAGGTTGACGCTCCCGAGTGTGTTCACATCATGCGCCTCACACGGTCCCGGCCGGGCTTGTAAGCACTATGCGGAAACAGAACACAGGTTTGCTATTAACACGAGTATGAGATAGTGCCACTTACGTAGCACTTAACACATACAGCACTGCGTATCTATGCGTGTGTAGTGTACACCGAGGCATTTCACCTTGTTGTGTGCATAGATTACTTGAATACAGATGATTATTTTGGGGTATATTGTCGCGTGTGTACATTCCACACGCGCGAATGGAGATGCGAGTGTGTTTTTCGGTTTTGTTCGTGAGCAGTGTCTGCGCTAGGGCATGCAATACCGGAACAATTTTCAATACCGGTATTGAGTTCCGGTATTACAACTCAATACCGGGATCCCGGTATTAATACCGGTATTAGACTTCCTTGTAATAAATGGCATATACTGTGTTTAAAGGTTGTATAGGTCAAAATAAAACAAGAAAATGCAATCATATTCTGTATTTTGTTGTAATTTTTACGAGAATTAAGTTTTAGAGTTTAAATTTTGGAATAAAACATTTTTTTACATCCGGTGTCGGTTTACGTATGGTCAACAGTAGATTTCTATCAGCCGAAAACTGCATTAAACGATTGGGAACAATTGCGCTTTCACAGTATATAGGAAAACAAGGCTAACTAAATCTTAATCGCTTTATTTATAGCCTAAAAAAGTCCGATTCCGGTATTACTTCAATACCGGTATTAACTTTCAATACCGGTATTGAAAAAAGCGGGAATTTTGTCCGGGATCCCGGTATTACGGATACCGGTATTACGGTATTGCATGCCCTAGTCTGCGCTTTATGAACTAGGGGAGCAAAACGATGGAAGAGGTGCATCTAAATTCTTGTCGCTCTCAGTGGCTAACTCAGAGGTCATTTGTGAAACTGATTCACTGAATGCTGTATGTATCGTTCTATAATCATGATTAAGTTAAATGAGTGTTAACACGCATATACACAATAACTAAACCAAAATGTCTTGCCCATGTTTAAGAAAAACTAGTTTTTATTTGAATTATACCTACCTACTAAAACTAATTATTTAAAATTTCAATGCAGACCCCTTGTGTCATATTGGCAATGTTATTATGAATTTTATTGTGAACGTGATTGCCCTATTGAAATAAGCACTCTTTCATTTCATGCAGTCCTAGTATAAATTCTTAGAGTTTCGATCAGTTATTGGCACCCCCTACGCCAGTTATTGGCCACTCGGCAAACCGCGACAGTAGTGCTTCCTTTGCCTCATGTGCTCCTAATATATTTCAAAATGGTGGAATCGAGTTATTCTTAACAATGCAGAAAAGAGTTTCATTCACTCCTGAACTTCATGTTGCCTTGGTATAGTTTCATATAGTTTGGATCAGTTATTGGCCTCCAGTTAACGTGCCTCCAGCTATAATCCTCCAAAATTTAAACTCAATAGAAACTAATTCTGATGATGCCAAAAAATAGTCGTGAAATAGTCATAAATAGTCGTGCTTTCCAAAAAAATAGTCGTATCCTACTTTCGGAGTTAGAGCTATACTTTATGGAGGATTATAGCTGGAGGTCTCCAGCTATAATCCTCCAGCCTCTGCAGAACAAACGGTAAGGCCTATCGACTTGGTTAAGGTCTCAAAAAATAGTCGTGAAATAGTCGTAATGACATGCCAAATTTCAGAAATAGTCGTCAAAAGATAGCAAAGATATAAAGGTACTTTGCTGCAGCCCTGGTGGAGGATTATAGCTGGAGGTTTTGAAAATATCGAATATCTTTGGAACTACTATGACTATCGGTTTGAATTATGTCTCAAAAAATAGTCGTGAAATAGTCGCTTCTATTTATTATAATTTTAAGCTTGATAAAAGCTGTTAAATAATTATATCAAATTCTTCATACAAATCAAAGTGGACGAGAATGCCAAAGCAAGCCAGTACACAAAAATAATGGCACCGTAGCATTGAAGTACTCATGTCGAATTTATCTATAAATCATTTATTTCGTCATACTTTGCATCAATAGTATCTAAACTAATCTTGGGTATGACATTTTATTGCTTTTGCTCTTAGCCTTTACCTTACTGTGTACAGAGAAAACGTATGCCTATACACGCACACATTTATCTCTGTTATCTTGACAAACGATAGCGATGACGACTACGGCGAAGTAGTACCTAGGTCAGTTATTGTCATCCCTTACTATTCCGTGATCAGACAAATATTGCTATCCTTGTCTCCTTTCTAACCGGCATGCATCGCACGCATAGAACGCGTGAACGAACGTGTCATCGGTTGCATCTTGACAAGCGATAGCAAAGCGGTATTTATTACGTCCCTTACTATCCCGGGATCACACAAATAGTGCTGTCTTGTTTTTTTTATTAGCGTTGATGTGGCCGTCACCTCCGCCGGTGAAATTGGGATTAGTTTTATTGAAGACGCAGTACAGGGTAGCACTCAAGCGATAAGAATAAAATACGGTGTTTGAAATATAACTCATTTAATTACAATCACCGGCCGAATGTTCTTTTATTTATACTTAAGTTATTCATTAAACAATCTTTAGGTAGATTAGGTTTCATACAATGATCTCAGTATTATTTGACTATTACCTATAAACATATTTAGTTTAATTTAAAATAATCACAGTTATTTTATTGCTAAGTAATAATATAATATTGACGTAGTTCAATAAAAAAAACATGGTATGAACTTAAATATGTAATTATTTCACTATTAAAAAATAATTATTTTCTAGCCCTATATCATAATAAGCTTAAGTTGAAGTAATCACAGATTGTTCATTAGTAGGTTTAGGTAAGTATAATCACGGTTATTGTCATAATGAAATATAACTCATTTAATTACAATCACAGGCCGAAAGTACTTTTATTTATTCTTAAGTTATTCATTAAACAATCTTTAGTCACGTGACCAACTAAGTTTCTATGAAAAATGATATATTTTTTTCGCGAATATTTAAATTCTGTTTTCAGTTTCGGGCTTAGATATACCATGCTGCATATGTAGCTTTCAGCTTAGTATACCCTTTTTGCCACACCTTGTATAATGGTTTTAATAAATATACCTAAATAACTTCGTAGGTGATTATAGGGTATCTATAATGCCCAGATAACTGAATCCTGTAGGTGTAGAACTTGCAAAAATTATCAACAGCCACTGTAGCTTGCGACGTTATTGAAGAACACACGTAAGCTGCGCTGAAAAAAAAATAAGGCAAATTAACGTCTTATTAATAAAAATATTTGTTTTTTTTTTAATATTATATACATATATATATGATATACGAGTAGGTAGATACGAGTAGTAATAACGTTATTTCACCTAGACTATTTGTTTGGTAATTTATTGTCATTTGGAGACCACAGCAAACAGTGGAGTAAAATTTCTTATCAGTAACTTATTGCAACAATTACTTGAAACTGCGAACTTTTGTGCGAAAAGGGTAGAGTAGAAATACTGTTCATTAGTGTATTCACCTTTTTCAATATATATGTCCCATAACCGACCTCTATTGTTTTTGAGCGAAAGAGATAGCTGAGAAAACAATTTGGCTTTTGTCCAAAACCGGTTTGGTCGGACGGTGCGTTTGAAACTTGTATGAAATTTCACAGGGTGTGAATTACTTACATAGGTATTTAGTTCAGAAACACGTTTTTGTCTCTTGTAGCTGATAGGTACAAATGAGTTTTGACAAGTAAATTGGCTGTTATAACTTTATCAACTTCAGCACCACAACACTGTATAGGCCTAGCATAAGCACAATACCATATGAAAATAGTGATAAATTCTTACCCAGGATTTGGTATCTGGTAATCATGTATTCGGAGCCATTGCAGTTTTTAAGCGCATTACATCAATGGAGTCATGATAATTTATCGGCGCATTACATCGATAGGCTGTGTTTTCACCTGAAATAATAATGGGTAGGCTTATAGGTAGGTTACACATATATTTTTTTAATACATATATTTATTTGCCTAGTTTCATTCAGAAATACAAACAATAACGCCTTTTTTTGCTATTGAGGGGTAAATATCCACATTTAACCAGGACTACCATATGTAGGTAATCGATGATACCCACATATTTTCGTATCTACTAAGATATGTACATGAATGCCTTGATTGCATGTATGCACAATTTACTCGCTCATAGTGTAAAATTGCTAATTTATTAACAATCCCCATACATATTAAGCATAGATATTAAAAAAATAATTTGGCTACGTTACTTCAATAAAAAATCATGTTAATAAATAAGCTGAGCATAACAAAATGGGATGGCTTGCTTTGATATTGAGTTTTAAAAAGGATACTTACTTGCAATATTCAAACATAGCACTCACTAAACACTCTTATCTGCATCCACTAATATCTTTTAGAATATAACATCTTGAATATTCATTTGCGTATAGAGCACTCACAATATTTTAACAACCAAAAATAACACCGATCGTGACCATAGTTTGCACTAAACTGTAAACAAATTATCAAACAAAACATGCAAAATACTAACCCCAACTTCACCGGTGGCGGCGCGCGGCGGCGGTCACATAAGGGACGTAATAAATACCGGTTTGCTATAGCTTGTCAAGATGTTATGCGGTCGCTCACGCGTTCTATGCGTGCGATGCATGCCGGTTAGAAAGGAGACAAGGATAGCAATATTTGTCTGATCACGGGATAGTAAGGGATGACAATAACTGACCTAGGTACTACATCGCCGTAGTCGTCATCGCTATCGTTTGTCAAGATAACAGAGATAAATGTGTGCGTGTATAGGCATACGTTTTCTCTGTACACAGTAAGGTAAAGGCTAAGAGCAAAAGCAATAAAATGTCATACCCAAGATTAGTTTAGATACTATTGATGCAAAGTATGACGAAATAAATGATTTATAGATAAATTCGACATGAGTACTTCAATGCTACGGTGCCATTATTTTTGTGTACTGGCTTGCTTTGGCATTCTCGTCCACTTTGATTTGTATGAAGAATTTGATATAATTATTTAACAGCTTTTATCAAGCTTAAAATTATAATAAATAGAAGCGACTATTTCACGACTATTTTTTGAGACATAATTCAAACCGATAGTCATAGTAGTTCCAAAGATATTCGATATTTTCAAAACCTCCAGCTATAATCCTCCACCAGGGCTGCAGCAAAGTACCTTTATATCTTTGCTATCTTTTGACGACTATTTCTGAAATTTGGCATGTCATTACGACTATTTCACGACTATTTTTTGAGACCTTAACCAAGTCGATAGGCCTTACCGTTTGTTCTGCAGAGGCTGGAGGATTATAGCTGGAGACCTCCAGCTATAATCCTCCATAAAGTATAGCTCTAACTCCGAAAGTATGATACGACTATTTTTTTGGAAAGCACGACTATTTATGACTATTTCACGACTATTTTTTGGCATCATCAAAAATAGTTTCTATTGAGTTTCAATTTTGGAGGATTATAGCTCGAGGGACGTTCCAGTTAGCGTTGCGTTCGTAATTCATTCTTTTGGAATTAAAATTAAAAAAAACGCTCATATTCAGTTCAAAAACTAAACTCCTCAATCGAAATTCGAAATCTCGATCACTCGTCATTAACTCATTAGTCACATTAACATTATGCCACGATGAAAATGACAAATAACTATGAACGTTATTTTGTTTCGCGAATTTTCATAAGTCTCAAAGAAACGCCTAGTATAATTAGTAGCCAGTAGAAAATATGCCAGTCCAATCACACGGTTTTCTGCCTTGTACTAGCGCAAGTACAATGCGCAAAGTGGGAGTGTGGTTATGTAAGCGCCTGTCACCTGATGCAACCACTCGAGATATTGGCGCAGAAGCCTTGCCATTAGAAAATATCCGTGTAATATGTCCACTAGGCGTAGTTTGACATACATTCGCTTGTTTTGTAGTCGTGAAGGTTACTTTATAAGTGTTGACGATTTAGAATAGGGACTTGATCTTCATGTATTTGATTTACACACTTATTAGATTTGGTGGAAACATTCATTATTGATGTTCAAAGATAAGAAATAAAAACCTATGAATATTTAGACAGGCTCTAAAATAAGTGTTAAGAATTTTATTCGTACATGCTGGCAGATAGGACCGGCACACCACCTGTGCATAATTGCCTCACTAACAAAGACTCTGTGTATAAAATTTTAAACATTTTATTTTTAAACTAGAAATTAATGTGTAAACCTTTGATATATCGGAATTTTATGCGGTAAAACCATTTTATATTACCTATATCATGTTCAGTATTTTATGCGTATGGTATCGAAGTTAAGTTGGGGTCTGGTGAATTCAGATGAAATTTTTGGTTGTATAATGTGCTGTCGACGTCAGTCGGCGAGAATAGAATATGGTTTCATATGCGATTAACCTTTTTATAAAGCGTTTGATATTTAAAAATATGGCAACATTATGTAGCCGAATCAGAAAAACGTTAACCCATTCATTTATGGGGAATTATCATTCATCATTTTCATCCAAAAAGTTAGTTCACCCTCTGATCGAGTTAGATCCAAATAATTGTAACTCTATTTTTACTTACACGGCTGATTTCCAAAATCAAACCGATAGGAACAATAAAATAGGCACCAGGTTGGATCGGTTCTAGTGTTCACTAGGATAAATATTTGTGTCCAAATAAAATGAAACCAGTTCCTTAAGTTTATTGACTCCTTCGACTTTTTCCTTCATGGTATTCGTATGGTATTGGAATTTTCTATACTGAGATATTTATAGATTTAATTACTTATTTGTTTTGGTTGTAACTTGGGCGAGTTAATTTTATTTACTTCTTTGGGATGTTTTTATATACTTCTACAAGCAAAAAGATATGAGATGATACTTCCTTCCACCACATGGGACAATTGGACTGATTACCTACTGCGATAAGTTTCATTGAGCAAATGCTATTAGCATTCAAAATAATTCATGATTACATCCTGCTCTCGTATAAAATATTCAATACAAGGCACAGACACAGAGCAGAATGGTTCGATATTCAAATTAGCGATCGACAAATAAGTTATATATCTGGCGTGCGCGGGAGCAATAATACAATGTCTGGCAAATTATTAATGTACGCAATTTGGCACGTCGGTAAATAATGATTTTGTTCTTTGCATAAATAAAATGGCACCTGCTAGTATGCCCATTTAATTATTTAAGCATAAAACCTTTAATTAGAGGTACCAGCTGTCGTCCGACCTTGTATTGCACCTTTGTAATGCGACATCAAGTATTTTGCATCGCAAAAAATGCACATTTTAAACTTCAATTCGTGCTCGCTACATGCCAGTTACTGCCAAGTAATAAGTAATGTGTACCGCGCACTCTGACAATTGTTATATTATTACGCCGTCAAATATAGATCCGATTGACATTTTATTTTGAAGTCAAATACATTCTGGTTTACGAGAGAATAAATTTTGTGGTCAAATTAGGGGTCATTACATTAGTAATGAGATCTAAGACATATCATAATACAGCCAGAAGGCACAAGGTACGTTTTTATTTGATGAGAACCGACAAATGTAGAAATCAACATGCGAGGCAGAAGCGTATGAGCAAAAAGTTATGGCCAAGCTAGGGATAGTGACCTATGATGACGCAATGCCAAAAACATCAGGCCGCACTGCAGCCGTCAGTGTTCTGAGCTTCGCGACTCGCGAGGTCAAGGAGGTTCATTCGGGAAATATTAAAAATAAAAAATGTTTGGAACTTTTTTTGGACTTTGCGCGATTTTCCAAAAATCTCTGAAGTTGGTACTGAAATAAAGTTTTTTCAATATTTAATAAGTACCTAAGTAGGTAGATTGTTATTTGAAAATTTTGAAATAACGTTTAGGTAATTCATGTTTAAAAGGTTTATTAGCATAGAGCACTGTCTTGATAAAATCAACGTTATTGATTGACGTAAAACACGTCATTATTATACCTAATTCTTATTGAGTTCCTGTGATTATACTTTGTAAGGTAAGTATAGCATGAACACTTTGACATCTGTCAAATCCAGGTTTTCCTGGGAAAATTTATTTTATTCCCTATTTCATGACAAGTCACTGGATGATTACCACGAAACATAAGCAGCCAAGTGAAATTAAAAATAAAACAGGAACGATGCGTTCCCAATTTAGACTGTCGACTTTTAATCGTATGGTTGGGTTCTAAATTCAAAATGGTCCGATCGGCGTCATAATTTTCATGGCCCATGCATTTCAAAATTACATGAAGTTCACTTTAAGAGATGAGTAGGTATAATGCATTCATAAGCAGCAGTTTATATTCTTTTAAACCGTGGTTAAATAAAATGGTTTTGTTTGATGTCGCGGGCGCGTGTCTCGTGGTATCGCGTTCGCATCTATTTTGAACTCGGGCGGGCATGCGGCCGGTTGTTGAACTGGAATAATTCGGCAAACACAGCCATATTACCACAACACGCTTGTTAATCTGCCCCACACTCCCGCGCGTGGCTCGTGGGCCGATTATAGCCATATAGGTGCCCACCTTACTGCCTACTCAATGAACCGCCATTAGGACTTTGTTACAAAACTTACAATTAATTTCGGACGCAACGAATTAATTTGTAAGTGACACCGAACGTATACGTATTTGTGTTTTAATAATGTTGTTTATTTTGTTTAGGTGGTTAATTATAGAATCGTTAAGCAATTAATTAGACTGACGACGGCGGCGGCGATACGGGGGCGATTGCGTGTGTGTGCGTGTGAGTGTTTGTGTGTGTGTGTGTATGCGAGCGTGAGACAGCGCTACAGAGTGATAGCGGCGCTAGTGTGCGTGCCGCGTCTGTGTGCCGCGCGCCTGTGTGTGTACGTGGAAGCGCGCGATGAAATAAATATGTCCGGTCAACGAACTCGCGCTCCATAAAAATCCGCGATACTGGCCGAAAATCTGGCAGAAAGCTGAAAATCTTTGGCGAATTCGTCTACAATTAAAAAAATGTGCTCGTCTCGCCGCGTTGATTGACCCCGCCGCGTGATCTGAAATCTAAATTAATTTGGTCCTTTTTTCGGCATCCGAATATGGTGACCAGGAATAGGTGGGATTACTGTGCAATGAACTTTAATATGCAGCGGGCGGCTCGCGCGTCCGCCGGCCAGCTGCCGGCCTCTTTGTTTCGAATCACTAATTTTGGCTAGAACTATTTGGATAAAAAATGACACAAACAGGCGGGTAGAAATGAAAAGAGAAGCTTGAGGATCCAACAAGAATGGAGATGAAAACACCTAAATAGTGACAGAAATATGCGTTTCAAACAGTATGTATACTTATAAAGGAAATGAAAAAAAAAGGCTATACTCACAGTGAAATCCAAATTTGAATGTTCTGTGACGCGGCCGAGTTGCTATCCGTTTCCCGATGGATCCAGCATTGTGCAAGTCTCGAGGCAGCTCGCTTCCGGGTCGCCGCGCGTCAGCTGATCTCCATCCACCTCGCAACTGTCGCCTCCTTGGTCTTCGACTGTTTTTTTCTGCATATTTTCGGCCAGTATTATGCAAGAATGGATCCTTATTCGAATATTTACAAATGCATCGTAAGTGTTGAGCTGTCACACCAGCGTTCTAAGTTCGAATCTTCTTTTTGTGCACGAGGAGGTCTCCTCGGGGCGCGTGCCTGTCAGACCGACCAGTCTTCGTCCGCAACACATTTTCGACAGACAGGAAAGAGAGGGTTAGTAAACTTCAGTGGGATCTAGGCCGAGCATCTTCGACGTTTAGTACTGGCCGGTGGGATCGAGAACTTTGACTTCCATTTTCTTAATAAAATTCAATCAATACAGACCAGTGGGGTCCAAGCTCTTGGTTGCCATGTTTTTTCGAGCTAGTACTGTCCGGTCGGGTCAAGGATCGCCATTTTGTTTAGTAGAGTCCAGTGGGGTCCAGGGAGAGAATATCCATGTCACTGATCACTGAGGGGGCACGCGGAGGTCGCGATGTTTTTTTTTTTAATACACAACGGTGCGTCCGCGCGGGAGTCAGGTCGGCCAATGGCGCGCGCTGCGCCGGCGCAGGTTTATAAGTTAGAAATGCGGTTACCCAGCGCCGCCTGGCGGCGAGTGGCGGCGACTCGCGATTGAGTTTTCCGAGGATCATCCCGAGATTATGATTGCGGTAAAATACGATGGGAGCGCCGGTCGGGGGCTCGAGATAATGCGCTCCACTCGGTAGTCAATTGTTTTCTGTATCTTCTGAGTCTGTAGTTTTATGCTCGCTTAGTAGTCGCTTATCGCAGTGCGAACACCACGCAATGTTATTGCAATATTTACGATCATGTGTAATAACTTCGTAGTCGATCCTTAAAGTGCTACGAGATTTCGTAGCAAATGCTACAATATGTACATTATGGTCCAAATTATAGTCCTAAAACCCTAGTTGGTATGTGATATTTTATATACTTAGATACATCCATAATTTACTATGAATAAATTCTAAAATAACTTGTCGAGTTTCACTCAGCTATGTATCAATTGAAATGCCAATATGTTTATTAAGTCCCGGGCCAATTAGTAGCTGAAGTAAGTAAATACTACATAAGTACATACCTAGGGACTTACATAAGAGACCCACCTAGATAGATCTGTTATTTGCGACTCGTTTCATCGCAGTTAAGTAGTTTTGCTAAGGGCCTGTACACACTATATACTTACTCATAATATTTCCTTACATTTTATTTTAAAACCTAGTAGGTATTTAAATAAACAGACACAATAAGATATGATATACATATCTTCTATGCCAATCGTGAAAAAAAACTAAATTATAACTATTATACCTAATATTATAATTAAATTTATCTGGACATGTGTTAGTAGAGAAAGTATAAGTAATTTCTTAAATTCATCAAAAATATTTTTATCATGATTATAATATTAGGTACTTATGTTAAGTTAGTGTAATATGGCCTTTGTGCGTCTAGAAGTCTATCCTATGAATTACTAGCTTTTCCACCCGTAATACCTTTAGGTGTCTGTCTGGTAGCCAAAGACGGAACTTAAAACTATATTTTATGTGTATTTACAACCATTTCCCTGTTTTAGCGATACTAAACATTAGAAATACTATACGGTAGCATACCATAACAGAGTACTACCTATACCTATGTTATGTATAAAAGAGTATTATTAGTAAATTAATTAATTAAACAGTGGACATAAGGCAGATTTTTAAGAAATAAGTAGTATCTAGACAGGTTACTTCAAGAATGAAAATTAAAAAGGACCGAAGCAGTCACGAAAGAAATCTAAAAAACCGGCCAAGTGCGAGTCGGGCTCGCGCACAAAGGGTTCCGTAGCAGCAAATATAATATTACAGTTAAATCAACCTATCTCAAAAACTATAAGAGATACTTTGATCAAACCAAAAATCGTTGAAAGAGTTAATTAGCATGCATCACCTCTATTTTTTTTAGAATTTTATACCCCGTAGTTATAAAAATAGAGGGGGGGGGACATACTTTTTACGACTTTGAGAGCTGATATCTCAAAAACCGTTCACTTTAAGAAAAATGTTTTTTAGAAAACTTTATATCATTTTAAAAGACCTTTCCATTGATACCCCACACGGGTATGTACATCGAAAAAAAAAAATTCATCCCTCAGTTACATGTATGGGGGGCCCCACCCCCAATTCTTTTTTTTACTATTTAGTGTCATATTTTTGTAGCGGTTCATACAACACATATTCCCATCAAATTTCATCACTGTAGTACTTATAGTTTCCGAGTAAATCGGCTGTGACAGACGGACAGACGGACAGACGGACATGACGAAACTATAAGGGTTCCGTTTTTGCCATTTTGGCTACGGAACCCTAAAAATGTATATTAACTAAGAGTTTCTCAGTAATTCTACCAAGGTGTAATGAAGTGTAGGAGGTGGTGGCTGGGCGAGCCGGCAGCCACTAGTACTAGACAATTTCCTTTTCCTAGTCGCGGTGAAAACGGCTTTTCTCGCATAACAACCAAAGGGCCTATTGCATGATTGGTTAGCAACTAGCCGCAGAACTAAGAAATAAGTAAGTAAAATAATATAAAATAATAGTATTGAGAATATAACACCATGTACACACTTAGTATGCAATAAATCATTTGAATTTGAATATGTTTTTTCAAATAATAGGTAGATAGATATACTTATTTATAGTTTGGTTTTATTAAAATAATAATATCAAATGTGAATAAGAGAACGCATCCCAAACAGTGGCTCACAGATGAAATCCACAATCTTTATATTAAATTATGATTGACACCCTTACTTCACGTGTAAGTGATTATCCTAACAAAAGAAAAATTAAGATGCTTCTAAGTATTGTTATATATAAATGGCATTGGCAATCTATTGGCATTCATAATCAGCGCCCAGAATTCTTAGAAACCGATCAATTGAAAGGCGTATCCTCTTTCCTGTCCCACTTATCTCCTAGAAGTCAAAGGTTACATTAAAATCTTCATTACAATGTAGGTTCAATGTAACATTCAATTCAGATTTAATTTCTTAAGTCCCTAAGCTAGACAATACGCTAGGTTCATAAATAAAATTAAAAAAAAAACTCACACACACAAAGTTACACAAAAACGACTACGCAGCGAAAAATACGGTTAAGTAAATAATAATTAATCTATTTATTTAGTATGTTTAAAATTATAGTATAGTAACATAGCTACTGTGCACCGACCAATCATAGCAATCTTGTATGTAGTCTAAACCAGTATGTGTTAGATATGGTTATTTCCTAACTCATCTGAAAACGATTTCTTTTGTGGTTTGGTTTTTAGAAAATTTTAGTAGAGTTGACGCACGAGCACAATATATATACCTAGATGCTATGTATGAAGCTATGCTTAACCCATGTCTGTAGTTTTATATGTATAAAGTAGCTAAGTACCTACTATAATTACGAGTACTATATGTATTATAAAATGGTCTGAATTCTTGACTTATTCCCAAAAGACCCTTAGACCCCTTATTATTTTAGGTAAGTATAAAAAAACAGTATTCAAGATTATTCTTTTATCACTAAAAGCTATGTACCTGTACCTATCGTAGTTGTCAACTGCAGTAGTGAATAGGGCTGCGGTGGTCGATATCATCTGATACGGGTATGGAAAACACGTCTTGGTAATAGCCAGGTTTCTATAGTTCCGGGAGGCGGGTTTCTAATGAGAACTGCTCTGATCTCCTGATCTCTGTGAGCCCGAAATACTTTGTTTTTAATTAAGAAAATGGTAGAAAACCTGTGAGTAATTGAGGACTCTGAAATAGTAAGTCAACGTGCAGATTTCAGTACAATTTATGATATTCTTCTCCTAGGAAATAGCTGAGTCATCCCGGGTCAAAATTATCACTTATTTTATTTAAACGTCCTATATTTTTAAGGTAAAGGCAAGCCCCAAAGACAAAAAATATATACTTCTAAGGTAAAAGGCATTCTTAAAAAACAAAGTTTCAAAGCAAAACCAGTCTTCCATCCAAAGGCGAAATCGAACAGCCGGCAAAAGTACTAGGAGTGCAGAGACTTTACGTAAGTGTCGCTACGTGCGTCGCCTAACCAATTTCAAACGCTCATGAAACCAAAAAAGCAATATTTGTCGTTCGGATCTAACTGTTATTGTCTTAGCAATAAGAACGTAAGGAAGTACAAAGTGTTAGTCAGAGCTGGCTTGCCACTGTACGCAATTGCTATCTGCACGTATTTCTGCCTTCGTACCGATAGGGTGGAGGGGTATCATATTCACTTACTTTCGTATATTTATACAGTCGCTAGCAATGAAAAAGTTGCAGTGACGTAGCACAAAAATACTCCTAAACGGAAAAAAAAACTAAGCTCCATGACGCCGCCGTTTACAATATTGTAGCACATTTTAATAGAAGGTAAGTACATTAGAATACTACCAACTAAAAACGTACTTAAATATTTTGTTCAACTTTAAATTAACTTTAATATTAGAAATAGTTGCATGTATTGTCATGATGAATTTGATCTGTTATATACATAAACTATTAAATACATAAACTAAGCCCGATTAACCTATGTCATACATAGGTAGGTTCCCATAACTGTAGTTAATGTTGCTTTACTGAACTAAAATCGCGAGCAATGTAAAAGTTCCACGCACAAAATGCCGATACCAAAAGGCCCTAATTTATAAACATTTCATTAAAAAAATTAACACAATATAGGTCGGTACCAATGAAAAATATATCTGTATCTTAAATATAACCTTATTTAGGTTATGATGAAACAACTTAACAAACGGAAAACAGCATGTTTTATGTATAATAAATTAAGTCATAAAACTTTTGATTCTTATTATCATACTACTGTTTACAATGAACACTGCTTAGAGGAAATGCATGTATCGGTGCCTGGTAGCAAAACTGCACGAATGCATACAACTACCATTGTGACTTGTGCATTTCGGACATACCGTAAATGTAGGTGTATACGGTCGAATATTCAACATCGATAACATATACACGTTTGTAGTAAACGGGTGAAAGTCAGATTGTTTTGTTTGATGTCATTCCCTATGATGTGATCGCAAGCAATTGCTATTTCTCTACACTATTCTAGAATCTGTACTGTTTATCAGAATTTTTCAATGTTAGTTTGGTTAACTTTGAAAATATGTTAATATTGTCAGCCCATGAAATTTACTTAATTAACTACCTACCGACTTTTTGAAATAATATTTGTGTCACGCACACCTGTTGTTATTGTCACAATTTGGTGTTTACTCATTAGAAAACTTAAGACGTAAGTAAGATTATGAATGAAATGAACTAAAATAACTTTTCTCGAGGCTTCTTTTGTTTTTGAATTGCTTTTGAGAGTCTATAACTGCCGTATTCCACACATTTCAGTAAGTACAGTTTTCTTGAGCCTTTTTTATTTTCTAAGTCACTCATGTTGTTTTTCACTTTATTTAAAATAATCACACCTACGTGCAAGAATAAATATAAATAAATGATTAATCTTTTTCACTATGGGATATGACAACATTTTCTTCGAGTATAGTTGAGGAGAAATTTTGCAAAAACACGCACTCACGCCTTGTACTAATGTACTCCCTTGCGGGGTAGGCAGAGGTGCATTGCTGCACCCACTTTTCGCCAGAGTGTTATGTTAGTCCCAATGTAATAGGGGGCGGGCCTATTGCCATTTTACGGGCACATCCAAGACCCGAGAACAAATATCTGTGTTTAAACAAATATCTGTCCCAGCCGGGAATCGAACCCGGGACCATCGGCTCAGTAGTCAGGGTCACTAACCACTACGCCATTCGGTGTAACAACTAGTCATAGTTAAATAAAAACTTAATAGAAACTGCAGTAAGAGACAAATCTAAGTAATAAATACGGTTCCCCTCATCTGGCCTAATCTTTATTGCCCTAAACTCGTTTCGCATACCTCGTAAGGTCTAAACTTTTTTGGTAGAATCATCACTTCGTCAAGACTTATGTGGCATAAGACTCGTTTCGTCTAAAACTCTTTTGGCACAAACTTGAAACACCTAAGTCTCGTTTGCTCTAATTGTTCGTATTGGTATAATCTTGTTTCTCCTAATATTATCTTTACAAATACTATATTAAGTATGTTTTAAATGTAGAAATTGTGGTATTTTTCTCCTACATCCCGAAAATCACGATATTAAATGATCAAAATATCGAAAGTGAATGACCATTATAATTATTACAAACGCCATTAAACCCCATGGGATCGAAACCTAAAGATAGGTGCGACGACGAGCAAAGCGAGGAGGAGCGTGTTAGGTGCACATTATCGTCAAAAGCAAAGCGGAGCGCAGCGAAGCGGAGCGGAGCGTTTCCCACATAGCGGCCACAAATACAAGGCACCAGTTTGCGCTATGTAGGGAGACGCTTCATCAAAGTTAAAGCCAAACGAATATGATAACTTTATATAACCTATGCCATAGCATTATTAGGCTATTCAAGATTTGGCTATACCATTATTAGGCTAAACAAGATTATGCGAAATAACTTTTTAATAAAAGAGATTTATGCCATACGATTTTCGGCGAAACGAGATTTTGACCAAACGTTACTATGCAATACGAGATTAGGCAAATAAATCTTAGGCCAAAAAAGGTAGAACCAATAAATAAAATAATCATCTTTGCCCCAGACAGAAAGAGAGCGGAAGAATCTTCTGTTTCGCCGTTTGGTGACATCTACCAGGGGAGCACACTTCTGTGGAAGTGAGATAGAGTACTTATCGTTCACGACATCGACTAGCACTTTGTCTATGATGCATTTTAGTTCGGAATAGAGGAGCCGTGGAGTGCCTTTGCG
Source organism: Plutella xylostella (assembly GCF_932276165.1). Taxonomy (NCBI): domain Eukaryota; kingdom Metazoa; phylum Arthropoda; class Insecta; order Lepidoptera; family Plutellidae; genus Plutella; species Plutella xylostella. The sequence continues at coordinate 4,891,155 of NC_064006.1, read as the reverse complement.
TGCCATTATACAAAATATGTAAACTTATCGGTTTTATGAATGTATTATACTTAATATAAAAAGAATCAGCGTTTGTGTATCTAAGTATTGAAGTATGTAGTGTATTAACATTATAGCACAGGAATCCTATTATTCTTTGGCTAGTAAATAACACTCTATTCAATCAATGATATCACTCTTGTTACATACTTTAGCCAGCAATAAAAAGTTTGAAGGTACTAGGTAAGTATTCGTTTTATTCAAGTTTACTGGTATCAGGCAGAGTTATAATAAATTCAAAAACAGTGACCTTAATCCCGGAATGCCCGTAATAAAAAAGTTAATAGTTTATTTTCACTGTTTTATAATAATATTAAATAAACTAATAATAGAAAACTTATATTTGACTAGATACTGTATACTATATTTACAAATGTTGGTGGCGCTCTTCTGTTGCACCCCACCCAAAGGTACCCATAATGCTGCCTGGCGTACCTCACCCAAAGGTTATCCCGGGCGATACAAAGAGGAAACGCAGCCATACGTATACACACACCCACATAACTTTAGCATTTACGATTTAGTAAATATTCACTGAATATTCGTGTGTTTATTGGAAATGGCGACTCCACATATTCAAATTCTATTAGCAATAAGTATGCCAGACTTGAAAGTGTTTAGCAATGACCGTGGGATGAACAGTTTATATAAAAATATAAGCATACTTTAAAAGCTAATGCTCTTTTAGTTTATGATATCCGTGTACTTTAGTGATATAATTTCGCTGGTATAACACGTGTTACAGTGACAAAACTGTTTATCACAGTTTTCTGATAAGTGAGCCGATGCAACAATGTGTGTAGGTACTTCAGACGAAAATATAAGATATTAGATGCTTTTAGGTATAAATCGCAAGAAATAACAACAATATATATCTAGATAGAACATTCACAGATTTTGATAGCTCACATCCTTCTTGAAATATTCATTATGAAGCATTTCGTTACATACGGTGAACCCATACTTTTCACATTTAATTACTACAAATGGCCAGGCCCACTGCCGATCTTTAGTGGATAACCCATGTGAATTTAGAAGTGGACATGGATTGGTTCACAGCAACTCTTAACTAATAAGCGGTTTATTAAACTCGGTTTGTTGCCTTCAGCCTGAATTAGAAATGTAAAAGTCATTGACCCATGATAGCGAGGACATATACCTAAAAAGGTACTTATGTATAAGTTTTCCGCAACGTCCAATGAGTTTTCACAGAAATGTTCATATTTAATAGTTTGATACTTTTTAAACTCGATGACATTATAATTCGATTCTAATTGGACATTAATTTTTTAACGCTTGTAATAATAAAAAACTAACAATTTACTTTTTAAAGTTTAGTGACAATTTCTCCATCGTCGGTTATCTAACCGACAGAGATTAATTTATAAATTAAACGTCATCTCCATATAAAATTCATGACAGATGTATCAAAAGTTAACTACTACTCCCTGGTTATGCTCTAACCGAGAATGGAGAAATTGGCACTTAGACTGTTAAAAATTACAGGAACATAAATCGCTTCAGATCTTCGCTAACATAAAAATCACTTTTCACTAAAACCTTTGTCATCTACTTATCTGTTTCAAAGCTGTTTATCTAAACTCTAAATATAAACTGATTAAATTACAATGACGTATGTATGACGATGTATTTATTTTGTAGTCTCTGAAAATAAATTTCCTATACCGAACTATTTTTCAGGATTGATGATATATACCATACGCACAACTTCAGCGCAAATCTTATTTACTAATCTTTAGTGACGGACACGGCACATTATGGTATGTCCATTTACTTACGTATTATATTATGTCCCTTAATACTATAATTCAGTACGCACGCACTTTGGGAAAATTCCAGTAAGTACACATTAAGTACATTACTATTTTTAGTTCATTTGTCAGTTACAATTAAGACACGTAATTAGCGTAAAATCAGTTTCAATGATTTTAAGATGAATTGAGGTAGGTTGAGATGAAGAATTTACATGCCTATTGTATTGTCTCAACTGTGTAAAGTTAATATAATGTATGTGTTATTTCAACAATTTAATAAGGTATGAATATTTTCATCTAGTATTATACATAATAAGAGTTGGGGTGCAGAAAGAAGCGTCTCGAGGGACGAATAAACTGTACTTCATACACGTCCGGCGCACTTTGAACAGTCAGTGACTGACGCTATTCTGACTGGCTTTTTCTTTCACCACGGTGACTTACCCCTAAGTCACCGTGAGTTACTTAACCACACGGTGACTTAACCCTAGTACAGTTTTAGTAATTCTTACCAACACGCTAAGAAGATGATGTACTTATATTTTATTTACCAATGATTTAGATTCGATCATCAGCCAACTGTAGATAAGATGCCACAAATGATGTACTCGGTCTTCTTCAAACAGCACAGTCAGCTACTTGTCTAGTGGTTCTTGATTCAGCGTACCTACTTAATTTACCTGGTTTAGACCTCGGTGTCTCGTGCTAGGTTTATGAAGATGCTTTACAGTATAAAGTTGTTCTATATTTTATGATTTTTCCATCTCACATCTTTCTGGATTAACTGAAGAATGACTGATGATGTAAAAAATTATGACTAATTCAAATCATTTAGGAAATAATAACATTTCAACTTAAGATTTTTTAATAACCAAGAACAAATCAATAATTTAATACAGATAATTTAATTTATTGTAATTTTATTGGGTCTAGAATTTTATTAGTTTCAATTTATTGTATTTTGCTAAATTTCATTAATATATTTTTATTGGCCTAAATATTTGCATGCCTGTAAGGTGAAATGTGCTGAACTGATTATAAAATGTAACATCATATGTATGAACCACATTTGACGCAAATAAATGTCTTTGTCTTTGTCTTTGATAGGTAAGTATATTGCAAACAAAATTAATGATAGTCATTTTTCACTTAAAGAAATTCATGTATTTTTCATAAATAATTCCATGTTATAAGATAAAACATTTTGATTTATTTATGACGTTCTTTAGTTCTAAGTTATACTAAATATAACTACAGATAGTCATGTTTGATGTAACTTTGAGTAAATTTTATAGAAATAATATATTTTCCTAAGCCGAAATAAAATAAATTCAACTTTCAAAATTCAGAATTCAGAACTTATTTGGACTTTGCGTTGAATTCTTTTGTATGGGACTTTTAATAATATTAAAATTATAACATTAAATCTTATGATACTCAATATTTACGTCTTTTCATCAATTTATCCTATGCCTAGAAGTTTAAAAGGAAAGGTTGGGAATAAAAGATTTCATCTTAAGTTTTATAAAAAAATGTATTTAACAAATTACGCTTTTGCAGCAACAATTCACTAGAGTATTTAACTAACAGTCTTATTATTATATTACAAGAGTATAACATCGCTGACAAACTTACAGAAATGCAATATCGGGTACAGTCGGGTAAACAGGTGGAAACAAACAAATAGTTATAGAAGTTTAACATGTATAGCCAACAACATAACTGCTTACAGTCCTAACCCATGTCAAATTGTTAGTAAGACAATTTACCGCAACGAAATTAGTCAAAATAAATAATCACTTAATCTAAGGTAACTTCACAATAAATTAAAAATTAACCTTCATAATTCCAAGTCTTGTCACTTCAGACTTCAATTATATTCAATATGGGGCAGGCAATAGCAGTCTTTGGTTCACTATATACAATAAATTTACATTTTATCTGGTTGTTTTCAAGCGGCTGCTTTCCTTCGCTTCCTATTGGCGGAAATCTCGTTTCTACTAAATGATATAATTTTGTGACGAAAACAATTACAACACACAGTCATGGCTGTCGCAATGGAAAACAAAATTAACACAGAAATAAATGCATTAAAATTAGCTAATCTCTGAAGGCTTTTCAAGGGACATAGTGCAAGTTAAAGGTAAACTTACAATTTAATTTTACGGGGCCTAGTAGACACCCGTAGGGTCCAAGATTGTACCCATTTTGATTTTAGTTATACTTATCTTAGGTAGAACTTAGCCTAGTACACGTTAGTGGGGTCGAGTGCCATCCTGGTGGATTTAGGACACTAAACTTAACACTAAAATAGTGTTAGTAAACTCCCGTGGGGTCTAGCACAAGCATTTTGATATTTTGGTTGCACTTGTAATGTTCACGCGCACTTCGCCGTCAGTACACTCCCGTGGGGTCTAGCACGAACATTTTTGCGGTGAACAGGAACTACGATTGAAACTCGAATCAATAAACACCAGTCGGGTCAAGCACGAACATCTTGATGGAATTTTCTTCAATTGGCTTGAAAATTTCGGATTTCAGTAAACACCAGTGGGGTCCAGCACAAACATTTTTCTTATCTTGTCTGTTCAGCAAACGTTGAAAATTCTGGAAGATACTACTGTATCTGGAATGTCTCAGATTGATGCGATGCTGCTCAGTAGATGCCGGTGGGGTCCAAAACTTTGATCTCCATTTTGGTGGTTGAGATGATAGCCGAAACACGATCGATCTTATTTACGATATGCGTTCGCGTGCGAGAGCAAGAAGCGTGCGGGCGCTCTGGAGGTAGTCTCAAGACTGATGTCAGCGCGACCACGTGCCCGCCTTTTATACCGGCGCAGCCGTGTTTTTTTTCGCGATTCGAATTTGGAAGCTTTCAGTTGGGTGGGCGTCTGCCCTTATTTTTTGCGAAAACAAAAAAGCATCAGCCAATTTTAATTTGGTTATATTAATACGTTTGACCCAGTTACTTTATGTGTATTTCTAGATTTAATTCACGTTATCATTACCTTAAACCTGCTTTATATGTAAATAATAAAAGGTTACAATAGAAAAAGTTGGATAAATTGACTATTTTTGTAAATAATAAATTATGTGCGACTGGTAAGTATTCCAGAATTCATGGATAAAATATTGCGAATGCTAATATTGTCGGAGGGTAACATAATATTTGTTCACACAGTCTTAAGCAAGCATTTATTTTTACGGGATATATCATTGGTAGTGTTAATACATAATATAATGGCCTGAGGTTTTTTATGTTCTGTGAACGAACAACGAAGGTAATATATTCATAATTTCATATAACTCTGATATCTGGTGGTATCTATAAATATACCACCATACCTACATACCTCATATTCATAATTTCATATAACTCTGATAACTGGTGGTATCTATAGATATACCACCATACCTACATACCTCATTTTATTACATACCTACATAGATGTAGGTATGTAATAAATTGAAAATTGGGGATTGGTAACCCATATTTCGAATATAAGACACTAAAATTTATATTCAATTATAAAATTGTTTAGATGACTCATTTAAATAATTATTGGCATTGAAACTTTTATCAAACAATTATTAAGTAACAATTAAAATTATGAAATTCAATTTAGTCACATCAGTCACATACATTAAAAAATCACGTATTAAAAAAAGTCATGTTTCACAAATTCGCAACATAGACAAAATGTTTTTTCTTCTTTTAACACGTTGGGTGCGTGCGTGTGCCTCCTCACGGGCAGATAATGTTGTCTATGTTTTGTAATTTTTATCACCTGCCAGTTTTGCAAGATAATAGCATGTGAAGCCCTATTTAAGATTTTTTATTAACTATTTTGGCTATTTTTGTGAATAAATATGACCTTTAGGGAATTCCATATAAATATATATTTTTTTATTAAGAATATGATTAATTTATTTTTAAGAATGTATTTTATAATTTATTTATTTATTTATTTATTTATTTAATACTTTATTGCACAAATATGAGATATAAGTGTACAAAAGGTGGACTTAATGCTAAAAGCATTTTATGTTTGATAAAAGTTTCAATGCCAATAATTATGTATTTTAGTTGAATATGAGTACGATACAAAATTGGACGACCGAATGGCGTAGTGGTTAGTGACCTGACTACTGAGCCGATGGTCCCGGGTTCGATTCCCGGCTGGGGCAGATATTTGTTTAAACACAGATATTTGTTCTCGGGTCTTGGATGTGCCCGAAAAATGGCAATAGGCCCGCCCCCTATTACATTGGGACTAACATAACACTCTGGCGAAAAGTGGGTGCAGCAATGCACCTCTGCCTACCCCGCAAGGGAGTACATTAGTACAAGGCGTGAGTGCGTGTTTGTGTGTGTTTACAAAATTGTATCGTGTTAATAAACGAATCGATTCCTTAACAGCTGTGTTTCCCATCGTCGGAATCCTACCTGCAACACTAACTAATATCATTAGACAAGACGTCATAAAATTAAATCTGAGAGGGAACAAAAATAAGGATATTTAACCGCCTTAATCCCCGGCCACCGCATCCATCGAAAGTTTAACCTCGAACAACAATAGGCAGACTTTTATTGCATTTATTTACCAGTCGCCAAATAAAATAGACCACCCTAAGCCTATCAAACATCACCGCCAGAACAATGTACCAGCATATCGATACTCCTTTCTTTCCGCGAAAAAAGAAAAAGAAAGGCCTAATTTTTAATCCAGCAAAGACACCGAAGTGTAAACAAAGAGTTTCAGAGCCAAGCAGTTTGATTATTTACGACGGTGTTTCGGAAATTTGTGAACGCATCCTAAGCGGATTACCCGCGGGTGACTTTAATGACGGGATTAAGATAGGAAAATGAGCTTCTGTTCTGAAACAAAGGCGACTGGTGAAATATTGTTATATCGGTCGTCACTAAAATGTGGTTTACATTTTTTTCCCTGATAGTCTTTTGTTTTTGGTAAAACAGGATAGGACTGGTCACAGAGAGAGGAAATTCTAAGGCGGGTTTACATGGCTTGGGTGATGCCATTATAAAACTAGTACTTTGTTATCGTGTTATTAATTAAATTAAATTGTATGATTAAAGATAAACAATAAAAACAATAGTACACCAAAGGGAAGGAAGAAAAGCACCATACAGTGCCACAAACTTATCTGTTCCGGTGAGAGCGAATGAAATTGATCCATATCTCATTACTTACTAAAGAATTATGTATTGATTACTAGACTAGGTGGGCTTATTAAAACCGCAAAGGCGAATTACCACTACTACCAAACTTAAAATCTTATAGAATGGAGAAATACATTTACGTGAGCTATCACCGGAACAGATAAGTTTGTGGCACTGTATGGTGCTTTTCTTCCTTCCCTTTGGTGCACTATTGTTTTTATTGTTTATCTTTAATCAAACAATTTAATTTAATTAATAACACGATAACAAAATACTAGTTTTATAATGGCATCACCCAAGCCATTTTAAATCATGATTTGGCTGATTTAAATCATGCTAGACTGTTTTATAATATCTTAATATTTATAGGTACTATTTTAGCGTCAAAGTTTATATGGATTGATGTTTCTTAAACCGAGATTTGACACTAAATCTACATTTTAATGTTTGTGCAAGTGGCCCTAAATTATATTGATCCTTAATAGATTCCAATTTCCAATATACATTTCATCAATGTTTTTAGTAGTTTTATAGTTTTATTTTTTCAAAATCAAGTTCCTACTTAAAAAATCACTCGTCATATACATGAAAGCTAAGAAGTCGAATCAATTTGATCTAGAAATATATTAATTTTAACACAGGTAGAACCGCCGCTCTCTTAAAGCGATTATTATAATAGTTAAGTATCTACTGTATATTTACGTTACCATTACGTTGTAATCACGTGGTAATTAAAGTTGAATGTATAAGGATCAGTGGTCCTGCCGAAGCACTGCCTCTTGTTGCTACAGAGATCGGAATCATACCTGCTGAGCTATAGCAAAATAAAATAAAAATAAAATAACAACTTTCTTAGTCCATCCGCGAAAAAACACATGCAAATCATACAGCCACTAGGTACGAATTTGATATTAGATAGATAGATACATAGATATTCTTTATTTGTACACAAAACGGACAAAATTACAAAAAACATAATCTTACACATATGTACAAATGGCGGCCGTATCGCTTAAAACGGTTTCTATGAGGCATATCATAGAAATTAATAAGTTTGATAGATATTTTTTATCTATATTTTATCGAAATAGGTTAATTTATAAGAATATTCAGTCATCAGGATAGGTCCGAGGATAGCATTCATTCGTTTTCCAGACAAGCTATAAATATACAAAGAGATATTCTGATACTATAACCACAAGTTTGGAGTTATCCTAGGTAAGCTGAAATTCCACGGGATGAACGTGAATTCCCTATCCAACAATTATCGGCCATTTGTTTTATTAACGAACAGAAATTCATTTTTATATATAAGATTTATACGGGGTATTTTTAAACCTTTTTGTTTTAGTAACTTGCTTTTTGCTGCACCTTAAATTGTACAATTCATGTACAATATGAGTATTTGTTTTTTAATGGTTTAACAACAGACTCAGGTTTGGCACAAAGTAATGTGCGAAAGTCGGCCTTTTTTGAAACGTACTTTTTTAGTGTACGTATATTCCGCTGTGTTTCTGATTTTTACCTTTGTTAAGGACAATAAACTAATATAGTTGCAATTTTTTACCATTGTCTGGATATTGCGAAGTTTTTAGGGTTGTTTAACAGTTAGAAAGTGATGGGTGTAGCTTTCTAATTTCAACGTGTTTCCTAGAATCTGTTTATGAGTGACGCAATGGGAAACGGTGTAGGAACTTAATGATTTTATTTTGCAATTTTAATTGCTTTAGAGACTGTTTGCTTTGTAATCTGAGATTCGACTAAATACTGTAAAAAACTAAGTATTCACGCGGAATTATGGTGCATTGTTTTCTTTTTACAAAGTTTATTTATTTCAATAGGCAGAAGGATTTAGCGGTGTTCGTTTATACTAGCACTAGTTAAACACCATAATTCTCAACCAAATAAAAAAGATGTAAGAAAACGTTTCCTAGTTTAAATGATATGCAAACACAACTTCTTAAAAATACAATTAAAATATGATTTTTACAACACTAATGGGTCGGCGGACCAATTTTTACATCAAAAAGAAGGTTGACAATCCTCTGGCGGAACTTTTTTAAATGTTTTTTCCCTGCTAGGGATCGCGGGCCATAAACGTACTCAAAAACAACCTTTACCTAGGTAGGCAATTGATCAGCTAGTAAGTATAACATTTTTACGTACGCACATAAATATTACGAATTATTTGAATTGGCATGCGAAACAAGGCGTTAGAAAAGGTTTGTAAATGTATAAAAAATATTTGATCTTAATCTGTAAGAAAAGACATATAGTCATAATATACAAGACTGAGACTGTTACTCAGTATTGCAGTCGGCACCACATATAATTTTCAGCGCTTTATTTTTTTTTCACGAAGCGCCATACTGAAACAGAAGTTATAAATGTATCAGTCGTGAATTTTGTTTATTGATATGTATTTCAACACTTCGATTCAATTCAGATTTCAATTCTGTAGGTACATTTACACATTTATAGTAGGTATGTCAGTTAAAGGAATCTTTTAATTTTTCAGAGCGTAAAAAAACAAAATTTCGTTTGTTATTCTTATTATCAGATTGTAAGCTTAGCTAAGAATAAGTTCACTGCAATTTTTTTTCAATAATGCGCATAATAAGACGCTCTAACGTTCACGTGACGTCACCAAAGCATAATTTATTCCCTGTAACAGCTACAATATAAAAATACCACTAGCATATATAAAACTTGGCCACTGTGCCGTTCTAACCCTTTCTCTCTGATTTACTGCGTTTTATTACTCTAAGAAAACTGTTTCGTTCAAATTGCAGAGTTCCGTTACTTTTGTAAAAGGGCTATGTAGTTATGTTTTAATTTATTCAAAGGTTCTATTGGTCATGCTACCGGGGTATTCTTTAGTGGGTCTGTTTGAATAATATTGTCGCAGTCTTTTGTTTATTAAGTAGTACCTGTCAATGATAATGCGGGTTTTGTCTCTCGTGAAGATAAAGATGTGCTACCGGGGCTATTTCAGCCCACTGTGCATTCACACACTAAGCTTGCCTGAAGGTTTTATAGACGTTACCTACGTTTACCTTTTCAGCTCTAAATAGTAGACTTATAGTTAGCTTTTTATATCATGTACACTAACTATGAATAGTATTAGGTAATGCACAATTTATTCAGATCTACAAGGATAGATACTTACTACTCAGCTAGACACGTGGCCTTGAAAAAGAATTTTCAATAACAACATAACAACAAAAGAAAAGTAGCATAATATTATAAAAAATAATTAAATGTCACAGATACGCACGGTGACAATTTGGCAAGTTTTCTGTTATTGAAATTATTGCTCAAGGATTCCTATGGGTGTCGGTAATGTGACAGAGTGGTAGGTAATGTTAAATAATTTGTTTCAAAACCGATATAATATAAATATTTGAATTCTCAGATATTACTCTGAAACGCATCTTTGTCTCCAAATCCCATAATTCCTAAAAGAGACTTGCTAAAGAAAAATACTGTAAGTAGATGATCTTACTCACACAATAATATAATGTTAGGACTAGCACAAAGACTACCTCAACAAGTGACAAACGACAATTAAATTGCGCGTCATCATGTTAATGGACTAAGGCCTAGCCAAATATTGTCACAACTCTTGACAAAGGCGATGAAACAAATGACAGTGCGACGCGACGTCACACAACGGACCTGTCAAAAACGTCGGCAAAAAATCGCCCAAGTACAGTTTCACAAACGATACCGTAGTGTTTTGTTTTTGTCTAATTTACGACAGGACTCGTCCCACTGTGCCACTGAAGGCACAAACACTGCACCGACGCATTTCTGCTGAACAGTGGGCCAAATACGCTGGGGGCCTGCACATAAATATATTGTGTTAAGTTTTTTCCTTAATTTTTATGACGTGTTATACCGCGATGGGCCTAAAAATTGTTTATGAATTGTTCTCTTTTATTTGGGCATTAAATAACGGTAGTGCGTTCAAAATTGACTGCATTGTTTGCGGTCTTAGGTTTGGGTAGCTAAAGAATTTTAGTGTGAGAAAATGGGACTGCTATGCAAGTATGCATACTTGCATAGCAGTCCCATCCCTATGTCTTATTCGTTTTATGTATCGAAAGAAGGTGAAAGATTCAAGGAAGACTGGATGAAGAAAAAAATAAGTCCAGAGCGATAAACTCCCATAGATTTAATGTAAAATATTATGTTGATTTAATGTAATTAAGTATATTATATTACTATGTCTTGAGTACAATCCGTGCTAGTAGCCATAACGTATGAAGTTCTAAAACACAGCTAGTAATAATTTAACATAGAACACTTATGATTGTTAATAAATTTCTAATAACGTAATTATACTTACCTGTTTTAATGCAACAAACGAAAATTGGGATGCATATGAAAGGATCTTCATACATCACCTGTTCCTTATTTGTGCCTGGTACACCGTGGGTTAATCTTGGCAGGCCAGTCTTTTAACCATGGTGACAAACTTTAGTCTTCCTCTTATATTTTGTCACCGACACGACAAGAAGAAGAAGCGAAAATTCACAAAAAAGTCAAGGACCTCCCCAGTTGGTTCTCAATTAAAACATTCCATCACGTAGTTCCGAGTTCTAGCCGAAACTGGATGCGTTCTGACGATGACGATGACGGGCCAATGAACTCTGCAGTTGGCAAATTTCGTTTTATTGCCGCTCATGTCAATTCTGAACAGTCGTTTGTCTATGGCAGCTCCGAGGATACGAAAGAGTCACTGGTTGATGTGATGAGTTGCGGCATGTGAAATTTAAAAAAGTATTTAAGTAATAGGCGTTTTGAATTTAGAATTGCATTCGAAATTTGAGTTGGTAAGTCCATGAATTAAGAAGCGTTTTTTTCTTGATACCGAGTTTGTCTGATTGAAAGTCAAATTGTGATTTTTATTTAAATTAAAAGCCCATTAAACATGCAGCAACTCACAGAGAATTAATTCATTTATTCCAATTATGAATTTACAAGCCCCACACTAACACGTATTTACAACTTTGGCCACTATGTCCATGGCTTTATGACCTGAAGTGGCTTAACAAATTACATCAAAGGATACTATCTCGAAATTTGAGTGCAATGACCCTGAAACAGCTGATCTACTTTCGCATGTCCCATGTTTCAAAGAAGGCTTCAAACTTAGCTGAAACACTCCAATGATAAAATTTAATCCGATGGGAAAATTGTTTTAAGTAGCTATAGGGACCTCTCTAGGAAATTTCCTTACCTGTAAGTCTACCTGGGCGATTTCACTCAAAATTTCATAAATCCTCATTTTCTTAAAGAGTAAGTAAGACCTTTGTAGTTAATCAATAAAATAGGACTAAAAATATATGTATTTTTTTTGCCGACGATGTGTCATGACTAGGTACCATGTGACATATTTTATTGACTATCTAAACACCAAGGTTCAATACTCCGGCGTTATAGTGGAATCATTTCCTTTTTGCCAAAATTATATCGAGATTCGCATTCGATCATTGCCCCCGCCTCACTAGGTGAATGGGTCGATAAACTCACGAGGAGACAAGGTACAAGTTGAGTATAGCATTTTTTTATCGGCCTGTATGTGCTTATTGCTTTGATATAAATGACTGTACCTACAGGTAATATGCAATTTTCTAAATAGTTTTAACGTACCTTGAAAATAAGTTTTTCATTCAGAACTTAGCCCAGAGTTATTTAAATAAAATTAAAGTAGGTACGGTCAGCTGCATAAGTCGTTATACACTTCTGTACCTTGTCAAACTGACGAACCGTCTATATTTCAATGAATGGATAGGCGGTTTCAGATTGACAAGGTACAAAAGTATACAGCTACTTATGCAGCTGACTGCACCTAACCGTGTCAAAGTCAAATGTTTTTATTCTTCGTATAAATATAATTTTTTCTGATGTACGTCCATTTTTATAAACTACTCTCCGTTCGGATAAGGGACGTCTCCGTGGACGGAAAAATCATCAAAATACCTGTGTCAAGGAAAGGTCTGATAAACCATTTTCGGCACACATTACAGCCAAGAGGCGCAGAGGGTCACGGCGCTTTCCAATCGGCTTCCCACGAAATGCCGCGGCGGTGGTGTGGTAGTGAAAGCCACTCGCAGTGATTTGCCCGCAAACTCGCTCTGCCGTGGGGGACTACTCTTGCTTATCTCCCAGTAAGCCTGAAGACTAGATAAGACTGGAGGTTGGCGGTCAGATCTGCATACTCCTCTCTATTCTTCGCCAAGCGCATCAGCTGTTCTACGCTGGCAGTTCGTTCTCTTATGTTGCGGAGCCACGACCTCCTCATTCAGTCACTCATGTGCCCATGGTATTTGTATTTGATAACCACTAGAACTGGTTAAGGGTTTCTCACCGTGATGAAAGGATTTACCAGCCAAAATAGCTTCAGTCGCTGATTGCCTAGGTTGCGCCGGATGTATGCAAAGTACAGTCGATACGTCTCTCTTCTTTCGTGCACCGTAAGACTATCGACTATTATCATCGATTTTGTTTATTACTCGAGGACCTACTTAGGTATTAGCGCAAAAATTGAAACTAAAAGTCAGCGTACAAAATAAAATGTGATCACAAATACTAAATTACAAAAAAACTCGTTTTCTCACTAAAATTAAGAAATTTCGTATATCGTTTACCCAGAGTAGCCCCCCAGTCTCGAACAATCGATAATACGCGATGCTCCATCACCTTCGGTTGGCTGGAAGATAATTTTAATGACAAGTTTTTTTTTTTTTTTTTTGAAGTCCTTTTTGAAAACGAGCTTTTCCGGGTCCTTAACATTGCCTTAAACGCGTTTCATGATGTTTTTTTTAATTCTGTAACGTTTTTTTTATTATGTACGTATTTACGTATAAAATTTTAATAAGGTAACAATTTTTTGGCGACTTTCAATTTTAAATATCTTTGTCATTGTATAGTTAGAAATAGATATGTAGATAAGCTACCTGTTTTTGTAATCTTCAGGGTTAAATCATGCGAGCATCGTGTTACTGTGTTAAGTATATCGTTTCAGTTGAAACCTAACAGTCACCACAACGTATAGCAGAACATGAAAGCTTGTATCACTGTAAATACATAACAAAAAGCTTCCCTAGGTATCTACACATATACAATGTATGTATGTACGAGAAAGTCAGTAATAATGAATAAAAACCTTTGCTATGTTAAACTCTGCGTTTACTTCACTGCAATAACTAAATTAAATTAATTAAAAAGAAAGCGGAGAAGGTTAACAGCAATAAAAATAAAAATACCAACTTTCAAAGGGCTCGTAGATTTCCCTTTTAGCATAAAAGATAAATAGAAAACTACAGCACGTATCTTATCGGTTCCCATGCAAATGCAGAGCGCCGAAAACGCGACAACCCGACCGAATTGAAGACACCTTCGCGATTAATTGGCTCCACCATTATCAGTGCCATCCGCATTCGCCGGGTAGCCTTTAGGCAAATTGGGTGAAAGGTGAACGACACCAACATTTCATGAGGTCGTTGAACTTGTCACTGTTCGCACTACACCGCATGTGTAGACTTTCTTCCGAACTTGATAGAAAGCTAAGCACGGCTAGAAAGGCCGGTCAACGCTCGCTAGACTCATGCCGACGAAATTTTATGCGTTTCCACTCCTGCGCATCGCGGTTGCGACACTTCAGATGGCGAAAACTGCTTAGGAATTTTCTCCTCTAGGTGACGGCCGCGTGGCGCGCGCCCATTGGCTGAGCGTTCACTCCAACCGGGTGAATACAGACCTTTACTGTTAGAGGAAAATTTAATAAATATATTTTCTGAGCATATGGAAAATATGTTTTATAACTTTTATGGGTTTAAGAGATATCGGGATATAAAGCAGTGGCCAGATTTTAATTGGAGTAAATGCATTTATAATTACATATACATTTATAGAAAATATTAAATATGAGCATGAAGTTAAGTCTTGGTTTGTGACAATTCAGTCGATTATTTCTATACTGATATTTTGTTACAACAGCTCGACAAAATAGCCTGATAATTTGAAAAACATCCGCCTGCTTCGCATGAACGAATCTAAAGCCACTGAAAACCATAATTAATTCAATGAAGATGGTCATCAATAACGTCGAATGTCAAATAAAGAATTAGGTAACTTCAGGTGCTTAGTGCTTTTAAAATTAAGGTAACTTTTTATTTTTATTTGTAGTTATTAACATAAAAAACGTAAACAGTTACAGAACTTCATCTAACACATATAGGTACATATCCATATTACATACATAATAAATACAAGTGGCGGTTTAATCGTGTATTAGTGAATAAATAGATAATCAGAATAGCGACCCCTTAGAGATTTATCCCCGTCATCGTCGAGTTGTCATTTCGAAAACTCTATCACGATGTTTGTTTACAAGCAGAAGTAGAAAGTTGCGAAATGGCTATGTTTCATTGATGACTCACAAACTTTACTATGACTAGCTTCTTTCTTAATAGCCAGCAGGTCACAGGCTTTCTCAATACCTTAAAAATACGGTCAAGAACGGGGGCCAAGTCCGCTTAGATGACGTTCGTAATGTGCAATGTCCAAGTCACACGCACAGAACTATGCGACGCATATACAGTCGGAGTTTGTGGCATGTCGAACTAATCTTTCCACTCTGTGTGTACAAATACAATAAATTTCAGTCACAAACTATGTCTGGCACAGACAGCTAAGCTGAAGTTGATCTGGGCAGGGCACGTCAGCGCGACCCGGACCGGTGTGCAAAAATTATAACAGAGTCGGTACAGAACGACGTGTGGAAAAAGCATGGGAAAACCTTTACCCAGCAGTGAGATACAATTATCGCTACATAAAAAAAAAGATTCCGATCCTCCGCAACTTTGGACCACCCAGGTGTATTAGTCGAAGTCGTCCCACCATCTCCGCCTAGGTCTTCCTCGGCGCCGACGTCCGCCACTGGGCACTTGGTGACAACTCTGGCCCGGTACTATGCGATGCGACAAACTTAGGTGTGGCCTGCCAAGACTCAAGTCCAAGATACAGCAAAAATATTATTATTTTACATACAAAAAAACTATTAATGTCATAAAGACACAGAAAGGACGTCCGCTAAGCAACAGCAAACCAATTTCGCATTCCAAACCCGTTATTAACTGTAGAAAGAAATACCAACAAAATGTGAAGGTAGGTCACAAACGGTACAAAATGTACTGAACTCAAAACTGGGACATTGAGGCATTGACCGCCGAAAATTGATAGCGAAAAAAAATAACCGCCACCAAAAGTACTAGGAGAGTATAAGTTGAGAAAGGTGTTTGGTGCCGGTGAAAGGCGTTTTTGGTTTTGGTGAATGAGAAGAGCCTGCGATTGGTCGGTGTGTGCGGATGGCAGTGAAACTGAGTCATTTGACATTCGACGCTTTGCTTGGTTTGCAGATGAGAAAACTAGCCAGTTGGAAGGTAACAGTCATGTGTATTATTATTTTTATTTTATTTAATCCTTTATTGCACAAATATATAAATAAGTGTACAAAGGGTGGACTTAATGCTAAAAGCATTTTCTACCAGTCATATAAACGTGTAGCAGTTATTCACT
This sequence comes from Plutella xylostella, assembly GCF_932276165.1. NCBI lineage: Eukaryota > Metazoa > Arthropoda > Insecta > Lepidoptera > Plutellidae > Plutella > Plutella xylostella. The sequence continues at coordinate 4,874,568 of NC_064006.1, read as the reverse complement.
TTTGTACCTTTCAAAATTTCAGATTAACAACCAATGAAGTAGTGTACGACAGCTTGGAAGGTTTGCTATAGCATTGCCAGATATATTTATAAATTGGATTGGCGTGAGATCGGATTTCTGTCAGCAGAGCGCTTCTATTGATGGAATTGAAGGCATTTTTAACGTCCACCTTCAGCAGCACCTGAAAATCTTCCTTGGTAATGAACGTTCGGGCAGCGTGTACCGCCGCTTCACAGCCCCCTTTAGTCCCGAAGCCGAGCTGAATCGGCTGGAACTTCTTAGATAGCTCCGGGAGCATTTTACGGCAGCAGATCTTGGAGGCCGTACGGCGGATGGTGTTCCCTACGGCGATCGGTCTGATGCCTCCGTCTTTCTTAATAAGTGCGACCAGGTTGGCACCGTATAGGATTTCAGTGATGTCCTCGCAGACTGAGCCGGACAGCATCAGGCCGATCAGCCTGGTCAGGTCTGCCAGCAGGGCTTCGCCCGCCGCCCCCGTGGACCCGCAGAGGAGGTCCTTCAGGTGTTGGGGTGATAAGCTATCTAAACCACCGGCTGATCCGTTCTTGAATGAAAATACTGCGGCAAGGACCTCGTCGGACGTGACCACAGGGGTGCACTCGGAGCCATCCGGGGCATTGGGGAGCTGTGAAGTAGCTGCTGGAGGTGGGTGTTTGGACAAAAGGGCTGAATACGTATCCTCGGTGTCTGGTGCGAGAGCATCGCTGGAGAATAGGAGGTCGGCGGCTCCCTTTGTGTCGCCATCGTTTAGCTTTGATTCAATTTTTTTTGTGTTGCTCTCGGGTTTTTTGTTTTTATTGACTGTGAATGTACGATTATTAAAGTTTTGTAGTGAGCATGAGCCAGAGACACAGTTGTTTTTTATTTTTTGCGTAAGAGAGCCACCGACCTCCTTTCCTCTTTCTACGTGCAGGGCGTAGTAGGGGAAGGTCAGCAGGCGCTCCCAGCTGCTCCTATCATTTTTGTTGACTACTTCACGTATGTGAGAGGAGAGGGCGCTGGCGACGGTGTTCCGGGCACCTCTCGGGATCCTCTTTACAACCGGCACAGACGTTTTTTTCCCGCATAGGTCCTCCCAAAAGTTTGGCGAAGGTGATGATGACGCTGGGTTGGTGGTGGGTGGGGCGTGACTCCCGGGTTTATGGCACCTGCCGATATGGATCTTTAAACCCCTCTCCCCTCTGAAGTAACGCGGCTGGGAGCAGTGAGGGCACTTGGTTGAGCCCCCTTGCGAGGCTGGCGCCCCAGAATCTGGCAGGCTGCTGGATAGGCCATCTGTTGGCATTTGTTGCCGAGTGAACTAGGCCAAAATAACAGATTTAAAAAACTAGATATATCTACAGCTTAAAAATAATAAAATAACAAATATAAATAACTAGGTATATCTACTACTAAAATAAATAAAAAACCACACACACAGGGCACAGAGTTCGTGGGTATTGTTCATCACTGTTGGAGAGCACTGGGCGAGGCCGATCATCTCACTTGTTCAAGCAGTTCATATGGTAGTTTGCCTGGCCCTCTTTGATTTGGTTACCGGCACTCGGCTCATGCCGGCAACTCCCCGCTGGTCGCTAGCAGCGCTGCCGGGCGTGGCACGCAGCGCAGGGGCTTTTATTCGAAGTCAGAGGCCTTCCCTCCTCGACCATTGTTGGTGTTAGAAGTGCTCGACTTTGTGTTGGTACTGATTATGGCCAAAGTATTGAATAACTGTAATTTATGATTATTGGGGCTTCTATTTTATATATAGTTGTACGTATTTTCTGTTTGTAAACATAAAAATGAATTTAAAATGAAATATTGAAAAAAACGGTGACTTTTCTTGTCAGCTGTCAATCAACAACCAAACATGAAGTAGTTGAATTGCCAAGCCTAAAACTAGGATAAATAAAATCCATTAATGCATCTGCATCTGATGAGCTGATGAAGGCTTATCTCTATTTAAAACAACAAAAAAAAACAATTAATTGTTCAACAATCAGTAGCAAAAACAATAACAGATAGGTACAATAACCTGTAGCACGTCAACATTGTAGCCGGGAATCGAAGCCGGAACCGCCATAAGAGTGGAGAGACAGTACTTATTCCGCTATCATAGTTAGGTAGGCCGCGTCTTCACCGTACAGAGGCGTATTCTAATCAGATGCTATCATTGTTTATTAGACTAAATGATTAAACCTGTTGTACAGCGGAAGCGATAGTATCTGTAGATATAGTTATGAGTATTTAATTAAGTTATATAGTTTTTTTTTTAATTTCAAAGTTCGAATTCATCTTTGTCATTAATATTACGGGTTAAGTTGCTTATTTCAAAACGGCATTAACGCATTTTCTCGATGCCTATAATTACTATTACTGCCTAGCAATTCTGCACAGTTCCAAAATATTGGGAATAATGATGTTGATCTACAATAGCTAATTAGCTAGATTTGCAGGTAACTGCATGACACACTATGTTTAATAGCATCTTCGTGTAGTGGAAATCCAGTAGTATGCTATTGAAGCGTGTCGATCAATATCGTCAAGCGTTGCCATGCGAATAACATCCGCGTATACAAATGAAAAACTCAAAGAAAATATAGCAAAAACTCAAAGAAACACAATGCTTCTTAGAGCAACTATTGCATGGCATAAATTTGCCTGCTAAGAGGTTGATCTAATTTACTTTCCTTTGAACGTAATTAGATAGACGGCAATGCACTTGGAATATTATTGAATTAGTTTTTTATAAGCACTGTAAGAATGCAGCCGATGAAATATATAATGAAATTACATCAACAATTTAAATACCTCATGGTGAACAGATAAATAATAGTATATCATCAGACTGTAACTATAAATATTTGGACATAGGCTTCTCTCAAGAAGCGCCACAACACTGACCTCGGCTTTCCTCATCCAGCCACTACTGGTCAATTAAAGGGCGTCGGTGCAGCGGGCTGATTTTAAAACTGGGATGATAACAAAATTATGTAACATGCCAATTATAAGTAAGACTCGTCTATGTACCTATTTATTTCATTGTTTTAGGTGCAATTTTCTTCGAAATCGGATCAAGTTGAATCATGATTTTATTTACAATTTATAAAAAGTCATATCAAAGATCCGTGTGATTAAAACATCATCAATCGACACTTAGATAAGAATTCGCTGTCCTTGCCGCCATCATCATTTGCAGCCACAATTTATCTTAAATAGTGTTTTCATTAACTCTGGTAGTCGGTCACGTATTTAAAACAAAATATTAGTTATACAAAACTTAAACTTCTTGGTTAACAAACGTACAAAATCACAATATTTATTGCAATCAAGTGTACAAGGACTTAATAATAGGCATACGTTTGTCACGTATACTAGCAGGTATACTTATTTAAGGTTTATGTTACAGTACAGCTGATAGGTAAGTTACTCAGAGAGGCTCTCATCGGTCACTCAACGTTCTTCTTTATAAATAAGTAAGTAGAAAAAGCATAATATATGGGTACTACTGCTTTTATTTTTGCTGAAATCTCTAGAAATAAAGCGGTGACGTCATAAAATAGTATAATAAATAAAACTGTTAGCTACATTATAGGCGATTTCTTTCATTGTTACACTTACTAGGGAGGCACCAGCGGCTGTAATACAGGCTAGTGCCTAGTACGGTTGCTGGAGGCTACTAACTATTTGTTAAATACTCGTACAGCCTAAAATGCTCACTATCCTAGCTTTATCACTATTGTAATATCTTGTGTGGCTTGTTATTGAAATAAAATTATTCTTATTCTTACGTAGCTTTGGATGATCGATTCGGGCAATGAAAAAGTTTCACCTGCCATTGACGTTCTATATGTCACTGAAACTTTTCCACTGCTCGTGAGTGTATTTTCTTTAGAGCGACGCAAAGTAACTGCACCACGCCATGATGATAAGATCTGGATACGAGCCTACACGATCAGCTCAATCATAAATTGAGCCCCCTCAAACACGTGTGTCAGTGAACAGTTATGCAACCTCAATCAGTAACAACCTTCTTTGATTACAGGCACATACACAACCTCCGACCAGTTTCCTGTGGCCTCCCGGGCTGCCTGGGACAGCGACCAGAAGTACTGGATGCACGGGGAGGCAGAGGTCTGAAGTTATTTGTGGCGCGAGAGTGTAAAGAATAATGTGGATGACGCTGGAGAGGTTTTTGTTAATCAAATAAAGCATATAAGTATAGTTTGATGTTAACAAAATATTACGCATATTTCCCGTTACACATTTATTACCCTAAAGGCTATGTGTCACAGTATACCTCCTCTAAATCCTATTAAACCTCTGCTAATTCTACAGAGTGAGCCTTCAATTCATTTTCTCGGGCAACCTTTTCTACCAACAAAACATCTTTTTCAGCGTCATTCAAGGACGCATCCACACTGCTCCGACAATCAGCCGGCAAGTTACGTATATATCAAGTGATCTTGTGACGCGAACTAACGGTTCACGACCATTATATTGGCGAGGCCTGCTGACCCACTTCTGGGCCCGTTAAGGTCGTTGAACTGCCATTTCTGAGATGACATCTCTACGCCTGTTGGTGTGGTAGACTCAAGCGTGGAAAACTATTGAAGTAAGTGCCAATTTTCGCAGTAAACGAGGGTTTTTTTGGCTTTATTGGACAGGGAAATCTAAGGTGTAATATCTATTCTCTAATAATATAATCATTTAAACGTCAAATAGATAAACCAGATGCGCAGAACATCTGAAAAAAACAAGTCATTAATTTCGATGACGCTTCTCTATACTTTTCATGTTAAAACATAAAATAACCGTTTTTCAGATTAAAGGTACAACCCTTTTAGAATCCCTAAGTATCAGTAAGTACAGTATTGCGTATAGGTACATATCTTATTTTACTTGCATCCATTGTACCTCGGGCTGTCAGATACTGACGATAATCTGAGTGCCAAATCCTATCACCACAGTGTCAGGCTAGTCCCAATCCTGCGTGTCACCAAGCTAAACTCAAGATTACAAAATTATACCATTATTTATAACCTAACCAAAATAAAAACCTCCGATATTTTTAACACTAAAAGTCGCATTTAACTGTCAAAAGACATAACCGATTTTTTATGATACATTGCTAAAAACACTCGTGATAACATTTCATATAAGTAACTAAACAAATAACGAAAATCGATTCAGCCGTTTGGGAGCTAAGCTACCACAGATACACACATAGATACAACGTACACGTTAATCTTATAACACACCTCGGAGTTAAAAATAACTGTATATCGGGCTATTGCATGGCCGTCCTTTTACCATTGGCCCTGAGTCATTCCTAATCTCTGTGACCCACTGTGCAGTGTAAGTCCAATACCGTTATGCAATTGACCCAGTGTGCACGCAGTTTTTTTATTAACATTTTAACGAGCAATCAAGGACTGGATTATCGGTTTTTTGCTCGCCAAGTTGGTATTAGTGTATGTGGGTCGACCAGGATGTATAATGTGCATTTCTTTCGACCGTTACTGGAAATAAACATAAGTATACATGGAATTGAGAACCTTCTCCTTTTTCAAAGTCGTTTAATAATTCTAAAGAAATAGTTTTATTCTTCAGTGCACATAATTCTTTGACCACAGTTACTATCTCTAGCGTTTCGGATATACATATGTTAATATCAAGACATGACGTTTTTCTATTCTATTCTATTCTCTGTGGGGGTGTACCTAAGTACCTGCACCTGTCTCTCTCGAATGGAACCGTTGTGCATATCCCCAAGGTCTAAACTGCCTTCCTAAGCTTGGAACATTTACCCACCACGCTGGTCCACTGTGGGTTGGTGGGTTCACATATCTAGATGTGCTAGATCTAGATATGCAGGTTTCCTCACGATGTTTTCCTTCACCGTAAGAACGATGGTATACTTACATTGTACTTAAGTTAAAAGAACTCATTGGTACATGTCAGCCCCAGGATTCGAACCCGCATCTCTGGCGTGAGAAGTGGGCGCTTACCCGACTGAGCTACCACCGCTCCGACATGACGTTTTTACATATCATTATTTGTAATATCACTTACAAGATTCAGCGTTGAGCCTACGACGGATTACCTGAACCGCCTAAGAGGAGGCGGCCATTTGCAATCCAAGATGGCGCGTGTAGACAGTTCCAAATACGCCGTAGATCCGCATTCTGCCAGTAATCACCCTCAGCCGTTACATCAGGCTTCCTGCAGGGACGTATCTGGCTCTCCACACTAGGGTAGCATAGCTAGATCACTGGTGAAGCGCCAAGACTTACGGCAATATCGGGAACTAACTGGTCTATCATACATCCGGGCGTCTACTACGGGTTTTGCAATTTATGAAAACGAAAAAGTTTACGTTTTCTCCTGTCATCTGCATACATTATCTGTCAAAAGTTTATTGATAGTTTCCATTAGAGGCGCCACTTAGTATGCGAGAAAACGTAAACTTTTATAGTTTTCGACAAACTATCAAACCTGTACTAGACCTGCTGTACTAGACGGGCTGACGTTTTGTTCTATGTAAAAATAAACGTCTATATAAAACTACGTTGGAATCAGCGCCGCTGCTAGCGGACTTCAATAGGACACGGACTCTATAGTGATCATTGTTCCTTATTTACTTTATACAATACCTTACTACCTTTTACCTTAAAACCTTACCTTACCTTAGGAAAACCTTCCTGTGGAAATTAGTATGTAATATAAAGTAGAGTGAGAGATGGAGAGTAAAGTAGCCTATAGTTTCACAAATGCTCCCACCAACCTACTCTACCCAGGACCAGCTAGCGTCAAGCCAGACCAAGTACAAGTGGGTCAACCGTTATTGATAACGTCTTCAAGACCAGTCTAAAGTCCGAGTGATGCTATAATGGTGCAAATAGACGGCGGGATGCAGCAGGCGACGAGTCGCAACATTACTAGTGACGTGTCGTCGAACTTCTGGGACTAGCCGCCACATAGAAACCAGAGCCGCAAATCTGCTAAATTTTATAGTTGTCAATAGGATTTAAACTCGAGGAAATTGCATATTTACCTACCAAACGGAGGCGAACGGTTATATATATTTTTATTAGGGGAAGCTGAAAGACTAGTACGGGGCGCATTTAAGACGTGACAAAAGTTTTCCATCGCCGTCACTCACATCTTAGCCTTAAGAGTGAGCGCGACGGAGAACTTCTGTCACGTCTTATTAGCGCCCTGTGCTACAGGGCCTGGTGTGTATAAAATATAGTTACCTATCGTAAAGTGAAAATTAAATATCAAATTTTTATCAGTCCATAAGCAATCGAAAAGGGATCGTGTTGTATGAACGTTAGCCACAGCTAACAAGTAACTGAAAATGCCTGGTATCAATTGGACATCTATAAAATTTGGCATACTTTGGACCCTCTAGTGGCTTGTGATACGTAGTCGTCTGAAGACCTAACCCCATGCCTTCACACGACTCAAGACGCGCACGCCAAGATGTGACAAAAGTTTGCATTGCGAAGTTTAATCTCACGGACGGATTTTTTTGTCACGTTTTGACGTGTGCCCCGTGCTAGGCCTTCTGTTGTTTGCCGCCAACTGGCACCTTTACTTAGCGTTCTAGGAGATAGCTCTCGGACGAGGCTGTGGTTTGTAGTGATTTACTTTAGCTCAGTTAATTAGACTGCAGGTTGGCGGAAGTAGATGTGCTCGGGGATTGAATTTAAAACGACTATGTTTGGTCTGTGAATAACATCCATCAATCCGCTTTTTTATAGCGGCTGATAGGTATATGATGGCATATTATCATGTATCTTTTTACGTCTACAGGGTGTCCCACAGCCATGCTACGAAGATGATAAGTGCTTTGAATTCTGAAAATATGTCATTTTACTGAAATAAAATGTCTCATTTTTTATTTGGCCTTTACATTTATATGGCAGTTTCAGTTCAGTTTCAACAATTCTATCTAACCGAGAACTAACACTAAGTAACATCGATAGATTATGACACTTTGTAACTTCTGGTGTCAAAATCGCATGAAAGTTACCACCACTCATTAATCGATAGTTATTTATATATACCTACTTTTATTGAATAATTTACAAGGATTAGATGTACAATCAGGTGGACTTAATGCTAAAATCTCTACCAGTCAACTTGCAGGAGGTTCAGGAGCAGAAAGTAGGGAAGTTTAGAAGTTATTGAGACTGGCTGTAAGTGTGTCAACCGTTAAATAATTGTGGGTGCGAACTCTGCTACTATGAACTCGTACTAGCTCAGTCTAGTCTGTCCGTTATTTTGTATCTGATACAATGTACTCCGGTAGGGATCGCAACTTGTCAATTTTTCCTATGGATTAATAAAATTAATATATATTTTTTCTTAATACTGTAATCTGTACATAAGCTGTAGTCAGGTTGATTATTCATTCACCCAAAATAAACCCGAGTCCGCGTTGTGCTACGAGCCAACAAGTTTACAGAAATACTCTATCTTACAAAAAACTAAGTTTCGGAGCGCTGCCGCGTAGCCACAAGTCTAGTCGGCAGTCGGCAGAGATTGCATATAGTATATAGATTTCGTTCCTTTTTTGTCAAGCCAGAGTAACCCACAAGGATAATATCAGAATTTCCTTCACCTCTCTGGCACATATTTACACACAATATCAAATTCTCCAATTATTCTTTGACAGGAAAGTTTACTGCCCGAATCTTAAAATTAAAAAAAAACATACTTGCGATAACGGCGCCAGGTTTATTCAATAAAGTTTTATGCCGTTGATTACTCATACTCAGTCTCCATAATTTGGCGGATACTCATCTGACCTGCTTCTTGTAAAGGAAAACCATAACAAAATTCGGTGAACACAGCCGGGACAGTAAGTGTTTGTGCTAACATCGGGCATCGCCGCTACTTCCTATACGTTTGATACTTCAGCTGGAAGCTTATTCTGAGTGTTGGATTGAAAGAAGAAATAAGATTCGCCAGAATCTTATTCAATTTTGTCCTTAATTTGGCTCTATTGCATAATCTCAACTTCTCATAATATCAATCGGCCATAAAATTTTAATTTCTCAGAACATAAAATAGGGTATACTTATAATATTATTGCGATTTCTCTAAACAAACTTAAAATAACCACTAAACTCCCTGAAGGTTAAGTTGTCATGATTACAGGTTTTTGTCCTGTCCAAAGGCTGAATTTATTCGCCTTCAAGAATATACAACATGGAAAAACACATAACAACACAAATTAGAAACACAGCTTATACGATAAATAATTAAACAATATTTTATGGTTGCCAATCTCCATGTCGTGCACACTGCACAGTGATAGCGAAATGGTTCAGACTCAGCAAGTGCTACATATATATGTGTGTATATATATAGCGCCGATAATTCAAGAATTTAATATGGAGATGACGTATAATTGATGAACCAATCCCTGGTCACAAACTAACCGACTATGGCGAAATTGAAGCTAAAGTCGATAGGTGATCTGCTGATCGCTTATTTTTAGTTCCAAAAGTGACTACGTGTAGAATTGGACAACGCTAGCGAATTGCCACGTTCGTTTGTGATAGGCCTACAGCAATAATTACGTTTTATCTTCAATTCCCGTGCTCAGAATAAGGCTGCGGAGGTAGGCGTCACTAACGGCAACCATTTGACCCACATACCACCAGTAATAATGACCTTGCATGCACTCGCCACGAGCTGATTCCACCTCTAAACCCGCTCGTTAGAAGTGATAATCGTTTGGCCAACGAGCGGAACGTCTGAGTCAGGTTATGCATAATTTGGGATTGCGGAAGCGTTTTGCTGCGCAAGAGTCGATGGGGGAATATACACTTGGCCAGGGATGCTGTTGCCATGTTTTAATGTGTTATGTGCTTTTTTAAGGGTTTTAAGAGAATCTTTGCTGGGTGAGGGCAATCTCTTCCAGCGAAAAACCTTTTGAAAAGGTTAGTCATACAATGGACTTCACCTGACCCAATATATGTATATGAATCCTAACGAGCAACTCATTAAACTAGGTAATCATTACTGAAAAGATACCCACTTCATAACACTGCATGGAAACACGTGTTAATTAAATTATTTAGTGCGATGACCAAGCCAATATATTTATATAAAACATTTAAGATTTTTAAGATTGAGATGCGTGCGTGGATAAGACTTGGTATTACATGGATCTCACAACTTTTTACCCTAGAACAACTGAGTTACGAGACTTGGTTTTTTTTGACAAGTATTGTTTTTGATTTGATTTGATGGGATCTCATTTCTTTTCGTATTTTGTAGACAGTTCTACTTTTTTTCTTTTCGGTGCCTTCTAGGTACGTAGGTGCGTTAACTTGGTTTGGTAGGTACCTCCATAAATTGCAAACTTGAGATAAGAATCAAGAATCTTTATTTTTGGCTACGTAATGTACGTAATGAATAAACGTAACTTTGATACTTCGTACTGCATCAAATTTCCCTAATTAAATTTCAACCTTAGTTTCCGATACACAAAGTTCATTGTACATTAAGAAAATTTGAATATAAGTGGTAGCACTGGTAGCCGGATTTAATTTGTATGACGGGAATTTTTTGCTCGATTTGGCAGGGGTACTACCGTGCCCCCAAATACTTTAGTTTTCCCTTGATTCATACACCAAACACTACTTATATTCCAAATTTGAAGCTTCTAGGTCTGCTAGAAGTGCCTTAGAATTTTTATGATCGGTGAGTGAGTGAGTGAGTCAGTGACGAAATTAAGAAACTTTGACCCGTTATAATTCTTAAACTGCTGTTTCAAATTTAATGAAATTTGAAATATACCGTGTCTTTACAATGCCTGCATGGTTATTGAAAATTCAGTCTTCTAGTTTTATCCACAACGAAGTTACAGGGGGTCGAAAATGGTCTGAATTGCTTCGAAAAAAGGATGGTATATTGATAAGGTTATTGATTAGGCTATCAAAGGTTGACGTTGTGCCAAAAGCATTTTCTAATAATAGTCTCAGTAATAATTATGGTGTGTGTGCAAAAACCAAACCAAACTATACAGGAACCAGTCAGTTAATAATAAGTAAGATTACATAATAATATTTACATACACAAAATTGACAAAATACATAACAATACCTACTTACAATACATACTTCATAATAATAATTGTTGGCAACACCAACATTAATATTTAAAAATATAAAATGTATTTCCGTTTCCCTCTCTTCTTCCGTCTTGGTGTAACTATGTGTGTGTACAGTAAATAAACAGTTTTATAAATAATTACAAGCCGTGTTTAAGGGTCGGCAATAGGTAATCGAGGGTTGGCATTGTCATAGAATTATATAGTAAATGATGCTCTACAGCCTTGAAAAAAATCACACAGGTAGCCGAAGAGTCTAGCTAGGTGCTGAATCATTCGAATTTAAGTAAATGCTTATGGATAACTGTAAATTAAATCTGAAAAATCACTAAATCACACTCCCGTATTGTAACAACTGTGTCGTAATTATCAAGAATTTTCATATAATTCTTATCAAATTATAAAGATAAATGCTTGGACTAGGCGCTAAATACCTTGTTTTTTAATGAACACACACCTATTTTGTGTAAATTAATCCCAAACTTGAGCAATTTTTTTCCCTCAAATCTTCATACAAATATCTATGGCGGCTTTCTGTGTTATAAAATCATAAACACAAGCGACGTTTGACTCAGTCGGCCGGTGGCCTCCAAAGAAGGGTCACGTCGGTTTAGGCAGCACTGACAGCTCGCGATCTTTTCGTGTACAGATACAAAATCACTGCACATTGGTTGTCATTGCACTTTTTCAACTTTTATGACACCAACATAATTTGATTTGAAATTGAGGAAGCATAATTCTTACACTATATTCAATACATTAAATTAAATCAGATAGTGGGCAATGTTCTCGCGTGACATTACAGTCTCGTAAAGGTCCAATGAGGAGCAGGAATATAGCGAATGGATCTAAGTGATGACAATACGTAGGAACATTAGGTTAGGATTCATCAAAAACACAGTCTCATGGTACTGGTTGAGGAATGGTCTCGTGAGGATCTGATGAGGGCAGTAACAAGGTGGTGACTGAATTTTATTTCAAAGATGTTAATAGCTAAAAGCATCGAGTTTGGGCTATTAAGTATGTTTTTCAGAGAGACAGAAAGATATTTTAGGTTTCCTCTGGATTAGTTAGGTTTACTGGGTTTACTAAATTCATTCGTAACGTAAAATTGATAATGACGGAATTTCTTCTATAGACAGTAGTTACTAAAAAAACCAACGATAGATGGCGTAATTTGCAGAAGTACCTATCTAGTCACCCTGTCACGGGGTGACTTCGGTTGGTAACTCAGAAAAAAATACTATATGTTATTGCATCAATAATAAAAAAATCAAGAAAATATTCAAAGTTTCCATCCTCGCACACAAATCACAAACTCGTGCCCTGTTCTAGGAGCAGGGTCTACCCTAGTGCATTTTCATGACCACTTTTCGGTTCTATCTTTTTTGGCCCAAGATTTATTTGCCTAATCTCGTATTGCATAGTAACGTTTGGTTAAAGTCTCGTTTCGCCGAAAATCGTATGGCATAAATCTCGATTAGTAAAAAGTTATTTCGCATTATCTTGATTAGCCTAATAATGGTATGGCCAAATCTTGAATAGCCTAATAATAGGTTTATACAAAGTAATAATATTTGTTTGGCTTTAACTTTGACGGAGCGTCTCTCTATAGCGCAAACTGGTGCCTTGTATTGTTTCCGCTGTTTGGAAAACGCTCCGCTCCGCTTCGGTTTTGATGAACATGTGCACCTAACACGCTCCTCCTCGCTTTGCTCGTCGTCGCACCTATCTTTAGGTTTCGATCTCATGGGGTTTGTAATAATTATTGTATGTGTATTATAAATGTATGTTGTATTGCTCGTTAACTTTCGATTTTTTAATCATTCAATATCGTGATTTTCGGGATGTATGAGAAAAAATACCACAATTTGTACATTTACTACATACTTAATATATTATTTATTAAGATAACATTAGGAGAAACAAGATTATACATAGGTATAGACGAACATACATTTGAGCAAACGAAACTTAGGTGTTTAAAGATTGTGCCTAAAGAGTTTTAGACGAAACGAGCCTTATGCCACATAATTCTTGGCAAAGTGATGGTTCGGCCAAAAAAGTTTAGACCATACGAGTTATGCGAAATGAGTTTTGGTCAATAAAGATTATGCGAGATGAGGGGAACCGCCACTTTTCACTTGTGTCCCACCGGTTTCGGTGCTCAGCGGAATAGTACCATTAACCATTATTATTCTGAGATATCATCACTTCTTATTCTGAGTTACCCAACATAAAAACACGCCATCTATTGAAATCATTTTTTAATTAGGATTTGTCTATGGTGTGGTCCCCAAATTTAAGGGTAAAAGCAAAATAATTATATTTTAACCTTTTTTTATATCTATTATATTAAAAGACCAATTCAACGATACCCTACCTACACCATCAAAATAACCGGAAAAAATATCAGCCCCAATTTACTTGTATGGGAGAGGGAGTACCCCAATATTTTTTTTGGGGTACTCCCCATATCTATGCGAAATATCAGCTTGATATCTTTACCCGTTTCTGAGAAAAAGGGCGGTGACAGACAGTCAGTCAGACAGAGGGACAACAAAGAGATCTTATAACGGTTGCTTTTTTCCTTTTGAGGTTCAAAACCCTAAAAATAAGAAAAAATATTATTCTGCTACCAAAAAATATACTTACAAACATACAATCGAAAAATATTACCCTCCTCCTTCGGCAGTCGGGTAAAAACAAGTGAGACAGGGGGTCATTCTGAACTTTTGTTCTACGAGTTTTAAAAATTAACAAAAAAAAAACTTTTTCATAGAAACTTTGATGACACGTGACTTTTTACCATGGAAAACGAATATTTTTTTTTCGCGAATTTGCAAAACTCGTTGAACAAAAGTTGTTCAGAATGACCCCTTGAGTTGAGTCATCGCCTTTCGGCTTAGTATACCCTTAGTATCTACACTTTAATACCTGTAGTTACCTTTCTACAAGTAAGTAAATACTACATTTGTTTAGAAAGCTAATCGGGTTCCGAGTATGGAGAAAAGTGGCACCCCTATTAATTTCTACTCTTTCCTGGTGCTTACCAGTGTAATTAAAAATTATACTTACCCTCAAATCACTACTTGAAAATAATTGTCAATAAAGTTGGCGAGTAAAAGTTTATGACCCACTGTGCAAACTTACATGTGTGCGTGTCACTGCGTGTGCTGTGTGAAGAGCATTGAAAACCCAAATTTGGCGGGGCACGTCACCCTGTACGGGCCCTTAAAGTCATCTTCCACTACAAATCTACTCAGGACCGAACTCAACTCCAGCTCCCTCAGTCTACCTTTATCGTTTCCAACAATAATGTATAAAAATACATCATAATTACAGTCCAACTATAAAGTCGTGAAAACGGAAGTGGATCGAAACTAATTGTTTATATAAGTAATAATAATAAGTGCAACTCTAAATGGAAGTAAAATAGAAATGGTTGAAAGTACTAAATTCCTGGGGGTACATAAAGTACATATAGACACATGCCTAAACTGCAAATATGAATTGAATGCCATAGAACGCTCAATCAGCTCAGCTTGTTATGCGCTTAAGAGCCTTCGAGATGCACTTGGTGTGGAACAACTTAAAATGGCGTACTATGCTCTTGTAGAATCGGAAATACGATACAGTATAAAACAGTGGGGGAATAGCTATGATTATAATACACAAAGATCTTTCGTTTTGCAAAAAAGAGCCATACACATTTCACATCTCTCGCCATTCTTACTGTTCCTGCACTGTATGTTAACCTTGCTATCAGGTCTAAGCAAGAATGCACAAAACGTTGAGAGTCCCGAAAAAAGAGTGGCACGAGTGGCACGACACAGCACTAGGCGAAAAGATCTACCAATCAAATTCAATCCAATCTTACGTGTAGCTAAACACTCACCAGCGTACCAGTCAATAGATATTTTTAATAAATTGCCAACAGACCTCAAAATCCTATTAGGATACAGCACCTTTAAAATGAAATTAAAAACTTATTTGTTGAAGAAGTGCTTGTATAGGTTAGAAGATTTATAATAATTATTGATTGCTTTGGATTAATTAATTTAATTATTGCATGTTAAAATTTTAATTGAAATTAATTTTAATTTAATGTTTTGACATAGGTAATATGTACCTACTTAATTATTTGATTTTATTATTATTCTTTTGACTTTGTATTTAATTTGTTTCTGCACGCTATTTTTATAATTATAATGATTATGTTAAATTATTTTATTTTATAGGTATATTCACATTCACACACAATGTACCTATATTGTTTTTGAATAAATAAATGAAATGAAAAAAATGTTTAAGATCGTATTTAATGGAACTGTTATATTTATTAAAGGTCAAATCCGTTCAAAATCCGATATCAATCGGTATTTTATTTTTAAAATGTAGGTAAAAGTAAGTAAATAGCTGATGATCATAAAAAGTCTTAGCAAAATCGCACTCTTTGATGTCAGGACTTTATAGTTTGACTGTATATATGTGTACAAGAAATGACTATTTATCGGATTTTCTGAGGTAGTGAGCACGGGAGACGCTTAAGGAAATTGTGAGAGGAAATATGTCTCATTTACAGTGTCAATAGTTCTGACTATGTCGCGACTTCGCCTCGACTTCTACAGTAAGCGTCGTTGACCTTGGTCAAACGTGTAGAGAAATTAGTTATTTATTAGTTAGATTGGGCTCTACATTAGTTAGATTCTGCTGTAATTATCCCCTTAGTAGTTTAAATTCTGACTTGACCGTTTTTCCATAGCTCAAATAATGTGGAGCATATACTTTACAGTGACTCCACACAATAAGGCCTTTTCTACACATAATATAAATAAACAGCCTGATGGCGACCTGGATCTGTTCTGATTACGGTAACAGAAGGCAGTCAATCTCCTCAACGGCATATAGTCCTGTAAATCATGGACCAATGGCAAGGGGGTGACTCAGGGGGTCAATCTGAACAACTTTTGTAAGTACTTATGACATTTGTTAATTCGCGAAAAAATATAACTTCTCCATATTACTTCTCCAAAGTAAAAAGTCATGTGCCCATAAACATTTGAGAAGCAATATTATTTTCGTGGAACTTATAAAATAAACTTTGTTAAAAAAACAATGTTGAATGTTGAAAATGACACCAAGCTATTAGCACAGCCCGTGGTCATCTCATCATTCATACAGCTACATAAAAAACGCACAGTGCGACATCAACGACAACTTTTTCGTCATACCACCGGAGCACCTTGAGACACAGAGCACTGCATTAAATCACCATTAGTTGTTGTCCGCATGTTGCGACGTATGACGGCGGCCATGTTGTGACGTCACGCGCGCTACGTCACGTGACGTCACGCCACTCCGCGCCGGTTCAACGAACGACCGCAGCGCAACTTAATTTTGGCGCGCAACGACCACCGCGTCAAAAAACCGACGGCCATGTTTGATTTTCGTATTCGTAACCCGTGCGAAAGTTTCGTTTTAATTACTTTTTTACGACTACATCGAATGGTTTTATAATAGAGTTCAAATAGATTAGGAGTTTTTTATTTGTGCGCCTTTAAGTACCTACCTACCTCGCTGACGGGTCATTATCTTAATTGTAAATCATGGGCACCCAGCCAAGCTTAGACATTTCAAACCTTATTTTTAAATCAGAAGACATAAATATGAAGTCCTGCGACACAAAACGACCATAACAAACCGCGGCGCTAGCTGTCAGGTTCGAAAAATAGCAATGAATCAGTAGTTAATTGTGGAGATAATGGGTCCCAAACTGGTAGTGACATCATATGTGTTGGGCAGATTGCGAGTGGTGGTGAAATATCTCGGCGGGCGTCGAACCCGCGACCGGAGGCTCGGCGAGGCGACCCTGACCGCGGCGCCGGCGCGTGACCGGCACGTGGCCGTCCGTGACGTCACGGATACGTCACCGACGACGTTTATTTATCATTTTTACACTTTATTGCCAACCGTATTGGCTCTCCTTTTGTTGAGGCTTCAAAGAGTGAGGTTGTGTAACTCGAGCAAGTGAACGCCTGGCCATATGGCCATGGAACTTGCCAAATTGATGATGCAATTGTAATGAAAAGATATGTTTTCGGATACAATGGCGACACATTATGATCTTTTTTGACTGAAAACTAAAAGCAGTTTATGTATATTTATAAATTTAAGCACCTAGATAGTAAGTACTTACCTAATAAATCTCAGTCTGAATGTTTATCAAACCAAACCCTATTATTTTGTTAAACAATAATATTATTATATAATTAAACAGTTGTACAATCCTTTAAAATGTATAATGTATATAACTATTAGGTAGGTACAGATTTCCACGAACTCATAACTCCGCGACTCTAATGGCTGCACATATCAATACATAATATTATCAGTATTTATCAATAACCACAGACAATAAACCTACAGGTAACATAGTTATTAGACTAAGCAGGCTTTTCCACCACAGATTTGCTATGCTAATTTGCTATGGATGCGTTTGATATCTATCAATCATATTCATTGGTGCACTGGTTTAAACTGTTTTTTTTTTTCACATCTTCGCGGCACAGCTCATAGCAGATCTCTGGTGTAAAAGCAGCCTTAGACTGGTCAAAAACAATAATTACCTATATCGTAACATTCAGGACAATTATCATAACATTGACCACAAACCAAAAGCGACAGTCATTTGTAAATCAAATAATAATTAATGTACGTACTACGTAGTACCTACTATTGATATTATACATATCTCTCGCGTATATAACTTCACAACAGTTTTTCCGAAGTTAAGAATAACCTCACATCGATGTCTCCTATATCATACCTTGGTTAGTACATGGTCTGGAAATGACATGCCTTGGGGTTACCCATGGAAGTCTTTCAACTTGCCTGACTGAAAGTCATAAACTGATTTTTAACCCAGATCTGCCATAGGAAGGACAACATGGCCAGGTAAAGATTCTCGGCTGTACAAAATAGGGTGTGAAAGCCCACAAAACGCACTTACTCATCATGCCCCACGTGCCATTACAGCTTCTTGCACCTAGGAGGAACTTACGACCTTTGCATATCCTGCAAAAGAAACTAATTACATGTAAAATTTTCAGCAAAGTTCTGGTAGAGCTTATAGTTATACCCTAACTCTAGCCGTTAATCATCTTACCACTGTCGGAGACTTGTTAACCTCCTCTTCATGGCAGTCCTGCCAAGAGAGAGGTCAGGGGATGACCTCTCATGGCCCTGTACCATATGTGCGGTAAAAAACCTCTCCTACTTGTATTGTTACTCACCAAGTCAATAACCAGACCCCAGTACAAACATTTCCATAAGGAGTCGCGATCAATGACATCTTATCAGACACCGTGTTGAACTTTATGTAACGAAGCATATCTATCGGTTATTGCTTGTGATCACGATAGGGTTGAAGGTCAGAGTTGTGGGTTCGATACACTATGGTTTTTATTATTATTCATTTATATTATAGCACCTAGTCATGGATACAATATATTATGGCAAAACTAAATAAGTACTTATATTATAGCTGTGGAAAAAAATGACCTAATGGGGAACGGATTGGATGAAGAAGACCGAGGCATTTTTGGTAAATTCTAAAGAGTTGAGAGTAATTAAGTAGGGGTATGTTCATCATCATCATCAGCCAATAATCATCCACTCCCAAGGAGCGCCACAACACTCGATCCTCAGCCTTTCTCATCCAGCCACTACCCGCTACCCGCCTAAGGACCGCTGGACCGATGACCTTAGGTGTATGTTCAGCAGTAGAAAAATGTTGGAAGATCTTTGACAAAGTTAAGAGGGTTTGTCATCATGGAGAAAGGGTTGACTTGTCAATTAGTCACTGACTGCCCAGAGTGTGCCAGACGTATATCAGGGTTTTACGAAAGTGGTATTTATAAACTCGCGGAGTCGTAAAACAAAAGTACCTAGTTCAGAATCACCCCCCGAGTCACCCTCCAATAGCCTGTAAAAGGAACAGGTGGAGTCACTTGAAGAGGCAGCCGGGAGCAAAATAATCCTGCTTATTGATGATTAAGCAGGATTATTTGGTACAAATGCGTTCTTCTCTTCGATTTCCTTTACTCAGATATAGACGTATTGTTTAGACAAGTTGTAGATCTAGACAGCCATTTACTACTTTGAGATGAGACTTACTTACCTATTTTGAGATGTAAAATCTTAAAATAAACATGGTATAAAAGTACCCGATATAATCGAACTCATGACAAACACGACAATACTCCCATACCCGGGAACCGGCCGACAAAACCCCAAATAACCACTAAAGTAACCATTGACCCACGTCACAATCACAAGGCCTTCTAATTTTAGCATTCGGGCGCTTCCTGTCTCGCGCGCGATCTCGCCACTGCATTCGATAGTGAACTCGTAATTGGCAGGTCAGTGAACCTACGCGTAAAAAGTTCGGTGGCTTCTGGTGAGCACGAAAATTTTTGGGACTTTACGTCGCGCTGTGGATTTGAAATTTATAGCGTTTTGTAGTTCTGATTGTGCAAATATCTAGGTATGGCTAAAATTATTATTCCCATTAGGTAGTTTTAACACTAGATAATAGATGATTTTTTATTATACTTAACATAAAACTTTTCAAGGCATAGAACTATAACCCTTTCATTGGAGTTTTGTTAGTATCGTACAAAAACAGTTACAATCAGCTACAACCTAGGTATCTACCTATATAGTATATATGTTTATTTTCTATGAATTTGATTGGTTTTTGTACTTAATAAAGTTAACAAAATATCTATACACTAATACCTACTTAGCTATAAACTGACACTTTGATACAATTAGTTTTTTTGCATAATATTTTTTATCCTTGACGATTATTTTGTTAGGTTATTTACTTACAGAATTTTTGTAGACGAGTTGCAAGTATATTCTCAAATGATCCGTAATGATCTATTCCTGTCCAGTGTACCTTGTTACGATCATCCTGCCTTTTATACTCTCCTAGTACTAGAACATCGAGCTAATTTCCACCCATAAGCCACTTACCATAATCTCCCATTAAAACCTCGGGAAAAAAACGCACCTACACGTAAACTTCATACTTTAATCTGTGCAAACGCCCTATTCATAAGTTAGTAGGAAAATCTCTGCTTCTTACCAGGGTATGCGGATCACCAGCTTACACCTACCTTACGGCGCAGAGAATAGAGGTGTGGTTCGCGCGGCAAGGGGGAAGTGTGGTGGTGGGTATATTCACGATTGGCTTCCCACTTTTTTGCGCGGCTATACAGGGTGTTGCTCCGACCACGTGCGGGGGCGTTGACCCGCATCAGCTGGTGAGGAAAGTTATGCGTCTGATGCCATCGTGGGTCATTGAGTTCTACGTCACAGTTGCGGAAGGGAGAATGGAAATTTCGGGTCTTTGCTACGCTCGGATCGTAAAATATTTTTTAAGTAGATACTTACTTACGTAAAAAATATTAATTGTAAGTTTTAAAACATTGTTGAACATCCTTGTTCATACAGTTTAGAAAAAATTACAATACGGTCCAAATTTTCAATGACGTTTATTATAATATTAATTATGCCTAATATTATTGATGCGTATTGATCGACCGGCGACGTAGATCACGCGTCGATCGGTTGCCATGCGAGCATTGCGCAACACAAACAATGTTTATCGGTCAGATTCGAGCAATTAACCGTCAGCCAAGTACAGTGACCGAGGCGGTCGGAGCCATCACATAGTCACGAAGGTAGAGTCCAGCAACGCTAACTTTGCAAAAGAGGCAAGTATCAAGACAAAAATAACTCTATTAGGAAAAAGTTAAATTAATATTATCCGATGTTTCCCCCGATGCACGGAGTTGTTTTTTAATTTAAGTGTCACTGAAAAGTCGAGGGAAATTTACGAAATATCAATTTGTATGCCTATAATAATTTTGTTTGTCAATTGACTCTCTAGGACATTAATTTGGTAAGTTTCATAAATGATGCATCTCACTATTCTATAAGCAATAAAGTTGCATACAATTGATTCCATCCAAGAACTATCGGCTACCTGTCTATATATTCTATATTATAAGGAAGTCAGTCCAGCGGGCAAGAAGGTGTCCCACGCTTCGTGTCGCCTTCGAGTCGTTCGTCAAGTCGCGCGCCTTAGACTCGCGCGCCACGCGAGTTGGCATCTTCTGTTTTTTTATATCGTCAACTCGCGTGCCCATGTAAAGTACGGTCAGATGCAAACGAATTTAAACTAAAAAATATAGTTAAATGTTGTCTCCCTGGCTGATTAGCATAAGAAGGTACCGACTAGACAGTCGCCATTAAAGTAGATGCTTTGATTTCGGGATAAAGATACAATAAAGCCTATGTTGGAAGTGCGGAATGAGGCAAAAGGGGATGTGACCTATGACTAACGTGACCATTTATTTTTTTTGTCAGAGCGGGACACCTGCGGATTTATGTTGCAAAAAAAACTTATTGGTATTCATTACAATTTTTATGTAGTCTATGTAGGGAATGAAATCTCGTACGAGATTTCCACCTAGCGAGATCTCGCGAGACTGGCAAATAACGGTATCTCGCGAGATTGGAAGGGTCGCTATTAAAACATAAATGCTAATGCTTATTTTTAGTAGGTACTAGTAACCAAGGACTTCTAGTAACTGACATAATGTTGCTTAGTTATAAAAATAAAGTGACATTTATTTAAAAAAATTATGATAGTATTATTTGGTCTCTATAAATAAAATGTTTATGTCTATAAAATTAATACACCTATTACGGCTAATAAGTTCAAATTTATGCAATATCGGTAAAAAAAATATATCTATATTTAGTACTAGCTGTTCCCGCGAGCTTCGCTTCGCCTTAAAAAGTTTCTCAGGGTCTAGAATATCTGTATACCAAATTTCATTCAAATCCGTTCAGTAGTTTTGGCGTGAAAGAGTAACAGACAGACAGACAGACACAGTTATTTTCGCATTTACAATATTAGTTAGGATTTTGTAAATTAATTACTTTACTTTCAACAATTAGGAATAATAGGAACATTAGTTATTGTAAATAAAAACAAAAACTTAACTTCACAAGTTCTTAGATAAATGTTGTGAGATCGTATTAATCAGATAAAAGAAGTTCAAAAGAGAAGTCAGATCAAGTTATCAAGGTACGGAAAGTCTACAGTACAGTGCAGTTAAAATGTGGCAGTTTTTACTGATTTTGATGTATTGTGGGGGTAAGCCTATAATAAATTAACTTTACTATATTACCAAGTCTACCTTGCCGTAATATAAACACAGTGTTACGTTTTTGTTGTGTTACCGTTATATTAAATATCGAATTAGCACTAAAATTTTAAACAAATTTCGTTTATTTCGTTGATTAAAACGACAGACCTAACTGTAACAATTA
This sequence comes from Plutella xylostella, assembly GCF_932276165.1. Classification (NCBI taxonomy): domain Eukaryota; kingdom Metazoa; phylum Arthropoda; class Insecta; order Lepidoptera; family Plutellidae; genus Plutella; species Plutella xylostella. Next base: position 4,852,022 of record NC_064006.1, on the reverse strand, counting down.
CTTTCAGGAAGTTCATCGCAAGCAGGTCCATCTAGTAATAAAACTGCACATGAAATCATAACATCCCAGCGAGGAAAGTCGGTACTGCTTCGTGCAGGTTATAAATATAACAAAGACCGAACAAATAAAAATGGTACCTGTGTTTGGAGGTGTTCGAAGAGAACAGTTTGCCAAGCGAGATTAATTACTGATTTTATTTTAAAGTAAAGTCCTATAAAATACCCTATACACTTTAAGTAGTTACCTTAAGAATAATAAAATATAACTTTTGTGGCTGACTCTACATATTTTCACAGTCGAGCGAGTTGACGACAAAAAAAGTAGGTAAATACGGGAGGGGCAACTCGCACGTGGCGCGCGAGTCTAAGGCGCGCGACTTGACGAATGACTCGCCTGTTCGAATTCCAGACACACACCAACATTATTACACTGTTTACGAGCAATGCAAAATTTCTTCTTACAAAATGCCGCAACCAAACGAACCTATTTATTTTTTCTAAAAAATTTACTATATTTTTACGTTATTATTTATGTAGTTGCTTAGTATTCTGATTATTTCTGAAATATTGCAGACAGCGCCCGTTTAGGAGTAATTTAGAGCTTTTCTCACTGGAACTATTTCATTGCTCGTGAGTGTATTATTTATTACCATGTTAATGGACCATGAAATCTGAATATTATTGAAACCTTAAAGATAAGCCTCTGTATCCAATGTCGGAGATACTTCAGCCGACTTGTAAAATGTCCATTAATTACCAAAGCAGACATCAAACTGATATCCAGAAGGCTACTCTTGAATCTGTTATTTGCTCTTATTAAGCACTAAACCTAGTCAGAGGCCTTCGGGCAGCTTGAAAACATCTGACAATCGGGTTGCTCACTTACCCGACAACTCTCTCAGCTCAAGCTTGCTTGCAGTCGCTACATTTGGTAGTTTCTACCAACTTATTTTAATAAAAATGTGTTCTTGAGTACGCCTGCAGATGTGTTTAAGTAATTAACAGCTTAAGATAGCGAGTGCACTGGTGAAGATCAATGCTGGACAGTCAGATACACTGCCATAAAAGAGATTGCCCTAATTTCTACATTGCCACAACAATAGACGGTGGTGTCACTAACAAAATCATTGAAGTCATTAATATTAAAGCTAGTCTACTGAAACCTGAATCTAGACCCAATTTAAAAAGGAGTTATTTAGATGCTCCACTGTCAAAGTATTCAGCAATACTTACTGACAAAATATCTAAGTGCCTTCTAGTTACTAGCTTATACTCCACCTCGTATTATCTAATTGAGTAACAAGAAAATAATCTTTCACACAGACAACACAAGTAAGCGCTAAGCATAGGTTAGAATCTGGCACGGGACCGCAGCTCGGTAAATAGACAATTTACTTAACTCTACGCACCTAGGCATTCTCTTATTGTTTATCTACTTAGCTAGCTCTGCGAACACGGATTTGCTTGTTTCAGGTTGGCCTATGTAGCAGGTTTGTTCCTTGTTTGTATGGTGTAAACGTGTTTATATACCTATCTTCGCTACTTATTTTCATACTAATACCTACTCGTCACATATTCTTCTTGGCCATACCTACCTCAGAAACCCAGTCTTCAATCAGTGCGTAATGCAGTACGTCTATCACAGGATTCGATACTATTTTCGATCACAAACATTATGGAAAAAGAAACAAACAAAAGTCACTTTTGGAACTAACAATTTTCCTTACATTTTGACAGTGACAGTTGACGATACGCAATCTAAACGGAGGTTCGTGAAACTTATAATCGCCCTACGGTGATGACATGAACTAAAATTGGAACGGGCAATGGAAGGAGTGTGACCACCGTGTGTATGCTGATGATCTCCTGATGATAAATTGTTTATTCATGTTCCTGATCCGTTTGATGATTTTAATTTATAGACAGACATACATAACGTTTTTCTTCACTACGTAGATGTTGGTGGTTATTTTACTGATGATCGCGACCTCATTGACTGGGGCTCAGTGGCATCATGGTCTAATTGCCTATAAGTATAGTGATGGTGGATTGCCGATAGTCCCTAAGAACTAACAAAAAATGTTGCAGAGGAGCTTAATAAGCATTCCAGATTCTCAAGATTGTTTCTAGATACCCATTTTCCTAAATCATTGTCAGCCAACACTACCTTAGCTCATGCCTCTAGACTGTTCTAGGTTTTCCCTGTGAATAGTCAGCTAACTATTTTTTCTAAATGAAAGCTCTGTTCATTTAAACCAGGTTTAGATTGGACGGTACTATTGGGCCTTACTTTCAAAGCACTCTAGCTATCTACAATCCATCTTTGCATTTAAAGTTCGATTCATGCTAATTCAACTTTTACCTACAACAACAAAGCTTACTTTCTGCCCATTGCATACCCTAGCATAGTTCCCTACTGCATACGGGTGCGGAATGCATACAAATGTCCACAACGCACTTGACCGATTGAACTAACCAGGACATGAGCTATTGTTACGTTGGCAACACTGCAAAAGGAAAACTAAATCGGCACATAATACATACATAATTTGATTTATAATTGTCACGCTATCGGTATCGGTCTATTTTTAATTGTATCGGTACGGTTAACGTAGCAACTGGCTTTGCCATCATCATAAAGAACTAGGAAAAGTTTAGTAAAGCGGCTACAATGTAAGTAAGTACACAAAATTTCACAGGGAGTATCATGTTTTGTCCATGATCGAAAAATACTGTATACATATTATCAACAGTCTCTTCCTTGGGGAAAATGGGCCATTTTGAGCAATCGTTTTTTTAGGGAAAACCTAATTTGCACCCTGTAGGCTTCAAGACCGATTATTGGTATCTATCCAACGGCCAGTTCCAATTTAGATTTTACTTTTTGCTTTTACATTTGTGTTTTTACTTTTTGGAAGATAAGTTATGATTGTATTAATTTGGAAAGCATGAAAATTCTGACGCAAAGTTTCAAAATCATAAACAACCAAAGTAAAAACTCGACAGTATAAGTAACAAAGCCTAATGCTCATAAGTTTTCACGTTCAACCATCGCTTAGCCTCCACAATAATGATAAGTTGATTCGCTTTCCACGCATCGCAGCTAACCTGCCTGGAAACACAGTGGGCACAATGCAAATTGGCTAGACACACTGACAGAAGATGGATAGTGCTGGCTTCCTAGAAACAAAAGACAATCGGCATGACAATGTGTCCTCCAACGAAAGTACTTTTACTGTGCACACGCGTGATCAGGGTAGAACACAGGCATAGAGTATTTATAACATCATACAGTAGAGAATTTTACTTTGTTTTAGGCTAGATTTTTCAATAGTCAAATAAATTATATGTGAGGACTATACACTCTCACTGTCTACTTAATACAAAAATTGTTTTTTTTTTAAGTTTTCAAATTAATGCGACATCGTGAAAAAACCAACCTAAACTTGGGGAATTTGGCTCCTAAACAACGAGGGTCAAATGAAATAGGTAAGTACATTTTGAATCCGAAAATCGTTGTCAAAACAAGTTCGCGTTAGGAGGGCTGTCCCGGATGGATGGTATTAAATCATAGTTACCTGAGCATGAATATTGAAACTCTACATTTGCATTACTCTGCGCATGGCATTAGCAGTGCGGCGGCGGCGGCGGCGGCGGCGGCGGCGGCGTGCGACTTAGTCCACTGCGCCATTGACCCACGGGCTTCTGTACGGATCCTGATGAGGCTTTTTAAAATTATGGTTCTTTATATAAGTTATAGAGGTACGTTGACCAATGCGCAACACTTTATGAGATCCAATCCGCTCAGCGCCATCGCCGTTCGGTCGATGTTGCTCTATTGTGGGTAGAACTATACTGAGAAAAAAATGAACGAACGGGAGCCTTCGTGCAATCGGCTCGTTTAATACAACGAGAGTCATATCATAATTATCATCAGCCAAAACATTTCAAGCTGGACCTGTTTCTCATGTCTCTCCCAAGTAGCGCTGGAATGGAACTCAAATGATGAAGAACATTAAGGTAGGTATATCAACTATGTTGAAAGTCTTGATAGCAAGGAGCTTTCCTGTGAAACTCTATTTAAAGATGAATTTGGGCATAGGTAATGGCGCCAGACAAAAGTGCGACTGAGAACTTTTGTCACGTCTTGACGTGTGTGTCTTGCTCTCCATGCAAGACAGGAAATCAATTATGTCATGCCATGTTCCCGAAAAACAGATAACCGATGTTGGAACCACATTGAAGCAACAATGTCCTTGGAAAACCTGCGACGCACTACAGTATGCTGCCTGCCTATCTGTATAGTTAACCATCTACCTAACCCAGGTCTAAACAAAACAATGCCAGTCCCCAGGCCATGCAGGTACTAAGCTTAGAAAGTGCTCAGCATAGGAAATGGCTTGAGTACGTGAGTGTCTGTCTCTTCGCTGATTGGTCGCCGGTCGCTTGGCTCGCCAGTCGCGTAGGGCCGTGGTGACCCGCTGCCAACACTAGTAATCCCATGACATAATGCTCTGTGGGTGATATGGTTAGTTTGTTCAGAAGTAATGGGATGTGTTTTATGATAATATATATAATGTTGTCAGGCAGCAGGTTCGGTTGAAAGCGGCGCGTAGTCTATTAGATTTCACCAAACAAAACTCTTATAAATGGGTTATGTTCAGGCGCTAGATACGATCATCTTTGTAAACTGACAACTGCTTGAAGCACTTTTGAAGATGGCTGTAGCTACTCTATTCCACTATTGGTGGATTCTTAAACAATACCTGTAAAATTATCAGCCCCTAATCTTCCTCTGCTGGACGTAGGCCTCTTCACAACACTGACATTAATATAGTTAAGTATGGTCTCTTCCTAGCCACGCGTTTACCACCCAGAGTTATGCTTACGTAACATAACTTTTAATTAGTTAGCTTGAAGAAAAAAACTCTTCCTAATTCTAAACTACCAGAAACCAACGACCCCAACCATCATCCTTGCATCCACTGCTGCAGCGAAGCCGAATCTCTTATCCAAACTCCGCTCATAACCACCAGTGTACTACAGATTGCATTTCCCATCGCACTTTACCGCTGTTGCATGGTATGAAGTGCATGTTGAATGAAGTTAGATAAAGTCCTATTATGTGAGTGTGTAATTAGCGAATTACCCGCGACACAGGATGGGGACGACGCAACCAGACTGCCTGATGATGATGATGTACACGAGGAGAATGACAATTCACATCGCTGACATTAGGTACAGTCGACCAAAGAGATAAGTATTCTCATCCAGGGTGAACAGTTGTTTTTACATAATAAAATGCACTCGTAATACATTTAGGAATGTACATAAAAAAACTACTAGCAATCGTAGATATTTGCAGTATGTCGAGTTACTGAAACGGGCAGATATGATTTTTTTTAAATACTGGGATGCACACTTACCTGTTGTGTTGACTGTACTGACACCTTTAGTGAACTAGGTTATGTTCTGTATGTGTGATACAAACACATCTTTAAGGGAACTTAGAAAGAGATAACATTATGGCACCATGGCACCATCAAAGTTTTGTTATAGCATAACTAACTGCAATAATTTACACATTACCCCATCTCGAGAAAACTTTTAGTTTAGTTTCATTTCCCATGAGTTTTCCTCTTCGCAAGGTTTTCCCATGTGTGTTCTGGGATAAAAAGAAGCATAATATAAATGAGGCAAATGAGGCAATACTTGTACGTCTAATGTCAAAGTTTCGCCTTCCTACATAGACAAATGTCAAAAGAATACCCAATGTTTTCCCGTGAAGCAACATTAGAAGGATATTTATAAATAACTTAAATCTACCTACGATTTAAGTTAGCCAACAATGTAAGTCTAGAAACTAGACATTCACAGTGCACACAATCGCATCCTGTCCCACTTTCTAGCGACGGCCATCGGGAACCATTATCTATTCATAGGGAAAACATTTAATAAAGTGATTAGCAGTTATGTAGGTACTTTCATACGATTTAGATAATATAATTATTTTAACTTCTTGTGCGTTAAAAGTGTATGAAAGTAAGCATTTAAGTCATCGGTAGATTCAGGTTTCAGATTTATCATTTACCAACGTTTTTTTTTTAATTATTTGTTGATTGTCTAGATAATGCGTCTAACACTATTTCACAAAAGAGGAGTTATTGAAATCGGCAACGAAGGTGGAAGCCACATTTGAACATGTTACTAAACATTATCTCATGTCGTTTGTGTAATGTTTAAAAGTAATTTGGTAGTATTTTACCGATAGTATCGAAGTGTTTTGTTTTGAGAATCTATCTTTGTTTTTCATGTCGCAATAAGCATTTTTTACACTACGTACCTACGTATCGTCAAAATAATCATGCGTGCTATTGCTATTACCAACATAGGCGCGACGACGCTTTGATCAACGTCGATTCCGAGTCACACATACATACAAACATTTATATACTTCTCTTTTTTTCTAATGCAACCTACACCAACAAGTAAATAAAGTACCAAGGCAGCATGTGTAGCGCAGAGGTATCAAGACACAGCGCGGTCGGAAAATGCGCGCGAAAACATCGCAACCGGAAGTGAAAGTCAGGCGGAAGCTGCGGGCGGGTACCGTCTTGTGTGTGTGAGTGCGAGAGTCGAGACCTCAGAACAAGTACTATAGCGAGACACGATACTCGACAACTGTCATGTAAAGAGGTTGCATCGTTTTGCTGGATGTTGTAAATTCTCATTTTGATATAGGTAGGTACCTTGTAGTCATTAACACTTTTCTCACTTGTAAAGCTTTCTAAAGAGCTTTAAAGTTTTTCTTTACACACAAGAACTGCATTTCACTGTTCATTTTTGTATCTTGGAAAAAAATATACCTATATGAATATTTTGGATTATTATAATTATTTTAAGTAATCTATTATTAATCCATTCATACAACAACGCGGACTCAAGTTAGTATGTATGATCTCGAATATGTATAGTGCGACAAACTTATCTGTTCCGGTGACAGTTACCGAAATTGGTCAATATCTAATTATTTACTAATAAATTATATATTGATATAGATTAAATGGGTTTATTAAAACCGCAAGGGTAAATTACTGTTACGGGAAAACTTAATATCTTAAAGAATGAAGAAATATTAGACATTTACGTGAGCTCTCACCGGAACAGATAAGTTCGTGGCACTGTATGTCAGATTACATATACGTGATCAATAGGATGACGTTCATTGGAGAATTTCGTCAATGGCTACCTTTATAAATTCCGCTTTTCTTTGTTCAATATTGCTTCTTTATATTCAGATTTCGGTGACAAGATTCTTCACATACGTTTGTTTGTCTGACACAGATTCTATTCACGGAAGTTAACAGTTTCAGCTATTTGCATAATAAAGAGTATGAACGTATGGAATTAGTAAGGTTTGGAGATAGTCTGGGAGGCTTTGGGTCTGTTAATCTCAAAATTCTTACGAAGCAGTGGACGAATATTTAGATATCAAGATAAATAGATGTAAAGATTATGATTGTAGATAAGTGACGCATCTAAACATACATAGGCAGCGCAGCATAAAGATTTGTGCCCATTCTAAAATAATAATGTTTATTATCGGATAGGACATATCGTACCTATATCTCACAACACTGTCTCTTCTGGTCTTTTTAGCGGTGACAAACGCTAGCGCTGGACTAGCCTTGTCATGTTTACTTACTTTTTAAAAGTCTGATTTTTTCCCTACGCCCTGTACATTTGACTAAAACATTTTTATATCAAAAATTGACTCCTTCTGAGAGAACAATCATGTCAGGCAATCAGTCAGTGGACAGATGATACGTGACTCGAAGAAGCATATTTCGTGCACCCCAATATTTTAACATAACACTTCTGTCGTGAACTCCAGGACTATACTGTATGTGACCACTTATTATGACGAATTCACAATAACGCAGAATGTATGCCGATGACCCGCGGAACCGATGACTTCTGCCGGGACGGCGGCGGCGGCGGCGGCGGCGGCGGCGTAGGAAGACGCTCAATACCGAATTAGCATTATCCTTTATGCGTGTCACACGTACAGTCAGCAAAACAGATACCTATGTCGATTGCCACCCCAGTGCAAATAGTTCGATTCTAACACTCATGGGTCGAAGATAGATAAAGCAAATAGTAGGTAGTTTATGGATACATACAATCACTGCCAATTAACTGCCTATTCCAATACTCTACCTATCGATAGCTGACAGTTACACTCATACAATTTTGACACATAAAAGTTGCATTTTGTCAAAATCGTATGAAAGTAACTGTCAGCTATCGATAGATAGAGTTATTGAATCTGGCAGTAAGTATTTTTCAGGACACGTCAGTAGATCATAAAATTTAGAGTTTTTGCGCTGTGGTGTCAGACATATTTTTTTTCCTGACTGTACACATACTTAAATATCCCCGAATGCATTTATTTTTAAGCTCATACAAGTGTTAACACAAAGGCATACCTACAAAGAAGAATTGTAATTTTTGGCCAAATATTTGAACTTGTTTTTTGGCAAATGAGTTTACGGAGTGATTTAGTTAAATAAACAGAGTCAATATTGTAAAGACTTTTTCATCTTACACATTCAGTGAGAATGATATGTATGAAAGATGCCTCAACTATTGACGTATCAACTCTACCTTATAAAGGTTGCTTATCTAAAGGGTGCTGCATAAGTGGTATAGTACGTAATAGCTTATAATTTCAAACTAATTAAGCATAGCACGTGTTTTGTAAATTCGTGAATAAACAAATTTAAAATAAGAGGTCAGTGGAAGAAGTGGGGAGTTATTTGTCGAGCCGTTTCTTTTGCACTGACATTCCATCTAGTTCGTATTATATACCGTAGGTTGAAAATGAAGTCAAATAAACTAAAGAAGGGCTAGTACGGGGCGCATTTAAGACGTGACAATAAGGCCGGGGTCTCCTATTTACGCCGTAGCTCGCATCCAGCGTCACACCGTAGGCCGCGTCACAATGCTCAATACATCTACGCGCCAAACGTCGGCGTGTGAGGGAGACCGCATCAGTACATTTCTATAGTGAGCATCGTGACGCGGCCTACGGTGTGACGCTGGACGCGACCTACGGCGTAAATAGGAGACCAAGGCCTAAGAGTTTTGCATCGCGCAGCCTCAAGAGCGAGCGCGAAGGAGAACTCTTGTCACGTCTTAATAGCGCCCTGTGCTACATGGCCAGAAAAAGCCTTCGAAGACTGGAAGTGGAAGACTCGACAACATACAATCCAGTCTAGCTCTAGTAAGTGAATCTAAATTGGCATATTTTTTCTTAATTCTAAACACTCTACTTTCTTATACAATATTAATATTAAAATGAAAAGAGGATGCTCATTCAGCCATAGACAATTGGACAGTCTCTAGTGCCATCACTTCCTGTTGAATGGACTCGCACAATGCTGGCCATTCAGAGATTAGTCAGACGAATCTCTATGGTCAGTTTAAGAAGATTCGTATTCAAAAACGTACCTAACCCTGTTGGAATCGTCATGAATGTAAAACAAAATTACCACTGTTGGTTTGCAAAACCAACTCTAAAGTTTAAGTTGTAAGGTTTGGATTATTAGGAAAGATTAATATAGAAAAAAATATTGTGTAAAGGGCTAAAAGGAGATTCCTTGGAGATTAGTGCTATAAGAAGTTAGCGCCGCTTCCTTTAATATTTTTTTTCACTAGCTTCACAATTGTTGCAATGTTACATAAATCTTCGTCATAACTTGACAGTGTTCGGACAGTCAAATTTATGACAATGATTAAGTTTTTTTTTTTGGTTACCTACTGAAAATTATCAATAATTTTACCATGCATAATTACTATGTAAATCTATGTATACCTCTTTTGTTCACTTTACATAACAATTTATAATTATAAACATAATTATTGTTTTGTTTTTTAATTTAAATGCAACAGGGGTATGCAACATAATTATAACCATTTGTGTATAAACAAAGTTGAAAATTTAGGTCTTTTGAAAATTCAAAAGTCTAGAATTATGTATACATATTTACTAATATGCTTAAGAAATAATCAGTCCAGTAGCTTCGTAAATCCTATTCTTAAAGCAACTAAATACACTTTAAACAACAATAGCGGCCATGGCGAAGCAAATAGCGCCTATAATCTTTGTAATCCCTTAAATAAATACTTCAAAAAGGCCACCAGAGCCTCAAAGTATCACGAGACCACGCCACCCAGACTAAACAATCAATAGAAGAAACAAAATTTTGAAAATGGAAAGGAGTATTTAAACCTCTTCCAATTTTGCACCACTGGCCACAAATTGTGTAAATGTAAAAGAAGAATTAGTGACAATTTGCTTCTTAATAAGTGTATTTGAAAATCGAATTTGGGTGGCATTTTTTGTGAAGAAAAAAAAGCTTTGCGCTGCTACTTCTTATTTCTTAGATTGCAACTTTTTCAATTTATAATTTTAGTAGGTATTATAGTGAATATCAATATAACAACGGATTAACTGACGAAACAGAATAAGTGCCAATTTCTCCATTCTCGGTTAGAGCATAACCAGGGAGTATTGGTTAACTTTTGACACATCTATATATATATATATTAGGTTTTTCATTTATTCAAGGTTATAATATAAATTAACATTTAACAATAAAGCCTAATCTAATTGTAAATAAAATTGTGAAAACTGAACTAAAAGATAAAATTTTACAAAGTAGTAGTAGTTTCGTATATTTAATACACAACAAATAATACTACTAAGTTAGCTCGCTAATAATATACTTAATTTATTTAGGTCACCTGACGGTTCTACTAGATTACGTTAAAATGTAACATATTTCACGGTCAGAAATTTGCGTAGAAATAGCAAAGAAATTATAATCCTTTTGTCAACTTCAGTGAGGAGTGCGTCATCTGTGAGTGGACCACTGGCTGAAGGATAATCACGGAAATATCTCATAAGTACATGTAAGATGTTAAGGCGAAGGCGGAATGAAAATTTTGAAGGTGGAAATGTGTGAAGAATGCGGTAGCTCAGTCGGGTAAGCGCCCGCTTCTCACGAAGAGATGCGGGTTCGAATCCCGGCGCTGGCATGTACCAATGAGTTATTTTAACTTAAGTACAATGTATACCATCTCTCGTGAAGGAAAACATCGTGAGGAAACCTGCATATCTAGATTTAGCACATCTAGATATGTGAACCCACCTGCCGCAGTGGAGCAGCGTGGTGGGTAATGGTCTAAGATTAGGAAGACAGTTTAGACCTTGGGGGTATGCACAAAGGTTCCACTCGAGAGAGCCACGTGCAGGTACTGACACCCCCACAGATAATAGAATAGAATAGGAGGATGTGTGAAGAATGGAAGGAAAAGTGGGAAGGGAATATAAAAATATAAATAACAAGGTTTGCGAATAGTACGATCCTAAAACATAATTAAAATAATATAAAAATAACTTATGGACTTCCTGAAGGGATATTAAAGAGGCAGAATTACAAAAGTGATATGAAATTTATAATAAAATAATAAAGTAATAAACCTATTAAAAAATATTAATAAAACTAAATGCTTTACTAACGGAAATTTACATTACTTCCTTATTTATCAACAATCTATAAGTTACCATTTTACACTACCTCGTCAACTTTCATATTCAAAACATTATAAACTTTGTTGTACTTACTTACTTACTTCGCTGGCTCAGCGACTTGGCCTCCGAGATTAAAGTACGCCAATCTTCTCTATTCTGTGCCAATTCTGACCAGTCGGACACTTCCAGCTCTTTCAGGTCTTTGGCGACTTCGTCCTTCCAGCGGTATCTCGGCCGCCCCACCGGGCGACGCCCAGAAGGTTGACCAAGATAGGCTTTTCTAACTTTGTTGTGACTTACCTAATTCATATTTTATATGCAAACATAACATAAAACCACCTTTTGCTTCCGTGACTCGCCTTAACTTACCTAAGTAATAAGCGTATGCTTCTCTGCAAAAATATGACGCACTCAACTGAAAGTAAATAAATTTTAGAAATTTATGTGAAAATTATTTTCAGACTCAAAGTCCAATAGTTAAATTAGTAACAATTGCTAATTTGTTCTACTAACACTTTGTCAAACCGTTAAAAACTGATGAGTGTAGAAAATTAAATTAAATCTGTATATGTAAATATGTAATTACTTACTTACTCCGAACGGAGAATAAGTAGTTTGTAATAAATTTATTTCATTTAGGGCTGATTTTTTAATGGTTACATATAAGTGTTATCTGAGGAATAAAATTATTAATGTCTCTATACAAACTTTCAGATGCGACAGCAACAATTTTATTCCTCAGATAACAATTATCTGACTATTGCAAAATCAGCTTAAAAAACAGAATAGTTAATTTTTAAAGTAAATAGTTATCAAACTTGTTGCGAGAAATCCGAAAAAAACATCTGGTGAGTTTAACGAATAGAATTTGTAGTAAGCATAAGTTTTCGAAGCCTAACATGTACAGCTTGTATGCAGCTTACAGCTGTACAGATCAGTACACAATAAAGTTCCATGTAAGACCTCTGAATTTCAGAAATTCATAGATACCTATTGAAAATTATTTACCAATTGCAAATTCAGTCGCCGTTTTTCCAGATCACATATACTCGTATAAAACTAAACAATTAATGCACATTGCTGACCGATCGATCACAGGATGCAATGAGCATTTAGTTACAGTTTTTTTCACACACTAGTTTTTTTTCTTGGTAATGCTAATGACATTGCAAATTTATCTGTACCCTCTTTGTTTGAAGGGCTATTTTTGATCGAACCGTGCTTCATTGCAGGAACTATGTTTGCCGGTGGTCACCGTGTCACCTTGCGTATTCTATTCGTCCATTTTGCAACATATTCATAGTTTTTGCATGTTTAATTCTGTAGTGTTGGGACATGTGTCGATATGTTTGCATATGTACTTGGTCGTGACTTCACTTTTAATTCATTCTTCTAATATTATGAAGTGGAACGGTTTGAGTAATTATTTGAAATTCTAGTCATTCTGAACCAATTTAGTGAAAATGTGCGAATAAAAGGACGATTTCGATAGACATCGATCATCGCGTGACGTGTCGTTTAATATGGGGGGAATTACAAATTTAAGTTGTTGAGAATGCATTTCGGCTTACCATACCACGTTGGCAATACACTATGGGACTGGTGGAACTTTATCATTGCCCACGAGTGTATAAATCTCTCATCAACATGTTCATGACAAAAAAAATGTTTTCCTCGCCATTATTTATATCGATATCGACAATGAGGGAACTTTCTCAGCCCCACTTCCGCCAGATTAAATATGTCCGCGTATTCATAAACTAATTTCTGTGCCGAAAAGGACAGTCCACATCGCCTGGCCCACTCAAGAATGAGTTGAAAGGAGGTTGAAAGGCTTAGTGTAGTTTTTTTTTACGGACAATAGGTTTATAGGCACGGGTGCTTGACCATATTGTGGACATGCATGACTGATGGGCTACAAGAAAAGATTATACTTACTTAATGTTGGTTAGAGGCAAAAATGAGCCCTATTTTGTACTTTCGCTATTTAAATATTCGTAAATAACTAAGTAATATAGCTTAGAAGATATTTTTATATTACGTGTGTTTTTCCAGCTATACTATTACAGTACTTTTAATGTTTTCTTACATTTTAGGCAACGTCTGTAACGACTGCATTTCTATTTCAATTGTACAAAATTTCTGTAAAAACCGTGTCAAAACTCTTGCATAATTTTCAGAGTAAATTCCTAACTAATTACATAAACACAACAAACCTAACACTGATGTATTTTAAAGTTATAACTTTTACAAATATGTTTTTCTTTTCATTTTTACACGTGTAATATTTGCAGCTGTAAGATCACCCGTTCGTTCGTTTAAAAGGCTCGTGCCGTGAGTCGGTGATTTGAGAACCATGTCGCCCTGTCATTGTCACCTCGACACAGCCTCCATGTGGACACTACAGTGTATACAGGGTGTTTATAAACATCATCCTGTAGGTACAGTTAGACAGATTGATACACAGAAGGTATAAGTAGTAATAGTAACTTACACTGATGCGGTCGAGGTTCATTCCAGTAGTATCATGTGTTAATCTATAGTTAGTATTTTTTCAGGAATTAAGGGTAACGTTTCATTTTTATCCCATAGATTGGATAATTTTATCAGCTTTATTTAAATTGTAAGTATGTTACATAAAAGCCTTTTTAAACACGGCGATGAAAAAATTACTTAATATACTATACATTTTTCTCAAGGCATATCTCAAGTGTTTAGTGCACTTGGGCACCCTGTATAATCGAATCGGTCATCCGGATGGACACGCTTTTTTGCACCTTGTACCCGACAATCGCAGCTTAAGAGGACAATACGAGTTTATCCCCAAAAGAAATGTACTTTTCATAAACTGGGCAAAACCACACACTTTGTATCCTATTGTGGCTGGACATGTAAGCCAGTTGTTAAATTATTAATGATTTCCGAAGTGGCCTATGAGATATTATGTTTTAAGTGACTGTCATGGACTAAACAAATAGCGAATGATAAATATAATTTTAGTTCACTTCGCTGTAGTCAAGTGAACTCCAGTAAATCCGTAATTTTGTATGTTATTGTTTTGTTGAAACATAAAATAAATACTTTTTCTTCATAAAGCTTCTCATAAGAACATCCGATGAATGTAAAAAATGCACGCATTAGGTACCTAGTTCGCAAATTTTTAAAGTATTACCTACGCCTATGCTTACTTAGTACTGCAGATTAAAATTCAAACGTTGGCTACCATTAAAACTTAGGCTCACTTTATGTTTATAAATAATGTCATGCAAAAGACTGAAAACTGAACACACCTCCAATGACCCTTTCAGTTCATTTACGATTCATCTGAGGTTCATGTAAACATATTGTGCATTCAACCATTTTACACAACAAAAAGATCAGTGAAATCTAGAATTATTATATTTTAGGCTTAATTATTTATAAATTGCTGTATAAATTGATCTTGAACAGTTATAATCAGTAAAGGTTGGATGAGGAAGGCTGAGGACAGAATTTAGTGACGCTTCACGAGAAAAACATGTTTTTAGCAGTGGACGATATGATTATGTACGACCCTAACCTAAAAAATAAGGACACAATAAAAGTTTTATGCTTTATTTTAAAATATATAATAATATAATGTTTTCCCTGTAACTGTTGACACAATAAAACATGAACTTGTTAAGTATGTATATCAATATTTTTTTCAAACTGGAAGAGATGCTAAAATTAAAAAATAACCATAAAAATTAAGATAACAACATGGAATTTATAACAAATTAATGACACGAAAAAAAAAGATCGTTTACGACTAAAGGGTAGATAATGCATTGCTTACATTGTAAGATTACAAGAATTTTATTTCATTTTTTAAATAAATAATTGATCTCGGGACAAATAAAACTGACCACCCCTGCGGCCGCTACACAGGTCGTTATCGACGTCGACAAACTCGTTTAACTCGCGTTCCACCAATAACAGCACCGTGTTTATATCGTATCGTCATAAGTGACATTTATCTACGTCGATAACGAACCCGTGTATCTTCAGCAGCTGTACCTCTACCCTCATTGACACTGCTCGCACTCGTCGCGACAAGTCACGGTGTACGGCGCCAGTCCTCGACTCATTCTCTGCTCGTTCTCACACTGCAGCAGGCACGGGTTGCTGAAGGTCCTGCCCTGGGCACAGACCGGCTTCAGCTCCCGGGAACAGTTGCAGGAGTGTGCTGAGTGGACCAGCAGCAGGGCCGATAGGAGGACTGCAAGATGGAGAAGGCATAAGATAATGTATAGTCCTCCCAACTTAAGCTGGGAATGAGAATTCAACTTGTGTGAGTGCACACTGTTAGGGCGTCTTGCACAACAAAGTTAAATAAATTTAAATCTATGACCTCTTGCTCTGACATTATACTGTCAGAGCAAGAGACAAACTATTTAATTTTGATTAACTTTGTTGTGCAAGACGCCCCTAGTGTACATAGAGTGGCAATCGGCTTGATGCTTTTGGCGATCACTCACAAAAATTCTCAGCTTAAGTTGAGAGGACTGTATGAGTCTATGGATCGCATCTAGTGGCGTGCTTTGGGAGAGGCCTACATCCAGCAGTGGACTGCTATAGGCTGATGATGATGAAGATAATGTACAGCCAAAGTGATATGTGTACCCCCAGTGCAAATGCGTACTTTAATTTTGAAATCCACTGATTAATAAATCATGTCTAATGACGTCAATAATGCGTGTTTGTCATACTGAGGTCATACTCGAATATGTATCGATAATGATCGAGATACACTCACGAGCAATGAAAATTTTCCAACTGTCATTGACTATGGACTGTTTGTATTATGCACAACACCAAAGTTCCAGTCTTCCATTCATGAGTACGTTGCACGAGGCACATTAGGAATAATATTCTATGGATAAAGTATGTACTTACATGTAAACAGCAGAAACGTTTTGCCAGCCATTGTAATAAAATTAATCAAAATTAATCTGTTTATAGATTTTCACAACACTTGCAGTCTCAATACACTTATTATATCTACTGATATAGAAATTAAACTGAATCCTTTTATAAATCATCGATATCTTTCCCTATCACGCCAATGCTCATATTATTATTTAACATGTACTTACCTGTATATTTTCAATTAATAAATATGATGCTAACGTGTACCTAAGTACTTTACCTCCTTAGATAAAAAACTTTCACAATCACGTCAACAATTTCATGAGAATTGATTCAGCCATTCAGTAGTTCCCATTGAACATTTTATGCCTATTGTAGATTATATAATAATACTAGTTGATCCCGCATGCTTCGCTTCGCCTTAAAAAGTTTTGCCGTGGGAATTCCGGGATAAAAAGTAGCCTATGTTCTTTCTCGTGGTCTAGACCATCAATAAATAAATAAATATACCAAATTTCATTCATATCAGTTTTGGCGTGAAAGAGTAACAGACAGACAGACAAACACAGTTACTTTCGCATTTATAATATTAGTTAGGATTAGCCCCGGTGATGACCTTATGTCTCACGGGATGGATTAGACAATAAAATTATAACATAATTTATGGGAGTAGTAATTTATTAAAGGAAATGTAGGTCATACACATATTCATTAACTGGTAGATATAAATAAATACTTAAACGGTTGTAGCAAGAGAAACAATCAACCTTGTTATTTTTACGTAACCTGAAATCTTTGAATTGTATTACGTACCCACTCCGTTCGGTTATTGACTCTACATGAGACCAGAATAAACTGAGAATAAGTCATCCGAAGGACCATTTCACAACAAACTTTAGTACTTACATACATATTGTGTAGGGATGTATGTTGAATATGGTGATGTATGCCGGGCACCGACCTATTTGAATATATTCCTGAAAATACTAAACATTAGCGCATCCATTTTGGTGGTCAGAAAATGCAACGATACGATGCCTCTATAGAATAACTTGCTTTTCCCATGGGAATTACGGGACAAAAATTTGCCTTTGAGTTTTATTTTTTTTATGGTACGGCATTTTTCACTGGTTACCTATGTGATAATCTAGGGCGGCTTTCTGTATAAATACCAAATAACATCAATGTATGTGTTGATTGAAATGTAAATTCTTGCCTGAAATATATTTGAATTTCATGAAGTGTGACCCTTGCAGCAAGGGAATCAACACAGAGTGCTGACGTCGGATCAATCTGAAAAAATACTGATAAAAAATTGAAAATAATATTGCTTTAGAGAAGGGAAACAACGTAGAGAAACCTACATGTCTAGATTCTAGATTTATCCCGAAGTGCGTAAAGTGTGAGTAGTAATTTAATATCTTGTAAAATTATACACTCGCAAGCAAAATGTGACATATTTGCACCATTGTTTTACTCCATTTAAGCTTAAGAAGCTGTGCCTAAAATCGGTGTTGTTTTAGCAGCCAAATAACTCGTGAAACTAGAACATAGTTCGCTATAAAACTATATGCAATCTGATCAATATACAAGCGTGGACAGTGCAATCTGCATGTGCATACATTACGTATACATACACATATTATAATGAGTCGGAGATGCGACGGAAGGTGACAAAACTTTTCCAGAAGGTCCTGAAGGCATTGCCCCGCGGGCGCCGCTGAAATTCAAATTAACAAACAACACACTCATGTTTCACTGCATCATTCAGTGTTGTGCAGGACGCTACGCATTTGTAAGCAACTGATTAGAAAGATTTTCAACTTAGTTCGTCCTGATTGGACTCTGAGTTTGGGATTGCTGGCTGATTGGATTATTTACAGTGCCAATAAGATCTGAGAACCTATTCTCTATTACTCGTCATTCGAGTCGAGTGCTAACTAATGCAAAATGCAGGCATTTATCGGCATCGACATTTATAGTAGCTATTTTCTAGTTGGAAAGACAGTGTACAACTGCAGTTATTTTTCATTTCAGAATACTTAAGTAAACTTAATTAAACTGCTTCAGTTTTTCAATAAAATTAAACATACATAATGAGGCCGGCCATTTGATTTCAGCATTTTCTTATTAATTTTCTGTTTATCTGTGAGCATAAATAAATTTGCCTCTATCTAAACTATCCTCAGTTCATTTTGATTTCTATTTGCTTATATAACACACGCATGTCAGATTTAAAAGTCATAAACTTACTTATTTTGTTAATCAAATGCTTTGTGAGCACGGACTAGAAATATTTAGAATAACGATTTGGAAGATGTCGTATAACTTTCAGTAATTATACAACTGTAGTATGACCTTTTCATGAATAAAAAATACGTAACCGTACTTCATCAATAATAATAGTTCTTTTGAGATTAAAATTTATCAAGAAGAGAACCAGAACCTACTAGGAACCTATGTAGCTTATTTTTAGGAAACTAGGTAAGAACCACCAGTAACAAATATCTATTTTCATAAAGAATGAAAGCATGCTAAATGTCTTAGCCGGGTTCCCCTCATCTGGCCTAATCTTTATTGCCCTAAACTCGTTTCGCATAACTGGTAAGGTCTAAACTTTTTTGGTAGAATCATCACTTCGTCTGTGGCATAAGACTCGTTTCGTCTAAAACTCTTTTGGCACAAACTTGAAACACCTAAAGCCCCATCCACACGCTTGCTGTTTGTCACAAACACGGCAAACAGCAAACAAAGTCCCAAACACCAACCACAATCACCGAACACAAACAGCCATCCACATGCTCGGCGAACGCTCATAACATTCCGAACCGGCAAACACGGCGGACGACGAGCTTTCTAACTGACTTTCGGGTTGACATATTTTTATTATATAAATTAAAGCAAGAGAAAGAAAAAAGGAAAATAAGAAGAAAGCAAAGACGATGGTGGGATAATAATAATAATTAAAATCTAAAAAAAAACTGACTTCTTCTTTTTAATTATTATTTTATTTTATAGTTTTTAGTTTATTTGCAATAATTTTTAATCAAAAGTAAGATGCAAATGATACCAAAAAGTCCTACTAATCAATACGAATCATTCAAGCCTAAACACGAGGTAGTTGCTATATACCGTTGAGGAGTTCCCTTGACTGCCTTCCGTTTCCATCATCAGATCAGCTCAAGGTCACCATCATATTTTTTTGTTACAAGAACTATATTTATGTTTTCAATTTCATTAGAATCGGTTAATATGTGTCCAAAATGGAAATTCATACCCTGTTTTTACCCCTTTACCCACCCTTAGGGGTGAGATAAAATTCTGAAAAAAAATGGGACCACCTGCGAGCTCAACCCAATACAAAAAAAAAGAATTTTCAATATCGGTTCATAAACGGTGGAGTAATCGGTGAACATACATAAAAAAAAATGCGCGCCAACGAAAAAGTGTAGCAAGTTGATACGTCCGCCTCCCGCAATGCTAGCGCGCATACTGACTGCTGCCAGACGTGTGGATACGTAGCGAACTGTTTGCCGAACATCCTTTGATCTGGCAAGAAAAACCGACACCGATGCCGAACACTGGCGAACACAAACACAAACAGGCAAACAACGACAAACACCCATCCACATGTCAGTGTTTGCTGTTTGCTGTTTGCTGTTTGCCATTGTTCGCCGAGCGTGTGGATGGGGTATAAGTCTCGTTTGCTCTGATTGTTCGTATTGGTATAATCTTGTTTCTCCTAATATTATCTTTACAAATACTATATTATAAGTATGTTTTAAATGTACAAATTGTGGTATTTTTCTCCTACATCCCGAAAATCACGATATTAAATGATCAAAATATCGAAAGTGAATGACCATTATAATTATTACAAACGCCATTAAACCCCATGGGATCGAAACCTAAAGATAGGTGCGACGACGAGCAAAGCGAGGAGGAACGTTTTAGGTGCACATTATCGTCAAAAGCAAAGCGGAGCGCAGCGAAGCGGAGCGGAGCGTTTCCCACATACCGGCCACAAATACAAGGCACCAGTTTGCGCAATGTAGGGAGACGCTCCATCAAAGTTAAAGCCAAACGAATATGATTACTTTATATAACCTATGCCATAGCATTATTAGGCTATTCAAGATTTGGCTATACCATTATTAGGCTAAAAAAGATTATGCGAAATAACTTTTTAATAAAAGAGATTTATGCCATACGATTTTCGGCGAAACGAGATTTTGACCAAACGTTACTATGCAATACGAGATTAGGCAAATAAATCTTGGGCCAAAAAAGGTAGAACCGTCTTAGCCCATTTTACTCTGGTCATAGCATTATATTATATACATTCCTATATAGTAGTATACAGACTGATGCAAAAGAGGTGTAACCTGAAAGGGGATGGGTGACTGAAAGCGTTATTTTAAATAGCTTTGTTCTACGGTTTTTTGAAATACGTATTTCCTTTAGAGTTATAATTGTTGAAAAATCTAATTAATAATTGAAGACGCGAGCCGCATGCGTTCAATAATTATTTACAAAAACAATTGAATTCAAACAATGAAAGATTATTAAACTTTGATGTTTCAATTGTGAAAAATATATGAAAATTCATGACTTTTTTTCGACTGTGCCAAAGCTGTGTATTTATAATATGAGTACTGACGTCCTGACATAAGTACTAATGTAATGACTGATGATAAGCTTGGGTATAAATCAGCCCACTGGGTTAGTATACTGTTTAGCTTACTTTAGACCAGCGGGCTTGGCTGGAGTCAGACCAGCCCAGCCCAGCTGCTCGTGAGCAACCTGCTCCGATTTCCTAATAAATTAGCGAACCAATCTTCTTAATTGATATGAGATGGACCAGGAAGTCAAATGCCTTTATCGACTATACTACGAACTCCAGCAGCATGCAAGTGAAACTAGAACATAACCCACAGTCAATAGAGGGAAAAATCCATCACGGCCCATATTCAGTTAAGACGTTAGCGAATCCACATTTAAATTGCTCCAAAGCTCAATGATCCCACTTCCGCAACCGAACAATTTTGCGCTGAAACGTCACGTGGTAGAGTTGATATTTGCTGAGCGTTTTCGGGGGGAGGTATGACGTTTTGTTTGGGGAGTGTGACGTTGCAAACTGAGTTCATCGGCCGTCCTAGCCCCCCCCTCCCCCTCCTACCCCGCGCCCGCGCCCGCCCCGCCGCCGCCCTCGCCGCTACACCACGCCACTGCCTAAGTTTGCTCATTAATGTCTAATAAACATCTATTTATTAATTAAATGGACTGATGAGAGGCATAAAATATGACTGAGTTAGAGACTTCTTAATTTGTATCACGGGCAATAAACTTTTGGCTCTACGCAGGTAATAACTTTCTACGCATATTACAAACATTTGCTCCCTCAATTTCTGTAGCTCTTAGGTCTGTTAAACTCAGTAAAGACTACGACTAACAGAATATGTATTATTGCACATCCTTCAGCAGTGACTTGTGCAGGAGCATACGAACTGGAGGGTTACTCTATACAGTCAGAAAATGAACGAACGAGGCACTGCAAACACAATGAGACAGAGCCGTAGATAGCGCAGCGCTCCGAAACTTCAGGAAAGCAAATGAGAATGGCCAAATCTGACCCGCATTACAGCCACTAACCAAACCTATTTTTATTCAATGATAGAGGTGTTCTAAATGAGGGATAAATATAAAAAAAATATAATCCACGTTTAAAAAAAAACTTAGTATGAGGGAAACATCTAGTCAGCACAAAGACTTGATCTTTCAGCACCTATATCTTCGTTCTCCCATGCCTCATAATAATAAAATTTACACCAGGATATACTGTAGTCATGGGCTACACTTCAGTATATGTTTCATCAATGGCTGCTCTGGTGGGTCATGGCGCCATAGAGAAATGGCCATTCTCCTTTACAGCGCTAACTACGACTCTATTGCCGAGTTGCAGAAAGGGACTTTAAGCTAATGTCGACATCAAATCTATGTCTGTCTCTTTCTGTCCGTATACTGTCAAAGCCAGGCAACAATACATTTAATGCCGACATTAACTTAAAGATCCTTTCTGCAACTCAGTGTATATCGGTATATTAAGCGTGCCGATGAAGTGACAATTCTCGTTCGTTCGTTCGTTAGTTCGTCGATTAAGAGTGACCCCCCTGCTCTATCTTCGTTGATGGCCGTCTCCACCACAGCCATTGCCGATTCAAGCGGCGTGCAATAACCCGCCAAAACCGAGGACAATGACCTTTGACACAGGGATATAGTTTATAAATGGATTCGTTTACTGGCTGGTTAGTTGGTATTCGTGGTGTGTGAACTTGCATCCAGTCTGAGGATGGCATATAGGCTATGTTGGTTATGGATGATGGTATATATAATGTTATGAATATGATTTATGGTTAGCCCCTTTACTTCTTCTTCTTCTTGTAGTATCGACGGCCACGGCTTGGCCTTAAGAAAATTTACCTATGCCGAGTTTTTTAATAAATATATAAAATTTGTTTTCAACTGTAGGTACTTTATATACTTATAAGTAACTGAAAATTTAATAATATTATATAATTCATATAAATAAATATTTTATCACGCTCACATAAAGGTTATTTAAGCTACATGAGCTTAAGATAATTTTGAAAGTAAATTCATAAAAATCTACATAAGGCATCATCTTGGTGTAAGGATCTTTAGTTTTGCTATTCGATAATAGGTGGCGCTGAAATAAGGGCATAATTATTTTTATGTATTTAACGATTAAACCAGGCAACATGATTACTCATAACAGGGAAGAATATTTTAGTAAATAAAGCTAGGTAAAGACCATATTTTTTTATTTTACCCTAATTAAATTTAGTCTCTACCATAAAGATGTAGAGAATGCGAAAAGCCACTCCAAAGACGCTGTGCCATTATTTAAGGAAATGCCATCGGATTGCAATAACCGAGAACTGAAAACAAACTCCTATAGTTTTATCAACAATGGGTACCTATTTTGGTTAAAATCAGTTCATCAGACGCCACTAAAACGAATGCAAGTGAATCAGTCCAGCTAAATTTTGTGACGAAGCCACTCCGTACTCCGTACATACGTGACTCCGGTCATCAACAGGCATTCTCGGAACCCTGTCTCAGCACTCGCGATCATATCACATTACTCAAGGAACTCTCATTTGTTACTGGATGGAACTTTTGTGTATTTATTTGTTTATGTTCTGTGTTAAGTACAACTTTTTTCTGGGGATTAGATTTGTTTTCTAGGCATTTTTAAGGCAAAAGTGTTGTCACGCTTTTGCATTATGTTATGATTGACTGAAATAAATTAAACATTTGTATAACTTGCAAAGGGTAACGAAATTAGGTTTGGTTCTTGTTAGATTCTCATCAACTGAGTATAAAAATAGTTTTGACGTTAATATGCCCTTCTAACATTTTATATATAAATTATTATCTTATTTATCCATTTGTTCAGAATATTTAGATTAATAAGTATCTTTAAAAAATCTAACATAGATGATAATTATTAACTGTATACCATCTATGTTAGATATAACATACTACCTAGCTTTGCATTTTTAAATGGTCTTTACAGTAAAGGTGTCAGCAGCGATTATCTCACAATACCAATTAGGTATACTCTATACTCACCAATTACCATGCTAATAACATTCTAAGCATTTATTCAGTTCGATAGGAATCCTACTCCTTGCATAATAGAAGCGAGATATGCAGCTAATAGCTGCTAACTAACTAAAAAAACACTCCAGCCGTCTAGTGGTGTAACAAAGAAACAATAACTCCACATTCTTATCAAACGAGCATTGAAAAACCGCAGCACAAATGCATACTCCGTGCTCGGGTTAAAATCCATAAATTTCGCGTCTCTCAACGCATTTCCTCATACAACAAATCTTGTGTATCACATCAGAATCTCCGGCGGGGCTGAGCCCGCGGCGGGAACAAAGGCCGTGGTGTAAACAGAATGTATAGCATCCAGCACTATAGCTGCTATACACATAGGCTCATCCAACTTGAGTTTACTGGGCTAAAAGTTGAACGAACGAGAGAAGCACTCTCGTGCTCTCAGCCTCCACACACCGGCAGACACACACACACACACACACCGCGGCCGACACACACACCCGCACAAACGCATACTAATGGAAAGAAGCGTGAGAAATGTTGATAATGATAACTCATTCGAGGCACTAGCTTCCAGACGACACTTCCGAGTTTTTGTCACTTTCAGACTACGTCTGCCTGTATAACTTTTCACATTGTAACACTGAAATTGGCTTTTTAAAAGTAAGAGATAGCAGGTATTTCAGTTTTCAAATGAAATTATGGAATATCGTGTATTGAAAGAGATAGGGAAGTAATTAACGCTTATCTATGTGTGGACGATTGCGTAGGCGATACGTAATGAGGTATGCATGTGTGTGTGGGTACTCGATTGACTGGCCACCTCCTGCTCTCTCTCTACGCCTGGTACCGCGGTTCTCGATCGCGCATACATTTTAGTACGAGTTTTTTTAACAAACAAGTTTAAAATACATAACAGGTTTTGTTCTCCATATCTATAATGTATTTGCATTTCCGCGTTGGAAAAAGTAAAAGGGTCATTCGCGTCAAAAATATGGATGCCTGATTAATGAATAATGGTGGGAAATTTGAGTGTACGCAGCTCCGTAACAGGTTCTAGTATTTATAATTTGGCTATAAATTACTATTAAGATGTTTAGCTAGAACTGGGCACAACGTAGAACTTAAATTATTACAGCCGGTTATGCTACTTCGTTTAGTAATGGATTTAATACCTTTAAACATCCGTACTTAAGTTGGAATAGGTTGGTACTCAATGCGATATGATACGAATAATATGACAGGCCATTCTCATTGTATACGGTCTATAATATCACAATTTTCTTTAAAAAAAGAAACAATAATCCCTATTTTGAATTTCGTAGTACCCCGCTACGGCTACGGGCTACGAGCTTCGTAGGCCCTACACACATGCGTTCAAAAGACATCAACGCAAGGTGTAAGTTCTTGAAAATTCAGAGTTATACTTAACCCTTACAACTTATTTCTTCATCGCTTTTGGTCATTAACTGATATCAATTTAAACTTACAGTGTAATAATAAGTCATAAGAACTTGTACTAAGTATCAGTAAGATTGCCAGTAGGTACACAGACGATGATCTTAGCCAGCATCTCAACAGTTCACGGCAAATCTTATCACAACAGCTTTACCGTGGCGCCCAGCCACTCACGGAGCGTGTTTTTCCCGACTTCTCCTTAGACAGACAGCGGGCACTGGCAAGTGGCGGTGTAAGGACGGCGGCGGACGTTGCACTTTTAGCCCACTGCCGCACTGCTGGGAACCGACACGACGAGACTGCAGGGCTGGCTCAGCTCAGGATGGAAAAATCTGTAAGCAAAATTAGTGTCAAATTAGGGATTATGTTCTTTAGTAGGGTAAAGAGGAAATGAATCGAAATAAATTGTGTATATCTTAGTATATTATTTAACTTATGCACATTTTAGAACACAATGATATGACCAAGATAGTTTTCCCAGAAAAGGAAATCAGAGGTTTTAAAATTAGGAGTAGAGTATCACAGTTTGTAGAGTATCACATTTTTCTTGTTTAAAGTTCTTATAAAGTCTTAGTTGGCTTAAAAAAATATTTCCTGTAGCTAGCCCTACTTACAATGTTGCATACAGGCTTCGTCCAGTTATATCCAATGTGCTTTCTAACTGGTAAAAGCACTGTATGACATTACAAGTGAGTTATTTGTAACACAGTCTGTAAATCCTCGCCGTAAACAACAGTCGAGGCAAAATAACATTAAATACATATAAATAACGTGAAGCCAGAAATGACTTTCGAAGTAGATAAGTGTTGTACTGTAGCTTATTGCAGGTCTGTTGCTGCGAAAATAGCCATAAGTATAGAAAAAAATCACAATTTACAGATTAGCGTCCTTAAAAATTATTGGCTTATTTCTCTTAAAATATTTGAAAGAAAATCTCTTAAATAATTTGGGACGTCCTTACGCAACTTGCGAATGTACTCCTCGTACTCGTCAATATGCGATAGAACCCTATATCTATAAAGTTTCGTCTTCTCCAGATAAATACTATCGTCTATCAATGGCGATACAGTCCACATACTAATTGCACATTAGCCGGCGCATGTCTCCACAAGGTAAACATAGTTATGGGGTGGCCGGGAGGACATAAGTGCTGTTTTTATCCCATGTGCACTTTAATTGAACCTTGTAGATAGAGCGGTAGTTAAGAAAAATAATATATAGTTATATCAAGCAAGAACCACAGGGTACACATTACATCCAAACTATTCTTGGAATTTCTGGTTACTGTCTCCAAAGCCATTGTATAATTGCTCACGCTTCGAACTCTAGGAGGATAGGTAGAAACTTGGGTAGGTAGACACTTTTCTTATATAGCCACTACTTCCAATGTGCTAGTGGGCGTCCCACGCTTCATTCGCTCTATCATGGTGGGACACAAATCCAGTATCAGAGAAGTAGAAGTTTTATCAGTATGCACCTTCCTACATGAATATACAAGTAGGTAGGCAGTCTGAACTCCTTATCTCACAAAAATACACATACATACAGAACCTTACATACACATCGTGTACGGAACAGCATCTGTCATAGACACACATGTAGAGTGTGTTTGTTGACGATGAAAGGAATAAGAATAGTCCAACATCGGCCAGCGAGGTACTAGGAGCGGAGAGCCGCGAAGAGATCTCGGCGCTGCTACTAGCTATCTCTGTGTCTCAGCTCTATGTATGTGAGCTGTCAGCGATTGAGTTGTATTGTATGTAAACTGATACCGATGCGATACGATATACGAGTATCATCGTTGTTATCTTGTAAATAGGGGTTTTTGTATTTTACATAATATGAAGTAAATCTACGATCAGTTGCCATAAAGGAAGTTACTTATATGTATATTACACAGTGATTTTAAAAGAAAACTCAAGTTATTTAGCTACACTGGTTGATAAAAGGGGGACTGGATTACTTACAAGTGGAAATACATTGAGTATCTTCAATACGGAATCATGCGACTAGTTGCTAATACAAACACATAAAGTCTTGAGCCACGTATAGAGGTATAGTAGAAAAGTTCCGCCTAACATGTCTTTCGGAGTGCCATTAAAAAAACCGGTGTGCCCACCTCGTAAATATAGAGACAATAAGTATTCACCACACCATTACTTCTAGAGCCGTCTTCTCAGTCCCTCTTAGTCGGAATAGCAGATATTTTTTAAGGGCCAGAGTTCCTTTATGCTGGTCAAGTTTAAGCATTTCGATATACCTACGTATTTCGTGTGAACTTTTTTGAGAATCAGTAATAGATGGGTTTCATATGCATAGCGCGTAGCGTTTCGTAATACTACGTGTAGGGCATCGGATTGCTTTTCATTGATTTCTGGGAGTAGGCATGCTTTATGATGTTTTGGTAGTTTGGTCCGTATGCTAGTAAGAACATTGATTTACTGATATAGCTTCTTTAGCTGATACGTTATGTTTATTAGTTCAATTTTTTTCTAATTGATCTTTCCTAAATATGTTGGTATTATCTATGAATGACATAATATGTCATTCATTATAAAACATGAAAGATAATGCGCTATCGTCATTATTCAATATCGATAACATCGATGAGTAAATAACACAAACGTAGACGAACCATCTATCGAGGCAGACAACGTAGACCGTCAAACCTACCAGGCGACCAGAGCTCAGCAATAGGTAACCACTATTTTGACAACTAAACACGCGATAAAAACTTCTAAACTTCAATAACGAGTGAACGAGACGGCGCTATCTGTCGAGCTCACCGTCTCTTTTCTTTTACGTCAGTTGACAATAAGCAGTGGGTGAATGAACTTGTAGAGTTTACTGGGCTAAAAGTTGAATGTACCTCCGTTCGCGGACATTACGAACAAGATAGCAACTCCACCATATACCGTGTACAAGTAGAAGGTCCTAAACACCTTTTTAGCTGATGGCCACTTTCAGCCGTCTTGCGATTGCAGTACGTTATATATTGGTGGTTTGCGAGGAGCTGCTTGGGCCGGTTTTCCGCACGAGGGCAAGTTTCTCACGACCACAACCACATTGGCAAACGGGTAGAGAGACGAGTGTGTAGACGCGGCGCGCGCGAGTGTGGGTGCGGCCTGAGGTGGTGTAGTCTTGAAAATAATTTCGCGGTCACAGAGAGTCGGTGGGTTCATACACCTGTCCCTTTTGCACGCCTGGTTATTTATACCTATGCGTGGAATGTTGTATGTATAACGAGTAGGAAGTGAGTATGTAACATGGATGTGGAAATATCTAAAATTATCGTCGGTGAACCTTTGTAGTGCCGGGTCGTTTGATACATATTTCGATGGTTGATCAAACGGAACCATGCTAGTACTTTGTAGTTTATGTATGTTTCGGCTTTAGAAGGATTCCTAAAATATATTATTTAAGCACCTACCACATACCTAGGTGCTAGAAAACGAGTGGAGTGGGTGGTATTCTAGAAATGTGTGGATTGTGGAATGTGAAATTTGGCTACGCGGAGGTCGTGAGCCGTTCGTTGACTCGTAGTGAGTAGGCTCAATCAAGTTTGTTGCAAACGAGCATCCGCTATAAATATATGTAAAAAGAGCTAAACGTCTATATAATCCAGATTAACAGAAATTAGAGTAATAAATGTCTAAAAATTCTACGTATATAGATATAAGTACATAATATATACATATAATATAAAAACCTGTAGTGGTGGCTGAATTTCTGAGTCCATTGACACCTTGCGAGTTACCAACCGAAACTGATCTATATAACCACTCAGCTATCGATCTAAATGTCTAACAGTGACTAATCTTTACTGCCACTTTACCTGAGACCGTCAAGTTCAGCAGAATCCAATTGAATCTTATGTACGCAGTACTTCCTAGTTCTATGGCAGAACCAGACTATGCTATATAACCTGACACCATGATTAGCTGAATTTTCATTCAGGGAGTAGATTGACTCAAATAATCTGGTAATAAACCTTACCAGAAGGGCTAGTACGGGGTGCATTTAAGACGTGACAAGAGTTTTGCATCGCACTCACACACATCGTGCAGCCTCGAGAGCGAGCGCGACGGAGAACTTTTGTCACGTCTTAATAGCGTCCCGTGCTACAGGGCCAGATAGCCATATAAAATCATGAAAATAAGGAATTAATTTTTATAATTTACATACATACATTTTCTCACGACTGTAATTCCCGAAGGGGTAGTCGGGTAGTCAGAGGTTTTCGCTGTACATTTGTACTCACGTGATAGGTTGCGAGCCGTATCGCCATCGTATTTTTAATGAGTACAAGTCGAGCCATATTTGGATGGTTTGTAAAACGGGACCTTGCTAAATAGTACTTTGTAGTTTATGTACGTTTCGGCTGTGGTAGGATTTCTCAAAAATATTGTAAGCAATGTAAAAAATCTAATACCAATAAATAAAATATTTTAAGAACTCTACAAAACACCCGTTTTACACTTCCGTTTTCATGACTTTATAGATGAACTTTAACTTCTGCATTGACCGTTCAGATAATCACAGGACTGCATGTTATGCTCAGTTCTACTTAACTTGACGATCTCACTATCGGCTATTACTTATCCATATTGAACAAGGCTTATATCTATCACTAAACACTAAACAGGGCACTGGATGCGTTCTAACAATTCCCGCATCCATCTGTTGCACGTCATCCCCCTCGGATATAAAGCCTTGAAAGATGTGACCAGTAGACCAGCCTACTGCCATTTGAGCTCACCTTCTTCACATAAATATTATCATCAACATAAGTACTTATGGGTTCGTGTAAAGCGATAAAATATTTAGTACCTAGGTACGGTCGCCTGCGCCTAAAAGTATACAGGCGGAGTTTTTAAAATAGCGATCCCTGATGATGAAGGGACCAGCTACATCTGTTATAAATCCGGGTACGTGTTGTGACGTGTGTGATGTGTGTAGCAGTGGTGTTTATATGGATGTGCTTGAGCAGCATGTGAGCTTGAGATCGCTATTTTAAAAACTCCGCCTGTATACTTTTAGGCGCAGGCGACCGTACATAAGCTCGAATACATAAGCCTGAATATAGCTCAAGATTTTGGTACATCCTGCACCTGTCGTTTAGTTATGATGAAAAGTTCCAGTGACCTAGCAACGTACCTAAGTGAATCTTTATCGTAATAATAAAAATAATTAAATTCATTTATTCAAGTAACAATTAAGACGCAGAGATTGTTAGTAGGCACGGTATATATGTATATGTTAGTATCATAGCTCGAAAGTGTATAATGTTACTAATACTAAAGTTGAGTCAGTCACAAGTCACATCACTACAAACATTTCCTTGTGCATTTAACTCATACGAGGACATTATGTGACAAATCAAGATTGCAATAGCCCGACCTGATGCTTTAGGGATCCTTGTGACAAGATTTTCAAAAATTAATTCGTTTTGTGTGAAGTTTCGTTTAAATAACCTGCCAAGAGGGCAAAGCTAGGGGATACTCATCATCTCCCCGTTGCCTTTCTAGACTAGTACTACCTATCCCGATACTTGCTTCAGTAGGTATTTACGAGTACCATCGGAGAAGTTGAAACTCAATCTCAAGAGCAAAGTCATGACCGTCGTATTTCCGCGCTCCGCCATTTTGTTTCGCGGGCATTTTCTCCGCCGCTTTCTATGCGCCCGCGCACTTTCACTTCCTACGGACAAACAGACAGACATTACTAGTGCGGCCACTGTGACTCATTGTTTGTTTGTGTCCATCAGTGTCATACACTCCGGCTGATGTAGGATCAGATCTGATATCCGCTAAACATGTCATGGAATAACACGAATATAGGAAATAAAATCATGCACAACAAACTCTTATAAAAATGCGTCATTTTGTTTAGAAATATCATAGCTACGGAATGGATGATGCATCGGTAGGGTGAGATGCATAACTGCCCATTGCCGATTCCAGGAGCTAGCCTAGGACTTTATTATTATTATTATTTAATTCTTTATTGCACAAATATATAATAAATGCACAAAAGGTGGGCTTAATGCTAAGAGCATTTTCTACCAGCGTACCTACAGGAGGTACAGAAAAACTGGTACAATGATGTGCAAAAAAATAAATTAATTAATTGACTTTACACATTTTCCACCACACTGTTCCTCTTCGGGTTGGCGGGTTCACATATCTAGTGTGCTCAATCTAGAACTCCGAGGGGTTTCTTTTGAAGCCATTAATTATAGATACATACCTGGCAATGTGCTTATACCTACTTAGTGTAATCGCGTAAGGAAGTCTTAATTTTCCTGTTGACGCATACACGATGCTGACGCGATTCTGCGTCAAATAGAAAGCTCAAACCAAGCACTGCTCTACTTAAAAATTGCTTACTCAGTGTTTTTAAACAACAACAACATACTACCCTAGAGGTAACCATCTAGTGAAAGGTATCATGCAAACAAGAACGTTGTTCGTTTTTCGTAAGCAAAACTGACACAGCCTGTAATCTTCAAAATCATCTTCAATGCTTAAGTGCTTGGAGCCGAATAGTTTGAAAGAAGAATCCGAGTGATAGTGAAGGAGTGATGTACTAGCGCAAGTGGATCAGGGTCGCACTTTCACTGCTTTCTTTAACCTAGATTTTGGTCACTTATTGTGGTAGGTCGGCCATTGACCTTCAGGGTTGCTTTCCGTACTCTTATTTTCTAACACTTTCCCTTTAGAAAGGTTTCCTATCGAGATGCGAGTCAATGACATTGTGGAAGTGAAAATGGTGACTGTGGGCCGATACACTTCCATAGATCTGTGCATTTGATATTAAAGTCGCCTATTTATCGGAGTACTTATCTACCTACGATTATATTTTATAAATAAAACCGGTAACAAGTGTTAGGTTAAATCGGTAAATGGATAGGGTGACACCCTATAGGGTACCCCTTATTCATAGAAAAGATATTGCCTATAACTTTTTTAAACTTATAGGAGGACGTTTTAGCTATTAATTAGTTTTTTGACAGAGAGGTTATCCCTCTATGTCAAAAAACAATTGTTAACAGCTAAAACGTCCTATAACTTTTCTATAAATAAGGGGGTAAGTGTTCACTACAAATTTAAAGATTGCAAACTTCAATACCTAGGTCTGTACACGTTTTAGTTGTAACTAATTTGTAATTGTATAAAATACACATACATAATGATCTTGGTGTCGTGTCAGTACTTAAGTTCACATAAATGTACCTAAAACTACTTACGTTTAGACTAAAATTACGCATCATAATTTTATTACTAAGTAACAGAATTGTACATCATGTTACTTACCCTCTATTTTGATTCAGTATCAATTCAGTTTGATTATAATACATTCCGACATACTTAGTAAAAGTCACGTAACCATATGGTTTCTTAATTCTTTCTATGGAGTTCTCATATATTTATTAGGTACGCAAATTTCTAAAAGTTGTAGAACACCTTATTAGCAAATAAGTACTAATTACTTACGTACATAAGTACTTATTACTTCCATGGTATTACTTAGGTAGTAATAACGTTGGCAATTTTATTTAATTCTTCTAAATATTCAAGTGCAAAAACCAAATATTTGAAAACCTATTGATTAATCCTAATCACGGTTCGTCAAAAATTGAGATAATTTTATAAACTAGTCTCACTAAACTGTAGGTACTTACGGCTGACGCCTGAAGTTATGAGGGGGGTCGCTATACAATTAGTATTATTTCTGCAAGTAGGTAGGTACAAGTATAGTAAGTACTTAATTATATGATAAGTATGAATTACTAGATATTCATCAAATACTTACCTATATTTTATAATACAATATACAATAATACGTACATAAGGCCCTTTTTTCACACACTTACAAGACAAGTTGCGCAAATACGCACTGGATATTATTTTAAAATAAGACAAATGTGGATTTCCCCGACGGTACATCAACTATCTAGCAACTTAAACATAACCATTTCCATTTTCCACTCACTACACCTAGCCAACCCCACCCAAAATCCACAGGCCAAGACGAAAAGTTCATCAACCTCATCTCTTCTGGTAAAAGTTGTGCAAATTACAGTGTCATCGACCCGCGGTATTGACCTTAACTTCGGTCCACATAGCGTGAAAGTAGGTGCATCCATCATAGTTGGGGAAAGTGAGGCACACCCAGCCTGTGCAGATCAGTCGGCGAAAGTGCCCCGCCTTTAATTGTATTTTTGAGGTCAGATTTTTGTACACCCGCCGCAGATAATTATAAACAAGAGCTTTTAAATGTGCTCTACTTACTTTGAGCTTTTTGTCGCGACGAGATTGAATGATCTTTACTTCGCGTTTTCCAATGGGTTTCACTAAAATTTAGATTCATATTCTAACAATTTACGCCAACATCTAAGTAACCAATCTCTGACTTAGGTACTCAATGAATCTCTGGGGTGCATGAGAGGAGCATCTTAGAGTGCCGTATGCCATGCACCTGGACACAGGGCATGGGCATAGAGCGTTGGTAGTTCAGTCTGGTAAGCGTCTGCCTCTGAAAGAAGCGAGTTCGAATCCCGGCGCTGACATGTATCAATAATTTCTTTGGAATTAGAAGTGTATAATATACACCACCGCTCTTACGGTGAAGGAAATCGAGAGGAAACCTACATACTTACTTACATAATTATTGTGATAATTATGCAGATATACTTAGCACGTCTAGATAGTATTATGTGAACCCACCAATCCGCATTGGACCAACGTGGTGGGAAATAGTCCAAGCTTAGGAAGGCAGTTTAGTTATACCTTGGGTGTATGCACACACAAAGATACCATTCGAGAGAGTCAGGTGCAGGTACCTACACCCCCACAGAGAATATAATAGAATAGGACAGGGGCACTGGGCAGTGAGCAGTCAGCGAATGACGCTAAATATGACTGAACGGTGACCTTTATCATTATGATATGCCCATTAAAAAGTATTTATTTACTTTTACTTATGGGAGAAGTGCCTAACTATAATAGGGTAGGGGGGTAGGTACCTAATCTTGGGTTTCTTATAGGTGTAGATTAAAAGACTCTCTATTACGTAGTTAATTTGGAAAGATTA
Organism: Plutella xylostella; assembly: GCF_932276165.1. Lineage (NCBI taxonomy): Eukaryota > Metazoa > Arthropoda > Insecta > Lepidoptera > Plutellidae > Plutella > Plutella xylostella. The sequence continues at coordinate 4,817,330 of NC_064006.1, read as the reverse complement.
TTAAGTATGAATAAAATTATCAATAATTAAATATTAACATTAGAAATATATTATGTTCATGTGTGCTCTCAGAAAACGTAAACTTATTTAGGTAAGTACCTATATCGTTCCCATTTATTTCAGTTTATTCTCACTCCACTTTACAGAATTTTCTCGGATATTTCAGTTGGTTGCACTGGCAGAGGGCGCTACCGTTCATGTTGATCATCATCATCAGCCTATGCCAACCAACTGGAGTTCTACGGACGTGCTTACCACATTCATCCAGTTTGGTCCAGTTACTCTCCTAGTTCCTCGTACCAACGGGTAAGTGGTCTACCGACCGATCGCCGCCCTTCCCTTGGCCACCACTCTTCGATCATAGAGTAATGTCTCTGATACAGCCTTGTTCATCATTGATAATCACAATAAAATTAAATTCTAAAGAAAAATAAAATTACTGCCATCTATTAGAAATAGTCTGAAGTTTTTTATAACTACTCATAGCATACTTTCAGTTATTAAGTTTACCAAAGAGTAATGCAGAGGGCGTTTAAAGAAAGCATTGATGACGATCCTGTTTTATCGACGGATTAGTTTTTTTTATAGTTTGTAATGCTACCACCCCACTTGGCTATTCGTATTTTCGAATTTGCCAAAACCGTCATACATGACGGTTTTGGCAAATTCGAAAATACTCGGTTACTGGTCAGTAAATTTGCCAAAATTATTGCCATTTTTGGTTTTTGGCAAAGACAGTAACCATCCCCAGCATAAAGTAATTTTCCTTGACATAGCATGAACCCGCACCACCACACAAAAATAATAATATAAATATGTTTATCTTATCTGGCAACTTTGTTACTGACAGTCACACTTGAAATTGTGACGCATCATTGACAGCTGTCACGTTGTGGTCAACGTCAAACAGTTCTCTGCCGATTTGGCGAGTGGTGACTGACTTTATTTGCTCGCAAATTCTCGAAATAAATACCATTATTAAAATGTTTTGTAAGCTATTTAGTTATTCCCACTTACTTCTAGTATCCATATTTACTACTAGTATTTTAGCGGAATGGAATACTAGGGACTATGTGAGAAGAGAGCACTCACTAACAAAACCTTACCAAGGTGAGTGACCTTACTCTTGATTGACTTTGACTGGATATAAACTGTGAATTTATTGAATAATACGTGTTATTTTTCATTGCAGGCACCGGGGTAACTGTTCCTTACTGGGACTTCACAGGTAGTGCTATAGTAACCTCAAATTATGTGCGGCTTACACCAGACATGCAATCAAAGAATGGGGCTATTTGGAACACTAAGGTAAGTGACTCACCAGGTCTAAACATATCTACCTACTGCTTTGGTTATCATAGTGCTTGTTTTGTACTCATTACTCGAGTTGCCTATTAGGATTGAAATGTTATGGTTCAAGGAACAAAAGGAATTTTCCTTCCTTCTCAGTAGTTTGTATAAAATTCATTGTTTCTAATTATATTTTGTCAAAATAAACACAAACAGTATCTCAAATAAAGCCAGTAGACATACATTTGGCATTAGTTAGTAACAATGATGACTGAGGATGACAAGGTGACTATCAAAGTTCACTCTAAAAATATGGGTTTTAAAAAAGGCAAATAGTATGTAAAGAATCAGTATCAACCCTAGTGGACCCCTTAAAATAACAAAGTTTTATCAGTAAATCCATCATTATTTTCTTTACTAGAATTAGTAACCAACATATTAATTTGCCTCAGTAGTATCGTAAATAGACTTTGACCTTTCACTAAGTAAATACAATATATTAGCACAGGCAATTATATTAACCACATGTGTTGTTATTTAATACCTAAGTATTTTTGTGTACATTGTTACCTAGCAGTTGTTTTTTTTATCTTTAAGCTTACCTACTATATTACCTCATTTTAGATAAATTGACTAATCAATCATTCATTTATCTGTTATTCCTCCATGGACTAACTTTATATTCATGTTTATTTCTACAACTCTTTAATCCACTAACCTTATAAACATACTCTGAATTTCCACAAATAATTTAAAACCATTTTAACTAAATTGGTTTAGCTGTTTTCTACTTTTATCAAGACATGTTACCTCCCAATTAACAATGTCATAGGGGAATTTTACTGGCTTTGAGTCTATCAAATATATTTTTACTTTTACAGTAACATATTTTCCCTCCAAACTGTTTGTGTATACAGTTTACGGGATAGGGCACTCTTTAACACTGGTGGTAGCTTGTACATACGAGATACATAGATATTGGTATACCTAAATAAACTACAACTGTCCCAATGTCAAATGTAAATACTTAAGTCATATCACTAATGCATGCAGCATGATTTTCTTATCTTACTTATGCCCTAGTTTATGCATATACCTAACAAAGAGTTTTTAAATTTGCATGTATTACATTGTATTTATGAAAACATCCAAGCTACCCTAACTCATTGTTAGGGTTTTTTTTGTGGTAGTACAGTTAAGTCTACATTTAGGGTCACTTTTACCAAATGCTAAAGGTATTTAAAATTGTATTTAAATCAAATATTGACACGACAGGCTACTAAATACGTTTAGCGTTTGGTGAAATTCCACCTTAGTGTCTAATCTCTATTTAAGAAACATCAATCCATAGAAATTTATTGCTTGAATCGAGATTTAACACTAAGATTTTGGTGCAACATTATTAAGTAACAAATGTTTTTTCCATGTTTCCAGCCGTGTGAGACCAGAAATTGGGAGCTCCAAGTCCAGTTCAAGGTGCATGGACGAGGGAAAGACCTGTTCGGCGATGGACTTGTCATTTGGTTAGTACATTTAACAGCACTCAAATCCTCTTGCAAGTAGGAAAGAGGCTGACGACTAGACTTGCGAAAGTTGTCTGGAATTGATTTGATGCGAAAAGCTATAGATCCAGTGGCGTGCTTTGGGAGTGGTCTTCATGCAGCAGTGGACTACTATAGGCTGATGATGACCCAGATTATAGGTTTGGTATGCCACCAACAGAAGTAATTAAGTGCTGTGTTGGGACCTCAGCATGAGTCCCAGCTATGGTGAGTTTCTCATTTAGGTTAAAATATACATAAGTACCTACAAGTACGGATGGAATTACTCTTTCACACGTAAACAGCTGGACATAGCTTAACTTTGTAAAGAAATTTAGGATAACATTTTGTTGGCTTCTATATAACATGGCTTTTATCCCGTTATTGCCACAGGAAGACTTTTGTATTTACCTTTACGCTAGCGGTAATAGCGAGTGATAATGAATAACCTATATGTAACTTATCTGGAAATTGTAACAGTAATACTAATGTTAAATTAAATTTAAGTAAGTAAACGAAAGATGTGGCTACCCATAGCACACGGTATCCTAGTTTAGAAGCCAGGAACACATATTGTAAACCAAGTAAGTAGACAATTAAAAGTTTTCATTTTTAAATGAATTAAATAAAGTTTATATTTGTGTCCAGGTACGTGCGGGACCGCAACCAGCAAGGCCCCGTGTTCGGCTCCAAGGACTACTTCAGCGGGCTGGCCGTGCTGCTCGACACCTACAGCAACCACAACGGCGCTCATACTGTGAGTTGTCACAACACTAGCTGCAGATAAACTGTTCATGATCAACATTTCACTTCAGATACCCTTGGATGGCCATCAAAATTCAAAATATATTATTTCTATAGATCGTATCCAGTAGCGTATTTTGGGAGAGAACTACGTCCAGCAGTGAACTGCGATAGGCTGATGTTTATGAAGAGACCTACGTCCAGCAGTGTACTGCTACAGGCTGATGTTTATGGTGAGGACTTTTACCTTACTGAACTATATCCTCTCTTGTATTATTTCCCCGCAGCACCAACACCCATACATCTCTGCGATGGTGAACAACGGCTCGCTGCACTACGACCACGACCGCGACGGCACGCACACGCAACTCGCCGGCTGCGAGGGCAAGCTGCGCAACATGGCGCATGACACGCACCTCTCTATAGTGTATAGGGACGACACACTTACAGGTTCGTTACCTTTATGTATGTAGATGCGAAGAACATAGCCCTTTTGCTGTGAAAAGTGTCCATTCCCTATAGGCAGCTTCCAAGGAATGTCTATTTAAACAAATTAGCTATAAAACTTCCATACCGCGATGTAGCTTTCCACTCTGATGTTCAAAAATTATCTGCGTTTCGCTATTTACCGCCATCTGTCGGCGATGGTCTATATTATCTGCGTATACCGCCATCTGTCGGCGGCGGTGGGTACTCCGTGGTCGGTCTCGCTGCGCCGCGACGGCACCCACACGCAGCTGGCCGGCTGCGAGGGCAAGCTGGCGCATGACACGCACCTCTCTATTGTGTACAGAGATGATATACACTTACAGGTTTGTTAAGTATACGAAGCGCTATCCCTCTGAAAAGCGACGGTTCCTGTATAGTTACCGATGCGAATTTCTATTTATTACAGTTTGCTATAAAACTTTGATACCGCGATGTAGATTTCCACACTAAACTCTCCCCGTCCATACATTTACCGCGTAACTTGCATTACCGCCATCTGTCGGCGGTGGCGGGTACTCCGTGGTCGGTATCGCTACGACCACGAAAGCGACAGCGCGCACACGCAGCTGGCCAAAATTAAGCAGGCACCCTGGCAGGCTTTTAGCCCGCAGGAATTCTCACGGGAAATATTTCGCAGTCGCCTTATAAATCTGCTTAATACCATTATAAACACCCTGTTAAACTTTATCTTCTCTGTTCCAGTGTCAACGGACTTGGAGGGCAAAAACGCGTGGAAAGAGTGCTTCAGAGTGGAGGGTGTCCTTCTCCCCACGGGCTACTACTTCGGCGCGTCGGCGTCCACCGGCGACCTGAGCGACAACCACGACATCATCGCTATCAAGTTCTACGAGCTGGATCTGCTGGAGACGGTAATTTGGTTGCAGACATACCTAATTATAATATTATAAAACAATACTATTTAGGACAGCAAGTTGGATTAAGAGAAATGCGCTTCAATACAGATAGCAGCACTGACGATTACGTGCTCTTTAAAGCTGCGTACAGACCGGCCAAACGAACGCCAACGAACGGGTTTCGTTTAACTTCGTTGCTGCAATCTGCCCTGTATGATAAATATCCATCGTTGGGCGTTCGTTGGGCCGGTCTGTACGCAGCTTAAGAATCGTGGCGCTATATTTTGGCTCGTACGCTGTATTTTGTGCCCTGTGAATGTATAGTGTGCTACAGATCGTGTAAAACACGAGCGAATTTTGAGACCCACATAAATCTGCTTATTCTTGTTTCATACAGTAACCATTATCTGCCATTCCCACATTCCATCATTCTCATAAACTATATCTCTCTCACCCACAGCAAAACAAAGACGAAGACCGCTCGAACATAATCCCTTCAGCCGCTTCATTCGAGGCGCCCCGAGACCACGTGGACGACGCCAAGCCAGCAATGTCGGGCATCAAGACCTTCCTCTGGATGATGTTTGTGGCGATCGTACTGATTGTACTGGTTGTACTCGGAATCATGTGGTACCAGAAACGACAGGAGCAGTCGAGAAAACGATTATATTGAACGCAGCCAAAAACGGAAAAGTCGCGTTTGGTTTTTTACGAACGCGACTTTTTCGCTTGTTTGGCGCGCTTTGATGTGACAAATGCGTTCAGAGTTTTTTTGTTCACTGATTTATATTTTTTTCGACATTCCGGTTATTGTATTCTGAACGCATTGTGATATTTAAAAAATGTAGATCAAATTCTACAAATCTTAAGACCTTAAGGGCCCATACATGGTGACGTGCCGCGCCAATTTTGGGTTTTCAATGCTCTTCACACAGCACACGCAGTGACACGCACACATGTAAGTTTGCACAGTGGGTCGATAAACTTTTACTCGCCAACTTTATTGACAATTATGTTCAAGTACATTTTGGGTGATTTTAGGGTAAGTAAGTATAATTCTTACTTACACTGGTAGGCACCAGGAAAGAGTAGAAATTAATAGGGGTGCCACTTAACTCTATACTCGGAACCCGATTAGCTTTCTCAAACAAATGTGGTATTTACTTGTAGAAAGGTAACTACAAGTATTAAAGTGTAGATAATAAGTTTCGGGCATTCTCCAGCCAACTGAACCCCGACGACAAAGCAAAGTAAATACATAGTGTCGCAAAAGGGCTATACTAAGCCAAAAGGGGATGACTCAAGGGGTCATTCTGAACAACTTTTGTTCTACGAGATTTGCAAATTCGCGAAAAAAAATATTCGTTTTCCATGGTAAAAAGTCACATGTCCAACAAAGTTAATTTCCAAAACTCGTAGAGCAAAAGTTCAGAATGACCCCCTGTCTTACTCCTTTTTACCGGACTGTCGAAAGAGGAGGGTAATGTTTTTTGATTGTATGTATGTATGTTTGTCTGTTTCTTTGTTCTCTCCTGTAGCCTAAACGGCTTGATAGATTTTGATGTATGAGGTATTGTTAGAAGTGTATTGATGGCGCGATGGTGCCCTCTAGAGGACATAACGTGATGATCGAAAAAATAATAATTCAACTTTGCCGTGTAAGGTATCAAATGAAAGGGCTTGATTTTCACATTATAAAAATATGCATATTTAAGGTATTTAAATAACAACACCAAAATTATTGAAATAAAAAATGATCATGAACTACTGACGTAAAATTTCATAAAATAAAAACAACTAAAAAGTTACAAATAAAAAAATACAATTATAAACAAACGAAAAACCCGACTGTACGCTAAAAATATGAAAACAAGTCCCAATGTTAATGGAAAGTATCGCAGGCGGGGACCAACTTGACCGCCACTCAAGGCCGTTTTCTAAGTAACATTCAGCTTAATGGTGAACCCTCTGCTGGTCCCCGCCTACGATACTTTCCATTAACATTGGGACTTGTTTTCATATTTTTAGCGTGCAGTCGGGTTTTTTGTTTGTTTATAATTTGTTTAGTACTATATACCGCTTTTTCAATACCTGTAAGTACGGTGGCCTGCGCCTAAAAATATACAGGCGGAGTTTTTAAAATAGCGATCTCAAGCTCACATGCTGCTCAAGCACATCCACATAAACACCACTGCTACACACATCACACACAACACGTCCCTGGATTTATAACAGATGTAGCTGGTCCCTTCATCATCAGGGATCGCTATTTTAAAAACTCCGCCTGTATACTTTTAGGCGCAGGCCACCGTAAATGTACATTTTTTGGTAGCAGCATAATATTTTTACTTAATTTTAGGGTTTCGAACGTCAAAAGAAAAAAAGCAACCGTTATAGGATCTCTTTGTTGTCCGTCTGTCACCGCCCTTTTTCTCAGAAACGGGTAAAGATATCAAGCTGATATTTCGCATAGATGGGGAGTAACCCAATAAAAATATTATGGTACTCCCTGTCCCACACAAGTAAATTGGGGCTTATATTTTTTCCAGTTATTTTGATGTGTATCCTTTTTTTTCTTTGATGTTTTGTATAAGTATGTGTTTGTTTTCTTTAAATCTGTATTTTTTTTGTTGTTGCTGTCTATGTGTCGAATAAATGTATCTTTATCTTCAAATCACGCCATCTATCGTTTGTTTTTTTTGTGGCTACTGTCTATAGAAGAAATTCCGTCATTGACAATTTTACGTTACGAATTTATTTTTATTTATTTTATTTTTATTTTTACATTTTCGTGGAGAACCAACAGCATTTTGTTAATAAATAATTATTACTTATGAACACATAACAACTTGATGCCATTAACAGAATGAACTTAGTAAATCCAGTAAACCTAACACATCCAGAGGAAAAATAAAATCTCTTTCCCTCTCTCTGAAAAACATACTTAATAGCCCGAACTCGATGCTTTTAGCTATTAACATCTTTGAAATAAAATTGAGCCACCACCGTGTTACTGCCCTCATCAGATCCTCACGAGACCATACCTCAACCAGCACCAAGAGACTGTATTTTTGATCCCTAACCTAATGTTCGTGCGTATTGTCATCACTTAGATCCATTCGCTATATTCCTGCTCCTCATCAGACCTTTACGAGACTGTAATGTCACGAGAATATTGCACACTATCTAATTTAATTTAATGTATTGAATATACTGGAAGAATTATGCTTCCTCAATTTCAAATCAAATTATGTTGGTGTCATAAAAGTTGAAAAAGTGCAATGACAACCAATGTGCAGTGATTTTGTATCTGTACACGATAAGATCGCGAGCTGTCAGTGCTGCCTAAACCGACGTGACCCTTCTTTGGAGGCCAGCGGCCAACTGAGTCAAACGTCACTTGTGTTTATGATTTTATAACACAGAAAACCGCCATAGATATTTGTATGAAGATTTGAGGGAAAAAAATTGCTCAAGTTTGGGATTAATTTACACAAAATAAGTGTGTGTTTATTAAAAAACAAGGTATTTAGCGCCTAGTCCAAGCCTTTAACTTTATAATATGATAAAAATCATATGAAATCTCTTGATGATTACGACACAGTTGTTACAATACGGGAGTGTCATTTACTGGTTTTTTGTCATATCCTGAATTTAATTTACAGTTATCCATAAGCTTTTACTTAAATTCGAATGATTCAGCACCTAGCTAGACTCTTCGACTACCGGTGTGATTTTTTTCAAGGCTGTAGAGCATCATTTACTACATAATTCTATGACAATGCCAACCCTCGATTGCCTATTGCCGACCCTTAATTTTAGTAGGATTCTTTTTCTTTTCTTTTTTTTTGGTGATTGCTAAAGGTGTTAGGCTCTCTTTCAAGTCATTCATGTTTGAATAATGTATACTTACTTATACCTTTCTCTGACAGTTTCTTACTAGCCATGTCTACTATCATACATATTCTAAAGCATAATAATCCATATTAAAGAGATATATAATTATTTATTATCATGAATAGTCAGAGGTACGAAGAGTCACTAGTATACATATTATATGAATAAGTATCTAAGAAATCAGTTTTTTTATACGTTGCGCTTGTAAACTCTCTGGGTTTTATTCAATTAAAAAAAAATAACATACGCCAGTTTTTTCTAGAAATAAAAACCCGAAACAAAAGTTTTGCTACCAAAATAACGTGAATATTTGTATGATTTTTTTGTGACATTTACTTTTACTAACAAATGTGACATTTACTTTAACTTAACTCACAAATGTACTGTAAAACGTCGGCATCGTGCGATACCAGTGCGGAAGTCATAACTACTTTTAGCGCTCGTACAACAATTTACTATTACTTTGTATAGTTATTTAAAGTTATAAAATGAGACTGCACAGCTAACAACCTAAAAAACCTAAAGCCTTAAAATAATCTATTACTTTTAATAAAGAAGAAAGTAGGTATAATATTGAAAGATCATAGATACATTAATTTAAATCGAGTACCTAACCTCCTATTCTTCTTACAGCCCTACCCAAGAGTAGTAGTTATTATAATGTTAATTTATTTGAACGAAATATGTATAAGTTTATCAGACAGATTCATAATTAACCATGGGGTCAAAGTCTTATTTTATTTTGTATTGCTCAACGGGCCCTATAAAAATGTACCATGATGAAGAGTGTATGTGTGGTGTATTATTTGTGTGTTTTAATACAAAATAAAGTTTCTAAATTATTTAGTTTTATTTGTTTAATAGTAAATATTGAATGATTCGTTTTAGAACCCTAATTATTAAAGTTAATCGACTCAGAATAATAACCGTAGTATGTATTGTGTACAAATCTCGGAATAATACAGCTTCGTCCTTATTAGATCCTCCTTTACCAGCTGACCAAACAGTTTCTATATAACTATCAACACCAAACAACTGATCTGACGTTTACTACCTATCAAAATGGCCAACGAAGCGGAAGAAACCGTCCGTAAATTAACCCTCCACAAGGGTGTAGCCGGCGTAATAATCGTGAACGGCGAAGGTATACCCATCAAGACCACTCTAGACAACCACACGTCGGTACAATACGCCGGTTTGATGTCTTCTCTGGTTGACAAAGCTAGGTCTGTGGTCAGAGACTTGGATCCCACAAACGAACTGACCTTCCTGAGGATACGAAGCAAGAAGACCGAAGTTATGGTGGCTCCAGACAAAGATTTTATACTTATAGTGGTGCAGAATCCTACGGACTAGCTAAGGCTTTTCTTTTAGGCGTGGAGTAGACATCTTGTGTACCTTTGCAAGGATTTGAATACATGCCTAAAACTATAAAGCTGTGTTTTAATTATTTCCATACAGATTATGACTATGAAACATTTGAACAAAACCACGAACGTTATTTCATATATTTATTTACTTATCACGTCACAGCTTACACAAGTAATACTAAGTCAATTTGGTTCTAACCAACGTCTCATTGTCGGAATGTCGGTATTTAGACTACCACTGCCCACGCCCTCTGCCCCTAAACCCTCCTCGTCCAAAACCCCCCCTATTATTGAAACCCCCTCCGTTATTATAGCCGCCCCCTCTTCCGCCGAAACCGCCTCTTCCTCCAAAACCTCCACGGTTACCTCCAAAGCCGCCTCCATCGCCAAACCCGGTGTTACCCCCGCCAAACCCGGTGTTACCCCCGCCAAACCCAGTGTTACCCCCGCCGAACCCAGTGTTACCCCCGCCGAAGCCGCCCCTAGGCCCGCTGGTGCCCCAGCCGCGGGGCGCCCCGCGCTTGGGCCCGTCGGGGCGGAAGTCAGGAGCGCTCACATCTCGCTTGATCTGGTAGTCTCCTGCGTCCATCACGCATAGCGCTTTCACGCAGTCTACCACCTGGAATGAGAATTAGGGTTGTTAAAGTTTGTTTGTAGCGAAAGAAAATCTTGTTAAGTGGTTATTTTTTTTTCTTTGAAGTGTTGGTCGCTATGGTTAGGTGATCAGGTCAGCTACGTCGGTTTGAAGAAATGTTTTTAATAAAAAAAAGAAATTTGATTTAATAAAATGACTGCACAAACAAAGTGACCCAGTGGTCAGTATCTTATCCTATCGTTCAGTCCTGTCACCACTGCATCAGCTGGTTTACCTCTTCGTAGATAAACTCATAATATAATGCACAAGGAGTATAGGTGACTGGCGTTTATCTATGTCGATGAATATGCATTACAGCCAAGTCTTCGGACTGTCTCCCTAACCTTCTGCTCTGGGGGTGTGAGCTGCAGCTTGCCCCGGGCTCGGCGGCGGCGCGCTGCAGCAGGCGCTCCACGGCGGCCGCAGTGACGTCACCGCGGCCGCCGCGCCAGGGTCCATGGCCAGGGTCACCCAGCTGTCTACACCCACCACCCGCGAGGCTAGTGTGATACATTGGCGTGGCGTTTTGATATGTGAATTGGGGATTTTTTATTGAAACGTCACGCGCTTTAGTTTTACAACGCTTGTGCCGCTAGGTGGCGCCTCTCACGCTCTTAAAAAAAACCGTATAGTTTTGCTTTTTTGTGGCCATGGCCATTGGCCAGGTTCACCCAGCTGTCTACACACACCACCAGGTATCATGGATACATGACACCTACTAGCTGATAAGCTATACTATGATAAATACCTACATACTGCAGCGAAATGTGCGGAACAGCTGCTTTTTTCGCAATTAGAAAGGTGGAATATAATAAAAGTTGCTGAGCATGTCGTGTACACTATCCTCGTAGCTGATAGGTAATTGATAAAATGCCTTCGTTAGATGGCCGGCACCTTTCGAATGCGCTGCGTCAAAACAGCGTGTATTCCGCTAGACGGCGCGAGCCATACATATTCGCGTTTAGTTTTCACTTCTCGAACAGTATCAACTCACCTTCTGCTCAGCTGGAGTAAACTGCAGCGCGGCGTCGGGCTCGGCGGCGGCGCGTTCCAGCAGGCGCTCCACAGCGGGCCGCAGTGACGTCACTGCGGCCGCCGCACCCGGGTCCATGGCCAGGTTCACCCAGTTGTCGAGCCGGACCACGCCGTCTACCTGTGGGCAGATGTTTATGAGGTCTTTAATACGAAAAGTTAAACCGATGCTCGGGGAGTTTCTTTCGCCATTTCTTCTCCTGACTCAGCTCACTCTCTTACTCACTCCTTCTAGCGGAAATCTACTGTATTTTCTGCTGACCCATTCAATCTTTTGACTGCCGAAGAGCAGAAGATGCTGCATGGTGCATGCATGCTGGTCTACTTGCAACTGATGGCTGTTAGGCGCATGAGCATAGCGAGAGCGCTAATAGCCCGAGGAACTAAAAAAGCGGCTTACTTTATAGTTTGCTTACCCATTCACTCTTCCTACTACCGAACAGCAGCTTATGGGCGCTAACAGCCCGATAGATTAAAAATACGGGTTACTTTATATTTCACTTACCAGATGCTGAACGTAGCGAGGGCGCTAATAGCCCGAGTGACTGAAAAAGCGGGTTCCTTTATAATAATAATATGTGGGGACATCTCACACACGGCCATCCGACCCCAAGCTAGGCAGAGCCTGTGTTATGGGTATCGGACAGCTGATATATCTACACAAATACATAGATGGATATATATTAAATATAAATATCAACACCCAAGACCCGAGAACAAATATCTGCCCCAGCCGGGAATCGAACCCGGGACCTTCGGCTCAGTAGTCAGGGTCACTAACCACTACGCCATTCGGTCGTCAAATATATTTATATTTCTACTTTGCCAGTCTCTGTCTAGCTTGGGGTCCAATGGCAATGTGAGATGTCTCTACATATCACTCACCCATTCAACCTTCCTGCTACCAAACAGCAGCAGATGCAGCGGCGCCACCATGCTGGTCTGCTTGCAGCTGATGGCGCGGGTGCGGACCTTCTCTCCGAACACGAAGAACGGTGACGGGAACCTCTGCTCCTGGCTCCAGCAGTTGAACCTCCGATAGTAGATGGTACTCAAAGAGGACTGAACGTAGCGAGCGCGCTAATAGCCCGAGGGACTAAAAATCGGGTTACTTTAAAGCAGTGTTTTTCAACCTTTTTCATGACGCGACCCCCCTGGAATAAAAAAATATTTCGCGACCCCCTTGACCCTTTCGGTTTTATATCATGTATGTATGTGTTTGTTACACTGTTTCAGTATTCACAATATTCATTCCATACGACGTATTTTATGGTCTCCATGATTAGGATTCGAAGTAGTACGCATACTTATCGGATTTAAAAACACATTATTTTACAATTACACACATCGGATACGTGTGGCCATGTACAATTGTACATAGGTACGTACGACTAATGCCATTGCAACCCGGAATTTCTTTTTTGAAATTAGCTTTTTTTCCCGACCTTTTTTAGCATTTAAATATCTTGAATAAAAGTTTTCAAGGGTGAAATGAAAATAAAAAGACAAAATACCTGGCTTTACAAAAAAATATACTTGTGGTCATCGTCTTTGATCAAGGCAGGTGGGCCTCCCACGCTGCGTTTGCCTATTCGTGGTCTATACTCGAGAACTCGAGAGCAGATACTAATAAAGACTAATAAAGCGGGTTGATGAAGGATTGATGACCCTACATATTATTATTATTATTACTCACCCATTCAACCTTCCGACTACCAAACAGCAACAAATGCAGCGGCGCCACCATGCTGGTCTGCTTGCAGCTGATGGCGCGGGTGCGGACCTTCTCTCCGAACACGAAGAACGGTGAGGAGAACCTCTGCTCCTGGCTCTAGCAGTTGAACCTCCGATAGGAGATGGTGCCCAAAGTAGTCTGAACGTAGCGTGGGCGATAATAGCCCGAGGGACTAAAACATCGGGTTACTGTAAAGTAAGTAACTAATATAGCTTACCCATTCAACCTTCCGCCTACCGAACATGCTGGTCTGCTTGTCACTGATCGAACGCGTCATTATCGCCTGAGGATAGCGAGGGCGCTAATAGCCAGACGGACTAAAAAAATCGGGTTACTTTATACTTTGCTTACCCATTCAATCTTTCTACTGTGGAACAGCAACAGATGCAGCGGCGCCGTGAGCGTAGCGAAGGCGCTTATAGCCGGACGGACTAAAAAGCGTGTATCTTTATATTATGTTATTATTATAGTCACTTACCCATTCAACCTTTCTGCTACCAAACAGCAGCAGATGCAGCGGCGCCACCATGCTGGTCTGCTTGCAACTGATGGCGCGGGTGCGGACCTTCTCTCCGAACACGAAGAAGGGTGAGGGGAACCTCTGCTCCTGGTTGGAACAGTTGACTGAGGTCTTGTGGATGAGCGCCGGCTTGCCTTCTGTTGTTAGCACCTGGGGGTAGGAGATTAGATTAGTGAAATCAGGGACGTACAGTGATGACGTATGGTGCAGAAACGTCAACACTGATGGTTGGACTGGACTACGGATTAAAAAAAAGGGGTGTAAGGGTTCTAAACATCCGAAATGAACCAATTGCCAACCTCACCTGCCCGTGGTGCACCCTGCTAAATAACAGACGAGGCTCTGGCGACCGGATGATGGCGGTATAACCATCCAAAAACAGCTACACTAAATCCCATAGGCCGGCGATGGGCAGCAGCGTCACCGGCACGAAAAGTGTAGCCCTGCGATCACCAACCCGCATTGCCAAGCGTGGTGATTATGGCAAAATCCTCCATGGAGTCACACCCAAAGCCCCGGCCCCCAGTTCCCGGCAGCCCTACTATTCCTGACTACGGCAGCGGTCTAGGTAACGGTAGGGCAGGGGGCGCGAAGAATCCCCGGGTTATACGAATGGCTGCCATCAACGACTACAACTGGCGACATACAACGCACGGACACTGAGAGAGGACGAGAAGATGGTAGAACTCGAGGTAGAGCTTAGCAAAATAAAATGGGACATCTTAGGGCTATCAGAAGTCCGTAGAGAGGGCGAGGACACGATGACCCTGGAGTCCGGCCACATGCTCTACCATCGCGAGGGCCACCAACTGTCCCAAGGTGGCGTAGGATTCCTCGTCAACAAGACCCGTGTCAACAACGTAGTGGAGATCAGCAGTGTGTCGAATCGGGTAGCGTACCTAGTACTAAAACTAACCGAGAGGTATTCCTTGAAGGTCGTACAGGTATATGCACCAACCTCGGCATACTCTGACACAGAAGTCGAAGCAGTATACGAAGATATCTCTAGAGCTATCAAGTGTACTGCTAAGACCCAATACACCGTTGTGATGGGGGACTTCAACGCCAAAGTGGGAGTACAAGAATGCGACGAATCGAGGGTAGGACCTCATGGCTTTGGTAGCAGAAACCAGAGAGGGCAAATGCTTGTTGACTTCCTCGAAAGGGAGGGGCTGTACTTGATGAATTCTTTCTTTGAGAAACAGCCCCAGAGGAAGTGGACATGGGCAAGCCCCGATGGTAGGACGAAAAACGAAATCGACTTCATTATAAGAATAGAATAGAATAGAATAAGAATAAGAATAATATTTATTCAGAAAACTATAGGTAGTGTTTTAAAAATAGGTCAAATCTTAATGCTAAAGGTAGGTGAAATACTGCTCTGAACTAGGAAATAACAGAGTTTTTCCTGTGTTTCAGATTAAAAAGATCTTACATAGAAGAACTTAAGCATCTAATTAAATAATCTTAGTTACTAAACATCTTATAAATAAGTTTAAACAAGGCAAAATTATGTAAAAAAAGAATGTGCAAAGTAGAAATAAAATTGTTTGCTGAATAATTGTATAATATGTACAACGTGCAGAGGTGACCGTATCATCATTTATTAGTAAAGTGGGTCAAGATCGATAGGTATTAAGTAGGTACATTATAAAATTCTTCCTCAAGTCTGTCTAGATTTAGTTCAATAATTGTTTATGAGTAAATTAGCTTAGGTACGGGTTAATTATTATGGTTAGTAGGACAGTTCCGTGAGTTCTAATACCTATGTAGAAATAATCTAGTTCATTAAATTAAGATATAAGACAGTATATAATATTACACATGAATAAGTTAAAATTTTGACTACTTAATAAGAGGCGCCTTCAGACGTCTTCATAATTAATTGACGCAATGTAACGTTTTTGGGCTATAACCTTAGCTGGGCATTCGGCATCCCCCGTCTCATCTCACGACTTGGCCGCGTGGCCATACTGCTGGCACTTGTAGCACCTCGTCACAATTGTGAAATCTTTTACAGGGCAGGATGACCAGTTAAGAAATACTCTTCCTTGGGATATGAGGGCGTTGCGTATCAGTGCTGGAACTTCGATGATAAAATTGCAGGTCTTAGCATCTCTCTTACCAGATTTATGGCTTAATTTACTGCTGTTCATAAAGGACTCTTGTGTAGTATCCTGGAGTTTGTCGGCGAGGTTTTGGTGGTAGAGGTAGTTGAAGACGTCTGAGTCCTGCATCTTCACAGGAACTCCTATGATAGCAACTCTGGGTTTACGTTTATGGGGCTCATCGATGGTAAGACCAGAGGTCTCCAACTGCTTCGACTGTTTTAACTTCTCGATATCCTCCTTCGTGTCAGTGCTGATGATGACACCTCCATTTCTCGTCTTTCGTAACCCCGTGACATGCAGCTTCATGTTGTTGGGACTAATAATTGTCTGGACTAGAGATTTAGTGTCTTCACTTGATTTATTTCTGTCACTAGGGTAGATAGCTATGGAACTTGAGTGGTTGGGCTGGATATGGGGCAATGGGCCTTTTTTCAGGATATCGGCGAAAGTTGAGGTTCCGGGATGAGTTTTTGGGGCTTCACTTATAATGCACTTAAGGTCTTCGAGTTTTTGGGACAAGTTATTTTTATCTTGAACTGCGTCCAGTGCGGTATAGGCTTGTCTAGTGTTCTGCCCCAAAGCCTGGTACAGAACCGCTATATGTGAGGTCTCACTTCCTACTTTCCGGCATAAATTGTGGATTCTGATTTTTTGGTCGGTATTTAGTTTTCCCTCGGTAGCAATAGCACAGATAGCGTTTAAACAACAGTCAATCCTGTTCATGTAGTCCTGGATCTCTGGAGTGGACAGTATCTGGGCACATTCCCTGCGTGGACTCGTCACTGGCTGCGGAGCGGAGGGCGCGGCTGCAGGCGCAGCCGGCGGGCTGCGAGGCGTCGACGCACTCATTTTATTGTCTATAGTGCACTTATGTCAAGAGACATTATTTTTTTAACACATTTAACAAATCTAGTTCACGACTTTGCAAGCGATTATTTAATTTATTTATTTGCCATGTACGTCTGTTCTCGACGAAGGCCGATGAAATATTATGACTGACAAGCGGCACATATTCAGAGATGTCTCAGTGATCAATAGGTTTAAAACTGGGAGTGATCACCGACTTCTCCGAGGTACTCTGAATATTAACTTCAAGCTGGAGAGGAGACGTCTGGTGAAGTCCACCCTTCGTCCCACACTGCACCAAATTAGAGCTGGCAACACCAGCTTCCAGAGAGAACTACAGAGCCGATTCGAATCGCTGGAAACCACTACGGATATTGACGCGGATACAATCCAAATAGTGAAGGCTCTTCGTGAGGTGGGCCACAGACATTTTAGCATGAGAAGCAAAAGCAAGGAGTCTAAACTTTCAAGCGAGACACTCGAGCTTATGAGGCAGAGACGCGAATTTCCGTCGGCAGGTGACACTTCGTCAGAACTACGGGTACTCAACAAGCGTATAAAGAAGCTGATAAGAAGAGATCTCCGTCGCTCCAACACACGCGCCATAGAAGCAGCAATTGAGCAAAATCGGGGGACAAAAGTCTTCGTTCAGCAACTTGGGAGAAGCCACTTGACGAAGTTGAAGTCTGCAGATGGTAATATCGTTGCCTCTAAGCCGGAGGTTCTTGCCGAAATTGAAGGTTTTTACGGACAACTTTATGCTTCACACGCGCAGAAGTCTGTGGCTCAGCTCACCGATTCCAGAGCGTTACTAATACGCCACTACACTGACGACATCCCTGACGTCGACATAGGCGAGATTAGGATAGCCCTTGAGCAGCTTAAAAACAACAAGGCTCCGGGTGAAGACGGAATTACTACAGAGCTTCTGAAAGCTGGAGGTATTGCAATCCTCGAACAGCTCCAGAGGCTCTTCAATTCGGTTCTTCACAATGGCATTACACCGGAGGCATGGTCTGAGAGCGTCGTGGTATTGTTCTTTAAGAAGGGTGACAAAACCCTTCTGAAGAACTATAGACCGATCTCGCTTTTAAGCCATGTATACAAGCTGTTCTCAAGGGTTATCACGAACCGTCTTGCCCAAAAGTTAGACGAGTTCCAGCCCCCAGAGCAGGCTGGGTTTCGAAAAGGCTTTAGTACAATAGACCACATCCACACAGTAAGGCAGATTATACAGAAGACCGAAGAGTATAATCAGCCTCTGTGTCTAGCCTTTGTTGACTATGAAAAAGCCTTCGACTCCATCGAGACCTGGGCAGTTTTGGAATCCTTGCAGAGATGCCAAATCGATTGGCGCTATATCGAGGTGTTGAGATGTCTGTACAATGCCGCTACTATGACTGTCCAAGTACAGGACCACAAGACAAGACCTATCCAACTGCAACGTGGAGTGAGACAGGGGGATGTGATATCTCCGAAACTGTTCACCAATGCATTGGAAGATGTCTTTAAGACGTTGGACTGGAAAGGACATGGCATATGTATAAATGGCGAGTACATGTCACACCTCCGCTTCGCGGACGACATCGTTATTACGAGGGCGATACCGAAATGATCGGGAGTAGAAAAAAGTACAAAGATATTATTTACTTTTATTGTTTTTCAAAGTAGTCTCACTTTTTCATTCGATTAAACCAATCATTGAAACAGTCTGAAGTGGATACTGTCAAAACAGCTGATTTTTAAGCTTCGACCGCCTCTTCTGGGCCGCTAAACCGTTGACCACGTAGCATATCTTTAATTCTTGGGAATGTAAAATAATCATTGGGGCTCAGATCAGGGCTATACGGAGGATGGTCCATCAACTCCACGTTTTCCATATTTAAAAACGTTCTTGTTTTGCGAGCGGTATGAGAGCTTGCATTATCGGGGTGAAGGATTATACGACGATTCGGGTTAGTTTTACGAAGTTCTCTTACGACTTCCGGCAAACAAACTGTTGTGTACCAATCAGCAGTAACCGTCCTTTGTTCTTGTAATGGAATCGTAGCCACATGGCCAGTTTTCGATACAAACGAAGCGACCATTTTTTTCGACACGCTGCGTGAGCGAATAACTTTTGTTGGCTTGACCTCACCTTCGAAGACCCAAACTGCCGATTGATGTTTTCTTTCGGGCTCATATGAATAAATCCACGATTCATCACCAGAGACGATATTGTAGACAGCATTTGAACTGCCTCCATTGAACCGTTGCAGAGCAGATCGACACCAATTAACACGAGCCGACTTTTGTTCCTCGGTCAAACAGTGGGGCAACCAGCGCGAAACTAACTTCTTGACACCCAGTTCTTCATGTAAAATGGTTTGAATGGCTGTCATACCAATGCTGAGAGAAGCCCGAATCTGCTCGTATGTCACATGTCTATCTTCTTTTATTAACTGGCGTACAGCATCGATGTTATCTTGTGTTACCGCTGTTTTTGGCCGACCAGTAGAAGGGACTGTGGTAAGAGAGGAACGTCCACGGCGAAACTCAGAATACCAACGATATATAGTCGTTTTACTTGGTGCTTCAAGTTTATAAATAGAAACAAGCTCGGCGAGACATTGTTCTTGAGATAAACCTCGACGAAAGTTGTGAAAAATTATTGCACGGAAATGTTCCCGCGTATAGCTGAACATAAAAGAGTAGAGAATAATTGAGGGCGTGGCAATCTAAGAAAGTGGCCACACTATTATAGTATAGAAAACGGACAAAAGTATCACGATACTTTAGCAGAAAAAATCAAATATTTACTATTATAAAATGCCACTTTTTGGGGAGGTTTATGTTAAGAGAAGAAATTAGTAGGGGAGAGGGGGGCAGTCTTGAATGAATTTCATTAAATCAAATCAACTGTAACTTTTATTTATGTTGGTTATCCCATTATGTAATTACTATAGGAGAAAAGTGATAGTATCACACATCGATATTTTATTACAGTTTTTTCTTGCTCAGGAAAAAGTTCAAATGTGCCCCGGCAATTCTTCTAAAACTGTGTTTACCGATTTTCCTGCAACAAATTATTTAATTGGTCAGAAAAGCAGTGACTTGCCAATTATTATGTCTGGGGAATTTATACCGACTCTTACACATATTTTTACAATAGGTACTCTAACACGGAGAGACCGACACACATAGACACCTACAGCTGTAAAACTTATCGATACCCTTTTTGAGTCGGGGGTTAGTAAAAAAGTATCTAGACCTGATGTTTTAACAACATTAGCATCCAGACCCTGATGTCATGTAACGTTTGACACTAGTATTTTCTAACCTCTATAAGAATAACAAATACACATTGAAAGGCATTCTATTACATCAAAATAGTACTTTTTTACAAGAAATATAAGCAATGTATGTTAATGGTTAGAAATTAAGCACCTACTCACCAGTATAAAACGCTGCTCTTTCAAAAACATCGTATATATTGACTAATACTTCTCCAGCCTCATTCTCCGTCAAACATCGTAGGTAAACGCTGTAAATCATCTGTCTAGCTTCGCTGCGAATGGTTTTATTCATTTTCACCTCGTGAACAAACTCAACAATCCACAAAACTCCAAAATTAAGCAAAATTAGATTTGTTTATACAGGAACAGGGCGAGTTTGACATTCAAACCATAGAAACAGACCACAAATCACGAGTTTTTTTTTATTGCCAGGTTTAAATCTGTTTAGTTCCAAAAACATTAATCTCTACTCTTTTGTGTTCAGCTATAAGCTCCATTTTTTACACCGACTTGTCAAATTCAAATGGTCAATACTCTTTTATTTTTTACTTTTTTTAAAATTCGAAAATGGAATTATGTTTGAAAAAACACTACATTTGATACACCAAAAAGGTTTCACTCTAATTTATTCCTAAGTATTCTATTCCCGATCTTTTCGGTGTAGCCCTCGTATGGCAGAATCTCTGCAGGAACTTAGCTGGATGCTAAGTGGCCTAAATGCTGCTTCCCGACGTGTTGGCCTCGGTATGAACTTGGACAAGACGAAAGTCATGTACAATGCTCACATCAAACCGGAGCCGGTCGCCGTTGGTGAGGCAACACTCGAAGTTGTGCAAGAATATGTCTACCTCGGGCAGACTATTCGGCTAGGCAGAAGCAACTTCGACAAGGAGGCTGCAAGGCGCATCCAACTGGGTTGGGCTGCATTCGGGAAACTTCGTCACATATTCTCCTCGGCCATTCCTCAGAGCCTGAAGACAAAAGTCTTCAACCAGTGCGTCCTGCCAGTGATGACGTATGGTGCAGAGACGTGGACACTGACGGTAGGACTGGTCCACCGATTTAAAGTCGCTCAGAGTGCTATGGAGAGAGCTATGCTTGGGGTTTCTCTGATGGATCGTATCAGAAATGAGGTTATCCGTCAGAGGACTAAGGTTACCGACATAGCTGTCAAAATATGCAAGCTGAAGTGGCAGTGGGCTGGTCATATCTGCCGAAGAACCGATAACCGTTGGGGTAGACGAGTTCTCGAGTGGAGACCACGAACAGGCAAACGCAGCGTGGGACGCCCTCCTGCCCGCTGGACTGACGACCTTAGGCGGGTGGCGGGTAGTGGTTGGATGAGGAAGGCCGAGGACCGAGTGTTGTGGCGCTCCTTGGGAGAGGCCTATGTCCAGCAGTGGATGATTATTGGCTGATGATGATGATGATGACGGATTTAAACTGTCAAGTCGATACGATATGCGCTATACATCAAGTATTGCTATTGGTTGCATGTGGAAGTGTCAGAAACTCACTATCTATCCTCCATACCGTCTTTCGCAAATGCGACTGGGTTACTAACTACCTATCTAAAATAACAATGGCGGTCACTATACTGGCATGCATAGATCTGTGACAATACATTTTGTCACACGTATCATATGATTTGAGTGAGACCCTGAAAAATGGTATCACACAAACGTGACGATAGGAACAGTGTCACAATTTACCTTCCTCTTCCCCTGATGCAGACACACATTAGGGTACAATCCCATGCACAGCACCCCGATGACCAGGTCCAGCATCGGGTCTGGTCCAACAGGGTTCCATCGCTGCGGGATGCAACACTCCTCGGGGAACCCTATCGTAGTCGTCAGGATGTCTGGAATAAGAGGAGTAGGATTGAAGAAGTGACGATGGTATCACATTGCAAAACATGTACCGTGTGTTACAGTCTGGGTCAAGAAAACTGACTCCTCTCAGACTGACAATGCTTATGTAGAAATGACTTGAATCAATCGTCAATCTAATAAGAGAGAATCAAATATAATTAGAGAGGATTCGGAGCGCATCCTTTGCCGCATTCTAGTCAATCATCTCGCACTAACACAGCGGCATATTACTTGTCCTCTGTCAAATACTCAAATACCTTATGCATACATCTTTGAAATGCAGAGTCAAATACCCATTAAACATGGGTTTAACAATTTTGTGGTACTTATAAACTACATGCCTCAATTTATGTAAAAAAAATATCTTTAAATGTAATTTTACGAATTCTTGAACTTACTTTTCAGCTGATACTTGGCTTCATACGTGACCCTGAGCGTGGTCTGCTGCACGCCCTTCCACTCGCACCAGCGCAGCTCCGCCTCCTCGCCCTTCGCGTGCTCGCGCTCCCACATCTGTCGAACAACCGAACAGGTTACGCGGATTTTGACATTAGGAAAAATTAACAGATCAGGTGCATGCTTACCTATGCAAAAAATACCCCTGTGATAGAGACTCTAGGTTCTATTAGCAACGTTGAAAGAATGCTCTTGTTCTTGCTCTGTTCAACTTTCATATAAAATGCATCATCATCATAAATGTTTAGACTTTGGGTATATGCCCAAAGGTTCCATTCGAAATAGCCAAGTGCAGATACTTACACTGAAAACTAAACGACTGGCTAACTTTTTCGCTGGTACTACATAACAATAGGCATACCGATTCGAATTATCAGGTCTAATTTAAAAAATAAATACTTCCCAGTCCCAAGACTGTGTGCAGGATGTTTTATAACAAATACAGTTTAAAATTCAGAATACTATGCCATTAGCCATAAATCTGGTAAGAGGGATGCTAAGACCTGCAATTTTATCATCGAAGTTCCAGCACTGATACGCAACGCCCTCATAGCCCAAGGAAGAGTATTTCTTAACTGGTCATCCTGCCCTGTGAAAGATTTCACAATTGTGACCAGGTGCTACAAGTGCCAGCAGTATGGCCACGCGGCCAAGTCGTGCCGGGAGACGGTCGCTACGTGCGGCCACTGCGGGGAGAGAGGCCACGTGCAGAGTGAATGCACCAAAAAAGCTGAGCCGCCAAAATGTGCAACCTGCCTCCACTTCAACAAGCCCTGCAATCACAAGACGGGGGAAGCCGAATGCCCAGCTAAGGTTATAGCCCAAAAACGTTACATTGCGTCAATTAATTATGAAGACGTCTGAAGGCGCCTTTATTAAGTAGTCAAAATTTTAACTTATATTCATGTGTAATATTATATACTGTCTTATATCTTAATTTAATGAACTAGATTATTTCTACATAGGTATTAGAACTCACGGAACTGTCCTACTAACCATAATAATTAACCCGTACCTAAGCTAATTTACTCATAAACAATTATTAAACTAAATCTAGACAGACTTGAGGAAGAATTTTATAATGTACCTACTTAATACCTATCGATCTTGACCCAGTTTACTAATAAATGATGATACGGTCACCTCTGCACGTTGTACATATTATACAATTATTCAACAAACAATTTTATTTCTACCTTGCACATTCTTTTTTTTACATAATTTTGCCTTGTTTAAACTTATTTATAAGATGTTTAGTACCTAACTAAGATTATTTAATTAGATGCTTAAGTTCTTCTATGTAAGATCTTTTTAATCTGAAACACAGGAAAAACTCTGTTATTTCCTAGTTCAGAGCAGTATTTCATCTACATTTAGCATTAAGATTTGACCTATTTTTAAAATACTACCTATAGTTTTCTGAATAAATATTATTCTTATTCTATTCTATTCTTATTCATTATTTATCTTGTGCGAAGCGGACGTGTTACGCGAAATTATTAAATTAATACATCTAAAAGGAAATAAGATTAGTGTTTATTACGTGGTGAATAGGGTTCACAATCCATCAGCGAGCATCGAAGTAGCCTACAAGAAGACCTTGCGCGTGCGTTGACACGAGGCGGGCCGACAGGTGCTATCTCTGTTCCACCTGTGCGGCTAGCGGTGCGAACTATCTCTCTCTGGCAACATCGAGTCGTTGACCCAGTAACCCAGTATGCAGCGCGCGTGAGTTGAACATTATTCTTACGTACAAATAAATGGAGGCAATTAATTGTAATGCTTGCGGGAAAACAATTGGTACCCCGAATATCTCACTGGAATGTAGCGGATGTCATGAACCCTTTGACTTGGAATGTGTCAACATAAGTCAGGCAACTTTTGAAGCTTTCTCCCAGGAAGCTAAAGATAATTGGACATGCCCAATATGCATAAGCGCGCGACCTAAAGGAGGCAATCTAAACACTCCAATACGTACTTCCATTGAGGGCTGGAATACAACATATGTGTCCGAGAGTAGTATGGCGATAGCCGATCTAACCGCTATGGATATTGGCAACGTAAACTCGATTCGCGGCGATCGTGGAGGTAGCCTTAAAAATGATTCGCTTACCCAACTACACGATAACCTTCTCGACGGTAATTTATCGGATCTGCTACTAGGAATTCAAAATGAACTTCAGATTCTTAGGACTCAAAATAAGGAAATATTACCTCTTAGACAGGATGTCCAACGGCTTACCAATGTCGTAAAAGATATGGCTGAGTCAATAAATGAATTAAAAAAGTCATTGGAGGATCGTGATAGGTACATAGTCGACATAGAAAGCAGGGTGTCCCAGTCGAATATATTATCGAATACGACCTATGCTGATACGATCGTTAAGTCGAAAAAGGATAATATCACAAGACCTAACATATTACCTAAGCAACCTGTAAGTGTGAGTCTAGATATCGAACCTAAATCACTCGGTCAATCGGCTAAAACCCAGTCCGGACAGCGAGAACCATCGAACCGACCGTCCTTTTCCGCCGTTTTGTCTTCGCGCGGTAACAACGTAGCCGGTAGTTCTAATGACGCGGCGGCCAGTAAACAAACCGGTTCTGGCACCACAGAATGTAGGCAGAAGGGCAGTGTCGATGAAGGATGGCACAAAAGCTCAAATAAATCTAGGCTTGAAAAGGATGGGACGGCTTTAAACGACGAAGAGTGTGCTACTGAGTTCGCTCGGTACTTTCACTCAGTTTACTGTGATCGAGCGCCTGAATTATCAGCGTCGCAGGCGTCGCGCGCGGGCGGCAGTGAGGGCGCGGCGCGAGTGCACTTGCAGGCGCTAGCGCCGGCCGCCGTGAGCGACGCTCTGCGGGCGCTCGCGCCCAAGCGAGCGGTTGGACCGGATGGCATTCCACCATACCTAGTTAGAGACTGCCGCGAGGTGCTCGCGGGCCCGCTCTGTCACATTTATAATATATGTTTAGGGTGTTCCACGTATCCAGACTGTTGGAAATTGACTAGAGTCATCCCGGTGCCAAAGGGCAGCAGAGGAACTGACGTCAAAGACTATAGACCGGTGGCTATTCTTTCCACATTTTCTAAGGTCTTCGAATCCGCTCTATATAAGGTTATTTATACAAAGATTAAAGGGCAACTGAGTGATGCTCAGCACGGTTTCCGCTCAGGATGTAGCACTACCTCGAATCTTCTGAACTTTGTCACTGCCATAACACCACAAGTAGATCAGAGGGTGCAGGTCGACGCGGCCTACTTCGATTTTTGTAAGGCCTTTGACCTAGTTGATAATGACGTGCTTCTTCTAAAATTGGCAAGAGCAGGATGCACTCCGAAGACGCTGGAATTCTTTGCGAGCTATTTAATAGATCGCAAACAGTACGTACAATGTGGAAACCATTACTCAGACCCTTACCGCACGCTTTCCGGAGTAAGTCAGGGAAGCAACCTGGGGCCATTGCAGTTTATCATTTTAATCAATGATCTGCCTGAAGTCGTGCAATCTTCGGGTTGTCTATTGTTTGCAGACGATCTCAAGTTGTTCGCCCCAATTTCGTGTCAGGATGATCAGATTCGCTTCCAGCAGGACATTAATAATGTCGAGGAGTGGAGTCGTGAGAATAAACTGTCATTCAATGGTTCCAAATGCTGCGTAATTACTTTCAGTCGAAGTAAAAATCCGGTACAACATCAGTACACTCTAGGGGGGAGCCCAATGGAGAGAGTGACCTCGGTACGGGACCTCGGCGTGCGAATGACTTCGGATTTATCGTTCAAGGAACATATAACGGGAGTATGCAAACAAGCGTTTAAGACTTTGGGTTTTGTGCTCAGAACAGTTAGAGGTTTTAAAAATATCACGGCCATTAAAGCTCTATTTAATGCTTTAGTTCGTAGCAAACTAGAGTTCAACGCCGTAGTGTGGGCTCCTAGTGAAGTGAAGTACAGTAGCATGATTGACAAGATTCAGAACAAATTCATACGTTTTCTCTACATGAAACTGTACGGAGTCTATCCCGGATACCCACTGTTGTACCCAACTCTATTCGTGCTAGGAATGGTAGGTTACAATAGGTTGGAAGTTCGTCGTGATCTGGCGTTGACATCATACCTTTTTAGGATATGGAGAGGAAAGACTGGCAATCCCAGTATACTTCAGCAGCTGCGGCTGACGGTGCCTAGCAATTCTTTAAGATCGCGTAAATCCCGCACGTTTGCTGCACCCTGCGGCAGGACCGCCCTGCTCCGGCAGGCGCCCGTCACCCGCGCGATACACCTCTTGAACAGGATCGATGATAGGACGGACATTCATCATTGTCCGCTGAGTGAATTCACGAAAGTTGCTTTGTTTGTTATATGTTACGGATAGGGAGGCTCCTGTATTTTAATTGTTTGTTTTTAAATGTTATTGTTTGTGGGTCTAGCTCTGGACCTTAAATTATTATTAAGTATATAAAATTATGTTAAGTAGCTACACTATTGAATTGGTTGTAACTGTAATAATAGTGTTAGTTTTTTGTAAATAAATTAATAAATAAATAAACATTATTACCACCCACAGACAATAGACTAGACTACCTGGAAAGCATTCAACATGGCGACGTGATCAGCGGCGCGGTCGCCCGCCAGCGCTCGCTGGTGAAACGATAGCCGCCGCCGCCCCCCCTCCAGGCTGAATAGCTCGGGAAAGGTCGTTGAGTTGGCCGCCATGGTCGCCAGGGGGTCTCCCACGCCCAGCACGAAGCCGAGGACCATCATCTTGCCGAGGCGCGGCTCTGGGGACGGATAAACATACGTAATTTATAAAATACTCTATAGTGCTATCACTAGCCAGACCGTTTTCGGCCACAACGACTAGCGAGAGCTTCGTTCAGGGCTCTCATGGGACTGACGTAGCCAATTTTCGCAATGCATGTGCGATACTAAATACTACAATGATCGTATTGTACATTAAAACTTAAGGATCCTCCTCTATACCATTTTCCAGAACCAATGATATGGGGGACGTTTTCATGACGTTTTGAGTTTGGCAGTTTTAGAGATGTCCGAGAGTAAAATTCTATCGACATTTGTACGGGTCAATTTGTATGTGTCAGATTAAACACCGACATTGATGATTAGTTCATCTTGCAAACAATCTATCCGAGCCAAATAGTCACAGTCCTGTAATATAATTGTTTTTGTTCTATCAACCAAACTCAAATGAATTACAAACTCACGACATTCCGAGTTTAAAACAGCCTTTCTCGGCATTTTGACAAAAATAACAAACAAATTGACAAAAAACAGACCGAAAATTTCCAACAACAATAGGATAATAAAACCATAAATTAAACTTTACTCAAATTATAGGAAGGATATCAATGAAATACATGAAGGTAGATTATTAATAAAATATATTAAAATTTTTATTATTCTGAGAGGCAGCATGAGAGAGATATGCACTCTGATTAAAAACATCATAGTTTGTTTTAAAGCTCTTGATGAGAAAGTAAGTAAGAAATACTATATACCTACTTACTATTATACAATGTAAAAAATTCTAATATTTTATCGATTCAGAATGTCGACTTTGATGTGTCCCGTCTCTAGTACGTTCCATTTTACCAAAGTGTGTACTCAAGGAATATATATTATATGTGGTCGTTGTCAATAAAATGACAGATTTTGCAATAGTATTCATGCGTTAAATGGAAAATTTTAAAGTGTCACCCATATCATTGGTTCTGGAAAATGGTATAAGTGTTCCAATGAATATTTAATAATCTTAGACTAACGAAAAGGCGAATTGGTGACCCCGACGTGATAAGATTCAGTTACGGAACAGATTTTTTCATATCTGTCTGTATCAAAAAAGCCATACTTATTGATTTCAGCGATACATAATCTGCCTAACTCCATTGGATCTCCTCGTCCAGTGTCAGTATGTATAGTCCCTACCTCGGCGTCTAGTGGCAGTATGTATAGTACTGTTCCACTCACCTATAGGCAGCTTGGCGAGTATGGCGCCGAGCGGCGTGAGCGCGTCCTCCGAGTCGAGGCAGCCGAGCTCGCGCAGCAGAGCCTGGAATTTACAATAGGTATTCTTTATTTCATGAAAATTTTTAACAATATGGGCGAGGCTACAATACTGCGGTGCGTCGCCGCGCTTCGTTGTTTTCTATATACATATTTTTCAGATTCATGTTATAAAACATATAGCTTCTAATAATTTTTGTTATAATTTGTTATTCTGTCTTAGAAGAGGTAGGCAAGACCACGCGTATACATCATTAAATTTTTATTAAGTGTATCAAACTTTACTCCATAGTATTGTCACTTAGGTAAGTGTTAAACTTTACTACATAGTGTTGTCATTTAAGCAAGTAATGAGTGACTGATATAATAAGTGTTGTAAAGCGTATACCTCGGCTTCAATGACGGCGTCCAGTGGCGGCGGCTCGGGGGCCTTCGACAGGAAGTGGCCGATGGCGCCCAGGCGGAGCAGCTTGATGCTGGGGATTGAGAGGCAATGTTATAGTGGTAGTTGAATGAATTAGCATAAAAAATTTGAATAAGGTGAGCGTGAGACAATTTTTGACAACAGAAAGTGTTTGATAATGCTAAATATCAGAACAGTGAAATGTGGTAAGACCGACAACAGAAAGTGTTAGATAATATAGCCAAACCAGGAATATAAAAACCCTCGCCATATTGCGGAAAGGGAATAGAACTTTTTTCTTGCACTGGTATCATTAACTCATTTGTCTATTGCTGTCAAACTGTGATGCTGTCAATGCGTAGGGTTTATTAAGCTTTTGTGAGTTTTTTGTGTTTCTAAATGCCGAAATCTATCCATAGCCATAAAAAGAAATTAATTTACCGCATACACAAGTATTTGTCGGAGAAAAAGTCCGTGGGATTGGACTTTATTTCTCTTGATAACATAACTGATACTATTGTCAAAATTACTGGTAGGTATTTAGTATAGTAAGAGCAAATGAATTTGGCAAATTTGTAAGCTACTGCTTTAGTTTTTATCAACTACTGTTTTTAAGGTATAGAAAGACAACATAGAAGAAAATTACAGAAGTAGAGGATCAATAATTAAAACAATTTTTTTTTAAATGGATTAAGTATTAATGTTGATGGCAGTTAAAGCGACTCATCAAGCGACAGCAAATCCGAAACATCTGAAATTCAACCATTGGCACAATCTGACCATAACATATCATATGAATCGGTTGATAAATAGATAGATTTGACTGATTATCCCTACACTTATTTTATTCAGGCAATGGGTTTAACTTTCTTATTACTTACCTATAATAATAATAATAAAATAAAACCATTTCAGCAAATATACCTTTAGGTCAATTTATTTATTTTCAAATTGCTGTTAATGAGTACCTACAATGTAAATACAACTGTAATCTAAATGTGGGTTTCCTCACGATGTTTTCCTTCGCCGTGAGACTGTTGGTACACATGTTACTTACTTAAGTTCCAAAGAACCCATAGGATATATCCTCTCACTGCGCTACTGACACTCTTTTCAAAATAAATCATAAAAAATTACAATTATAAATTTGAGCTTGGCCAATTCACATTGGTATGACTATACTTAGTGTTGCAGTCCTCAACGCGAATGTGGCGCTCTTAATACAGGGTTTTTATATTCCTGGTTTGGCTATAAAATAAATATCAGATCTGGTGACATGGTAAGACTGTAAAAGATTATATTATTGGTCGATTGATAACGGTCACCGAAGGGATTGCCTAACTGCCAGTTTCAATAACTCTATCTACCGATGACTGGTAGGCAGGTAGGTAGACAGGTTGTAACTTTAAATGCGTCAAAATAGTATGAAAGTAACTACCAGTCATCGGTAGCTAGAGATATTGAAGCTTGCAGTAAAAAAATGAATAGTCACGCTCAGACAAAGCAGCATCTACCAAAGTGAAGCAGGGGCCTATGTCCACTATGTACTAGTCACCTGAGGGCCAGCTCGTGCAGCGGGGTGCGGAACATCTCCGCGGTGAGATGCTCGTCGAGGCGCGAGTATCGCTTGCTGGAGCATAGAGTGAAGCAGTAGCCGGGGCGGACGCGGCCCGCTCGCCCCTTGCGCTGTACAGGAAAGAAAAGACATTCATTTTCCACACAATATATAGATGTCCTAGTACTTCTAGCAAAAACTGTTAGCAACTCATTTATGCGTTGAAGCCGTATAAAAGTAGCTATCAGTCATCAATAGATTCTATCTGATAGAGCTATTAATACTGCCACTAAAATAAGATGAAGGAACTCTGTGGCAGATTATGGCACGATGAAGATTACTAATAACATCGAAGCTCGATCACCGATCAACCTTCTTCCTAAAGATGGCGTTAACCAATATCATCAAATCCTACATCGCGCATGCGAAAAATCTTCGCTCCTCAAACTCACCTGTTCCAAATTGGTCCGGCTGGCCCACACGGTGGCGTATGACGTCATGTTGTTGTGTGACGTGAACAGCTTCATCTTGGCCTTGCACGAGTCTATGACGTAGACCACGTCGTTGATCGTGATCGACGTCTCGGCTATGTTCGTTGATAGGATCACCTGTAAGGAAATCATCATCATCATCATCACGACCCATCACGTCCCCACTGCTGGGGCACGGGTTTCCTTCCAATGAAGGAAGGAAATCATATTATGTAGGATTTAATTTGTGAGACTATGAATATACAATTATACATGGCAGTGAATAATGGGATAAGTCGTAATTAATAAACATGAGGATGAGGACTAAGTTTGATTATATTTTATGTTCTTGAGGGAAATGTGAAGTATAATTAGAATATACGGAAGCAGACCTTCAGTTTACCTATATTTAAACCTTATGTAGATACTTCCTCTGCTGATTCAGGGGTTCCCTGAATACGGAAATAAAGTGTTTTACACCGTTAGAGCAGTGAAAAGTAAATGAGAAGATGTAAGGCGTGGGGGAGTCGCTATCTAGCGGTTTAGGTAGGTAGAAAAAGCCTACTTCACAGCTATATGCGCAATCAGCGTTTACTTTTCAACGCAAATATGTATAGCGCGACAGAGTCGCCATCTAGCGGTATACGCGCTATACTACCTCTCTACTTGACCGTTATGAAAAACTTCCTACAGGCTGAGAACGTATACAGAAAAAACGCTTGCTATCAGCGAGCGCTACTCTATATGCTTCATACTTTTGACGAACCAGCTCAATCAGCGCTGATAAGGGTAGGGAAATAACCCATAGAAAAAGCTACCGGCGGCGCTGATAATCAGCTTCCTCTCTTTATACGCCCTGAGGCACCTAGTTTTGTAGCTAGTAGCACACGCACTGACCTAAGCGCTATACGCACAGTCTAACAATCACCGTTTAAGCTACATCTGCTCAATACGCGCAATAAGAGTCTACTATTCACCGCCTAAACAGTAACAAACCGTCACCTTAATGATCCCCGGTGGCGGCGTGACGAACACCCTCTTCTGCTCGTCGCGCGGGATCTGGCTGTGCAGCGGCAGCACCAGGTACTGGCTCTGGTCCCCGAACACGCGGCTCGCGAGCAGCTGCTTCATGAGCGCGAAGATCAGGTTCCAGCCGGGGAGGAACACTAGGACCGCGCCGTCGGAGCCGAGGGAACGGATGTAGAGGAGAATGGCTTCGATCAGCTCGAAGCTTAGCTGTGGAATGGTAGTCATTGTTATTATAAGCTGTATGTAGGTTCCTACAACCTATGAAGGAAGCTGTATGTGTAAGAGGAAAAAGGGCCTACCCCTATAACGTTTTACGGTATAACGTTTTACGGTATAACTTTGAGCACAACCCATACATAAACGCGGACTTTGTGCTAGCCTAACCTTAGCATTCAATATCAAAATATACCACTGAAATTTGAAATTATATGGTGAATAAAAAAGAAAGCCAAGCAAAGGGCGTTAACGAAGTAGTAATTGCGCGAAGCGAGTTAGGAATTAAGATATGCCTCGCATCGCTTGGCTCTCCAGGTTTACTAATAAATAATGGCATCCACTCACATCCTTCTCGGAGATCTGTTGTATGGCGTTCCTAGTAGCGGGCGAGTAGTTGGGCCCGAGCTCGCACGTCTTGTTCATGTCCTCTTCCTCATCCACGCCTACGCCTGGACGACAACATAGTTATTTTAGTTATATTATTATAGGTTTTGGGGACCATTTTCAGTCGATATGGAGATCCAGGTGAGCAATAACTACGTAGATATAAATAAAGCGCATTAGGCCTAGAATAAGGCTAGCAACCCGTTTTCTAAACAACGTGATATACATTATAGTGACCTGTAGCTCTCGACAACTCGGTCATAAACTACAGGCACTATACCTTCAGTCAGACAACAGTCTGGCATCTACATCTATAAGGCTAGTAAAATCCTGCCTGCAATAAGTCATAGGTGCAGGATTTTATAGTCCGTCGTTTTTGCTGGCTCGCTTGTTTTTAGCAACTCGCAAATGACAGGAGATTGTTGTCTTTAAACTTAGTTCAGTAAGGTCCTTCTTATACAGTCGAAACCTACGTGTGCAGCATGTTATATCTAATTGCAACACCCTGTATACCTTCATCATCATCGTCCTCATCATCGTTCCGTGCTCGCTTGCCGCTGGCCTTGCGCTTCCTGGTGTCCGGCGGCGGCGTGAACTTGGTCAGCTCTATGCAGTCTTCTAGGAAGTACTGGGTCACCGGGTGCGTGCGCCCGGGGATCTGAGGGCAAAAGCGGGTGGATCATTAGGGAAATATTTTTCTATCCTGAAAATGATCTATGTAAGGGGATTGCTTTACAACCTCCTTTGTCTTTTCGTAGATGATTTGTATAGAGATGCGCTCTACACTATCACACCCCAGATAAAGGCAAGCACAGAGAATGTTGACATTTGCATCTACAACCAATCACACTCTCTGCCACCGGCCATCAAGGTTACTGTGCGAGCGTGAGGGTACTATTACTGTGCGCGTGCGACAGAGACAAGTATAAAAAGGGCAACGCCCGTTTTTCGCTGTGCTTAGCGAACTTTTTTTTGTAATTATTATTTACCTCAAAGACGGGGCAGTTGCCGAAGTACTTGGTGAAGAGCGTAGTATCAACTGTAGCTGACATGAGAATGATGCGCAGGTCCGGGTACGTGTGCGCAATGTCTCGCAGCAGAATCAAATGACGATACTAGCTAGTGCCAACAACTGACGATAGATGGCAGTATGCTAGATTGCAGTATCAAATAATTATAATAGAACCTCATATAAATTCTGAAGGCTATCAGTAGGAGAGCAGCCCACAAAGTCACTGCACCTGGCCCTTTTGAATAAAGATGCGCTTCAAAGTATCACACGTTGTATAACACCGCATACAAAAGCAAGCACAGAGAACATTTAACTTTGACCTTTGCTACAATCAACAAAACAACCAATCACAATGTCTGCCGCCGGCCATCAAGGTCACTGTTCGAGAGTGAGGGCACTATTACTGTGCGCGTGCGACAGAGACAAATATAAAGGTTTTCGCACATTATAAAAACTCACCGGCGACTCGACTCTATGCTTAACGTGACCATACGTCCCGCTTTGGGCGGGACAGTCCCGCTTTCAAGCTGTCCGTCCCGCTGTCCCCCGCGAGGGCAAAAATGTCCCGCTTTCTTAAATAGACCAAACGATAATTTAAATTACCTACATTTTGTAACTTCATCCCATATTTCCTTTCTTTCTTTTAATCACTTGAGACAAATATTTATTTTCTTATCACTTACTCACATAGACTATAGGGAGTAATATGAATCCGAGTTCCACCGAGAATCTGCGAGTAAGTTCGTTCATTGACTCGCTCTTGCTCTATCGTGTATATAAAATCTCGCTTACCTACCAATTCCTAACAAAGAAGAAAAGCATGGGAGTACATGTTTTCCAAAAAAGTAATCTGTATTAACCTTTATGAATGTGAAAATAAGATAAGATGCAAATATTGATAAGAACTTTAAATTAAAATACTCAAATTAGAAAAAAAATAAAAATATGATGTTTAAGAATTTTGTAGCGTCTGGTATGAGAACACTCAAAAATTCCGTAAAACTTTTTTCCGAATTTGAAACACCGAATATGTAAGTACCTAATTTACAAAATATTGTAATAACGATTTTTAAAATATCGATTTATAAAAATATGATAATTCGTGATTTTGACAATAATAAAATGAAAGTTTCAAAAACTTTAGAACCAAAACCTAAAGATAGGTGCGACGACGAGAAAAGCGAGGAGAAGCGTGTTAGGTGCACATAGATATCGAAAAACAAAGCGGAGCGTTTCAAATATAGAGTAAAAATATTGTTAAATAGAAAACTATTTGTAGTATTTGTTGTTAAGTTACACAACAAAACAAAACAATTTGCTCGGATTTTTACGGTGTTTAACCTTAAAACCTTAGGACCTAAACCTAAAGATAGGTGCGACGACTAGCAAAGATGTTGAAAAACAAAACGGAGCGCAGCGAAGCAAAAACAATTGTTAAATTGTTAACTAAGTTACATTCGGAGATTTGTGTTCTCAGAATAATAAAACTTCGGGATTAGTTATTTAAACAATTCGATATATTAAAAAATCGTACATTTTTAAAACATCGAAATTATAACATCCGAAAAATTTACTTTGGTCATTTTAATAAACCTGTTGTTCGTTTATCAACTTTTCGTAATTGTCGTTATTCGAAAACTTTACTAGAACTATGAAATTCATAATTAAAAAAAAACGTTATTTTCATATTCGTAAAAAAGTAATTTGGATTTATGTAGTGTACCCGTCTGGTATATTTATAAAAACATAGTAAGTAGGTACTTAGGTATCCTAAATATACCAAATTTACAAGATTATTAGATAAATATAAAAAAAAATGTCATCTACCATTCATGCATCTCTTTCACATTTCACTCTGTCATCGTAGGGATTGCAGTTTCAATGGGAGATTTTCTTTTGACGTTTAAAAGTTCCAAAATCGACCAATAGATGGCATCCGGCCTGTCGTTTTTTATTAGCTGCATTCTTCTGAGGGGACGGAAGATGTCATAAATGGTACAAAGCTGTCTTAAACTAGTTAACACCTAATATTATGCATAATATAACAGCTAGTTATTGCATATGGTTGAATTCACATCCATTGGGTTTTTGTATTGGCTGAAAGGACTGGAATCCATGCCGGCTAAAAAAATATGCAGTGCTGTTGAGTATGAAGTTTTACTAGCGCCATCTATAATCGGCTTTGTCTATGGATTTTGTCTATGGTTGAAAATCTCCCATTGATGCACTGAGCAAACTGAGCTTAAAGATAAGAAGATAATATATGTATCTTTGAGGGATATGAAATTCCGCAGGTGTCCCGCTTTGACAAAAAAAATAAATGGTCACGTTATCTATGCTAGACATTGATATTTAAGCCCTGTGTCATATGTTCAAGGTTTAATTTCAAAACATGATTATAAAGTAGTGTACAACGAGTGGCCTAGTCCTACGCATCGTACACTAAATGTCAAGAAAAACTAAAGGAGTGTGAGTAGAGTTGCTGCCGCGTTGGCGTGGAGTTGTTATAATGTGCGAAGACCTTAAAAAGGGCAATGCCCGTTTTTCGCTGTGCTTAGCGACCGTGCTTTATTTATTTACCTCGAAGACGGGGCAGTTTCCGAAGTACTTAGTAAAGAGCGTAGTGTCGACAGTGGCGGACATGAGGATAATGCGCAGGTCCGGGTAGGTGTGCGCAATGTCTCGCAGCAGAATCAAATGACGATACTAGCTAGTGCCAACAACTGACGATAGATGGCAGTATGCTAGATTACACCTCATATAAATTCCCAGTTGGAGAACTACCTACCAAACCACTGAAGTTAGGTTCCATTACACACTACACCGAGCTAGGTTAAATTCGATATAAACCTTCTTCATAAATCCCTTTTTTTTTTAAACGCATCGAAATCTGGCTTGTAGTTTTAAGGATCTAAGCTTACATACATATAGACAGACGCTGGAAGTTGCTTTGCTTTATACTATTAATTTACCTCGAAGACGGGACAGTTGCCGAAGTACTTGGTAAAGAGCGTCGTATCTACTGTAGCAGACATGAGAATGATGCGTAGGTCCGGGTACGTGTGCGCCATGTCTCGTAGTAGAATGAGAGCGAAGTCCGTGTCGGCGTCTCGCTCGTGCACCTGCGGGGGAGCGAGAGGGAATGATAGTACAGGTAGCTTTATATTTTTCCTGAAGCTTACGCTGAGTTGTAGAAATGGACTATAAGCTAATGTCGGCATCAATTGACAACATTTCAAAATTTTATACAGTTGAAATTCGAAAACCATTTAGAGATATGGCTCTAATATTCACAAAAAAAAATGTTTCCGATTTTTCTATTGATTTATTTCGAAGAAAAACATAAAAATCTAAATTATCATTCGTGACATCACGATGTGGCATAATAATTAAACGCGCTTTTACTTCTAAAACATGAACAACAAAAAAACATGTTATGTCACTTTGACAATGACAATGACAAACATCACTCAAATGTCTGTCACTTTTATGTGTCCTTGTCAATGACGGAAGTTCGTGATTGGTCCTTGCCACAAAATAAAGTTGAAGTTGAAGTTGATTGGTTGCTTGTTCATGTCAAGTTAATGTCATCCAACTTTTTTTGTTAGATTAGGCAGGCAAAGAAAATATTTTTATCCAAAGCCTCGACGTGACGTCACTCAAACTATAAATATTTTGAACTTTGAAATTAAAAAAATATATTAAAACATAGAAATATTAAGAAATAAAAAAATACGGGTCATCTAAATTTGTGTTATCTTGTCGAAAATAAAATAAAATCGGTGAGCATTTTATTTGAAATGTTGTCAATTATATACATACATGTACACACGGCAACGTTAAATTGTTGGCAGGGCACACTAACGTAGGTAGTGTATGTGTGTGTCGGCGACGTCGACGTAATTATTTAGTTCTGGGCAAGCCACACACGGATATTGTAAGCATGTAGTTGTGCCAGTGACAATGATTCATTGTTTTTATGATATGAAGCAAAATTTTGCAAGGCATTGTAATAGATCGAATGGTTCAGTTGGTATGATACAAGACTTACAATAATCGGTATGGTAGATCAAATCCCACTGATCTTACAATATTCCTTTTTTGTTTTTTTTTTATAGATTTAATTTATTTTTTAAGATGGTTAATAATAGTATTGTAGTAAATACGAATAAAAGCAACACAGAAAGTAAATGAAACAAGTTATTAAGTGTTAAAATTACCAAATTTATTCTTGCCGTAACATAAACATTAAGGATGTTACGTTTTTGTTGTTTTTCGTTTTAAAACATAGTTGTAGTTTATATTAATAAGGAAAATTTTCAATTAGCTGTTTTAAATCATAATAAACATCAGAAAAGGATGGACTGGCTGTTTTACTAAAGTAAATAGGCAAGTCATTAGTTATATGAATCAACATGTTAATTAGCTAGAAATAAGATAACTTATTCCAACCTCAGTAACAATAACATCATTAACACATTGGCTTACCCATAATTGTAAATAATAATAAGTATTTAACAAAATAACTAAAATCTTATACAAATGGAAAAATAAAAATTACTGAGCTAACCCCAATAACTATAATTTTCACCACTTTTTCATAATATCTTACGTCCATCCTTGTCTGACTTAAAGGACTTTTTATCACTAAATATCACCACATTGTTGCACCAATCAAAGTTTAAAATAGTCAGTCGCAAAACGCACTCTGTTTCGACGATGCTGATCGTTTAGAGCAATTTTCTTCGTCGGCCTCCGACACCGCAACCCAGCAGCACGCAAGTGAACCCGTACGGTTTGTAGGGATAGATTATGTTTTGTGGCCGTAGAACGGGTGCTGCAGAACGGATCAGCGCTATGTGCAGCTACGATTTCTCGATGGCGTGGTGATGCATCCGTATAGACGACTACTGTCTGTCTACATGTCCCGAATCTGCGTATCGGTGAACCCATAATTGAACAGTTCTCCTCTGCAAACAAAAAAAAACAAATACTTAGCTTATACAAATACAAATATTCTAACAGTCAAATAAAATATTTGCAATTCTATGTTACTTACCGTTAAACGTCTTGCGATTTCACTAATTGTAATGTTTTGTTCATATAAATACGATTATCTCCGCCTTTTTGAACATGGTTAAGTGATTTTCCATAGTGACTGCGAAGAGTTATTAATTAAATTGACAAATCACAAAGTGAATCACTTTGCAGACGCAGAGGTGAATTGTCACTAAAACTAAAAACAAATTTCGTTTATTCATATTGTATGAGGGTAGAATGGTTTTAATTCTCAAATGAAGAACGAATCATATACCGAACGAATCATAGGCGAAGAGAAATAGTCGACAGCTATGCAGCTTGTAGTCATTTGTCAGTTTCAAATATATTAATTTTATACTCAACAGCGTTTAAATTAACGCAAAATTTGAATTAAGTTAAATAAAAATAACCATCCGTGGACTCGAACTCAAGACCTATGTTTCATTAGTCTAACATTCTACCAATGAGCTACGAAGTGTATAGACACGGGCAGTGAAATTTTGCTTCAGATCAATTTCATAACTATTTCACTAACACTACCGTTTGATATTTTTATGTCACAGCTGGTATACGGGCGTTTGCCTACGCGCAAACTCGTTTGTGCTGTTGTGTGTGTGTGTGTGCTGTTTGTTACTGGTGTGTAAACCGATTTCTGCGTTTATGCACACAAAGACAACGTTAGTGTGCACACATACACTACGTTAGTGTGCCCTGCCAACCATTTGTCGTTGCCGTGTGTATGTCTCTTTCTGTCCTTATACTTTCAAAGCAAGGAAGCAATACATTTAAGGTTAACATTTGCTAAAAGTTCATTTCTGCAACTCAGCGTATGTGAAGCTTTTATAGTTAATTGAAGTTAATTTTACTGGCATAGTTAGGGATTTTACAATTTGACTATGACCAACTTACTTCATCAACCAAGACGTGGCTGACTCCTCTAAGTCCGCCTTCCAACTTCCTCAACAGGACACCGACGGTGCAGAACAATATTGAGCCGTAAGGACGGGGCAGCACGGACTCAAATCGCACGGAGTATCTGTAAATAGAAATAATTTGTTATTTAATTTGGTCATAGTAGGTTTCGTTTCATGGTCGCAGTCATCAGGTATTATTATGTAAAATTGGCCTAGTAGAATTGTTCTTATATGTATACACT
The DNA here is from genome assembly GCF_932276165.1 of Plutella xylostella. NCBI lineage: Eukaryota > Metazoa > Arthropoda > Insecta > Lepidoptera > Plutellidae > Plutella > Plutella xylostella. The sequence goes on along the minus strand of NC_064006.1, from coordinate 4,777,369 downwards.
GACAGCGTCACGCACACGTAGGCCCACGCGCCCTGGCTATTGATGCTACAAGCAGCTTTGGACACTTGCAAAAGGAATAAGACACTAGTAGAAGGCTCAAGACACTTCTATTTGGTTGAACACACCCGGTGGAGTGGCCCAGCTCCTCGGCGGATATGCTTGTAGATTTGGACACTTGAAGAAGGTTCTAATGGCTCGCGGAAGGTTCTAGACACCAGTCAAAGCTTCAAAACACTAGTAAAAGGTTCTAGACACTAGCAGAAGGTTCCAGAAGGTTGAACGCACCCGGTGGAGTGGCCCAGCTCCTCGGCGCGCTCGCTGGCCACGCGCTCGGCCACGCTGACGGCGGAGATGCGGCGCGGCTGCGTCACGCACACGTTGGCCCACGCACCCTGGCTATTGATGCTACACGAAGCTTTGGACACTTGCAGAGGGATCTAGTCACTAGTAGATGGTTCTAATGACTCGCGGAAGGTTCTAGACACCAGTATTGGGTTCGACGCACCCGGTAGAGCGGCCCAGCCCTCTCTGCTAGAAGGAGAAGGTTCTAAACACTAGCAGACGCTCCTAGACACTAGCAGTAGGTTCTAGATACTAGCAGAAGGTTCTAGAAGGTTCAACGCACCCGGTGGAGTGGCCCAGCTCCTCGGCGCGCTCGTTGGCCCGCGCAGCCTGGCTATTGATGCTATAAGAGGCTTTGGACACTTGCAGAGGGATCTAGATACTAGCAGAAGGTTCTAGACACCAGTCGAAGGTTCTAGACACCAGTCGAAGGTTCTAGACACCAGTAAAAGTTTCTAGACACCAGTGGATGACTCTAGACACTAGTAAAAGGCTCAAGACACTTGTAGAAGGCTCCAGACACCAGTAGAAGGTTCTAGACACCTATCGAAGGTTCTAGACACTAGCATAAGGTTCAAAACACTCGCGGAAGCTTCTAGACACTTGTATCAGGTTTGAGACACTTGTATCAGGTTCTAGACACTCGCGGAAGTTTCAAAACACCCGGTAGAGTTGACCAGATCCTCTAGAAGGATCTAGACACTAGCAGAAGGTTCTAGAAGTTTGAACGCACCCGGTGGAGTGGCCCAGCTCCTCGGCGCGCTCGCTGGCCACGCGCTCGGCCACGCTGACGGCGGAGATGCGGCGCGGCTGCGTCACGCACACGTTGGCCCACGCAGCCTGGCTATTGATGCTACAAGAAGCTTTGGACACTTGCAGAGGGATCTAGACACTAGTAGAAGGTTCTAGACACTAGGGGAAGGTTCTAGACACCAATCGAAGGTTCGAGATACCAGGCAACGAAACTAGACACTAGTAGAAGGTTCTAGACACCTATCGAAGGTTCTAGACACCTATCGAAGGTTCTAGACACCAATCGACGGGTCTAGATACAAGTAAAAGGTATAGACACCATTAAAGGTTCTAGACACCAGTCGACGGTTCTAGACACTAGTCGAATGTTCTAGACACTAGCAGAAGGTTCCAGAAGATTCAACGCACCCAGTAGAGTTGCCCAGCTCCTCGGCGCGCTCGCTGGCCACGCGCTCGGCCACGCTGACGGCGGAGATGCGGCGCGGCTGCGTCACGCACACGTTGGCCCACGCGCCCTGCCCTGAAGCTATATAGTCGTCCAGGATGAACTGGCATACCTGCGGGAAGGTTAGGATTGTGAAAAAGAGTTAAATGAAAATGAAATCACCCATTCGAAAGAAAGGGGCTTTTATATTCTAGGAGAACGATGGGGGCAAGAAAATCTAAAGTTGTAGGGATAGCTGAGCTATGCAAAAGAACCCTATGTTAAAACTACAGTTGGTCATATCACCTAATTCTGTTGGCTTTACGAGAAGGAGAAGGACGTTGGCGCGCTGACTGGCTAATCCTTTCACTACCGCATTGAGTTAGTACATGACTACGGTGACTTATGTTAGTGTAGGTATATGTTTGTTTTGGATATTCATTCATACAATCGGTGTATCGAACTCCGCTGTATCGTTGTAGTAAATTATAAACCAAAAGTCGTGTGACAGTACTGACCTGCGTGGTCTTTCCGCATCCGGTATTACCTCTGATGATGATGACGGGGTTGTCGTTGATAGCCTCCATCAGAGTCGAGCGCATCGCGAATATAGGCAGCGTCTCACGATCGCGCAAGCTCTCCTGAAAGAGTAAGTGCCATTATAGTATTGCTCTTGTGCCGTGTAATTCATCCTTGTAAGAAGGAAAGTTCGGGGGTATTTTGTAAATTAATATAAATCCATTCCGAAAACGCTTTACGAAGAAGAGGGGGGGGGGGGGAGGGGGAAAGAAACTCAAGGGATCGCAAGATCTTCTAGATCGCAAGACTATCGAGGCGGTTACCGAAATTCGTAGCTAGGTTAGCGAAGTGGCTGAAAAACTTACGAGTATTATGGCATTCTGTCACGCCACTGAAAGCTGGCTTTAAAAGTGATGATGAGAAGTAGGGCAGCGCCATCTTTTCAAACTTAGATTTTTAGGGTTCTGTACCTCAAAATCTAATAATAATAGAACCCGTATATATCATCCTTGTTGTCCATCTATCTGTCAAGATACTCAAGACCCTTTATTTTCTCCTAAAACCATCTGATCAGTTATAAACTATAGTCGTCGAAATATAATAGACCCGTTTGGACAGCTCGAAAATGTATAGGATCAAATCTAAATCATAAAAAATCTAAACAATAAAAGTTCTTTTTTCTTTCAGCCGTTAAAAATAAGCGAGATTATGTTATCTTTTTATGTATTTCATCTAGTAAATCAAGAGTAAATGGCAAATTTGTGTAGCTGTCCAAACGGGCCTATTATATTTCGACGACTATAGCCTCAAGCTACACCACAAACCTGGTATATCTGACTGTTCTGCGTCATGCTGCGATGAGTCTGCTCGAGATCCACGCTGATGTCTTCCAGACTTCGTGTGGCCAGAGGACCCTCGTCTGAAATTAATATTCATCTAGATTAAAGCTGTGTCACCTATGTAAGCTAAGCTAAACTGCCTTAAAAGCGTATAGATTATGACAATAAGTTTACAGTCCTGGATAAGACCTATATCCTACAGTGGACTATCTTTACAAATATGTTTCTCTCCATCATCTTGTATACACTCACCGATGTTGCACGCGGTCCACGCGTTCCAGTTGGGCGCGGGCGGCGACCACGGCACGACGCCGCCCGCCTCGTGCCGCGCCTCCATCATCTTGTATACACTCACCAATGTTGCACGCGGTCCACGCGTTCCAGTTGGGCGCGGGCGGCGACCACGGCACGACGCCGCCCGCCTCGTGCCGCGCCTCCATCATCTTGTATACACTCACCGATGTTGCACGCGGTCCACGCGTTCCAGTTGGGCGCGGGCGGCGACCACGGCACGACGCCGCCCGCCTCGTGCCGCGCCTCCATCATCTTGTATACACTCACCGATGTTGCACGCGGTCCACGCGTTCCAGTTGGGCGCGGGCGGCGACCACGGCACGACGCCGCCCGCCTCGTGCCGCGCCTCCATCATCTTGTATACACTCACCGATGTTGCACGCGGTCCACGCGTTCCAGTTGGGCGCGGGCGGCGACCACAGCACGACGCCGCCCGCCTCGTGCCGCGCCTCCATCATCTTGTATACACTCACCGATGTTGCACGCGGTCCACGCGTTCCAGTTGGGCGCGGGCGGCGACCACGGCACGACGCCGCCCGCCTCGTGCCGCGCCTCCATCATCTTGTATACACTCACCGATGTTGCACGCGGTCCACGCGTTCCAGTTGGGCGCGGGCGGCGACCACGGCACGACGCCGCCCGCCTCGTGCCGCGCCTCCATCATCTTGTATACACTCACCGATGTTGCACGCGGTCCACGCGTTCCAGTTGGGCGCGGGCGGCGACCACGGCACGACGCCGCCCGCCTCGTGCCGCGCCTCCATCATCTTGTATACACTCACCGATGTTGCACGCGGTCCACGCGTTCCAGTTGGGCGCGGGCGGCGACCACGGCACGACGCCGCCCGCCTCGTGCCGCGCCTCCATCATCTTGTATACACTCACCGATGTTGCACGCGGTCCACGCGTTCCAGTTGGGCGCGGGCGGCGACCACGGCACGACGCCGCCCGCCTCGTGCCGCGCCTCCATCATCTTGTATACACTCACCGATGTTGCACGCGGTCCACGCGTTCCAGTTGGGCGCGGGCGGCGACCACGGCACGACGCCGCCCGCCTCGTGCCGCGCCTCCATCATCTTGTATACACTCACCGATGTTGCACGCGGTCCACGCGTTCCAGTTGGGCGCGGGCGGCGACCACGGCACGACGCCGCCCGCCTCGTGCCGCGCCTCCATCATCTTGCGGACTCGGTCCACCTGAAGGCAAAACAAATGTTGATTATTCATTTCATTTTGTCAACGGACAAAGCTTTGTAACGGTATTTTACAAAGCTTGAACACAATACGGCGATGTAACATGTTATATGGCCGTCTCCCCTCCCACTTACAGTCTATAGAAGACGGGGCGTTGGCTATATATTTTCTATAATTTGTGTTTCGGGATACAGACCACCAGGGCGCTGCGTTGTATAATGCGAGAATATGCGCGTAATTATTCTTTTTAAATAGCCTTTGCAAGTGGAACACTGATATGGCATGGCTGATACTTAAAAAATTAATCTCAACATTGGTACATAACGCTCTAGGTCAGGACGTACTATACCTGTAAAAGCGTCTGCGCCGTGGAGCCTCCATCTGCCGCCTCCACCGACGGACCCACTTCCACTGGGGTGATGTTCAGCTCTGTAACAATGGAAACCATGATGATAGGCTAGGTAATCTAGGTATGCTATCCTAACTATCCTAACTAATATTATAAATGCGAAAGTAACTGTGTCTGTCTGTCTGTCTGTTACTCTTTCACGCCAAAACTACTGAACGGATTTGAATGAAATTTGGTATACATACGGTGTAGACCCTGGGAAAAAACATAGGCTACTTTTTATCCCGGAAATCCCACGGGAAAACTTTTTAAGGCGAAGCGAAGCGCGCGGGAACAGCTAGTATTCTATATGTACAATTATACCAATACCGCACGGATGCTTAAGCTATGGCCTATCAGTTAGTCTGATAGATAGATATTAATTACATCGGGTACCAGTGGCAGCGTTAGGGTGTTATACTGATAGAATTTCATCTGGATGAATCAATGCGTAGCCAATCAACGAGAGACCTAAATACTGTTCCTGAATAGTGAATTAGGTACTTATTTTATTTATAGGGATGCCATACTATAATGTGCTTATTGTTAAAATACCTCTAAGCGTGGGGTGCGTATTGCGACGTATAAAAACGAAATGTATAATTTCACATTAATAACGTTCACAACATATAATGAACGTTACGTATAACAACAAAATCTATATTTTCATAAGGTATAAGATTCAATTGGTATAACGTACATTTTATATAAAATCAAAATATATAATACTTACGAGGACTAATATCAATTCGTATAACATACATTACGTATATCGTTTAAAATATATACCTATCATTTAGTATAAAGTTCATAAAACATACTAACATATATCACATAATCTGTGTTTAATTACCCAACACCGTCAAACCCCCTAGCACCAAAACCTAAAGATAGGTGCGACGACGAGCAAAGCGAGGAGGAGCGTGTTAGGTGCACATGTTCGTCGAAACCAAAGCGGAGCGCAGCGAAGCGGAGCGGAGCGTCTCCCCACATAGCGTCAATAATAATAATAATGTCAAAACCCCTAGTACCAAAACCTAAAGATAGGTGCGACGACGAGCAAAGCGAGGAGGAGCGTGTTAGGTGCACATGTTCGTCGAAAACAAAGCGGAGCGCAGCGAAGCGGAGCGGAGCGTCTCCCCACATAGCGTCAATAATAATAATAATGTCAAAACCCCTAGTACCAAAACCTAAAGATAGGTGCGACGACGAGCAAAGCGAGGAGGAGCGTGTTAGGTGCACATGTTCGTCGAAAACAAAGCGGAGCGCAGCGAAGCGGAGCGGAGCGTCTCCCCACATAGCGTCAATAATAATAATAATGTCAAAACCCCTAGTACCAAAACCTAAAGATAGGTGCGACGACGAGCAAAGCGAGGAGGAGCGTGTTAGGTGCACATGTTCGTCGAAACCAAAGCGGAGCGCAGCGAAGCGGAGCGGAGCGTTCCCCCACATAACGTCAATAATAATGAAAATACGATACGACAATCATTTATACTTTTTGTCCATTATACATTATGATAATTATATCCGTTGTAGAATATATGTTATAAACGTTATATATTATGAACTTTATGCATTTTAATCGTTATATCAATTGAAATTATACTTTTTGAACGTTATTATTTACGAAATTATGTATTTAGTAATTATGCCTTTCGTTTGTTATGCACAGTGATCGTTATACTTAATAAATTTATATCATATGGGCGTATACCTTGTGAATGTTATACCATTCGTTTTTATACCTCGTATTACTTACCCCTAAGCGTGTCTTGAAGTTGCTGCTCTAACTCTGGGCTCATTCGGACCTCGTACGGCTTCATTTGATTTTCTGCTGATCTGAAATAAACATGATCATTATTAGTGTGATGAATATCACTCATACTTTAGTACTTTTACTCCCTTTCAAGATCGGCAAAGGCAGAAGAACAAGTATGAGGTACATAACTAGCTATTTAGTTACCTATTACCTAAGCTCCTAGAAAGATAGTAGACGATCTCGGTTACTTAGGACTTCCTGGAACACCTAGTTCTATGGTTTGAGGCCTTTTTGCTTGTTTGAAGCGATCTCTCAGCTCGTGATATTGTGGTTGACGCACGAATATATACATACATACATACCTATGAGGGGAATATCTATACCAGTAAAGAGAAGGGGAAGAAGGTAGAAAGGGACATCAACAGTATACCTGTCCTTCTTGAGCGTGCCACTGAAGGGCTCGATGACGCCGAGGTGGTACAGCTGGCGCACTAGCGACAGTGCGCAGGACTTGCTCGCCGTCTGCTTGTTGGACGCGGTCTCTCTGCCCGTGATGTTGCGGTTCAGTTGGCGGACGAATATGGACATCTCGCAGCAGAAACTCCTGTGGGTGTTGCAGGGTTATCTTAGTTAGGTATTTTTGGTAAATACCTGGGTTATCATGGTTTTTGATGTGTTAATAATAATTTGTAACTCAGTAAATAATTGGAAAGAGATTTTCAGTAAGTCAATGATTGAATATTATTTTTTATAAATATGCCATGTAATACAAGAACATGACTATGATCTAGAACACATTAGGAGTAGAAAAGATTCTGCCTGCTGGACTGACGATATTACATGGGTAGGTAGGTACATAGATAGTGACGGGAAAGGAAGCCTTTGGGAAATGCATATATCTAGCAATGGACGATTGGGATGACGGTATAGTTTGTATGTTGTAACTATTTTTATAGTAGGTACATTTTAGAAGTACTTTAAATGACGATAATCTTACCTTCACACATGGAACAAGCTAAAACAGATCTCTGAGAAAGTGTTCATCTGGCACAAGTGGCTGCTATTTGAGTCCTGTCAGGAAGAAACAGAAACTAAGACAAATTAGGTTCCCTCCACACTTGCAGTTCTAAGGGTGAGATCTAAAGAGCAATGGACTTTCCTAAGTCTTACTTAATTCCGACAGTTCTAGCATAAGGCAGAATGTGACTGGGCCGACATTGGCCAACCATACCAAGGTATTATTAGTATTTAGGAAAATGTTAGAATGCTTTTTTGGAACTATGTGTATAGTAAGTTTCTTTGTCCAGGTTAGTCCAGCCTTGGCCAGCATGTAAATGGCTGTGACAAATTAGAATTAATTTGTCATAAGTCTCAGTCTAAGTACATATAGTTTGCTCTATAAATCTCTCTCTTATTACAATGTAAGGAAGTGTGGGGGGGACCTATGTCTAGGCTATTAAATGTGTATATTGTCTTTCACTGATTTTCTTTTGCACTGCTAACTCTCATATATCATTGAATGTAAACAGTGCTATTATACCTCCATAGATTAAACATCTACAGCAACTGAGAACACTAAACTCTGGTTAATTGTTTTTAAAACAGATACAAAAGGGTTATCAATGGAGTGAAACTCAATTATGTGAAAGACAAAATACAAGCCTTGGCATTGTCTTATGTGACTGTTTCTCCCTGAATACAAGCAAGCCATGACAGCAATTTGAAGCTTTTTTTGCTATTTATTGCAAAAATAGCTTCATAAGAGAGAATTATGATTTGCATAGAAACTTTACATCAGATAGTTTGTAAAATATCTATGCATTTTAAATTTGAAGGCTTTTTCAATGTTAGACTTGCATGTATTGTATTGAACAACTTGAACACTTTCCCAGATTAAAAAATATAGCAGCCATTAATTTTTCAAACTTTATGAATAATTATTGGCTTAGCAAAAACAAACATAAAAGAACAATCAATGTATAAGCTATAAGTAGATAAGTTTAAAAATTAAATTGACATTAAAAGAACTTACAAAACCAAAATAAATACTATAAGAAATAGATTATGTACAGTTCCCCAAAATTGATAATGCACATAGAAATCTTCGTCATTGTTCCGCAACGGTCGTATTCCCGAGCGTTAGAAAACCATTATGTATTTAGAGTGGTTAAGTGCATTTTCTTCATGAAATTTTAGTAGAATTATGTAATTGGTGCTAAAAGAGATAATTGATTTATCAGTAACGAAATTTGATTCGATAATTCATAATATTCCATAATATTAAACTTTACTTTGAAAATGTTACAGTAGGTACTTTTCAAGTGTCTTACTGAAGCTGATGTAAAGATAGATGAAAGAAGGTTTGAATAACACAAGGTTTATATTATAAGGAGAAATGGATTTCAAACACAGGTTTATATAAAAAAATTGAAATCTCAGTTCAAAAGTATTTACAGCACTGATTATTTCACATTAATAAAAATGTTTACATTAAAATCTCAGTTCAAAAGTATTTACAGCGCTGATCATTCACAATAATATTACAATTACAAACTTTTGGGTGTGGCTTTATTGGCAAAGTGAAGTCTATCAATGTGACGTATATTTTATTCTTAAATGTGCCTCATAATATGGCATCGTCAAAAATAATTAAAGTTGAAATTAAATTCACATTTGAAAAAAATAACAAGAACGATGTGTAATTGCAGCTCTTTATAATTCCACAAAAGTAATATTGATCTTGACCTTGAGACCCTTGACTGATCGGTGACAGCCACCGACCGCCCAAATTGTTTTCGATTATGTGTCACATGATATTGACTACTATTTCTTTCGAACAAGGATCAAAATGCAAGTGCTTTGTTTAAGGCACTGATTCGGGTGTTTCCGGGAATACGACAGTTTGCGAAGATTTGCATGCGCATTATTAATATGGGAGAACTGTACAAACATTGTAATATAATCTCATAAGACTAAAATACAGTCACATGCAATGAAAAAGTTCCACCTGCCATTGATATTCCATATGTTGCTGGAACTTTTTCATTGCTTGTGAGTGTATACTAATGTCTGGTGACAGACAAACAAACCGTGTATGATCTGGCCCAACAGCCTTGTAGATGTAGTCTGCAGATATCTTATTGATCTGCATGAACTGATGCAGCTTGGACTTGGCATTTTCCATGGTCCAGTTCCCGTGGAGAGCAGCATTCACATCCAGATCTTCAGCTTCTTCCACATTCTTCTGTTGTTGCAAGCGGTCCATGTATGTGAACCTTGGACCGGGCCTTTCGTTCTCTCCTTGGTAGGCTTGGTACGCAGGACCCATGGATTCTGGGCCCATACCTTCCTGCATTTGATCATTATTTTAGCTTCAGGGAGTGCATTATATTTGGTAACAAAAAAAACACAGAAAAATTAAATATTAGTTGTAAGTTGTCTTTGTTGTGTTGTAAGGAACAGGTTAAGGTAATAAGTCCCCTTGTGAGGCTCATATATTTCAAAATGTTTACAAAACAAACCTGAAACACAGGTCTCTGCATCTGCAGCGTATTATCGAAGGGCGCGGCATTGTCGCTCGGTTCTGTCTTGACTCTCGCATCATCGGGCACCTCTGCCTGGCTGACTTCCCCAGACCTGACGAGAAAGTTGACGAAGTCGCGGGCCGCGTTCACTTGCGCCTCCTTCTTGGTGGTGGAGTTGCCAGCGCCCACGTACGTGAAGCCAGGGACGCGGACTTCGCACAGGAACCGCTGACGATGTTTGGGCCCTAAACATTGTTAGGTTAGTTTGTGCTAACATACTTGTCAAAGCAAAATTGGGTAGGGCAGCTATCTACACGGCCCACAAATTATATTTATTGCAGATCCAATACGATCAATCGATAAACTGGCCAAGTAAACGTCGTGAAACAGTACAAACTTACCAGTAGCTCGGACGTCGAAAGATGGATTCAGGGATTTTTTATTGCACCAAGAATGAAAAAATGATTTGGGATCCATGGTAATTTGTCAAAGTTGTTGAATTGTTAGTGAAATAATAGTAATTATGTTAGTTTTCATTAAAAGCGGCACAAAACCCGCACAAAAACAAACCACAAGGAATCGCAAATTGAATTGACGCAACGCAAATCAATTTGACATTGACAGTTCAGTTCAGTAGACGGTAAAGATTGTCAATTTGACACACAGATCTTAGGGTGCTGACACACTAGCGGACGCAACTTACGGATGCGACTGATCGTGGTCTTTTGGGACAGTTCGTGCCAGATCGCTCTCGGACGTCTTTCTCGTTCAGCTTTTAGACGTCCGAGAGTGATCTGGCACCGACTGTCCCAAAAGACCGTGCACATTATCAGTCGCGGCTGAGAGCTGCGTCCGTAAGCCGCGTCCGCTAATGTGCCGTGCCGACGCCTTTACGAATCTACCTACGAAGTTACTAATATAAATAAAAATGCCTCGTACTCTCATTCGTGAGGTCGTGGGTTCAAGAGGGTATCCTACGCCACATACTATTTGCTGCAAAATGTGTCGTTGTAAATATGATAAAGCAGGTTTCACACTCACATAGTTCGCTGTCGTCGTCGGGTTGTGGGTGCGATACATGTATGTATGTATATTATTGGGCTAGTATATCACGCGAGCTCCGCTTTTTTCCCGTGGGAACTACTACGTTACTACGTCAGCTAACTTCAAAATGCTCCAGTTGTTTACATACTACGTACTCACGTACTTTTAGACCCCCCGCAGACTGGAGACTTTTAGTCGGCCGATAGTTTGGTCGGGTTCTTAATCAGTATGGAGATGTATGGTAGTGCGTATATTCATACGTTTATCATGGGAGTATTTAAATATTATTTTGTCTATGGATTTATTGCTGTGTATATGTCGCAGGCATTTTGTAAGATCTCGCCGTTTACATACGGCGTCGGCAGTTTACAAACGCTCGCTGTTTTGTAATATGCCGAAGGCAAAATGTATTTTGCCGTGTCATTTTATAATATGCCAAAACATTTCATTTACAATCCATAAGCTGTTTACATAATGCCGCGGCAAATTGAAGAATTTAGTTCTGGTTCTTACCACGCGCGGCGCTGTTGATCACGACAACAAAAATGGCGTCAAGTAGTGGTTCTGTGACTCAATAAATACTCAAAACAGTGCAAATATTACAAGTGTAGAAGCATTTTCACCAAATAATTGTGACTTTAAAGTCATTTATGAGGAATTATAAAAATTTATAACAACAGATGAAAATGTTATGTTTTTATTTTTTGGTGTTGTAATATATTTTGAGTAAATGAAATAACACCGCTATAATCTATAGTTATTAAAATCTATTGTGTAATTACGGTATGTTTAGTACTTATTTAATAAAATGTAAAAATGTGACGGTAAGTATGAATAAATTTCTGTTTTGTTACCATTCTTGGGGCCTAAATAATTAATTTAAACTTTAGGTATTCTTTCAATTTAAAGTATTTAAAGGAAAGTCACAGTCTTCTTAAATGACATTATCAAGGGAAAAAAGTCCTATATTCTTTAGAAATCAGTTAAAAATCCAATAATGTCTCGGTTTTGTTACCACAGTCAACAAATCGAGAATAATTTTTAATGTCATAGGCGTAATTTAAACAACAACACATTTATAAATTTTACATAGGTTGGGGAATAACTAATATTAAATAATTAGAACCAAAAATATTATAAAAGTAAAGAGTTTTAGACAAAATAGTACAAAATCTTCGAACAGAATTCAGGGACAGCTACTAAACGGACGGTAACAAAATTGTTGGGCTTGGTTTACATGACACCAGCACAAAATTTGAACATGATAAATTTAGAACATGAACCCAATTTTACATGAAATTCACTTTAAACATCTTAATAATAGAGTTAAACTCTAAATTGGGTTATATCGCTCGAAAAACCACATTTATAACAAAAAAAAACAATAAATATACAGTCATAGCAATGCAACTTCCGTTATTGAAGTCGCCATGTAAACCTGTCGATTTTGTTACTTTTTCGTTCCATCTATATGTTACCGTACCCTCAGTAACAAAACCGAAGTAACAAAACACGCCCACCTAACCTTTGAAAAAATATATGAGCCGTTCAGTTACTAGCAGTGATAAACCAAATAGCACAATTTGTTAAGCATTAACCATGCCTTTTTATATTAATTTATCGTAAGAAATGTGTCAATAAATAATTGATTACGGTAGTAACAAACCTGACGACAAATTTGGTCACAGTTCGACCGGTAATAAAGACAGTCTCACTGAGCTACCCACGGAGGCATTTTTAATTTTTTTAAGCCGGCAATGTCTAAGATCTTAGTATTGCCATATTTTAAAAACTAAAAATAAGCATTTGGTAAATTTTCTATACGAAAAAATGCGGTAACAAAACCGACATTTCCGGAAGTATCAAAATCAGGGCAGAAATTGTTTTCGATTTAAAAATATAAAACGGCTATTATTCGCACTTTTAATGATGTCAAACTATAGTTATTTAGTAGATTTTCCGTAAAAACCACTCCAAAAGTTCGGCTACTTAAGAAATTTTTGAATAAATTGAGCTTCAAGTTTCATTTTATGCCGGGGACAGGGCAAAATGGTGGGTGGTGACTTATTAAAATATTTTTGAAAAATTCTGTTTAAGCAGTATTTAAATATATTTTAGTTTAAAATAAAGTCAATAAGTTATATTTGCAGTTAAAAGGCATTTTTTACCAATATAAGGAAAGAAATGCCTGCAAATAAATAAAGAAGTTGAGGGACATGCCAAAATGGCCGTTGTTATAAATTTTTATAATTCCTCTTATTGCAGTGCAGGAGCAGTAAAAATGCCCTAGACAAACGACAAAGTTTTAGAGGTTATCCCGCACCTAAAAACTACTACGTTATCCATAGATCCCGGTGTACGGAGGACACATGCAGGATATTAATTTAGAGCTCCATAAATTGTTTAGTAAAGGGTTTAGCGTTTTCCTAAGTTTAGTGCATTCGGGCACCAGTGTTTGTTTTTATCTGGAAATGTCTAGTTTTATTGTTCTGTGTAAATGACTACATTTTTTATTTATGTATCTTTTTATTACTTAAATATTTAAACTTAGTACCTGCTTAGGTACCTACTTTAGAAAACAAAAGTAAAAAGTCTTACTTGAAATCCTGAAAAAAAGTCAGATGTTCCATTTGTTCAAAGTTCAAACTGTGTTTTATCATGGTCACCCTAAAACTGCAACGAACGTCGAAATCAGAACGATTGAACGAGTTATCAATATGCCTTCGGCAAATTACAAAATAGCGAGCGTTTGTAAACTGACGACGCCGTATGTAAACGGCGAGATCTTACAATTTGCCTGCGACATATATACTGTTATGTAAATGTTTCTGTAGGGGCGCCTCTACACCCTTTGTGTTGGATTTTTTTGATTTTAGGTCCGATGTGCATTGATTAGACGACTTTGAAGGTACCTTTTATCAAACTAACAAACCGCCTATTAATTTATTATTTCATTGACATTTGGTTCGTTTGACAAAGCACAAAATCCCAACTTCAGAACTATTTATGAAGTTGTTTGGGCGCTGAACTGTAATGGGTATCCATTTTTAAATAAAAAAAATAAAATATATTTTAAAAAAATGGGTATAAATTAGATTTAGATATCCATTACAGTTTTACTGAGTTCTATAAATAATGGCATCAGTAATTAAAACAAAACGTGAAAGCAAAAGTAAAATCTTTACACTATATTTATTTTAATTTTCTATTGTAATTAAATTAAAGATTGCCCTTTACAATGGTATTTTTCAATATTGTTTTACAACTTGTATGTTCTATGTAATAAATAATACAATCACAGATAAACCTAAGTATATTTAAACATAATTATAATTTTAATATAAATAATTCAAAGCAATTTAATTTTTCTGTCGTCATTAAAATATAAATAAGTAAATAAGAATAAGTGATTAAAATTTATCTGTCGTTTGGCGTTAAAATTACATTACAAATTCTTGACTAAGGAATGTGGAAGAACTTGTACAAAAAGTGTCAAATATACAATACAAACTCATGGAATGGACCAATTTTACAAGAAAAATATAATAAAACTGTAGCTTGAACAACATCATAAAAAACGTGACTCTCAAGCATGATATCATTGATAATAGAAATGTCATGTGTAACAGAAATGTATGTTTTGTATGAACAGAATTACGTTTCAATACCAAAATATATAAAATATAGCATAACAATACCAAATAAATTCGGCTACATTCAGAATATTATATTGCCTCGATGTTCCATTTCCAAGCTACAATCTACTCAAACATTATCTAAATACAAAGCTATTATAAAACCGTATAATCTAAACCGTTACTTTCTATAATTAACGTTATATTTTAATTGCATTACGTTATAATTGATTATTTAGCCGTGAGCTCTAGCAAACTAGGTCTATATTTTAATCTCACTTTTTTTTACAACAACTTTATTTAGGAATATATAGGATTTTACTGCTAAGAACTAGGCTGCATTATATTATGGCTCTCTTTTAAATAGCATTATTAGAATATATTAATTCATCAGTTAACAGGCAGTTAGAATGATACAATGTGCGGTTATATTACCTATTAAAAATAGCAGTTTACAGATTTAATACTGTTCAAAAAGTTAAGGTAGGTAATATATTTATAACGTTTTAGAATTGTTTGATTATACAGAAAGTTTGTTTCATGCTTTTGGGGTAAATAGGACGACAACATCAAATATACAGAAATATTAATACTACCATCTAACACGGATTTACAAGAAACTTTCAACTAAAACTATAGGCAAATCCTGATTTATTTAATATGCTGATGATTATTATTTTGATACAGAGCGGCTTTCATTTGTTTTTCCCACACTATTTTTTTTTGTATTTGTCTTATATTTTAATACTGTTTATTGAGTAGATAACCACAATTATGTAACCAGTTATTTTAAATTGTTTCTTTTTTATAATTTTGGGTTAGTCAAATATTGAAGTATGCTAAATAGCAAATAAGTGAGATCATAAAAAGGTTTTTTTTTAAATTTAGAACACACTCGCCAGCGAGTTTTCTATATTTAACTTTAAAACGGTACTGTTTTGTGACAATCTAGTGCATATTTACCCTTCTACAATTTACTATTCATTTAGAATTTTAATTTATCTACGTTGGTAACGTGCAATTGTACGGGTCTTTTTAAGAATTCACTAAAATTAAAGTCTAAAGAACAATTTTATTTAAAACCTAAGAGACTCAAAGTCTAAGCAATAATAATTTGAACTGGCCCATCTAATAAAGTAACTAATTTCAATTTTGATTTAACGGTGGAACAAGTACATGTTTTTAAACATAGCCAGAGGTCTAACTGATCTATACCATAAATTTAATACTGTTTTTTACGGAGCAGCGGTAAATTTGGATTCCTAAATCCATTTTCCTATTTTTCTAACGCACTTTGAACAATTTTCTAACACATACATTATTTAACGGGAAATTTGCGCCTGGCATTATCGTTTTACAGGGCGACAAGGCGCGTTTTACAATCTCGCCATTTCTCCTGAAGTTTTCTGTGCTCTTCGTATTGTTGTTCCGAAATGTACTTCACAGTTGGCGAAGTCTGAAAAACATAAACATAATTTTATTCATACCCTTAGATGAGTACGGGCTGATGATGTTGATACACATAGAAAGTAAGTATCCAAATCCAATCTAAATCACAAACAACTACTCTTGCATGTTATTCATCATAGAACAACACGGTCTCGATGTTATTTATAATATGTTAGAATGTAAGCCTTATCTTTAAGTATTTTAAGACCAATGTACAATGTAATATAATGAGTGAAGCCGTGCGAATGTCGGTGTGCGGTCAAACCTAAACTGGTTTTTGTCACACTGTAACTGTCTTTTTATATAAAATGTAACTTTGTGTAATTTATAATAAAATAAATAATAAATGAGTGTAAGTAGTATTACACTGTTATGGAACCATTTGATATATTGTTTAATCAATTATCACCTATAATACACACATCACCATCCACCAACCCGCACTAGGCTGGCGTGATGGACTAGGCCTAAAACCTTAGACAAGAAAACCACAGTGTTGTGGTTGTGTAAGTGGTTGACATATCTCTGCCTAAAACTCTTCCTTCATTAGAAACAGACCCGTGTCCCAGCAGTGGGGCCGAATGGTGGGTCGTGATGAATACAAACATCATCACATTATCAAAAGAAGATAAAAAAAAATACCTTAATTTTCCTAGGATCCAGATTAGCGCCCAGATTTTGCACTCCCTTAGCTATCTTCGACAGAGGCGACAGAACCATATCTCTCGTGGCACTCGACATCGGGCTGGTCATCGTCTTCAACTGTTTCAGTGCAGACTCGCTGTGAGACGTCGCGATATTCAGCGTGATCTCGTGCTGAGAGTTCGATCGCATGTGGTAGCCAGCGCCATCTGTTGACATCCCTTGGTTGTCTAAATCACTGGAACTGTGTGACAGTTTCTGGGACAAGACTAGGGAACTAGGTGGCGCTGGCTTCGATGAAACGCTGTCTATGGTTATCTCTGGTCTTGGGGACGTTGATTCGTCGAAAGGGTTCCGTTTGACAGACGTCATCGGGGTTTTACTGGACGTCGAATCGAACTTCATTACCAAACCAGTGTCGTAGTCCTGAGCTGGCTCGCTGGGCTCAATCTTGGATGAATAGAGAGGATTTTCGATTAAATCGCAATCGTTATCTGGCTCCGTTTTCTGAGCTTTCCCTATATACACTTGGTTGTTTTCGAAGTTGTCCAACGTTGGCTCAAATATGTTGGTTCTATTCTCGTCGTCTGAGGAATAGTCTGAGCTGAGTCCGTCGGACAGGCTTCCCTTCTTCTTCTGTTGCGGTTGCGGGTGTCTGTTTGAGCCCAGAGTGAATATCTTCTTGGTCCTGGAGGTTCCTTGGTCGAACTTCAGCTGAAGACTCGGCTTGGCTCTGGCGCCGAGGCGGTTCAGTTTGCTGAACTGCTCCGACATGTTCGTTAGAGCTTTCGATCCTGAAACGAGAAGAATTACTGTTAAGTAACTATTGTTTAAAAAAAAACTATTGTTATCGGCGGAAATGGATTCTTCAAATATATAAATACACAACAACTATTTTAATTAACTAAATATAATTGTAATACTTTCAATACAGTAACGCTCTAATTTAAAGACAAACGACGATTCTGATAACTAAATAACAATGTAAACAAAGTCTGATTAGTGCCATCTAGCGGATGATGTAGTCAACTCTAAAAGATTACAAAAACTAAAACCAAACAAACGAACAGTCTGCGTAGCGGCTTGACGACAACACTTGAAGAGTTCCCTTGGATCTAGCTTCAGTAGTCGCTGGAGTACACATGGTGCTCTGCTGGGTCCCGGACCTATATATAGGATAGGGCGGATAGGGTAAGGAAACTTAGGTGGGGAGAGTGAGGGAAGCTGATTTTAGAGGAAGCGGAATAGATGGGAGTTACGATGACAGCAGGAATAGGTTTCAATTATGGTAATCCATCTACTAGGGAAAAACCTGTGTCTTGTCCAGCAGTCGATGATTATTATACTCGTATTACAACTATATTATATACTGGCCGATGATGAACGTCTTCTTCGCCTTATCGGCAACTCGTGTGCATAACTTGATTCATATTTAATAGCATGATGGTGTAAAAATACTCACCAACATTCCGTATATCAGCGACGAGTTGCGCCTCGCTCACGTGCCTGGTGATGGCCGGCAGCCGCGACAGCCCGAGGTATAGAGACGCGCGCCCGCCCACGCTGTGCCCTCCTGTAGGGTGCACCTGGGAATGGGAGTATAGTATAGAGTTTGTTCAATAAACTGTAAAGCTGCTGCCGCAGCACGGGTTCCTTATCGACGTGCATAAACGTCAACGTATCGCGATTTGCCATAAATTGACGTTGTGATTTGTTGAGCACGCATTAAACGAGTTTATCAACAACGTCGACAACGAACCCTTGCAGAGGCACCTGAAAGGTGTCGAGTATGTTGGGACGTCAGTATGTGTGAAAGGCTGGGCAAAAGAGGCTTAGAAAAACGAGTGGTTCGCATGAGTACAAATTCACAGCGAAAAGCGGGTGGCTCACAATCAGGAGCATAATGCTGCATAAATGTATGTTAAATATGTGAATTACCTTAGATTTCTTCTTCTCCATAGCAACCCCTTGCATAAAGGGTATCGGTGGCAGTTTGGCAACGTCGCGCGCCACCAGAATAGACTCACAGATCGAGTGTAGACATTCTGCAAAACATGTACAATAGTCATAAACACACAGTTTTGTATCAAGTATATGTCATTAGAATGTAATGTTTTAAGAAAAATACATTCCACCGAACATACGTAATATGTGTTTGTGTAATTCATATTATTTTTTACGCAACCTTTAGGGTAAATGTGAAACATGTAAGAATAAATCCACCCGACTCTTTAATACAAATGTGAAACCTGTTAACACATATTTTACCCACCTATATTTTTTCCCCTCTTATGGATCCTGACACCCATGTTATTGAAAAATCTTAAGGCTCAGAACATGTGGGCATATTCATGGTTCCCCGTACACCTAAGTATTAATCTAAATCTACTTCGATACTACGTTATTATTTTAATCAATGTGAAACGTGCAAGAACAAAACCACCCGACTTGCAACACGAATATAAAACCTGCAAACATAAATTCACCCACCTATCATTTCCTCCCTCGTGTGAATCCTTACTGCCATATTATGGAAGAACCTCAGCGTCGTGGATCGGAATATGTGGAAGTAGCCCGGTTTCCCACTCACATTATAACCATTTTTAGTTAGTTAGTAGTTAATTTACCAACCCACATGACACATGTGAAACATGCAAGAGTAATTCATTCATACATAATTATATTTTCCTCACCTATCATTTCATCCCTCGTATGAATCCATATGGAAGTAGCTGGTCAACTTCGATACTACGTTATTATTGTAGTCAAGTCAAATGTGAAACATGAAAGAATAAATACACTTGTCTTACAACACGAGTGTAAAACCTGCACTCATAAATCTTCCTCACCTACCATTTCCTCCCGCGTATGAATCCTGACAGCCATATTATTGAAGAACCTCAACGTGGTAGATCGGAACATGTGGAAGTAGCCTGGCTCCCCACTCACAAGTACTATATTGTCAACCCTCAATTGTGAAACATGTGAGAATAAATTCACTCACCTATCATTTCCTCCCGCGTATGAATCCTGACAGCCATGTTATTGAAGAACCTCAGCGTCCTAGATCGGAACATGTGGAAGTAGCCTGGCTCCCCACTCACAAGTACTATATTGTCAACCCTCAATTGTGAAACATGTGAGAATAAATTCACTCACCTATCATTTCCTCCCTCGTGTGAATCCTGACTGCCATATTATTGAAGAACCTCAGCGTGGTGGATCGAAACATGTGGAAGTATCCTGGTTCCCCGTTTACCGTGTAGTTGATGCGGATGCAGGGAGGCGCGTCCGGTGTGGACTTGCGACCCACGTTGAATAGTGTCTGTTGAGGAGGGTATAGTTTGTATTTATTCATTTAAGGTAATATATTATATTGTACTTGTAAGTTAAGGTAAGATTCATCCTGTTACTGTTCCTGTAGCAGGTATTTGATGAACATTTTCTTAGACAGAAAGGAAAACGTTGTACATAATCAAAGAGGAAAATACACTCAACTGTATTAAGTTATGTATAAGGTATGTATTATAAAACCTGTTTATATACCTGATAAAAACGAAAAACTAACTATATTTATATTTCCGCGCAAAATTGCATGAAATAACACGTAACTTTCATGGCGAACCACGGACCATATAATAGCACGTGGATGTTAGTAGCAGCACCGAGTCTACATGTATACTGTAGAACTAGCTGGAGATCCTATGTTAATAAATAAATAAATAAATAAATAAACTAGAGGTCGCGTTGTGGCGCGGGCTGCAAGCAGCCGCGCGGTGCTTTGATGCTTTCGGTTCGGTTTCAGCAGGGTATTGACTTTATTGAACATATCGTAGCAAATCTTTCTTGCGTTTTGTTACGCCTTAAAAACTGTTTTCTCTATGAATGTCTTTATTAAAGGGGTACCGATGATTTTATTTCAGGTCGGATTAGTTTTCAGTTTGAATTTCGGTTTCGGCAGGGTATTGACTTGAACAAACCGTAGCAAGTCCTTGTTGTGTTTTGTTTTGGATCAAATAATGTTTTCAGTATGAATTTCGTTATAAAAGGGGTACTGAGGATTTTTTTTGACGTGGGAAACAGTTTTCAGTATGAATTTTGGTGAGATACGGTTATTCACTTGACTATAAAAATCGAATATTTTATGAGGTTTAATTTTCCCTTCAAATTTCAGTTAACTTGAAATTCATGAAATTTGGTAACAGATGGGTATTGACTTTGCCATAATACACTCACGGGCAATGAAAAGGTTCCACTGAGAAAAGCTAAACGGAAAAATCTAGATTAATGCCGTTTTCTGCAACATTGACGTACATTTAACAGGATATCACACACTAAAACGGTAATAATATTGTTAAATCAATTTTAAATTAAATCTTTGTAAAAATTGGGGTTGTATGGTGTCAGCATTTTGTCAGTGAAACTTTTTCATTGCCCGGGAGTGTACAACGGATATTTTTTTTATTTGGCTTTACATAAAAAAACTCCACAGGAATGTTAATATTTGCCTTGAAAAATATTTTCATTATGAATTACGGATTGTCTCACAAAAATACGGTAGAGAAACTTATCTATATGGACATTTTTTGGTTTCGTAAACTTAACCTAGTATCCAGCCGACATGGTTTTGTGTACAAATATTGGGTTCTTTAACACCTCATAAATCTGAGACACCTCCATTCGCGCGTTTTTCTAGCTTCTCGATTATTAGTTTACTCTGTCCTGAAGAGAAACTTTGTCATAGCAACGAAATTCAAAGGCTTTTTTATTCATTACTTTCTTACGTGGGTTTGCTGTTTGAGACTATTTTTTATAGAACTATGGTTTACTTCAATTTAATCCATAATTGGAACTATAAACGCGCGAAAACCTTTGTCTATCTTTTTTATTCATTAAAGGTATTTCTTTGCCTCAATCGGCTCTCAGGTTATATATATATACTTGTGTTGACGAGGGTATGAGTAGTGTTGTCTCGCTTCGCTCGGCTCTCCAGGGTTAGCGGTATGATGGTTTGCATTGTTTTGCCTCGCTTCGCTCAGCTCCTCTTTTACGGTAAGGTAATACTTAAGTTGTATTGCCTCGCTGCGCTCGGCTCTTCAGGGGTTGTAGTATGATGGTTTGGATTGTTTTGCCTCGCTGCGCTCGGCTCTCCAGTTAAACAGGCAGTTGGTGATTAAAGTAGTTTAGCCTCGCTTCGCTCGGCTCCTCTCCAGGTCTCGGAATGGTAGTCTCGGTTGTTTTGCCTCGCTTCGCTCGGCTCTGCAGTTTCATAGGCACTTGCTGTTTATTGTGCTTTAGCCTCGCTTCGCTCGGCTCTTCGGGTTTTCGGATGTTGATTTCAGTAGTTTTGCCTCGCTCCGCTCGGCTCTCTAGGTTTTGGATTGATGGTATAGGTTGTTTTGCCTCGCTTCGCTCGGCCTTCCACTTCTTAAACGGGACTTTTCCCGTAGTTTTTCTTTATTGATATTAATAATAATTATGATACGTAATGCCTCGCTTCGCTCGGATTTCTTTTCTTTATGGCAGGGTTACTTGTCGGATGCCTCGCTGCGCTCGGCTGGTTTTATTTTGGTATAGCTTGTAGAAGGACTATGGCCTTGCTGCGCTCGGCACTTAACTGTTGTAAAGTTGTTTTACATTTTATATGTTTTTAGGGAAAATATTATTTCCCCTAAAAGTGGGGAGTTTTTATTTTAAATTAAAATAGTATTAATTTAACTACACAAACACGCTATACATTCGTAACCCCTAAGACCATCTCAAAGGGATAAAATTTCATATTTTTGTAAAATTTCCCATGTTTTTAGGGAAATTTTGTTTTTTTCCCTGTAGTGGGGAGTTTTTATTTTAAATTAAAATAGAATACATACAGTGTTAGTGGCGGGCGCGCCCAGCTCCAGACTGGCGACGGCTGCGAGCGGCACCCGCGCGGCGCCCCAGCGGTCTCGCGGCTCGTCGTAGGAGCCGCACAGGTAGCACGTGGATGTGAGGAGGAGGACAGTGTCTATTTCTGTCTCATGCGGGTCTCCCGTGCTGAGAAAAGAATAAACTATGAAAATTGTGCAATGAGAATTCTTTACGGCATTTTAGTTTCCTGTAACTCCGCGTCTGGGAGATGTATAATGGAGAGGAGGATGTTTTTTGTATGTCTGATTTATGTGGTGTTCAATAAAGCAATACTCTATTCTATTCTATTCTATCGTACAATGTACTGCTTTATTTGGGCTTTAATTTGTTTTATATTTTTATTTTGATAAGCCTCCAAAAATTACAGAATCGTAGGTGCTGATCAATCAGACATTTTTACGCTTTGCGCGCCAACAAAAAAGTGTAGCAAGTTGACACGTCCGCCTCCCGCAATGCTAGCGCGCATACTGACCGCTGCCAGACGTGTGGATACGTAGCAAACTCTTCGCCAAACATCCTTTGATCTGGCAAGAAAAACCGACACCGATGCCGAACACTGGCCAACACAAACACAAACAGGCAAACAACGACAAACACCCATCCACACGTCAGTGTTTGCTGTTTGCTGTTGGCTGTTTGCCATTGTTCGCCAAGCGTGTGGATGGGGCTTAAGGGTTCACTCATTACAGCATTCACTAGCAGCTTCCTGCAGTCCTCTATGATACATAGATATACAGGGTGTCGCAACAACTCACTGCGGGTCCGCGTCGACGAGCCCCCACGCGCCCAGCACGGGCTCGCTGTCCACCAGCAGCTTCCTGCAGTCCTCTATGAGACATAGATATACAGGGTGTCGCAACAACTCACTGCGGGTCCGCGTCGACGAGCCCCCACGCGCCCAGCACGGGCTCGCTGTCCACCAGCAGCTTCCTGCAGTCCTCTATGAGACATAGATATACAGGGTGTCGCAACAACTCACTGCGGGTCCGCGTCGACGAGCCCCCACGCGCCCAGCACGGGCTCGCTGTCCACCAGCAGCTTCCTGCAGTCCTCTATGAGGCATTTGACGTGCGCCGCCATGGCCGCCGTGTCTTGTTCCGTGTGCGCCTGCGAACAGAATATCGGGTATTATGTGTTCCGTAGCGACATCTGAAATCCATGTTATGAGATAGCATCTCCCTTATCGTCACGCCAACTTGCAGTTTTCAAATTTTCGCGCCTAAATTCCACGCTTCTCATTGGTCAAGCACTCGGGCGGCGTCACTTCTAGCCGTCAAGTTGGTGAATTTTCCGCCATTATTGCGTCCAACTTAAAGTCGTACGCATTGCAGTTTTTTCAAAATCTTGTTTTAACTGAAATATTAGCAAATTTTCAACAAGATTTTGTTCGCGTCTCGCGTGTTGTGTGAAAATACCAAAATTAAGATGGATGCAGTGTCAGATGAGTGCAATTCGACCGCGGAAGTGATTTCCGCAACTCAAAATGACGGGTTCGAGGCGTGCCTTTCCGAAGAAAATGAGTGTGTGGTGTACATGCTGCGGTCCCCCGTAGCAGGCGCGCCAGAGGAACACAACACGCAAGTGCAGGAGGCGGGCGGCCCGGCGCCGCGCCCGGCCGGCGCGGCCGCCGCCCCCGCCACGCCCACGCGTCTTCTGCCGCCGCCCTCTCGCTCTCGTAAGAGACGTCGAGATACGTCGAGTTCCCGAAGCCTTGGTTCCCGGAGTGGCAGCAGCAGGAGCAGGGCCAGCAGCTCATCAGAGTGCGCGCGCCGCAGCCGCAAGAATCGCCGCGGCACGCGCCGCGCGCGCTCGCGCTCGCGCCCGCGCCACCGCCGCCGCCGGGGCACAACTCGCTCCCGTGTCCGCTCATCGAGTTCTTCTGGGCTCGATACAAGGTTTGAAGTTCTGTCGCAGCAGCTGGTAAGTCAATTATCTGACTTAGTGAGTTCAAATAAGGAAAACCAACTAAAGCCACAAGAATTTTTACTTCCACCACAATCAAATGACGAGGTGTGTAATTTATCAATTTGCATAAAAGAACCGTTAGTTCCGGCGGCGCCAGCTCATAGAGTGGCTAAGCTTGTGGAATATCAACACTTTAACAAAAGTGACTGGAAGTCTGTGCGATATGCTGACACCCAAAAGAAATATTTAGCGTGTCCCGCGTTCGTAGACTTAAAAGTTAACGAAGAATTGGCTAGCCTGGCCGACGAGTCGAGTTCCTTTATTAACTGGCCTCGTATGGAGCGTAGTATTGCAGCATTATCGAATGCATTTTTAACTCAAAATGAAATAGTTAATTCTTCACTGCAAAATGTTATTGACTGGGCGTCAAAGGTCAATGAACCGATAACAGCTTCTACCTTGTATACGAAAATGAAAGAAATTTTTGATAAGGATTCTAAGTATAAACTAGTGTCTCAGGATATATTACAGATTATTTGCGGAAAGCGAAATGAATGTATTGCGGCACGTAGGGGGGCACTTTTGAAACTTATTGGCGATAAATATATCAGTCAGGGCGTAGACAATATTCCACCGTCATCTGAATATTTATTTAATCCAGTAATGCTGGCAAAGTACATCAATAAAATAGGCGGTATTGACAAGTTAAAGCGTGCTACCGTGAAATATAACACTGAACCACAACCTTCGACTTCAAGGTCAGGGTTATCGGTCTTTACATCGCCGACAAGACAACCCGCGCGCAGTGCTAGGCCGTTACAGTCGGTACATCCCGTGCCCCCGGCACACTCTGCTCATCCGTCTTATAAGCCAATGCCCTTTCGTGGTTTTCAAGCAAGAGGGGGAGACAAAAAGTTCGATAACAAAAACAAGTCCCATTACAATAAATTCAAAAAATCTTATAAAAAATGACTTATCGCCGTTTGTAGGTGCCTTTAATACTACCTTCACGTTTGGGAATCACTCATGGCGCCACCTGTAGTACTAAAACTAATAAAATACGCTTGAATCCCAGTTTTTACGAAACCACCACTGATTATACCGTCAGCAGAAAACATAATAAGTTTCCATACACAGATGTCGCAAAGAATGACTGCTCAGATAAACCAAATGTTTGCAACAATCACCAATTGGATAGCGGAAACCCTCAGGACTCGAGGATTTCACATAATTGTGTATCTCGCCGATTAATGCCTTGTCAGTCAGTGCAAAGAGAGAGATCCTCTTAGAACACACAAGAGCAACCATAGATCTTCTACAAAGCTTAGGATGGATCATCATCTTTCAAAAGTCCATAATGTCTCCATCAAAAAGCCTGGAATTCTTGGGTGTGGGTTGGGACACACACGCAAACTGCAAGTCCCTCCCACCGTCAAAGACAGACAGTATTCAACAGTCAATTACTCGTCTGTTGGCATGTGGCAGTTGGATCCTAAAGCAGGCTCAACGCCTCTTAAGGAAACTCAACTTTGCAGCCTTCATCACCCACCGGGGAAGGCTGCATTGCCGTTTTATGCAAAGACACTGTCAAAAACTCAAACTATGCCCCCAGACAGAGTTATAGATTCCAGAAGAGGTTTCAATAGAACTAAAGTGGTGGCTACAGAATCTGCACATCCCGTCCTTGATCCACGAACCACATCAAGTGATATATTACCTGGCCACAGATGCCTCAGACCAGGCACAGGGAACCCAAATAAACGATTCCAAAGTCATCAGCCAGTTGGAGAGTTTTCAGATGTCTTGGCATTGCAATTTAAAGGAAATGTTTGCTGTTATAGGTGCCATAAGAATGAAATACAAGACAGACATTCAACAGTATTACTGCAGAGCGACAACTGGACAGTTATGGCCTACATCAAGAAAGAAGGAGGGACCAGGTTGTTGACCCTACATGGTCTAGCCAAGACACTACTGGACCTCATCAACGAGCTCGACATTATGCTGTTACCACAGTACCTTCCAGGCTGTTACAACGCAAACTGCTTGTCATGCGGTCGACCAACTCCAGAGTAGCATTTACTCAGCCCAGCAGTAGAAAGGATCTTCAGCCTTTGGGGCATACCTCAAATCGGTTCTTGTTCATAAATCTGTAATTTCTAGTATGTGTGAATTCAGTTCTCAGGAAAAAATACCACAGAATCCGGTGGTAAAACACGATTTGAAAGCTATTTCAGTAGCAAAACCTGTGTCCATGAAAGCACCCATCTGGGATGCACGGGTGCTCATAGAATATCTACAACATTCTTCTCCACCGGTAGATATTTTGTTTGAAGTACTTAACTAAGAGAACAGCTGTTTTACTCCTATTATACTCGGGGCGCAGGGTACATGATTTAACTTTTGCTGCGTTGTGACAATGAACATTTAATTGACAATGGTAATAGTATAGTCCTAATTCCTGTATTTGGTTCAAAAACAGATACCAACTCATTTCAACAGTCAGGTTGGAAGCTGTTATCGGGGGCAGATCATAATATTGATGTAATTTGCTGGTTAAGACGTTTATTAGAATTGTCTAGTATTAAGAGAGAGGGGAAACAGTTCACTGAATTATTTTTAACATGTAGAGGAGAAGTTAAACCAGCTTCGGCTACTGTTATTGGTGGATGGATTAGACGTTGCCTTAAGGATTCCGGTATAAGTGCTTCACCAGGAAGTACACGGTCAGCTGTTTCTTCCTTAAACTGGATAGAACAATATCCTGTAAATGACATTATTTCTAGAGCCAATTGGCAATCTGAGATAACTTTTTGTAAGTTTTATCAAAGAGAGTTGCTACCAGTTGTTAAACCTAATGAGGGCAAACGTTCCTTGTCATTATATTTTGAATCTGTGTAATACTCTATTGTTAGTATTCTATTCTTGTTCTTGTTACATTGTGATTGAGATAAGAATATTTTGTGTGATAATAATTATATTTTTAGAAAATTGATTTCTGTTAACAGAATTATTATGTGATATTACATGCCTAAATAGGTACATAATTATTCTAAGTTTGTTGTGATTAGGTCCTATAGGTTCATGGCCAATTTATTTCCAATAAATTAGTATTATTATATAATATGGTTTCCTCCATTTCATTGGTATTTCCATAGTTAGTACCTAAATTCTCATCACAGCTTTATATCTGATGATGATCAAAGTACCTACCTACTTCACATTATTGCGTCATCTCTAGCCGCCAGGTGATAACAGACATTTCTCATAACATGGATTTCAGATGTCGCTACGGAACACATAATATTGGAGTTTTACCTACCATTAAAACTCTTATTATGTTTCCAGCGACATCTGAAATCCAGCAAGCGCTACCTGGCGCTGCATTATTATTATTATTCGGTAATATAATGGCGGAAAATTCACCAACTTGACGGCTAGAAGTGACGCCGCCCGAGTGCTTGACCAATGAGAAGCGTGGAATTTAGGCGCGAAAATTTGAAAACTGCAAGTTGGCGTGACGATAAGGGAGATGCTATCTCATAACATGGATTTCAGATGTCGCTGGAAACATAATAAGAGTTTTAATGGTAGGTAAAACTCCAATATTATTGACAACATTTCAAAATTTTATACAGTTGAAATTCGAAAACCATTTAGAGATATGGCTCTAATATTCACAAAAAAAAATGTTTCCGATTTTTCTATTGATTTATTTCAGAGAAAAACATAAAAATCTAAATTATCATTCGTGACATCACGATGTGGCATAATAATTAAACGCGCTTTTACTTCTAAAACATGAACAAAAAAAAAACATGTTATGTCACTTTGACAATGACAATGACAAACATCACTCAAATGTCTGTCACTTTTATGTGTCCTTGTCAATGACGGAAGTTCGTGATTGGTCCTTGCCACAAAATAAAGTTGAAGTTGAAGTTGATTGGTCCCTTGTTCATGTCAAGTTAATGTCATCCAACTTTTTTTTTTAGGTTAGGCAGGCAATGAAAATATTTTTATCCAAAGCCTCGACGTGACGTCACTCATACTATAAATATTTTAAACTTTGAAATTAAAAAAATATATTAAAACATAGAAATATTAAGAAATAAAAAAATACGGGTCATCTAAATTTGTGATATCTCGTCGAAAATAAAATAAAATCGGTGAGCATTTTATTTGAAATGTTGTCAATTTAGTCGTTCTACAAGAACAAGAAGGATATGCTGTATCAGCCTCAACCTATAAAGGTTATATAAGCACTACTGTTAAGTGACATGCAATGTAAGAATTTCCATAGTGCACTTGAACCGTGCACGCTAAGCGCATGATCAAACCATTTTAACTGTGGGAATTTATATTATTGCGTGTTACATAATGGTCTATGTGGAAGATGATATACAAAACCTTCAGTTGAGACAACATAGTAAAATAAAAAATCTGTTCGCTCAGCTTCATTCGAATCGTGGTACAAGCATGATTTTAGATATGTGTGTGAAACTAAATTTGTGTCCATACATAGTTATCATTACTCACATCCATGACATTACACACTTGCAGAAAAAAAAACACGCACTCACGCCTTGTACTAATGTACTCAATTGCGGGGTAGGCAGAGGTGCATTGCTGCACCCACTTTTCGCCAGAACACACTTGCAGCTGCCTGTTTTTCGCTATGAGTGACTCAGTAGAAGTTTAAAACTGATTAGACGCTCGATATCAATACAATTGTAGGTATGAGTGTAAAATGTGTAAAACTAAATTTGCATTTATAGTAGCAATACTTACATCCATGACATTGTAAACTTGCAGTTGCCGGTCGTCCGCGATGAGTGACTCGGGGATGTCCCGCGTCCCGACCGTCATGGTATTTTAGATATGTGTGTAAAATGGGTAAAAATCAATTTGCGTCTATCGTCACTACGCCTCGTTTGGTTATACATAATGGAGTATGAGCGAGACGTTAATTTGTGTGCAACACTGAAAAAAGGGTGTGAACCTCTGCCTACCTTTACGGGGATTACAGCCGTGGTCATACGAATGAGCGCCAAAA
The DNA here is from genome assembly GCF_932276165.1 of Plutella xylostella. Lineage (NCBI taxonomy): Eukaryota > Metazoa > Arthropoda > Insecta > Lepidoptera > Plutellidae > Plutella > Plutella xylostella. Next base: position 4,747,695 of record NC_064006.1, on the reverse strand, counting down.
AAACGTGATAGTGGAATAAAATTTTAGATATGAGTGTAAAATGTGTACAACAAAATCTGAGCTGCCAGCACTTACGTCCATGACATTATATTATTGCAGTTGCCGGTCGTCGGCTATGAGTGACTCGGGGATATCCCGGGTCTCTCCCGTCCCGTCATCGCGTCTATCGCCACTTGTCGGAGCGCGTCTTGTAGATAAGTGTAAAATGTGTAAAAGTAAATTTGTGTATATACATATAAATAAACGGATTAATAATAGCACTTACATCCATGACATTGTAAACTTGCAGTTGCCGGTCGTCCGCTATGAGTGACTCGGGGATGTCCCTCGTCTCGCCCGTCATGGCGCCACTATGCGACGTTGTTAATCAACATGAGTGTAAAATGTGTTAAACTAAATCTGCGAACAATACTCACATCCATGACATTATAAACTTGCAGTTGCCGGTCGTCGGATATGAGTGACTCGGGGATCTCCCTGGTCTCTCCCGTCATAGCGTCGATCGCGACTTGACGGAGCGCATCTTTGAACGTCGACAGGTAGTATCTGGAACAACGGATTCATGTTATAGAGGAAAATAGTTATAAGTTGTAAACAAAAAAACGGCAGCCGTAATAATATTTTGTCAGGAAATATAAAATATGTTGTGCCAAATTTACAGTTGCACACAGCGCACCACAGTGATAGAGTATAATATTAAAACTGTCATACTTAGTCGATTCTTTACCCCCGCTAGGAAAGTACGTCATAAAGTTACCGACTGTATATGTGACGCCATTACAGATTATTAAAAAAATAATGGGACGACTAGAAAATAGAAAATATTTTGCGTGCGTTCACAGCTTATTTTGCTCAATAAAAAACTAGAGAAATATTCAAAATCATTGATTAATTTAGAATTTATTTTAAGACAGTAAGTAGGTAAGCTTTATAAATTCGTTTTATTATAGTTAATGCTGTGTTAAAATCAACTAGCTACGACAAAGCTGTTAACTTCTACTAGAAATAGGGCAGGAAGGAAGTCAGATTAGAATCAAAGGATTTAAGAATACTAACACTATATCTAGGCCTGCCACGATGCAAGAAAATAATTTATTTACAAGTCTTACAGATTTGTTGCAAACGTCATTCCCATATCAAAATTCCGAACGCATCAAATTAAAAACAAAAGAACTGTCAAGCTGAAAAATAAAACATCATCATTTCAAATTTGGAATCAGAGACTGACCTCCCTAATCCGTATGCGATCTCCGCGGAGGCAAACTCATTGGTCAAAGTGTGGCCGAAATATGTCGGCACTAGTTCTAGCCTCGGCTTGTCTGATTCCAGATTTCCGTACACCATCTTGGTAGCCATTTTAATGTCTCGCCAGATGTTGTGCTCGTCTATAGTGGCCATATTGACGGGGTGGCCGACCATGAGGTCGATTGCGAATTGCCGAATCGCGTCGCGGAAATGACAGTTGACGTATCTGGCGGGAAACGGCGCCATTTTGAATTTAGAAATATAAAACAGTTTTAAAACAGGAATTCTGATAGGTATACAGGGGGTACTCAAACTAGCCAATAAAATAACGTTTTAGGCACGATCTACAGTGTTGTATACCTAGTAGCTATATCAGCTAAGACATAACCTATCCCTGAAATATTTCTTAAAGTTTACTCTATTATAAAGCGTAAATATTATGACTATATTACCTGGAAGCAGACGCCACCCCGTCTCTCATCATCCCTGTTAGATTTCTCTCACCGGTTCTTGTGTAGTCTCCCTGTGAATATTAAATAAATTATGTAATTATATAGTATAAGCCCCAAATATTGCTATTGCGCAGCAACTTTGTCGAATTAATGTTGATGTGACCTAATGTAATAATGACGTCACCTGTAAATTGAAAGTACGTATAACATTCATTTTGTTATTTGACGTTCTATGACGTGCCAGCAGTTAAAATAAAGAATGATTAGGCGCAATAGTATAATATTACGGAGCTTATACTGTGCTTTATAGCAGATATGCACATTTACTCCACAAATCTTCTTAATTCCAAAGATATTGTAGCTTACAACTATCTCTAGCTATATTTCACTATCAAATCTCCACTAACCTTCAAAGCCTTAGTCCCAGAGTACTGTCTCGAGATGACGTCACCGTTGTCCGCCCACAGAGTCAGGAAGTCCCTCTCTAGAGCCCGCGGCAAGCCTGCCCCAGGGGCGCCCAGCCCTAAGCGACTTAGTTGCAGCTCCAACACGTATTTGGCTATAGCCGTCTGCGAAAGATAGTATACAGGGGGTTGAAAAGAGTAATTATGTACACTGGAAGCGTGAGTGGCGGAATACTATTGTATTATGCATGCCTACGGTCAAATAACTATGTAACTAAAATGTGATAAGGCTGCCAACGGGAATTGTGCTATCTAGTATTTGGCTATAGCCGTCTGTATTAGACAATTATATCCTATATTACTATTATTATTACTTCTGCTCATGGAGACCAAATGGATACACGCCTAACCCCAGCCGACTTAATTTTAGCTCCAATATTTAGTTCGCTCTCTGAGACTGACTATACACATAGATAGAGGCTATAGCCGTCTCTGTAATAGACAATATTATTATAGTCCTCATTACGACAAGTCATAGAGACCACAGAGTCAGGAAGTCCCTCTCTAGAGCCCGCGGCAAGCCAGCCCCAGGCGCGCCCAGCCCTAGGCGGCTTAGTTGTAGCTCCAACACGTACTTGGCTATAGCCGTCTGTGTAAGATAGTATAGAGGATGTTAAAAAAAGTAATTGTTTGCTTTGGAAGGGTGAGTGGCGGAACTAAAACCCGAAATGGAAACCAACGAGAATGGTGTTATTAGTATTTGGCTATAGCCGTCTCTGTAATAAATAATATTAGTCATAGAGCCCATAGAAGTAAGGAAGTCCCTCTCTAGAGCCCGCGGCAGGCCTGCCCCAGGGGTGCCAACTCCCAGGCGACTTAGTTGTAGCTCCAAAACGTATTTGGCTATAGCCGTCTGCAAGAAGGGAATTTAAGCCACATTAATGCCATTCATAGAGCTCACAGAGTGAGGAGTGCCAAGCCTTAGCAGGTACTTGGCTATAGCCGTCTGTAATAGACGTACTTGGCTATTTCAGTGTATAAGAGAATTTAGGATTTATAAGTACTATTGATAGAGCACATAGTTGAAGGCGTCCAGTCCCAGGAAACTTAGTTGCAGCTCCAATACCTACTTGACTATGGCTGTCTAAGAGTAGCCATTTAATGTGCTAGCCAATGGAAGTGCTGCCATCTATGTTCATCATACATCCGTCTCACCTCAACGACGTTGGTGCGATCGAGACAGTCGATGCAGTTGACTCGGAACACTCCGCTCTGCTCACAGATGAGGCCGCCAACAGAACCGCATGTTGCTGATGACGTCATCATACATCCGTCTCACCTCAACGACGTTGGTGCGATCGAGACAGTCGATGCAGTTGACTCGGAACACTCCGCTCTGCTCACAGATGAGGCCTCGCTCGTCGCGCCAACAGAACCGCATGTTGCTGATGACCTCTTCGAGAGCGTTGATCAGGATGCTGACGTTTTCGTAGCGCATGCCACGGCTGTTGACAAGGGAATTTTGTCTTTGGCTGTTTTTAACAGCATGCGGATTTGATCACGCACGCGGGATTGCCTCGCAGGCTTTCATACAAGTATTCATTGCAACGCATTAAATATGTACGTGAGACGCAGGATAATTGCGTGCAATCCCGCGTGCGTGATGAAATCCGCATGATGTTAAAAACCACCTTAATGGTTATGAGGTTACAATGCGGTTTTCACACTGACAGGTCACATATGACAGTAGAACGCAACAAAACGTATTGGAGATTAGGCATTTAACAAAATAGGAGAAATCCATACCAGCCAGATTTTAAAACTCTTCGTGCGTGTGTGTGTGTGCTTAGGTATGCCGATTGCGCAATAGTACAATAAATTTAGGATACGTTCTAGATGACATAGACATCTATCTCTATCTGTTTTCCTTCATAGTCGAAGCATATCAAACTATCTATCAAACATTATACTCACCAATACTGATGAAAATCAAACGTCGAGTAGATAATATCCGGGCTGTTATACATCAACACATGGTCGCTGTAGGCGTCGAAGATAACCTTTTCTCGGCCCGTCTGATCAACCAGGTTCACTATGCAGACGTGCTTGTAGATGCTTAGTTCTTCGGTGAAGTGGTTTCTGAACGCCTCTTGAGATTCTTCTACGGCTGTGGGCGGAGTTGTGGTGGTTAGTGGTGGGTTATTTTATGGAGGTGGAAAATGATGATGGACTAAATGTTTCATTGGAATACAAAGTCAAATTTGATGCGGTGAATATTTCATTTTATAGGAAGCCTGTTTAAATTTAAGTTTTAAATAAAATAAAATTGCACAGTGTGCACCCTTGTTACTATGTTGTTTATGAAGAGAATTTTGTAATTGGCCTTACTATATAACGATGTAATAGATTATAAGACTTTTGTTTACGCTGTAAATTTTCTAAGTAAATAATAGTTTAGCAAAGACCCTTTCCGCTTTCAGTCTTTCAAAAAACGCAACGATTATTTTATTCGATTGTGTGATGAAATAGGCAGGTACGAACTATGTGTGGATCGCTACTTACTTTTATCCAACTTCGGCGGTGGTCTAAACTTCACTTCGGGTTGGCTCCAGAATATTGGCACTGACCCACGCACCTGCAAGAAGTAACAATGTTTATCATGAAAATTACACCGTAAATAAAATCTCGAGAATTCATTCTAATCATTTCATCCGTTTCAGAAGTATAGCTCCAGCCATGGTCCAGCCAGATGTACACACAGATACGTCGAAAGTATAACCGCCTCCCTTTCCGGTCTATGGTTTAATTATCCAAGTTTAAGTAGTTACAGCACAACAGTCATTTATTTTATGTTAACAAATAAGTAATTTATAATAACTTATGTTAATCAGACCATAACCAGACTTTTACTTTCATAATACTTTCCAGTGAAAATATATGTATTACGTGCTGTAACAAGGTAAAAGAAGTAAAGTAAATTCTTGTCTTTCTTATAATTTACGAAACAGAAATGATGTTGGGGGAATCCACTTTAAAAAACAATAACTTTTTTACTTAGTTGAATAGGTGAATGAATTGTTACTTTATAGATTCTAGCTAAACAATTAAAAAACGACCTTGATGAAAACGAAATTAGTTCGTTAACACAAATAAAATTACATGTAACACGTGAGCGCGATAAATATGAAGGTTCATTAGCACGAACACCGATAAATACTGTACTATATCAGAATGTTGAGTGAGAATAAGCAAAACTTAATAATTATTCTTGTGACTTTCTTATAGCTGTACATGTAAGGCCTGTAAGGGTGCATAATCTGACTTTATCTACGATATTTTTCATTATTGAACAATCTCCATGATTTTTTGGCCAATGGAGATCTATAATCTAGACCTCTATTGGCCAGACTAACTAGAGTCTGGCTAGAATCGATATCATCATCATCATCATTACAAATCATCACATTCCCACGGCACGGGTCTCCATTCAATGAAGGAAGGGTTTTAGGCCTAGTCCACCACGCTGGCCCGCAGCGCAGTAGGGTTGGTGGACCAAAACACAAACCAGCTTGAGCTGAGAGAGTTATCGGGTAAGTGGGCAATTCGACGTTTTCCTCTGACTAGGCTTAAAGACAGTTGCCGAAGCCGCGAACGGGACCCTGCCGTCCAAAGCTAAGTCTAGCTAGAGTCGATTTTTTTTTTGTAAATGCTATTTACCTGCACAAACGAGGCACGGTGGATGGTGTCGGAGCAGATGATGGACACGATCTGCTCCGTCTCCACATAGTTGGCCACCTTGCCGCCCGGCTCGATGCCGCGCCGGTTGTATCTACACGGAATAAATATAATAATATACATATATACATAGCTGTACTTTAGAGGTAGACAGTTTTAGTCTCTTTTTTCAGTTATGTGATAGAGCTCATTAACACAATCTCAATAGACTCAATAGATTAAAAAAAGATTTTCTTAAAAAGTGGACTCATTACTGTTTACCTCTGAGGTACAGTAAGGTATAAAAAAAGTATTTAAACACATTCAAATAAAAAGATACATTGAACTAAGGGTTGGAACTTTAAAATGGCAACGTAAACATAAACAAATAACAGACCCGTCATGGACTCTTCTAACCATCCTCATGTTGGATTGGAATAGCTATTTTTTTCTATTTTTGTTCTTCACTGGAGAACCTCATTCTTTTCAATTCAACTTTAAATTCCAACATGATATATTTTCGAAACTTAATAATTTAACATTAAAAAAAATTATTTCAGTCTCCTAGCTACAATGCAGCTTATATCATAAATCTCCACAGTTACACAAACCTGGTGCCAGCCTGATACCGCGACCGGCGCGACACGAGCCCCAGTGTGAACGTCTCATCGCAGGAGCTCGCGGCGCTCAGAGACTCTGTGTTCAGAGGGTTCTCGTCGGCTGGTTCTACGGCTATCTGGGCCAGGTCCACGTAGCCTTGGATGATGGGCAGGATGAACTGGTCGCAGGCTGGGCTCTGGGGTAGATAAAAAAAACATAAATACAAATTGAGAATGGCCTCCTTTTTTCGAAGTTGGTTAAAAATACTCTTCACTGCCACAAAAATATAAATACAGAAAAGTAATCTCTTTCAGACAACTGTGAACTATGTATGGAATCGTTTTTGTGGCTAATATAGGCACAAATTCAGATAAAATCAGCATGGTTGGAGTAGACATTTCAAATGCACAAAATATTAAGAGGAATAAGATACAAAAAGCCATAATCTATAAAATTTGATCACATACAAAATAGGAAACCTTACCCCCAGCTCAATAATATCTTTCAGCATATGTTTGTTCCAGAAGAACCTGTCATCCACATGTTTCCACCACCTGGTGATGTCAGAGACCGGAGTCTCAGCCCCCTCTTCCGCAGCCAAGAGCTCCTCAACCGCATACTGCCTCTGCAGGCTGTTGGTCAGATCCAATGTCCTTGAGTAGTAGAAGCTGTCGCTGTCCTCAAACACCCTGTATAACTCATCTATGAGGCGCTTCTCGAAACGCTCATCCACTCTCTGCTCTGAACTTGTGTATACTTTTTGTTTCTTTATCACTGTGTGTTTCACCTGGAAAAAACATCATTATCAGATTATAAGGCACCATACATAGTCTTTCCACATGTTGAAAGTAGATAAAAATCCATTGAAAGTAATATTTGAATTAATAACATGAATAGATTGTTTTCCTACCCTGGCCTAATCCTGCTAGTACATCCTCACCAAACTAGAAAACCACAACAATTATACAAATTATGTATAAATTATATACTGCAAAATATACCTGTGTAGCAGCCTGTTGTGTTGAATTTTTGATAGTATTGCTCACATTCCGCACGGCTCCCACAGTTTTGTTCAGAAACGCAGAGTTTTCAAACAATCCCCTGTTTATAGTTCTCTTAGGTTCATTTTTGGTTCCGTGGTGTTTAGTGCAAAGTGTTAGTTCAAACTCCTGGTTATGAGGGCCCATATTGAGTAGAACTATAGATTTTATTTTAGTTATTGTATGGTGGAAATAGAGTTGGCCAACTGGCTCGGTTTCATTTATTATCATCAATCGAGGCTCAAATACATTGGGGAGTTCCACCAGACCAATGACACCTTCCGTGATGCCCATACATTCTATATCTTCAATGTCTGATAAGTCCCAAGCTGTAAAAAATGGTTTGGTCTAATCAATTGTATAAATAATAATATAATAAATTGTTGTCAATCTTTTCTTTTGCAATCATGTTTTTACTGGTCTTCCTATAAGTCCCGTAGGTTGAATAGTAGAAAAATATATTAGCATTAATTCCACCTTTTGTACACTTATGTTTTATATTTGTGCAATAAAATAACAAATTATTTTAAATTGAATGTATAATGCACTACCACCATTTCACAAAGGCTTGGTCACTGAGAAGGCAAAGTAGCAAAAGGAACTCCTCAAGCATCTTTTCAACTTCTTTCTTATATCTAGAAAATTTTTAATTTTCCAACAGCCTTATCAGAGGTCTCAATAACTGAATATCGCTTCCCTTTGTTTAGAGTTTGAATTATTAACATTTACTATGGCTTCTTTTAATTATTGAAATTTATAAATTTCCTGGGTACGAGTGTGGTTGACACACGTAAATAATGTTTAATTAAGTCACGAATAAATGTAAATACCAGGAACTTTTCAGAAAATTACTTAAATGTACATTTTTACCTGATCGGACTGAAAACGCCCCCGTTAATCGATGCCACCACAAACTGCTCTCATTTCTTACAAATATGTAATATAGTTCTGATCTAAACAATTCCATTGTGATCAAGATTTATGAGTTACTCTTTTTATTTAATTCATTATTGTTGTTGTGGATTTTTTTTTACTCCGAGAATGGTTGATTGATGTTGATGTTCAAGAAAATTTGACGTTTGGACGGAAATCGGAAGGAAGAAATTTTATGACGCTGAGGTTGGCAACATAGAGAAAATAACACTAGTTGGCAACACTAAGGCCGCGTTCATGTTTCTCATAATGTCCTCCTTTGTTGTTAAAGCTATGTTTACACGCTTGACAACGAACGACTATGTGCGACTGCTTGGTTAAGCAAGGCAAGCGTAATCTCAAGTCAAGCAATCCTCATTGAGACCGCGCCCACGATGACGCGACGCCAGTGGGTGGTGCGGTGGCCAAACACAAAATTTGTACGTAACTCTCCGCCAAAACATCTAATCGCAAATACGTATATCCACGTGATGTAGATGTCTGGTAGACGGGCACCCTTATTCTGAAGGTACATGCTGTTTGAACGCAGTCAGAACTATACAGTTTTGTTTTACGCATACTATTTAAATGACGTTTATTCAAACTGAAAGTAATGAAAAAAAAAACAAAGAAAAGAAACCTAAAAATTTCTTTAACTAGTGTAATGTGTTTTATTTATAATTAACAGAAACTTAAGTAACTTATAAATAACCGAGAATAACTTACAATCTTATTGTATTAAAAAATATGATAGACGTATTGGAACGTAATGACGCCATACTTTTTTGTCGCTATGTTGGCTACGTCACACATACGTCATTTCCGGTCTCAGAAAATGCAGCTAATTATTCTGTTTTAGGGTGTTTTACAGTGAATTTTGTATAAAATGGATTGGCAATTAACGTGTCGTGTATGTCTAGAGACTGGTGATATGGTTTCACTCTTTGATTGGGACGAAAATAATGAACAACTGGCTGATAAGTACACTTATTGCTGCGGAGTTGAGGTACTGATACTGAAAAATTTTGCTATACAAAATGGTTGCGATGGCCACCCCATGTATTTTTCCTCAAAATGTTGCTATATTGTTTTATTTTAGGTGTTTTATTGAAATCAGACTATTTTAGCTGACATCCCAGAATTTCCAATGTTTTGAAAGGGCGAATCAAACAAATAATCTTATGATTGTTCAATTTTAGGTGTCCAAAACCGAGAGTTTACCGACGCTGATTTGTTTGAATTGTGTGGATCGACTTACATTTTCGTATCAATTCAAACAACAATGCCTATCTTCCAACGAGACACTCAAAGAGTGTCTGGATGAGTTCACCAGGACCTCGGCTGCCGTATCAGAAGGCAATAAATCGGCACAATGTATGTATCAGATAAATAAATCCTTTACAAACCATCTACATATCATTGTATAGTACAGCAACTCTTAACTACCCCTGTTGTTTCTATTTACATCGTAAATTCACTTATAAAATTTCACCCTGTACCAATGTAATGTCATGAAAAACCCTAAATAACAACATGAACAACAAACCCCATTTTCAATTTTCTAAAGCCACATCAAACTAAAACATAACCTAATTTACAGCATCAAACGAAACAGAAGTGATAACAATAAAACAAGAGAATGGAGTCCTCCTCCAGTACGAGCTGCCTGTGGAGCACGAGCCGTCGTGGACACGGACCATCACCAAGACCACCAGCAAGGCGGTCGTCACCAAGGCACCGGAGCCCAAGAAGAGGGGGCGCCCGCGGAAATATCCCAATGAACAGGGGGAAATTGGTACTTGTAATACAATAATAATATAACTTTATTGAAAACACAACATAATTTATGTTACAACTAAGAGTAAGCAGGCAGCTTTATCACCAAAAGCGCTCTCTTTCAGCCAACCTTTGGGTTAGTGAAAGACTTATGAACTTATTTATATTGGGTGAAATAGTTTTTGTTTGCATAAATGTTTCACCATTGTACAAATAGATCCAGTGCAGCAGTGCTGTATGACATTTATTTATTTATTCTTTTATTGCACAATATGTATATGTCGCAGGCATCTGGTTTAATCTTCTGTTTGATTGAACCGCTAGCCCGTTCATTGGATGACGCTGCTTAGTTGTATGACTAGACCGAACGTTGATTGCACAAGCGTCACAAAACGTCCAACTAGTTAGCTGACTTAAAATCAGTCAGGTGGTGAACAAAACAAATATGGCGTCTAACAGCTAACAGCTGACACAAAAAGCACCTATATTGTTAGTTTTTTGCAAATAAATTAGCTTTAAAGTGCGTTATTTGTGTTAAAATAGTGTGACAACATGGATTTACCTATTATTACGCCGCGGGCGGATAGTTTCAAAGAAAAAAATGTGGCGTAACTGGATAATTATAAACAACAATATAAAGGTACATTTATTGTTATTGTTTAGTTAATTTGTGAGATAAGAGCTTTGTAACATAGTCTTGTCTGGTCATGTTCACCCTAACCAGACATTAAAGGCAAAGTTGCTATACTATATCCCATTCAACGACTCCGCTGAATGACGTTCAGTCAAGACGTCGAACGTTGCAATCAACGACTTGACGAGTTGTCCTTTAGTCATACAACTGAATAGCGCCATCCAATGAACGGGCTAGTGGTTCAATCAAACAGGAGATTAAACCAGATGCCTGCGACATATACAGAAGTAATTACTGTACAATCAGGTGGACTTAATGCTAAAAGCATGGACATGTTCCTTAGCGATATATGTAGATGGAAATTATAGTCTGGTACATACTATGTAGTCAGCAACTGACTGCTGGAGGCATATCCTTTTACTATAGTGGCAAGCCTTACTCAAAATCTACTATTTTTCACCAATACACTAACCCTTAAATTGATAGACCATATTGTAAATTTAAAACAATGTTATAATTTTTGGAATTTGTATATCACCCCATCAGTTCTAAACCTATTTTAAGGTGTCTAAAATTCAGGGGTAAGAGAATGTTGAACCCCAATTACAAAATTATAAGTCCTTTGGTGGGACATATTTTTGGTAGAATATAAACCACACAAAAATGTCTACTACTTTCAGATCTATCACCATACACTCGCAAAAAGCCAAAACCGGTGAAGAAAGAGCAACCGTCACTGACATCACTGTTGAACTTTGACCCCAATGACATAAAGAAGGAATCTGAGGATAACCCAGAGGATGAAGACACTTTTGCTGACAATGGTAAAGCAAAGTATATTTTATTCTATTCTATTGTAGGACTGGTAATGCTTTGGAGGCTCAATATCAATCTTCCTTTTCAGATGGTAAATATAATGATGATAAATTATTTATTGTACATAAAACAAATAATAAGTACAAAGGCGAACTTAAGTAGCATTCTCTACCAGTTCACCTAATATTATAATCTTTACATCTTTCAATTAATCTTGTGTACTTGACAAACAAGTTATATTTTTTCTTCCACTACAGACTACCCTGATGACGACCCAGACTTCGAGGCGGACGAACAGCCGTCCGAAGAGGAAGTGATCCAAGAAGAACCTGTTGTAAGTAGACATAGATATTAATTACCAACTAATTTTCATAAAGAAAATCATGTCATATGTTCACAGTAAAATGTTGAATTTGTAAATTACAAATTCAACATTTTACGGTGAACATGACATGATTTTCCCTTTCGTAAATGACTTTGCAGTACAATTCCAACCATAGAATAACAAGTACAGTAGTACTAGTACTCGTTATTCTATGCTTCCAAATCTTCTAAGTGACAAAAAAATACAGGGTGACTGCATATTCACTTTTACATAATATGTAAATACATAGCTATCATTGCCATCAATCAACATCACTATAAATACATCCTAACTCACTCCAATCCACAATAGACCTTTTAGACCACAATGGCAATGGGCACTGGTTGCCCTCCTCCTCCAATAACTATTAACTCTCATTCAACAATCATTGCAGAAGCGCAAACGCGGTCGTCCCCGCAAGACCGACCCCCCGAGACCTCCCAAGGTAACGAAGGAAGTGGAGCAGGACACGGGTGAAGACGTGCTGCTGAAGGAGACCATCATGGCCTTCTCCGAGCCCATCCCAGACCACATACTGAACCCCAAGCCGAAGGAAAAGAAGAAGTATAAGTACGAGAAGAAGAAGTATAGCTATGAGAAGACGTGAGTTTGCCTTCTAATTATTTGTTTTTGTGTGAATATGTGACGCAATGTAGAGTGTGTATAACGAAATAACATAATCAATATTTAATCATAATTATGTTAAATGACGAGAATGGAAGTTCTTATTTTTTGCATACTTAAATATATTTAGTAGTGTAGAGACTTATGTGTATTAGGGTTACATTCTATTCAACATTTCCCTAATATCCAGTTGAGAAAACATTAACTTTTTGTACTAATAACATATTATATTTATATTGAATAGCACTGCAGCTAATACTTGAACCATGAAAAATACCACCTTTCAATAGTAATAAGTAATAATAATAAATCATTGTTTCAGACATACTTGCGAAACGTGTGGTTCCTCGTTCACGTCCAACGCGTCTTTACAAGCGCACATCCGCCGCCATCTTGGCATTAAGCCGTTTGTTTGCAGGTAATTTTTTATTATTATCCTGTGGCGAATGTTTCGATCTAAATATAAGGCAGGTTCTCATACTGCTAGCCTTCACGCTACATCTTGTGTGACTGTGTGTCCGAACGTTTCTTGTACTTAAGTATGTAAAGAAAACATGCTGTAAAACGCATTTACGTGCGTTTATTCGTTTTCACAACTCACGCAACGATATGCAGGGCAGTGTGAGAACCATCTTAATTTATAAGTGTAAGCCGCGCCGATAAAGAAACGAATCCAAAATGCGGCTCCAAATATTTACTCGCACACCCTTTAATATGGCAACCCTGAGCAGACTGCCCGAACCTCCACGGTGATTGGGGCCATCATTTTTTATTCGTTTCTCGACTTTAATATTTTAATGCTTTTTGTTATGTACTTATTGTGTAAAACGTGGGTGCGGGTGAAAATCATTCTGCGTTGAAAAATCATAATACCTATATTCAAATACATATAAAATTAAAGATTTGTACATATTATTATCGCTTGCTGGACGCTCGGAATCTATTTTTTATACGAAATTGTTTGCCACGATAGCAAGTTCCGAACAGCCTTCTTTTTACAAACAGCTGATAATTATGTAAAAAGGGCGATAATTATGTACAAATCCAATAACCCGCTCCCACTAAGACGAACGGGTCCTCCGCATACGCTGATTTAAACCTTATCGTATCAATATTTAAAACTCAGAATCGCATAGCGCACCCGCACCCGCGTAACTAAATAAAACTATTTTAAATATTTGTGACACCATAAACTTATACACATAAAGCCATGTAATGACATTATTACAATCTCCAGGCCTATTTTCTAGTCTAAAAGCCCAGTTATCTAAAAAGCATCAACCCATGGTGTCTCATAATCAAAACAATTAAATTCTTCAACAACAGTCTAATCGAATCTTTGGAATACATTTTGCATTTAACGTTTTTCATACAGTGTACCACCACGGTCTATTTACGACTCTGTTGGTTCCCATATAACCATAATGCTCTGAAACTACTATTCAATTCAAGTCTAAAAAGCATCATTTTAAGATCCAATTGTGGCGGCCGTATGAAAAGCGTACCACCAAAATGCATTTCCCCGATTCGGCAGACTAAAAAGCCTATAAAAAACCTCAATTTCCTAGCGTTTGCGGGTACGCGTGCGTTCTGAACATGGAGTTGCGGCGGCACATGATCCGGCACACCGGCGTGCGCCCCTACAAGTGTCGCATCTGCGACCGCCGGTTCGGGGACTTTGGTAGCCGGCAGAAGCACGAGAGGCGAGTTATGAGTTTGAAGTTTGCGGGTTTTGGGGTTTTTGGGCTTGGAGTTTGGCTTGAGTTGGAAGTGTGAGATGGCTTAAAGATAAGCGTAGCTTGGACATAAAAACCTGAAACTTCCAGCCTGAAAACCTTAAAAACGCAGTGCAATCATTGCTACAAAAAAAACTGAAAAAAAACTTTCACGAAACAGCGTATGCGGGTATAAAAGAGGGCCGTCCGTCAAGCGTTGCGTTGTTCATAAGGTGCGATATGTCACGAAGGCGGTACGGTTTTGGATTAGGTAGCAAGCTTGTCAAATGTGTTTTAAAATTTGCAAGCCGTCGATGTAGTTATGGTCTAATTTGTTTTTTTTTTGTCTATTGTGCGCTTGGCATTCAAACTGGCCCTTAAACTTTCGAAAGATTAATCCTTCTACATCAGCTAAACAATCTACCTTTCCAAAACCGTACTGCCGCATCCACAATCCCCAACCACAAGTAACAACCCCCGTGCCTTCTCGAAGCATCTGCGGCTACTCGTGTGTGCTGAAGGAGGCTCTGAGAAGACACATGCTGGTCCATACGGGAGAGAAGCCGTACAAGTGTCGCATTTGCGATAGACGCTTCGGGGACTTCGGCACTAGGCAGAAACACGAGAGGTATGGGCTGTCTCTTTCAATCTTAAGGGACAGGGATAAAATAAAAGAGCTATAAGCTGTCTCTTTCACGACTAGCCCGTAGACACACGTGCAAGAGGCCCTCTGCGATAGACGCTTCGGAGAATTAGGCACACAACACGGTAGGTATTGTATAGTGGTTCTTTCACTTATAACTTATATCATAAAATCCTGGAACCATGATTAGCAGTATCGTTGCAAGCGTGCGTTTAAGTAACAGGTGAGTTTAAAGCTGTTTTTAATATTCTTGATATCAAAATAAATTAAATATCATCATCATTGTTTTTACTCTATAAATGATTTCCTCATAGGTTATTGTTTGGAAAACATAACAGTAAATGCCCAGAATAGAATAGAATGCCCAGGGTGCGCCAGACGTATATAAGGTACAGTTGATATTACCTTGAGGCTCAATACTCAATACTCACACTTATTGCATCCATAAGTTTTACAGGTGTTCAATACATACAGGCTCCTTTCATATACTTTCTTTAATCTATCGAACACACGCTTTAACTTGTCAGGTTACACATGGGAGTGCGTCCCTACCAGTGCTCGGTTTGCGGCAAGGCCTTCACGTACTCGTATGTGCTCGCCAACCACATGCTCACTCATACGGGGGAGAAGAAATACTCGTAAGTACTCATTATTTATAATTTATCACGCCATCAAATATCAATACTAATCAACAATAAGTACAGCTGTAATTTATTGGCAATCAAAAAGGAAACGATGAAGATACAGATCCACATATGTAAACCAATGTATTGGCATCGGCCATGATTATCAGCCTCTAATCATCCACTGTTGGACATAGTTTTACACTTTAGTTTCATTGTTATAGGCCTCTCTGGGTTGAAGCGAGCATGATTTGTGACCCCATTAACTTTCTTTTCGTTTCTTCAGCCGGACGAACATTTATTTATAGGTACATTTTAAGTATAAAAACATTTTTTTTCGAATTTGAATAAAACCTAGCACGAAATGGCATGTGATCATCCCCTTTTGTCTTACACACATATTTTTGTTTTGTTCCATTAGTCATAGAGCAATCAACTGATCACTAAACTAATAATTTCCCTCACCCAGCTGCGGTCCGTGCAACAAGAAGTTCACGAAGGCGCACCACCTCAAGTACCACAACAAGGTGCACCACAAGGAGTTATACTTGCAGCAGCAGCTTGAACAAGAGGCTAAGAAGGTAAATTTCATTTAATTATTATTATTACCTATTTTTACGCGCAGTTCATAGATAATGTTACTCCGAGTGATCTGAGCCATATTGTATCAAACCGGCTTAGCCGTTCAAAAGTTATGCTGCTTTTATTGTTGAATGTCGGGGTTAGGTTATGTAAAGGTGCGTCCATATATAGCGAATCAAGTACCACAACAAGGTGCACCACAAGGTGTACCTGCAGCAGCAGCTCGAGCAGGAGGCTAAGAAGGTGAAACTCATTTAATGATTACAATATTATCCATACTTAGGGCCCTATCACACTAGCGTATTGCGAGAGTTTTCAATGCGGAGCGGTCGCGCAACCAATACGCAGCAAATTCGTTGCGAATGCGGATTTTGTACTGTCGTGTATGAACATTCAGTGCGTTACGAGACATTAATGTGAGAATACGTATGTGTCATCATAATCAGGAGATTCGGATACAATCACGCAACGCGTCCACAACGTCTTCGCTGTGCAGCCGCAGCGTTTTTGTTTCGCATTTGTTGTACTTCCGCTTCTTTTCGGATCCGCTCGCAATTCGCTAGTGTAATAAGGATTTAAAAATAAAAATTTGTTCAAATAATTTAAATAGCAAAGCTGAACCAAAACCATAGGCTAATGTTGCGGGCGGATTTTGCGAGAAGCCGTAGATATTCAAGACCACAAAACTAAAATTTATTTCCACTCCCAGGTGCGTCTTCAAATCAACGTGAGCGGTCTGTCGGGCGTGCTCAACGGACCCGTCGTGGACGGGAAGCTGCAACTCGTGCAGATGAGCGAAGGTCGGTCCAGCTGATGTGTGTTTAGCGTTACAAGAGTGCAAAAGTTTAGTGTAAGCTAGACGTAGGTTGGATTTATAATGAAAACATCCATATTTTTTTGGGCTCCATGTTTTCAAAAACTAGCGGTCTTATTCATAAAAAGTTACGGGAGACCTATAGGCCTGCTATAAGCAAATGTCAAAAAAACTTTATTCATAAACGATCAATAGCGCTAAAGAACTCTCCAACTGATTCGTAAAACCTTGATATGCTAAAGTAGGCTGGACCCTACTATACACCTTCCGTAAGCCTCCTATTGTACAAAAACATGGCGGCCGGTCAACAGCTGTTCTGCTTTATTGACGATTTGACATTTGTTGTGAGTTAATATTTGCTGAAAATAAGTTGCCATGGTAACGTAAAAATTTTTTTTTTTTTTTTGTGGGTTTTGGCTTGGCCACTGCGCCTTTAAGCCAACGTAAACTTTTTTAAGTGCCGCGCCGTGGCTAACATAGATAATAGAGATTGATAAATGAATGAAAGTTTTCGCTATTTTTGTTTATGGTTTCGTCAGACCGGCAACTTAATAGGGTAAATGTCAAAATGTTTGGTCTGTGTAATCTATTAGCATCACTATAGTTATTGAAGGTTTACGGAACGATTATGAATAGAGATTTTTAAGAAACGTCAAATAGGCTTAGAGTGTTCCGTAGTTAATGAGCTCAGTAAACGTACTTTAAGGTTTTTTTATGAATAAGACCGTAGGTTTATAAATAAAATGTAAGCTACTGGTTGTACATCACAGTGAATCAAATCTCATCGACATTATCTTCAGCCCGTAATCGTCCGCTGCTGGACATAGGCCTCTGAAGGGGCGCCACAACACTCTGTCCTTGGCCTTCCTCATCCAGCCACTACCTGCCACCTTCGTCTTTGGCCCAGCAGATTTCGAGTACTGTTTTCAATGGATTCCTGAACTTCAGGCCCCTGTTGTTAATAGCATAGTCTGGAAATAAAATGATTTATAATAACAATAATAAAAACAAAGAAACCTGACCCACTCTTAAAATGTGACCGCTAAGAGATCACATATCTCTGCCACCAACACTACATAAGCCTTCAATCCTAACCCATACCATCTTCCGTCCTCAGACGTGGACGAGTCGCAGATGCAGGTGGTGGAGGTGGACCAGGAGGATGACGAGGCGCACGAGACGGACCGCGCCGTCGCCGACATGCAGGCGAGTTCACTATTACATTCTAAAGAAATGTCGTAAAATTACACTGCCCGACAATGAAAAAGTTCCACTCACAAAATGCCAATAACAAACGACCCCAATTTTATCAAAGATTTAATTTAAAATTGGAACAAAATATAACTGATTTTAGTTGGTAATATCCCGATGCTCTGTTAAATGTACTTCAATGTTGCAGAAGACAGCATTAAGCTAGCCTTTTCCGTTTAGAAGTAATTTGGTGCTTTTCTCAGTGGAACCTTTTCATTGCCCGTGAGTGTAGTTTTATAGGAGAAGAAACACACATTGTTTTGATATGTGTGTGTCTTTAAAGAAACAGTAGGCATAAGTGGGTTAAAGGTTCATATCTTTTTTTGTAATTAATATGTGACAAAAGAAAAACATACGTACTAAGCTACGGTCACGATAGATTAAATATAAAAAACTTATTTAATTGCTCTAGTGGCATTATCCAGGGAGGAAACAGGGGACTACGTTTGTACGAAGAAACTGTCGTTTGCATTCCTCTTAAGGTCACACATAATCGTAACGTAAACGGAACGGCGCGGCGGCGTTCGCGAGATAATCATGAGGCGAGGCGATTACGTTACGATTCTCATTAGTTGCGCGTCGCAGTAGGGAGTTTCATATGAGGAATACTTTAACGACGGTTACGATCCCTTTCCGTGTTTGCTGTAACTTTAATGTTATCATTCCCCGCTGCACGGGTCCATTATCGATGGAGATAAAATATAGTTGCGATAAGTACGGAACTGGGGTTTGCGGTGTGTTTATATGAGCTAAATTGACGTTGAGTAACGAGGATGATTTACCGCTACGACAGATGATAGAACTGGGGCCAGGGCTTCCGTGGGATTTCCGGGATAAAAACTTATAACATTCAGGGGTATTGTGGTATTGTAACAATGGAAAAAAATAACTTTCTAGTATTTTATTGTTATAGGCTGAATTTTATTTTTGTTTGTTTATTTCAGGTGGTAATGGAAACAGACTACTGCGTCGAAGAAGATAGCAAATAAAGCAATATCCGCATAATGTTACTATTTAATTAAATAGACTTACTTTTGAAAATCATTTACCGAATCGGTAGGTAAGGTATCACTTCTGTTAAATTAATTTAACACAAAAACTTTATCATTCATATTTTGCCTTTGCGTACATATTTGTATGAAATCGTTAATATGATCTCGTTATAAGATTTAGGACGCTACCCTCAACACAACTGAGGTTGCTAAGACTTATCACTAAAATTACTATTTAGGTTTTGCAAGTCCACAAAAATCGTTAATTTATTTTGATTGTTTAGAATCTAAACGATCTATTATAAATTATTATAGATACATAGTTAATGATTCAAAAGTTATGTTTGAACTGTTTTTATGTAATAATTGCGGTGCAGAATCTTGTTCTACTTATTAAAATAAATGTTATTTTACGGTAATATGAAATTAAAGTCGTAACACTGTTTAATATATTTTTTAAACTACATCTAAATATCGTACTGAAATATGGCAAAATGCATTTTAGAATAGTCCTAATTTTAGGTTCGCTTAGTTTAGTAAGTTATTTTTAAATAAACATAATAATCATGGATATGTACCATATATGTACTTATGGTTTTAATTTAATCCTTTCCTTCAGTCAAATTAATATGAACGCAGAAACCACCATGGCAGCATCAAAAGATAAAACAGGACCCTATAATAATTACGCTTTTAGGTAATATTATTTAATTTCAAACTAATCACTTCCTTATTTGATGTCAACATAAGTTCTTGCATACAACCCCAGCATGGTTAGTTCATAGAACACGACGGAGCTAAGGCTGAGGGAAGGGCCCCATTGTTGCGTTGCGTCGCCGCGCTGCGTTGTTTCCTTATATTTTTCAGGATCCACTGTATGGAAAACCACTCACCGCAGCAATGGGGCCTAGGCCTACCCAGGCTACGGTGGCCATAGCCACAGATACTTACACGTAGTCTTACAACACGTCAGTAGAAATATTTCA
This sequence comes from Plutella xylostella, assembly GCF_932276165.1. Classification (NCBI taxonomy): domain Eukaryota; kingdom Metazoa; phylum Arthropoda; class Insecta; order Lepidoptera; family Plutellidae; genus Plutella; species Plutella xylostella. The sequence continues at coordinate 4,727,508 of NC_064006.1, read as the reverse complement.
CTAAGCGGAGTAATATAGTTGTGAAGGCAGCGTTTGTTTTTAAATTGCCTCGATCAAAATGTATCTATCACCTACCCTATACATACCTACCTACAGATAGCCACTTAACAAAGCAAGACTGGAGGGACGTCGCCTAACTAAACTTATTTACACAAAAAATACGGGATGCAGAGGATTTAAAAGTTGTACCACCCTTCTAAGTAGGCTCCCACTTTTCCTTTTTGTCCTTAATGTAAAAAAAAGAAAACGCCAAAAGTTTCGGGTAGCTGCGATTTTTCCACCCCTAATGCGCTTATTACGAGACGGAAAAAATGTCCTTCTCAAACTTTTGGCGCGAATTTAAATGGAGGTTATTTTGTTTATTTTATTTAAACTAGAAAAATCTGCTTTACTGGATGGACTGCTGGTACTGACTGAACATGTTTTTCAGATCCCATTGTCCATTTTACAAAATACCTATGTCTCTCCTGTTTGAATGAGGTAGGCTTTTACCATAGAATTACAAGTACAATGGTTTTTACCTACCGAGGTTTGTGTCCTATCATAATTTAGAAGAATTTTGGATGGTTAGGTAGGTAGGTAGTAGTAGGTAGGTATAGTCATTTCAGTTCGGATAAATACCTTCATATTTGCTATCCACATAATGCTTACGGTTATGTACTGAACTAAAACTTGTCCACTGAAAACATATTTAAGACGTAATCGCAACGAAATTCCTAAATTGAATCCAAAATAAACAGTTGGAGAACCAAACGGAAATCTTGAACGCAGTTAAAAACAGTATCATTCTCATAATATCGCGACGGAGGCGGCGGCGGCGGCGGCGGCAGGGAGCGCGCGGGAAGCACTCAGATTTGCATTTTTATTTTATTTACATCTCGCCAGTGTATATCATTAAACTTAAACGACTTAAATAGAAATGGAACTCGCAGGCTGAACGGCTTTGCGTGTAGGTATTGTTTTGTAGGGGTTGCTTCCTACTTACTTAGATAGGTAGAGGTACACCTACTAACTACTATCATTATGTACAGTTCATCAATAGTCATAAAAATAGTGCGGTTTTAAAATATCGTTGGTTTTGCAAAAACTTTATAAATGTTACTGTCTGTTATTTGCACTTAAGTTAATTACGAGGGTGCTCCTAATATGTGGCATATGTGCTGAATATGTTGATTGCAATAGTGCAACGCCAGAGATAATTATTGCAACATATATGAAACATAAAGATTTTTTTTAATCTAAAATATTGAGCCATCACTGAAAATTACAACACTTAAGGTCACACTAAGGCAGGTGGTAATCTTTTTGCAAAGGGTGAAAATTAACAAGGCATAAAAATTCAAACGGCTTACAATTTGAGTGTTTCAGCTAATTATTGTGAGACACTGAAAAATTATATAAAGGATTTAATCCCTTTCTGTAAAAAGAAACTGGTATTAATTACCTATAGCCAGTATGTATAGTTAGGTATAGATAGTTAAAGATCGTACTATTTAGGTTTAAAGTAAGTAGCTTGTTTCATTTACTTACAGGATATCTGCCTACAGATTTTTTCTTCGTACTTTTAAAACTGCTCATAAACACAGTAAGTGTAAGTATAAGTATTTATAATATGATGATATGCTATTATTAATTTATTAACTATACATGCGATAGGGAAGTATAAAAACGTCGTAGACATCGTTTATCGCTCGAGTTAGATCGATTACGTTCCCGTCACGGTTCAGTTAGACGAGGAGTTACTACGGGTTTTAGATGAAATATGGGTCTTTTATATCTCTATCTTATTCCAAATTATAATAATTAGGTTATTAGAGGTTTTATTCTTTGTACCTCGCCGTAGTATTTGTAGGGAGAAATCATACAGTTATTATTATAGGTGAAATATTGAAGGGCGCTGAAGTTAAGCGTCCCTGATGCGAGGTTAGATGATGAATTATTAAATTTAATTAAATGAGCTTCTATTTATAAATACATTACATGGCCGCCATCGTTTCGCCTTGATTCGATTGAGCCAACGGATGTTTTTTCTACAACTACACTTGCACGATATCGTCGGACTGATAGTTTGGTGCAAATTGTCATAACGAAACATTGTTAAAGGATTCAGGACTAGTGATTGTCTGAAACTATTTGCTCTTACATTGCTTACAGTTTTGAAATATGTTTCAGTAGCTATACTATCGTCCAAACTCGCGTGAAACTCAATAGCTCCAACTCCAACTAACAATTAGCAGCGGTGGTAGTAGGGGCCCTGCCGGCGTAGCAAGTGGCGCGTAAAATGAGTCGCTCACAAAGACGCCTCGCCCGGCGTCGTCGCCCGTGTCGCCAGATTACTGCAGGCTCCTAGATTGAAGGGGTATCTAATCTGTTGTGTGGTAAAAAGGTAGCTACGTAACTATGGGTATTTGTTATGTCGAAGAACCATTGTGAGGTTAACAAGCAATAACGGTTACACAATTAAACCATTTATTATTATTTGTTTAATAAAATTGAAACAAAGTTTTTACACAGCAATTCGAGTGTCTGTAGAGCGAAGGCCTACGCAGCTTGCTACGCGGTGGCTACGCCGCGCCGTAGCAGGCGTAGGCATAGCGTAGGCCTTAGGTAAGTAATATTTTTTGCGATAACTGCGATAAAAACTACTTTACTGTTTTATACCAATACATTCTTTGCCTGAAGTATACCTAAACTTTCACAAGTTTTAAGGTCAAAGAGGGAACAAGGAACTGTAGGGTAAGTAATAAATGCTTATAAAATAACAGAAAAAACCACATAGTTTTTCGATTATAGAAACACACTATTCCACAGTCACATCTGTGCTCAGCAAACACACAGATTGTCAGTCAACTACTGTTCAATTTGGATATTTGTTTTTCTTTTCGAGCGTTTGTTTTAGCCGGGGGCTATTTAATTGTATTAGCAAACATTTAGATGTGTCAATAGGGATTTATTTGTTTTGTTAATTAAATAACTGCTCTAATTTTGAAGTTAACTATGTATACCTACCTCTACCAACTTACTTAAGTAATAAAGGTCTCTTGCTTTTCCTTTCATACTAAGGTAAAAGGTAGCTTATTGGTTTGTGAACTTAAAATGCCTGTAGTTTAAAATTCGGTTGGTTTTGATGTTTTTAAAATTACCTGGGCAGTTCATATACTTGATACACTTGAAGCTATTTGATACTGAAAATTGTAATTAATATCTTATGTACGTACATAAATACCTACATATCCCTATAACATAACCTACATTCCAATTCATTCATTAATGAAGCAATTACTAATCCGACAGCTCGCATAGAAATATAGAAATTAATCAATTTATCTAACTCCGACACAAATGCGAGCAGATTGCCGCAAAATTATTCACAAAGCACCCTCCATCAGGACTCGATGATATTGTATGAGGTGATCGCATACGAATGTGAATTTAATGGATCCTCGCTACTTACCCCATCGTATGATCCAGCGACCGAAGCGTGTAGGTAACAAGACCTATTATTCCCCACCATAATAGAACGCCTGTTACGTCGTTGTGGCCCGCAATAGTTGCAACCCCAATCTAAATTAAAATCTAAAACCTTGTAAACAAGACAAGTGCTCACTTTTTCGGGGATTTTAACCCTCGGAATTAACGAGTGATGATAAAAGGGGCCGCGCGGTTTGCCTCCGTAGCTTCGCGTGCTACTGTTTAGCTGCTGTTTTAGTTTCAGTTCATACTTTTTATCAAAGTACCCACGTTTGGTAGGTGTACAGAATATTTTTTTAGTAGGTACTTATGTAGGTAGGTAGGTACTTAATTATGTACTTACTATATACTGTCTAGCATATTATGTCCCTTTCAATAACCAAAACAGTCACGTCATAACAAAAAAGTATAATCACAACCATGATTTCCGCACCATAAAAACCACAAACAACATTTTTATCAATCCTCATGTCTAGCACAGAACGGCGCAATCCTAGGTTCGAGAACCTTGTGACCGCAAGATGGCGTCACGGGGCTACAAGATGGCCGCCGCTCACTACAAGATGGCGGCTGTCGGCGTCGCTGCGCGCACCATGACGTCGGCTGGTCCGCCCGCCCTCGCTGGTATTCCGCCAGGTTTGTCGCCAGCTCTGCTGCCGCCTTGTTGTACATCTCTTTGCCTCGGTTTACCTGGAGGATGTGTTGATGGTTTTGGTACAATGGTTAAAGGGATCACTGGAGTAAGGAGATAGATTAGGGGAGGCTGGAACCGGCAGGCCTATAAAAGAGTTATTTGGTCTATCTGCTAATCACTTAATGAAAGGTACAGATTAGCCGTGAGGACAGCTGATAAGCCAGCTGAGATCCATTTTAAAGCTCATGTTGCTCAGATATTTGACTGGTGGTGATGGCGGTGATCTGTACAGGATCGTCTGGTATATCAAAGGGTAGCAAATGGTGTATCGCCAAAACCGGAATATGATAAATAAAAAAAAACGTAAGTACGTGTACCGACCTCTTGTCTAATCTGTGCTCTCCGCCGCGTCACCCACTCGATCTGTTCCTGCAGCCTGTGACATTCCTGTTCGTTGGAGACCAGGTCACACCGCAGAGACCCCATGATCTCCTGGTACTTTGACCGCACATTTTGGTCTATAGCCTGAAGGTTCTCTATCTCGCATTGCGTCTGATGAATCTTGTATTTTGATATGCGGAGACGGCCTTCCTGAAATTATGGCATCACAAAGTCGATTACGATTGAACTTAAAATGCTAATTGTGTCCCTTTTTCTTACATTGATTTCTATCTAGGTAAATGTCGTTGAGTTGAGTGAGTGAACGTTGAGTGTCGTATTCAGATGACAACAACCACTTACTAGACTGAAGTCAAATAGAATTACCTATATAAAACATGAAACCCAACATCACCCTCAGTAACACTAAGAACAATAATACAAATTTCTCCAACCTTCTCAGCCAGTTTCTTCGCCAGAACGTCCAGATGCTCATCAAGGCTGTCCTTCTCTTCCACCTCTATGGACTGCAGCACGTTGTTGTGTGGACAGAGGCGATGGACCAGCCGCACGGGGTCCGGGGAGCAGGCGGGGGCCAGGGACTTACAGCTGGCCTTCTTGCCGATGTTGCAGGCGCGGCGCTACACGGGTTAAAGGATATTATGCCTATTGAATACTTGCAACGCTTTAGTACATCATTATGCAAGAAGAAAAGGTTTTTTGGTGACACGGATGTATGAAAAGTCAATCTCTTTTTTCTTCTTAGTTTGTCGGTGTGACAAACACTTGTTGCAAAGGTGAGAGGATGCCAGTCAGTGCTGAATGGAAATCAGGCTCGCTTGTTGACTTATAATCATGAGGTAGCACCGAAGTAGGTGCAAATACCTACTGCTTTTGTTTGTGTAAGGGTTAGATCACTAATCAAGGTGCCAACTGTGTTATGAATAACATAAGTGCCAAAGGTCAAGGCTATAAAAACAACAGGAAATGTAAGAGCATACCCTCAGTTTCCATCTCAGAAGTACCAGCAGCACCACGCATGTTAATCCTATTACTATTGAAGCAACCGTCAGAGTGTGCATGATAAAGCATTCTATTCTACATAAAAATCACCGCTACGGTGTTAAAAAATCCATATTTTTTGCATGTTAATGTGGTTAATGTTTTGTATTCAAGAACTGATGGGTGACAGGTGCCATTAATTTGATGTTTTGGATTTAGAATAATTTTCATAGCGATTAGAAAGAGGATAATGACAATGATTATGGCAAAAGTAGATTCCTGTAGTGGAATGGTTCGTGTAAATCGATCATAACCTTAACTTATGCAGTCATCCCCCTTCTTCCTTGCCTGGTTACAGCCACAGCTTATTCACCCAGAATCTTCAATCATGTTTACCCGTTAAGGTTCCACGCTGAACTAGGTAGGTGCCTGTAAGAAAGTAGGTACCTCTACCTGACTAAGCGACATGCAAGACAATAGGAGTAGAAATGAAATATCCATTCTGCGTGCTTAATTAATGGATTCCAGTGATCTATCAGCATTCTGGCGGTCGGCTCAGGTGTCTGTGGCCATGTGAGATGAGATTTGACCCCTCACGTGGATACGTTTAGTAACACGGCTGCGGTACTATGGACATTTAAGTTAAAATTCATGTTGGCTACTCGTCCAACAAGCGTTTGTGTTGGAAAAAAAATCTGCACTTCCAGAAAAGCTATTACTTTATGGTTTTAACTGGTATTTAAACGTAACTACACATATAAAACATTATTTTATGATTATTGGGCCAATTTATTAGTAATTTATGTAACATCTGTTCTTATTTATGTACAAATAAATAATATCCTTTCTATTTAAACAGCGCTAAAAATATATTTATTTTATTTTACATGTCATTATGTGTTTAGTTTTTCTGGTAAGTTTATACATATTGGAATTCCCAGGGGAAAAAATAGACTATGATTTTAACCTGAACTACGAACTTATGCTACTGTCAGTCTGTCACTCATGCACTAAATAAACGTCAATTACAAATATTCGTGCGCAAGTCGGTAGTGCCGCAGCGATCGACTCCGCCTGCTAGAATAATTGAAAGGGGCCGGCGGCCTAATTGATTGTTTCTGGCTGACTGATTGATATGACGCTGCGATTACCCGATCCCGGGTGATTATATACCCACTACCCGGGGCTGAGAGGAATTATTTCACTTGTTAAACTGTGATATTGGCGTAGGATCTAGCCTACCTGTAAGGCCTTCAAAAAGGTGTAGAGTTAGTAGGTAATTTAAGTGTTGGCTTTAAAAGTCATGTTTCCAGGGCCGTTAAACTTAATATAGAAAAAGCCATTTAGAATAAATTAAATTTTGAAGAGAATTTTGTATTAACTATTTTGAAGGATTCATTAATCACGAGCTTACATTACGAGCTTACGAGTATTGATATGGTATAATGGTAGGGTTCGTCAATAAACTAATTGTTTCATTTTATAATAAAATTTAACAGCCTTTTGTTAGTAAGTTTAAGTTATAATTTGAAATGATAAAATTAAATATAATACACCTAATTATAATTATTACAACTCAGACACATATTTATGAAAGCGATAACCGGCACATTTGAATTAAACGCTGCGTTCCAAAATCACTTGCAAGCGGTTAAGGCGTTCCATTTCACTTCCTTTCTGATCAAAGGAGGCCGTCGCACTAATATGAACAGAGTTACAGCATACGGAAGTTATATCAACGTTAACTAATAAGAACTTTACGTAAGTAATAATAGACTTTAAATTAGTGTGTGTTTTATGGCTAAGTGAATGTATTTTTGTAGAGCCATTAATTAGGTGGGATAGTTGGATGCGGTAGGAATGTTTTATGGCATGGTCATGGCCCACTAGCGCCGCTAAGTGTGAAGTAAAAAGAATAAAAAGTTAAAAAAACTAACTCTTATCCAAATTATATTTAGTCTGCTGTATTTTAGGGAATAGAAAAATGGCATACTTGCACGTATTTTTTTACTTTTTAAATTAGCTAACTATATTCATATTAATAACATACAATACCCAAGTACAAATATCTGCCCAGCCCTGCCGGGAATCGAACCCGGGACCTTCGACATGGCAGTCAGGGTCACTATAACTATAGAATAACGAGATGCTATAACCACTATACCATTCGGTTGTCATTATGCATTTCCTGTATGAAATGTTTAATTTGCCATGTCTAAAACGTTATAATGGTATACTCTACCACAGATTTCTTACTTTTTCAGTCGTTCCGGTACATGAAAAAGCCGACTCCCGCGCCGCACGTTTTTTTTATTAATCATAATTTGTTCCTAATTATGTCACTAGGTGGCGTGGCGGCGCTTTGAAGATGGCGTGAGACATTCGGGAGCCGAAACGCCTACCGCAAATTACGGTAAAAAAGGTTTTTTGCGTAGATATTTTGGGTAGACCTCACCTCGCTTATGAATTAGGTGTGAATTAAACAGTTTTGTACATAAAACATAAAAAAATAAGAAGGCTACCGCATTTTCAAAAGTCCTGGAACAACTGACGAGTATAAAATTTATTTCGAAATGGAGTAAATAAAATAAATAATTTCTACTTACTACTATCACACTACAACTTCTACTACCCAAATCAAAATTTATGTACAGTCTTAAAAAACATGGATTTATGTAGGTATACCTATGTATGTAGACACCTTATTGTAACTTGTGTAAATGTCTCCCAACAAAGGAGAATAAGCTCCTGCATTATTAAAGTGTGATTCTCCCCAACTTGATATGAAATCGATGAGTAATCTTTCAGCGAATGCTTTCAAAAAGTCTTCAGTCGTGAATGCGAATATACCAAGGAGGGATATTGGATAAGGCACATTAGATTTGTATCATAGCTGCCTGCGTATATGAATAATAATAATAATAATTTTCCAGGGTAGTTTTATAGAGATGTGCAAGCTGCAAGCTGAAGTGACAATGGGCCTTTAGTAACCACGAAAGTAGTCGGCATGTGGCTGGAAGAGGAATGTTGAGGGCAGAGTTTTGTGGCCCTCCTTGGGAGTGGCCTATGTCCAGCAGTGGACGTTTACGGGATGATGTTAATGATGGCAGGCTGGCATTTTATCAGTGATGTTCCCGTCGCCTACTCAATGTACCCTACACCTACATGCTGAGCACCTTTCACTATGGGACCAATTATGTAGCGCAATATGTTTTGGCTGGACATACTTATGGTACTCTCCCAAAGTAGCGTATCATATCCAAACATTGAAATGAAATATCTCGTATCACACCTCGGTGGAGCAAATAGGATATTCAAGATGGCGGCCGTGGAAGTGACAGAGGCGCGCGGTTTCTTGCGTATTACTAACATTAGGTTCTACCTTTTTTGGCATAAGATTTTTTTGTCTAATCTCATATTGCATAGTAACGTTTGGTCAAAGTCTCGTTACGCCGAAAATCGTATGGCATAAATCTCGTTTAGTAAAAAGTTATTTCGCATAACATTGTTTAGCCTAATAATGGTATGGCCAAATCTTGAATAGCCTAATAATGCTATGGCATAGGTTTATACAAAGTAATAATATTCGTTTGGCTTTAACTTTGACGGAGCGTCTCCCTACATAGCGCAAACTGGTGCCTTGTATTGTTTCCGCTGTTTGGAAAACGCTCCGCTCCGCTTCGCTGCGCTCCGCTTAGGTTTTGATGAACATGTGCACCTAACACGCTCCTCCTCGCTTTGCTCGTCGTCGCACCTATTTTTAGGTTTCGATCTCATGGGGTTTGTAATAATTATATTGGTCGTTAACTTTCGATTTTTTGATCATACAATATCGTGATTTTCGGGATGTAGGAGAAAAATACCACAATTTGTACATTTACTACATACTTAATATATTATTTATTAAGATAACATTAGGAGAAACAAGATTATACATAGGTATAGACGAACATAAATTTGAGCAAACGAAACTTAGGTGTTTAAAGATTGTGCCTAAAGAGTTTTAGACGAAACGAGCCTTATGCCACATAAGTCTTGGCAAAGTGATGGTTCGACCAAAAAAGTTTAGACCATACGAGTTATGCGAAATGAGTTTTGGTCAATAAAGATTATGCCAGATGAGCGGAACCCCTAACATTACCATACTTCAGTCCGCGAAGCTTATTTAAATGCTCCACCGACTCCATTTAGAGCTTGGAAAAATAAAACCAGGGCACGGATCCGACGAATCCCCCTCGTGAGCCGCTTTTGTGGTAAATATGTACATTTTCTCCGACGCCATCTTTTTATTTTATCGCATTTTATTTGGAAAGTAGGCGCAGCTGGCGGTGTCAGCGATTCTGTTTTGAGAGTGTTCTACGTTACGCTTTCGTTTTCGGATTACGGATTAACAAAGAAAATAAAATGAATATTTTCGTGAATAAAAGAAGGTCGTCAGTCTTTCAGGAGAAAAGTTTCAGAACCTTTTTTAAAACAAAAATCTGCTTAAACGATTAAACGGAATCCCGGGAGCGCTCAGTGTTTGAACAATCATTCCATTATCTCGGAACGACCCACCGACTTAGACATAAAAGATAAAACTGAATAGCCGCCAATTTTGTTCCATTACTCTCGGGCTCCGCCGAGCGGGATATCCGTAAAACGGAACGCAAACAAAGTGAACGTCGTTTTCCCGCCAACAATAACTTAATTTCAGTCCGCCATAAGTACGTAATTAGCGAGCCGCTGCCTTATCAGCCGGTGGGTAATTAACCTCTCCTGGGCTACCCCCCTACCCCGCCCCGCGCACCTTGAACACCTCCCTGCCTCGGTAATATCTCCGCCATATTACCAGGGAGCCCGCCCACCTTCTCCACCAATGGCGAAGGTTCCCGCGCTTTTGTTTCGCGCCGTCAACGCTACGTTCCGAAACGGTGTAACTTGGTACATTTTCTTTGGGAAATTTGGCTGTATTCGTGAGCTGTATGCGGTTTGTTTTCGTTGCTGCTCGTTTATTATGCTAAGTTTCCTTCAGTTTCAGAACGGTGGATCGGCAGGTGATTGTTGAGTGAGTTTAGACTTTCAGCGTGTTCGTTAAAGTTGAATATCGCTCGGGTGTGTTTAAGTGTATTGTGGGGTGTCGTGGGTTCATATTTCATGCGTTATCATCTTTTATTGAGTGCGAGGCCGGGTATTGTTGTCGGTTTACTGCGCGGTTATCTGGCGGCCGCTGGCAGTGTTTAGGCGCCTCGGCTGATGAATGGGATATTGGAGGCACATTAGAAACTTGTCGTCGTCGTTTACATTGTTATTTAAACCCCTCGCTTGAAATATTCGCTTATATTTTAGATTTTTATCATTGTCAGAGCGAAATGTGATTAAACTTTGACGCCCAGCCGCAATTAAAATCACATTAGCAACGTATCGGTCGCGGCCATCGATCATCAAATTGGACTGGTTTCCGAACGCGGCTCGCTACTCGTTTGTCAAATACCGACAGGAGTCAGAATTCGGGGCATATTATAGGAGAATATGCTAGAGCTGCCTATCAATTGAAGCAAAAAAATATAATGATTTAACGGTTTTAGTTTAGGATATGAGCTAACATTTACTGTCGGTAGGTACTTATGATTGACTGACTTCTACTATACAATATAAATGCAGTTCGGTAGTTACCTACACCTCTACCAATAGGTAGGTAGGTACCATGTAAGAACATATTGTTCTGAAATCTGAACTTTAATTATTCGACCCTGAATTAGAAAAAAATAATACCAAAACTTTACAGTATATCTACATAGATACGTACTCTACACCCCAAAAGTTACGTCCAATAAAAAGAGGACATTGCCAGTTGGCACACAGTTTTATGCCAATTTCAGGCTCGCAGCTAGCAACACTAATGGCGGGCGTTGTATAATTTTTGGCGCGAACATTGTTGGCGCGCTCTAATTGGGTGCTGCGGCCGAGAGCGATAAAGCTCGGTTTACACGGTGCTTTAATTAATAGAGGTCGACGGCTAGCCGGCGATATGCAGGCGTGTACCTACCACTACTGCTATAACTACTGGTTTGGGGATTTAGGATTTGAGTTTATGAAAAGGAGGTTTACCAACATTTAAAAAAAAGTTATACTTAGATTGTGTAACTTTCATATGCTTAGTTTTTGTTTATTTAAATGTGCTCAACATTTCCAGTATTCATCTAAGCAGCTTCTCATGACATTTTAACCTTCGTTTACCCAACTAAACTGCACAACAAGAAACAACTAAAAACATTCCCCAGAGCAAAGCCAAGTAGCTTCTAAATGTTGATTAAAATCAGCCTTAACAAGACTTGCTGGAAGTTTAAGTAGCCGGTGTGTTGGAGTGGATCATTTTCCGGGATAATCCGGGAGTTTCCCGGCTCCGTTGTTCCGCAGTCGAGGGTTGTTTCAGGGAGATCGCAATAATCAAGTTTTCAGCCCCCAGCCCGATTGTCTCAGTTTACGGCGTGTTATTGTTCTGAGATGCAGAAGTGAGTTAACGTATCAAAAATTAAGTAGTTTTGATTAAATTTAAAACAGAGTCGGAGGCTTGTATAATCCGGTATTGAATGAGACGTAAGTGTTTATTCTACAGTTAACATTAAAGTATCTCCCGTTTTAAATAGGTTACAAATTCAAGTTTTGTATTGTAATAGTAAAAAAAACGAAAGATTACGTAAACGTACCTTAAGCCTCCGTTAAATTCTAACGAAAGCAATAAAATAAATGGAAACGGAAACCCCGCCAGCGGTTAATATATTTACCTACCAACCTTTTTTGAATTATTAAAAAGTAAAACGAAATTCCCGTGAACGCATCCAACCGTTTTCCCGCATTCGCGAGCTGTCAAACGTCGCGCGAAAACTTTTGGCGGGAGCGAGCGACGAAATAACATCGTGCAATAAAAACCTTATAAAATTTCTAATGGGAAAACGTACGAGGAGTTTTCGAGGTGAATTATGAATGGTAACGAGCTGCGAGAACCCCCCTCTTTGTATCGGGGGGCGCTTGCTCGCTCCAAGTTTCTCGTTTCTTTTGTAAAATTGCGGTCGCGGTTTATGCTCGCGAAAAATAACATTGTTGAATTATTTCCTTTTTAGCACTGTACTTAGAAATTCTAATGTCGTTTTAAGTAAGTTTTGGGACTGTTTTGGGAATTCATATTTAATGATTATCTTATCAATTCAATTAAGAATTGAATTGAAATCGTGTATGAAATCTCTTCTTGATGTGTATGATTTACCTACTATTGGCGTTTTAATCGAACTAAAATTCCCAACGCATTGAACTAACACATCAACAGTACAGCAATCCTTGCGGATATCGCGCTAAAAGAGCCACCCTTTTCTCCTACTAGCACTTAGTAATTTCGTCTAATCCGATATACAAGTTTTAATACCCTCCGCAGTGCTGGAGGCTAAAAAAACCCCGTTCGAACCCGACACAGATTAGCAAGAATGTACGGAGGAAAAACTGCACACTTTCACACGGTCAGACCTTCGGGTCTCCGGGTACACTGGCGACAGTTCGGTAACTTACCACATTAAGTGCCAATTTCTCCATTGTCGGTTATCTAACCGACCAGGAATCATTGATCATTTATATGTCATCTCCATACTTAGTCTCCATATCAAATTCTTGACAGATATGTCAAAAGTCAACCACTAATACCCGGTTAAGCTCTAATCGACTATGATGAAATTGGCACTTAGGTAGGTATAATTCGTTTGTATCTATCTGTGGGAATCTGTTAATGGCTTGTCTAATAATATATTAAATAGCTATTTTATGTTATTTTAAGTAAGATCATGCTATTGATTCTCCATAAAAACAATAAATAAATAAATCTGATGAGTAATTCGGTTTTATTTTATGTTTAATTCAAATTTGTTTTACCACAAGAAGGAGTAAATACTAACCAAGGTTTAATAGGTGGTTGGCAGATGCACATTGCACAAGGTATTTAATACTGCTAAACCTCTATTAATCGTGTTTTTAGTTCGTACCTAGTAACGGGCGAACAGATTGCCTACCTGTAGCCATAGGGGACGCAGCCGAAATCATGAAGATTTCACAGAAGTTTAATCATCAGAGCATCTAGTACGGGTTTTGCAATTTTTGAAAACGAGAAAAGTTATTTTTCCGTTTGTCATCTGCATACATTATCAGTCAAAAGTTTAATGATAGTTTTCACTAGAGGAGCCACTTTGTATGCGAGAAAACGTAAACTTTTATAGCTTGTACTAGACGTACAGCATATTAGTATATTTGTAGGCAACAAATTTACATTTCACAAATTAAGTCATGACAAAACTAATAAAAGTTGCAGTACTGTTCGTCACAACCCAGTGTCTCGGTTCGGATATGCTTTTAAATTATTTAGAAAGGATCGGCTCGACCGTTTCTGATGGAGTTTTAATGCGTGGCCTAAATTAAAAGCCTGTTAAACTTGTGACACATTCAATTAACGCAAAGGACCCGACCCTGTATATGCGTTTCAATTAAAAACAAAATAAACAGACTTTTTGCCAATAACTGCTTGAATAAAAATCATTCTACCACTTATAACATTCAAAGATCAAGATAAAGGTAATAAAAACGGTAAGTAATAACATTACAACTTAAAAAAAACTAAACTATTAAATTAAATGCCTACGGAGGAAGCCTACGAGCATTTCGTAGCATGTCGTAGCCAGGGTCGTAGCACTTGCGTAGCATTATTGTAGCCCGTAGCAGTTTTTTTTACGCAATCCAATCTGATCGTAACATAATCAATAATATCATATGATAATAATAATATGTAAGTACCTATTTTATTGTATAGTTGGTGAAGTATCAATTTTAAGTTGATACAAAAAAAACAAATAGGTTGGTCGGAAATTTTGTCTAAATGATATTTTATCTGACGCGTGGGTATGCTATATATGCACTACTTTATCTACATTGAAGCAGGCACTAACTGGCACTATGTTTCAACCTTTAGTTTGTATAAAGTACTTAAATAAGGATTTGAATTTAAAATATAAATATGCCTACCCCGCAAGGGAGTATATTAGTACAAGGTGTGAGTGTGTGTTTTTTTATATTAAAAAAATCCATTTATTCATGATTAAATTGAATGGTGCCATCACATGAGTAGATCTCAAAATATCTGTTTTTAGTGTGCACTGTTCAATAAACTATACAGACTTGGTACAGCCACAGACCTGTTCCCTAATTCCATGGCACCACTATAAGAGTAGAGCTACGAAAACTGTTACATCTAAGCTACAATTTCAAACACGGAACACTGAATGTTCGTTCGCAAATCGCGGCGCCAACTTACACGGCGCACGTTCAGAAACCAGCTCAGCTCTGAATAAAAGATGGCGAACACGTGTCTCTAATGCACTCATCAATTATTACGCGCCCACCAGCGCTGGCGTTTCTGAACGGCCTCGGATCCCCTTCAGGCGTATTTGATGAAGCCTGCAAAATCTGAAATCAGGGTCGTTTGTGTTTTTTTTTTGGGATTGGTTAGAACTTATTTGGTAGCTAGCTCACCTGATACTTTTCAGACTTTGAACCGGACATCAATCAAAATTTTAAGTGACATATACCTATATTTCTAATTCACGTAAAAATTCAATAATACATCCTATAAGTATATTGGAATCTACGGATACGGAGCACACTCGATAAGAGCTTACCACGTCTCGTGTGTTTGAGGTTTCCACGCAAAAAGTTTAAATCTGGGGATTTTCACCCTATCGCGGAGACTATCACTCTACCCCTTTTGCATCCTTTGCAGGGGAAGTGTATATCTAGGTGCTCTTTGTTTTATTCGAGTTTAAAGTCTGAATACTGGGATTATTGACACGTAATTAAATGAAGTACCTAGGTCCCCGGGTGCGTTTCTGGTCTAATTGTTTGTCACAATGTAGAAAGAGTATAGGTACTATAATTTATCTAAAACATGTCTTAGATAAATTGTCTGCCCAAAACTTGAATGCAGGTGTCCATTTCAACCTCGTAAGTAGTTGGTTTGGGTAAAGCAGCTATATAAATAACCTATAGTTATACAAATACAAATAAACACATTTTACCTAACCGCATACTACGCGGGTACAAATCTATTTGAAGTGTTTAAAGAGGACTGAGCGGCGTCCACTAAACTTACAAATATGTTTGCATATCGACAAATCTACTTGTGCGGGATTTGAAGAAAGTTTTCAGAATGAATAAATAGCTGGTTTGAACCGGCGGAAATCTGGCATTTTATGTTGTGTTCTTTAAACTTGATATCTCTGTTTTCTTGATATAAGAAAATGCATTTAGTATACAGTAATTTATTTATTTATTTATTAATTTAACCTAGGAAGACCGTACAAGGAGCTGTTATCATAAACTTAATGCTCGTATTTTTAACTGCAAAAATAACATTAAGGCCCTGTTTCACAATGTCTGGTTAGTGGCTGAGATAAAATACATGCTGTCACTGCCAAAAAAAATATAACAGAGAGTGACAGCACGTATTTAACTCACAGGTAGCCACTAACCAGACATTGTGAAACAGGGTCTAAATATGGCGAAATGTGCATTTAAATACCGTTATTATTTACAAAGTTATAGATATAGACATCAGCAATACATACAAACATACCTATATGTATACGGAGGCGGAATCTGTCTGTAAGTAGTTTCTGCGCGGCGTACATAATTTAATACGGCGTCTCGTCTGGTACTGAAGTAGCGCAGTTTGAAAGGAGCTCGCTCTAATGAGAGCTCTCACGCCCATCTGCTTGGTGGAAGCGGGGCAGGTGATAGGCGGAAGCGGAATTTAACCATCGACGAAAAAGTGGGGTGTTCTAAGTTTAACATGGATGTGCAACTGCGTGTCTGTGTATTATTTATGTGTGTGTACCTGTCTGTGGTAGTGGTCCCAAACATGGGACATAGGCCGTTAAAAAACCTAGACTTTTCAATACTTTTCATGTTGATATCGGGGATTTTAAAGAAGGGTGGGTTATGGTTATTGTATCACTTAGAATGGGTCTCTACAAGGTGTAAAAGAGCCTTTCGGCGTATTACTTTTGCCCTATTTTCACCCCAATGTCAGGGAGACATACCAACTTTTTTCCAAAGAATTTACATCACTTAGTAAAACGTTGTTCATAACGACGAGCTGAGTCATGATATTTCGATTTACTATACCACTTTTTCAAAACTCTGTATAATAGAGACATAATGACGACGATGGGGCCCGGTTGAATACAGGAGACAAAACACCATATGGAATACATAGCCTGAAAGATAGAGAGAGAAAGAGAAATCGCCATAAGCTCATAACAAGGAGGGAACAGTAACCAGGTAGCAGCGATCCATTGTCTCAAGTCGACAACCGAAACTTAGTTCGCGAATAAACGGTACAAATGTGGCAATTAGCCGCCCGCTTCTGAATAATGTGCGCCGGGCCGTGATTAAGTTGCCCGGAGGGTCCCAGCTGATCGTGATCCGTTGGGTATCTGGGCTATGGTACTTAGGAGAAGTTTGCGGATAATAATAGTATGGCGACTGAAATTTATGTAAGTATATGTATATGTCTTTGATTGTTGTCATATATAAAAAAAATGTTAAAAAGTGTTTTATATTATAATTTATCTATTTTAGCTATTTTATTTTCTCAATAGCAAAGGAAACCATAAGAACGATTTCTTCTTAAAACAAGGCTTAATTTCTATGAATGTTAGTAGTAGTTACTTTCACTTCATTGTTCGATAATTAATATCCCTTAATTTTAATACATATACCTACTTACACACGTATCAATGTCTTAATTTATGATAACTATAGATATATTCATCATTATATTGGTTATGAATCATCCACATCCAATATCTCCTCAGGGGTACCACAAGGGTCTCATCTGGGCCCCATTCTGTTTAATGTATTTATTAATAACTTGCCAGATTGTTTTAATCACTCGATCCCATTTCTTTATGCAGATGACCTCAAGATAGCTAGAGTTATAAAATCAAGTAAAGATTCCGAAAAACTACAAGAAGATCTAAATAATTTACTGGTCTGGTGCGAGCGTAATGGTATGCAGCTTAACCCACTAAAATGCTTCTATGTTCATTTTACGCGGAATATTAATGTTATTTTCACAGAATACTTCATAAATAATACTGCACTAAAAAATGTAAACTCAATCAGGGATCTGGGTGTAAACTTCGACAGTAAGCTCACGTTTGTTCCTCACATAGAACAAATGGTAAAAAAAGCATCTCGCATCCTCGGCTTTGTTATTAGAAATTCTAGAGATTTCAAAAATCCTAGCACTAAAATACTTTTGTACAATAGCCTAGTGAGAAGTATTGTTGAATATGCTAGTGTCGTGTGGCGACCTCACTATGCTACGCACATTCTACAGATCGAGCGGTTACAAAAGCGCTTTATGTGGCATCTAGCGTTCTCCGTAGGTAAAGCGAAAAAGTTGAAGTCGTATGACATGAGGCTCAAGCACTTTAAGATGGTCACGCTGGAGAAAAGGAGGGATATTTTAGATATAGTGTTTTTATCTAAATTATTAAATGGTAAAATCAACTGTCCCAACATACTGGCAAAAATTAATTTTAGAGTGCCGTACAACCTGCCACGCAGACCGATTACACCTCTGTGCCCCCCGCTGCGAACAACAGTCCTCGGAGCTAATGCCGCTATTCCCAGACTTTGTAAAATTTTAAACAAACACAGCGGATCTATAGATATTTTTACCGACTCTGTTGCAAAAATAAAGAAGCACATTACTTCACAAGAATAATTATTGACCCTACCTACTAACTCTGTAATATGCTGTTTGTATTGTAATATTACTTATAAGTATACCTACTCCTATCAGAAAAACAACGCTAACAATGTTGTCGTCACATTAGTTACTTTTTTTCTTCTTTTTTGTTAAATACCTATTTACGTACGAAATACATAGCTTCATTATAGTATAATCAGTAAGTACCAATAACTATTATAGTGCCACAAACTTATCTGTTCCGGTGACAGCTCACGTAAATGTGTAATATTTCTTCATTCTATAAGATTTTAAGTTTCCCAGTAGTGGTAATTCGCTCTTGTGGTTTTAATTAACCCATCTAATCTATATTAATATATAATTCATTAGTAAATAATGAGATATGGATCAATGTAGTTCACTCTCACCGGAACAGATAGGTTTGTGGCACTGTATGTACTAATGCATGTGATGTCTACTTTTAATTAGCCTGTGTAATTAGTTTTAATCTGTAGACGTAAGTTATAAACAAGGCATGTTATGTTACACTCGCTGTAAGAAGACCTAAATAAATAAAATAAAAAATAAATAAAAAATCATTCATCTTACATTGCATAAAACTAATATTTAAAGTGTAGGTTTAAAAATAGTTTATCCCATCTTATATCTAATTATCCATACTCGTAGTCAAATGTAATCTTACCCGACACATTAAAAAAAATATTTTGAACTTATCCGTAAGGATGATGGCAGTGATCAGTTAGGACCAAGATCACTCAAGACCCCCCACCGGGGCGGGGGTCACATTTGCACCCCACAAATGTACCGCGCTGATAAGTTGTCGGTTCCGATCTTATTTGTTCGTTTATTCACCTGTTTGTTGTGCTTTGATTCGAACCCGAGTCTTGTGATTTATTTATATAAAACGTTGGCGTAGATAATATTATAAAAGTAGTTATTATTGCCACACTCACGACTATACCTAAGCCCCCATGGGGTAGGCACGGACGACTTATAAGCAAGCCGCCCCACTTATTCCTTTCCATGTATGTAAAAAAAGTCGCTAACCGTCGGTATGTTTACCCGTTTATACTATCTAGTATACTTAATAGTAAAATTACCTAATTTTGCATATCTTATGCTCTTTGTCCTTGCGATGAGTCTAGGTTTACTGGTGAATGTTTAAAAATTAGCAGAACAGGCCCCCCCCTATCTATTCCTTATGCAGTAGTGTCGAAGGATTGATTGGGTAATTCCGAGTGCTACGATACCAGCCACTCGGGTTCGAAGTTAATTTTGTCAGAAAAGGTTCACGAAATTAAGCACCTACCTTTTGAATTGGACCGATCTTAGCAAATGATACTTATTAACTTTGGATAGGGTGTAAAGGCAGCTTGTTTTGTTTCCCTATCTAAAATATGCCTATCTATGTATCTCTAACGTGGGCCACTATGCGTGAAATGCCTACTGGGTGAATAGCTGATAAGCCACTCAAGCTCACGTTAGAAAGTCAGCAGACGACCTAGGTTACTTAGAACTTCTCGGAGAGACCCTGAGAGACCAGTGTCTCCACACCTACAATAGATATTGTTATAGCCAAAAAGTTGAATAAATATTTCACCTTGACAATATGTTTCATAGCTTACAGTAAGCTTTCTACTGCTACTTATAACACTTTAAAGCTATTTTATAAAGCTTTGTAATCTTTATTAATGATAGTAACTTGATTTCGATCTTTATAAATTATTCGCTGTATTTGTACAAGTGTAATAATGATCGAAACAATTATTATTAATGAATAACATGTGACAGTTTTGTAACAATTAAAGGATTAACAGTTAAATCGGTGTTAATGTTAACTCATTTGACGGGTTGATTTATAAATTAACTAGTTTAATTAATGAGTAAGTAATACGTATGACGAGACGCTTGTTCTGAAGTTATATAGATAACGAACCGTATCTCTATACTTTTATTGAGAAGAAAGGAATATTTTTGAAGTCGGACTTTAACTATACATTACATCTCTGAACTTTTAAACATTGCGTATGGAAGATGTATTGTATTAATAAATGCATAATGAACTTACTAATTAGCCAGTCAGAACGGTGTCAGATATATACAATACCTATTTACTTTCAAAGCGTATGTAAGTAAGTCCCTATGTAATTATGTACCTATGTATGTATAAAACGGCAAGTATTTGTGTACATTAAGCGGACGAGTCGATTACTCGGGCGCGTTATCGCGACAATTATAACTCAGGACTATGACGACAGTACGGGCGGGGTTTAACACGCTTCCGGGACCGACAGCAAAAACGACTGCTTTGTGTTCCACTCATCTACCCAAGGATTGTCTGTAAGAAATAGGTTTTTAATGTGAACACTGCATTTATGCTATTTAATAATGTTTTTTCATTGGTGTAAAAATAATAGTCATGATATTTTTATATAGCATAGTAAAAAAATACAATATATTTGTTCATGTTCAGCATGCTGTAAAAACCAGCCAATTAAAGCCTG
The DNA here is from genome assembly GCF_932276165.1 of Plutella xylostella. Classification (NCBI taxonomy): domain Eukaryota; kingdom Metazoa; phylum Arthropoda; class Insecta; order Lepidoptera; family Plutellidae; genus Plutella; species Plutella xylostella. Next base: position 4,706,729 of record NC_064006.1, on the reverse strand, counting down.
AGGTACCCTACAGTAAAGCATAGGTCCTACCAAAGAGGCTAAACTACCATCGTATGACATGAATCAAACTTTCCAAGTTCCCGCATAAACTAGGTAGGTATAATTTTATTATATCCCTACCAAAAATCCTGATATAGTCTATACCTATTGGACAAAAGCAAACGTGGCCTCATAGCGAGAGCATTGTTCAGTTTCAGTTTGTGAGACACGCGGCCATGAAAAGGCGGCCTTAATTAGTAACAAATAACTATTTCCGTATCCGCCCCACATTCAAATTCAGAACATTCGAGGTCCGAGTTCTGCTATCGCTACCGGCGGGGGCGCCGCCCACCACCCCTTAAACAAAGCCGAGCCAATTATTATTAAATATTCCCAACACAATTTATAGCTCGCTCGTAATTGTACGCGCGACAATGGCGCTTAATAAACGTTGTGCACGACCTTAATTAGTGCTATTAGTCTGTTTATGTAGTGACGCGCTAAAGAGACAAAAATGGCGGCGCATCGCGCGCTGTTGGCTGTTGACTCTATGTATTTTGTGTGGATGAAAAGGATATTGTTAGGTATCTTGCTTGGGTGTTGTTTTAGCGCGTACAGTAATGATGGTGGTCACAGTTGTTCTTCATTCTTGTCAACGCGTCAATACCCAGCGCCACTCTACATATCCGAATCCATTGACCTCCTAGTGCTAGTTCTATTCGGGTCTAGCGATACAACTGAATACTAACTGAGCATGTGTAATGCTCGTGATCAGATGGTAATCTATCCGTAAATTGACTTCCCAATTCAACACAGTAGAAATAAACGCAGGCACAGCACAGCAACCCCTGCTCCCTGGAGGAAAGTTTCTAAATATGATCTTGGGGTCCGATGTTTGAGTTGGCTATTTGCATTGCCCGGCCGCGCCGCCACCGCCGCCGCCGCCGCCTGCGATGCAATTTATTAGCAGTTGAGGCCACTGCTACCCTATTCTGTGACTTAAGTTTTGCAAAACTAGCGCTATGGAAGCTTCTCGAAACCAAAAGATTAAACGGAACATTTTATATATCGCCCGCGACTCTCGCGAGTGTAACTCCACCGATCGGTCGACTAGAAGATTACTGATTTATTTTTCACCAGAGTTTGAATGACTAAAGCAGATAATTATAAAAATGTGTTTACTTACTGTATTGGCGCCACCTGAGATGGTTATAATGTTGAGAGGCATGTCGCGTCCCACTTAATTTAAACAAGGGTTTTGAACGTTGTGGATAAAATTTAATTTAATCAGCATTTTTTGATTGTCATCTCTATTATATTTATGATTTAAAATCAAACATTATAATATCATCGTCACCAAACAAACCACTGAATATAATATCTAATACAACACGCTCACACTAGGCCAAATACAATATAAACCGCGGTTAGTCCGATAACCATCAAATCAGGCCTCTACATTGTTTGGCATAATTTAGTGGCATTTAAAATAAATGATCACCCATAATATGTATCTATTCCTTCGAGGATTGCACGGGGAATCGAACTGGCAACCCTTCGTAGTTATTCTTAATGACAGGCGATTACGAGTTACCCATATGGCCGGTATTTTGTCATTTTAGCGCAACACAATGGCAACTCATAAAAGGCATTTGGCATTTTGTTTCGTTGTCGCCGTTGTTTGGTGCGATAAGAATTGCAGTTTATTGTGTGGTAATGTTGTAATGATTGCGAATATTGTAATAGCTTGTTGACTGTTCAAAACACTTGTGAGACTTGGGAGCTGTATCGCCATTAAAGTTTAAATTGATGCCATAAAATTGATATATAATTAGTTATGAAATCTAGATTTACTAGTCAAATATTTTTTATAACTATTGCTTATCGACTGATAAATCTGTTTAACACATTTGTGGTGACACAATTAATTCGGATACATTTCCGTTTTTTTACAGCATTATATTTTTAGTACAGATATTGAAACCATCTTATGCCCTTTAGGTACGCCATAATCATATATTTTGTATATTCTTTAGGCAATTCCCTGATTATAAAAGATTTAATCGGATAAGTATGAAGGTGTAATTTTTTAAAACGCTGCTCACTTTGCAGAAAATGGCAGCTCAACCGTTCATTGTTAATTAACACGGTCCGATGAAGCGGAAGTGTCACAAAATAATTATATTTAATCTCTTACAGGTGTTCAGTGTAAAGTCACCCTATGTTGTTCGTACAATGCACTTTTATTCTGTACCTGCATCAATGGGGTCAGCTTAAAGTACCGTCCAAACTATTTAGCATTTGTATACAGGTGCAAGAGAGAAGTTAACTTATGTACAAACCATTTTGGACAGTTCATTTAGTTTTATACCTGTGAAAGGGACCTGAAACTGAAGGCTGAAAACCCCGGAAGAATAATCTGGTTTCCGGGATAAGTTGCCTCTGTGTTCATACATCGTATCACATTCCGGCATACCAAATTTCATGAAAATTCGTTCAAGTTTTTCGTGTAATATTACCAATATAGGATGCTCAGAATAATGATGAATAGTAATTAATGTAACCTGTAACAAAACATAAGGTTTTTCTTACAAACCGATAGCTCTAAAAATATACCTAATTATTTTGGACGCCAATTTACCACCTGCATGCGACATGCATTCAAATAAAAATGACACAAAAAAAGATCAGCGCTGCAACGAATAGGATTTTCGCTGTTGGCTCCAGTTGGCTTGCAATACTGGGCATTGTGTGTGATCCGCCATCACAGTTTGGTTGCCTAGCAACAGCTAATTGGCGGGAAATTGCTGGTAGCGGATTGAACACGGCTTTATGTTATGAGCAACTCTCTAATCTACTCTAATATTAGAAAGCGTACCTATTTTCCATGGTCGTAAAAATCGCATCCTGCGGCCATTTAGAAATACAAAAAAATATATACTATCATGATGATACTATCTTACGAACAAATGTGGGTAACAAGTTACTTACAGTCTGTCATGTTAGAAACGGATAAGTACCTACATGTACCTACTAGGCCCCTGTTAATTTCTACTCTTTCTTGCCAGACTGTAAGTATTAAAAAACGTCTCTGCGTATAGATGACAAAGCTATAAAATTATAACGCAATTCCCAGACTAACAATGGCCTCGCTTTATTATCTTTATCGCCATTGAAAAAAAAAACAAAATAAGTAGGCTCGAATCGAAATTCGAAATACAAGCGCGCGTAAATTCGTTTCCAGTTTAGTTAATAGTTTAATCTGTGGCACTGATCGCAGCCCAGCAGTGCGGAATAACCACTGGTGAATATTTCATACTCTGGTATTTTTGCACAGCCAATCGCTGCTGCCTTTGCCTCACTGGAAATAAAACCCTATCGCATAGTAACCAGGGTTGAAATGTTGCAGAACAAAATTAGGTTCGAAGCTTCGTTTCGAAATCTGTATGACAAATATAGCGGATTTATCGTCCGATGAAATTGTGGGGCGATTCGACCGACAAAAGATCAGAGTGATATTTTTTGTTTTTTCATTTTCGATATGAAAACAGTTTTAAATATTATCATAAAAGTTCCTGTCTAAATTAATAAAACACACACAATCCACAGTTGAACATGGGCCTCTTCCTAGACAAGAGAGATATTAAGTAATTGCCATTATCTCCGCTTTTGGTAAGCGCGTTGGAGATATTTAACGGAAGCATCGTAAAATCCATGATCAGACAACTGTCTCAGCCGGGATCTATCCCGAGGCGCTTGGCAGAATAGTCAAAGTTACTAATCAATAGACACCCTGCAATATTTTTTGTGTGTGTATGAGTTGAGTTAGGCGTACGTTGTATGTACGCATTACAATATTTGCCTGCACCTACTGGTATAGCCCACTATGAACACAATACACAAACCCTTGTATAAACCCAACGTGATCCGGCAACGAACCTGTACAAAACGCAAAAGACCTAAAAATTGGATCCCGAACCAATCACGCCCTCATCCCTTATCACCCAAGCCCTAAGGGTGACAATCGCCTGCCTTAGCCGTGCTCTATTGAAACACGGCGCTTTGTAAAAAGATCTGGGAGCCGATGGCGATAGCTGGTGGAAGAAAAAAACCAATCCGTTTTAGTACAAGCTTTGGAAAAACGTGGCGACCGATGCTGGATAGCGAGGATGCAGCGATTGCTGAAGTTGGATTGAAAACGGCGATAAGGTTGCCAACATCTAGAGCACATGCTGTCTTGCTTGCTTGTCTTGCTGCTTGTATAGGGACGTTTCATCACTGTTTTGACTGCATTAAAGATTAGGTATGATTAAAAATTAAATTAAAAATTATAAAGTCTTTATTGACACCATACTTAAAATCAAAAATGTTTGTAATTATAAAATTTATCATAAATATGTATATAAATGATTTTTAATAATGCCTCTTGAAATGATCTATGCAGCCAATGTGTATTTGAGTATAGAGGACAACTAGGTATACCTAGTATCAATCTGGAAGGACTACGTAATAAAAATGAACGAATTTTCGCACATTGCAAGTTTAAAAAACATCAAAACAGATCTTTGAATCACAGCCACTTCCTACGGAGTGTTGTGAAATGTTTTTAATTTAGCCACACGCGGCCGCTCCCACATACATTACGACGCTATAAACAAACGCCGGATTAGAGCACCCTGTAGAAGAGCCGAGCGACATGTGTACAGGGTGTTCGGAAAAGATCCGATTGTTTTTATTTGAGCTATTTTTGTGCAACGCTGAAGCGTCGGATTCCGGATTTGAAGGTTTGTTTTGATATGTCCTGGTCAGTGGGTTTTTTCTTTTCGTTAGGGGTAGAATCGTATTACCTACCCCAGACTAACAGGGTAGTTCAATATAAGATACTTACTTACGTTTTTAATTATTCTTCTAAATGATTATTTTTGAAATGCTTATGTACTTTATCAATATTTAACGAATTATCTCAAGAAATGTCTTAAGTATTTATCGGAATTATGTATATCTAATACTTAATACATTTACTAAAAATAAATTAATTTGCTCCAAAGAATTCAACCCACAACGATAACCTTAATCAAGACCCTTTTACAATACAACCGATACAGTATACTCCGTGAATTACTCCGTGTTACGTACGTAAAAAACAAAGCAACAGGAAAAAAACCCACCCTATACATCGTTGGTTCTCATTTAAATTGATATAAATTAATCCTTTACCGATGCACCCCTCAAGAAAGAAATCCCATTAGGTCCAGATTCGATTAACGTTTTAACAGGACCCTCCCCTGCCCCGGTAACCCCTTGCCTGCCCCTCCGACGCCCTGCCTCTTGCATCTTTTACTTGAGTGTAAGTGGTCATTGGATTGAGTATGTTGAATAAGTAGTTAGTTACACGCTTTCAAGTGTAGTTTTTTGTTGATTTATTGTAGGCTTTTGCGGAAATGCTTAGGTATAAAATCTCTTGTGATAATGGCCTATGTGTCCCTTAATTTCAAACATATTAGTGAGTATACAGATGTTACTTACCTCGCTATAGATTGAGGACGAAGACCAGGGATCAAGACAGAGATTTTTTCTTACTTTTAACTTTGGATAATTGTATATTAACATAACTATAATTTACAATTCAAATCAAATAAAAATAAGTGCCTATAAGTACTTTAATATTAGGGCAAAATACCCAGTAACTGACCATGTGCCAGTAACTGACCACCTTCCTCTTCAACTCCAATAAATAAGAAATATAGCCAAGCAGGGCCATCTAGTGAACATCCAGTCTGTTTTGTGGTTCATTGAGAGCATTACTGATACAAAAGATTTTGCCAGCCGCCAACAGATGGATAGTGAGCGATCGAAAAAGTTCAGTTGGCGCGCGAACCGAGTAAATTGTAGTTGTGACTAACGTATTTGTTAAGGTAAGTGAATTTTTTGATCGTAAAATTTACCATGAAAAAATTTTAAATCATTGAAAGAAAAAATTATACCATATAGATTTAATTACAAAGATTACGTTTTTGATAAGATTCATCTTGTTATTTCCCGTTTGATTGTTTTTAATGGGGTGGACAGTTACTGGACGACAAAACAGCGATTTTCCAATAACTGACCACCTATGTCGGTTATTGGGATTTTTGGTTGAAGCTGAATTTAGGCAAAATAAGAACGTAATAGGGCAAAACACCCAGTAACTGACCACCTTAAGGGAGTTGTTCCAGTAATTTGCCTGTAGCGGGCTCAATTCTTATTGCTTATTAAATCCGATTTTAGTTTTAAAAACTAGAATAACAGAGCTACATTCCTAAGTAAATAGCAAACATGTAGAATTTACTAATTTTTTTATATATTTTTGCAAACAATTAGTAGTGATTTTCCCAGTAACTGACCACTAAAATCTAGTAACTGACCACACTCGATGCTAGTAACTGACCACCAATTTAAAATGGTTTAAAAATGAAATTATCATTGAATCTTATTATTATTTATTTATTTGATTACTTCATGTAATAGTACCGATCCTCTGGTTTCTCTTAATGTGTGACACATCACTTTTGTTCAAGGTTTCTTAACTGAAAAGTGCATTAAATTAATTAATCAGCTTAATGCATAATATAAATGATATTTTATCCTAATAATCAACCATTTATTTATTAAAAACACAAGTTTATGCATTTTTGTTAAATACTAAAAACAAAGGAATAAACACACATGCACATAGTGAACACGCATTTTAAATTTACAGCTTTCAGGGAGATTAAGAGGCCCCAATGTAGTACCTTCAGATAAGTCATAGAAAGGGCGATTTTGTTTGTCCGGAACAAGCCAGGATCAGTGGGACAGGCCCATGAAGCATTCATGGTGCCAGAAACGAGCATTTTCTTAAATATAAAGTAGCGAATCCAAGCGATAAAGCGGGTCTTTTCCATATTCGGTATCAACTGATGAGGAGGAGGAATCGTGGCGGATTGTATTGTCGGCCTGGGAAAACATAAATTCCCCGCCGCCGGAAAAGTAGGCTCTTTCCCCGCCGGTCCTTTCAGGGATGTAGGACCAGAGACAGGTGGTTTTCATTTTTGCTGAAACCCTACCCAGAGACTTTCAGTGCGGCTTAAAGAGGCATTGAGGCTAGCCATTGTAATTATGACCGAATCAGATATTGGGGGTTAGTTTTTCAGGATACAAAGATGGATGCCTTGACGAACGGGATTTCAATGACTTTGTTGAGGATCCAACTGGAATATTTATGATGCTGTTGAAACGTGCTTCCGTAGGTAAGTATTTGGCCAAAGACAGGAGTAGTCATTTCTGCAAGTGGGACAGGGAATCTTTGCCTCGTTGAAGAGGCGTCACTGAAGCAGAACATCGGTGTACTTTCTGCATTTTCCGCTGCTGGACTAATGTGTCCGAAAATGATGGTATAGCGGTGCCAGTGGATTCCGGATAGTTGTGGTATCGGTTCCAAATGGCTGGGGTGTTGGTCGTGGTAATAACTTATAGAAGAATGCCCCATTTCTTGTGTGCCAATTTTACCGTTCTGTTTGAAATCCGTTGGCCGTTCATAATGCCATTGAAGGGCGTGTTGGTGCACCAGCTGAGGGTGCTAGCATTGTAGTGATGCTATCTTTTTCCTATTTTGCTGAAGTGGCTTTGCCTGTCTTTAGACAAATGTGGAGGCGCTTTTCGTCGGTAACGTATATTCGGGTTTGGTCATTAATAGCGTCATTGAGGTCTTGTTCACCAAGTGCTTTTGTGCTCGGGGAACCAATTTCATCTGGTACACAAGCGCTGGCGTTGGTTACGTACGCCTTCAGCTGTTCTGAAGATAGCATTTGAGTATCTTTTCATAGAGTGAGATGGTGAAAGCCATTGTCTCCTGGTCTTGCATTCTTGAAGGGACTGCTCCAAGGATTATCTTTAAGAAAAAATGGTGACATCTGTCTTTATCCTGGAGAATCCACATTATCCTAGGCTGATAGTATGCTCCACTAGCGTTTTTATCTTCCTTATCAGCTAATTCCGAATCTGGAACAAACTTGGACTTTGTGTTTGAATTCCCTATATTTTAAAAGGTGCTTGCATGTCACCCTGAATTATTTTGGAATGTCTTTTTGATCCTAGTTTGTCTCAGACAAGTGGAATTGCCTTTTCTATACTTTTTTTGCTATTTTGGCGCTTCTTCATCTCGCTGAAAGCTGTAAAAATATGTCATATATAATAATACCAGTAACTGACCACCAATTTACCCAATAACTGACCACCTATGTCAGTAAATGGAAGGAGTGAAGATAGAATGCTCATATTTTGACACAAGAAAATGGCACATATGAGCTTTAATATTACGTTCTTATTTTGCCTAAATTCAGCTTCAACCAAAAATCCCAATAACCGACATAGGTGGTCAGTTATTGGAAAATCGCTGTTTTGTCGTCCAGTAACTGTCAACCCCTTTAAAAACAATCAAACGGGAAATAACAAGCTGAATATTATCAAAAACGTAATCTTTATAATGAAATCTATATGGTATAATTTTTTCTTTCATTGATTTCAATTTTTTTAATGGTAAAATTTACGATCAAAAAACTCACTTACCTTAACAAATACGTTAGTCACAACTGCAATTTACTCGCTTCGCGCGCCAACTGAACTTTTTCGATCGCTCACTATCCATCTGTTGGTGGCTGGTAAAATCTTTTGTATCAGTAATGCTCTCAATGAACCACAAAATAGACTGGATGTTCACTAGATGCTTGGCTATATTTCTTATTTATTGGAGTTGAAGACGAAGGTGGTCAGTTACTGGCACATGGTCAGTTACTGGGTGTTTTACCCTATTAAAGCTCATTTTCTTGTGTCAAAATATGAGCATTCTATCTTCACTCCTTCCATTTACTGACATAGGTGGTCAGTTATTGGGTAAATTGGTGGTCAGTTACTGGTATTATTATATATGATATATTTTTACAGCTTTCAGCGAGATGAAGAAGCGCCAAAATAGCAAAAAAAGTATAGAAAAGGCAATTCCACTTGTCTGAGACAAACTAGGATCAACAAGACATTCCAAAATAATTCAGGGTGACATGCAAGCACATTTTAAAATAAAGAGAATTCAAACACAAAGTCCAAGTTTGTTCCAGATTTGGTATTAGCTGATGAGGAAGATAAAAACGCTAGTGGAGCATACTATCAGCCTAGGATAATGTGGATTCTCCAGGATCAAGACAGATGTCTCAATCCTTGGAGCAGTCCCTTCAAGAATGCAAGACCAGGAGACAAATGGCTTTCACCATCTCACTCTATGAAAAGAAACTCAAATGCTATCTTCAGAACAGCTGAAGGCGTACCTAACAAATGCCAGCGCTTGTGAACCAGATGAAATTGGTTCCCCGAGCACAAAAGCACTTGGCGAACAAGACCTCAATGACGCTATTAATGACCCAACCCGAATATACGTTACCGACGAAACGCGCCTCCACATTTTTCCAAAGACAGGCAAAGCCACTTCAGCAAAATAGGAAAAAGAAAGCATCACTACAATGCTAGCACCCTCAGCCGGTGCACCAACACGCCCTTCAATGGCATTATGAACGGCCAGAGGATTTCAAACAGAACGGTAAAATTAGCACACAAGAAATGGGGCATTCTTCTATAAGTTGTTACCACGACCAACACCCCAGCCATTTAGAACCGATACCACAACTATCCGGAATCCACTGGCAACGCTATACTATCATTGGGTCTGCCATTAGTCCAGCAGCGGAAAATGCAGAAAGTACAGCGATTTTCTGCTTCAGTGACGCCTCTTCAACGAGGCAAAGATTCCCTGTCCCCCTTGCAGAAATGACTACTCCTGTCTTTGGCCAAATACTTACCTACGAAAGCACGTTTCAACAGCATAAGAGAAGAATATGTGGGGACATCTCACAGACGGCCATCCGACCCCAAGCTAGGCAGAGCCTGTGTTATGGGTATCGGACAGCTGATATATGTACACAAATACATAGATAGATACATATTAAATATATATATATATATCAATACCCAAGACCCGAGTACAAATATCTGTCTTTAAACAAATATCTGCCTCAGCCGTAAATCGAACCCGGGACCTTCGGCATAGCAGTCAGGGCCACTAACCACTACGCCATTCGACCGTCTTAATCCTAAATATTCCAGTTGAATCCTCAACAAAGTCATTGAAATCCCGTTCGTCAAGGCATCCATCTTTGTATCCTGAAAACTAACCCCCAATATCTGATTCGGTCATAATTACATTGGCTAGCCTCAATGACTCTTTTAGCCGCACTGAAAGTCTCTGGGTGGGGTTTCGGCAATAATGAAAACCATCTGTCTCTGGTCCTACATCCTTGAAAGGACCGGCGGGGAAAGGGCCTACTTTTCCGGCGGGGAATTTATGTTTTCCCAGGCCGACAATACAATCCGCCACGATTCCTCCTCCTCATCAGTTGATACCGAATATAGAAAAGACCGGCTTTAGCGCTTGGATTCGCTACTTTATATTTAAGAAAATGCTCGTTTCTGGTCATGGTGCCAGAAACGAGCATTGCTTCATGGGTCTGTCCCACTGATCCTGGCTTGTTCCGGACAAACAAAATCACCCTTTATGTGACTTATCTGAAGGTACTACATTGGGGCCACTTAATCTCCCTGATGCCGCATCGAACAAGCCCGAAATGCATTCATGAAAATGAGCCATCTTCTCTGCAACCGTAGTCTCAAGATATCCTCCAGGTGTCGATTACTCCGATGCTACATATTTTCAATACTTCTTTACGGAGTAGAAGCTTGGACTTTAACCCAGACCATGTGTAAACGGTTAGAAGCATTCGAAATGTGGGTTTATAGAAGAATATTGAAGATATCATGGAGGGATAAAATAAAAAACGAAACGGTATTGCAGAGAATGAAAAAAGGGACCGAAGTGCTTAAAACCGTAAAAAGGAGAAAGTTGCAGTACCTGGGACATATTATGCGCAACAGTAAATACGGTTTATTGCAACTTCTCCTACAAGGGAAAATTCAAGGCCGTCGAAGACCCGGTCGAAAAAGAACATCTTGGGTCCAAAATCTGAAAGACTGGTACAACACCGACACCACATCCTTGTTCCGAGCAGCAGTCTCGAAGGAAAGAATAAGCCAGATGATTGCCGACCTCCGATAGGAGATGGTACCCAAAGAAGAAGAAGAATCTCCCTGAAAGCTGTAAATTTAAAATGCGTGTTCACTATGTGCATGTGTGTTTATTCCTTTGTTTTTAGTATTTAACAAAAATGCATAAACTTGTGTTTTTAATAAATAAATGGTTCATTATTAGGATAAGATATTATTTAAATTATGCATTAATCTGATTAATTAATTTAATGCACTTTTCAGTTAAGAAACATTGAGCAAAAGTGATGTGTCACACATTAAAAGAGACCAGAGGATCGGTACTATTACATGAAGTAATCAAATAAATAAATAATAATAAGATTTAATAATAATTCCATTTTTAAACCATTTTAAATTGGTGGTCAGTTACTGGCCTCGAGTGTGGTCAGTTACTAGATTTTAGTGGTCAGTTACTGGGAAAATCACTACTTTTTGTTTGCAAAAATATATAAAAAAATTAGTAACTTTTACATGTTTGCTATTTACTCAGGAATGTAGCTCTGTTATTCTAGTTTCTAAAACAAAAATCGGATTTAATAAGCGATAAGAATTGAGCCCGCTACAGATAAATTACTGGAACAACTCCCTTAAGGTGGTCAGTTACTGGGTGTTTTGCCCTACTTATTAAGAAATCATGAAAAATCACAAAAAAGTTACCAACCTACCAATAAAAAAATATTGACCGAGGCAATGACCACACTCCAAACAGCCAACAAATTCGAAATTGGAACGCAATCGATACGTCTCCCGGGGGAACGTTCGAGACGGTGGCATAATGGGATCCTATTATCGCGGGATCTAATGTGACATGCGGCTATTCTATGCTACCCTGGTAGAATCGAATGGGGTTTAGGAAAAAAACATTGATGTATTTTACGTGTAAATTTTTGGTTTTAAATAGTTGACTTGACTAGGTTTAATGGGTTTTATTTTAAACTAAACCTACCACTAGCACAAACTCTAATATTGCTTTTGGTAATAATAATATATATAATTATAAGGTACTTACTTAATGTTAGTACTAATACGTTTTGTAAGTTTACACTGCAACAATCAAACATAATGACTGCCTATCAACATCCTACAAACTATTATAACGCAACATATTTAATAAGCCGGAGACAGTACTAAATGAAATCAGTGCGAAATGGGGTTCCTTAGGGAAGTGGTCCGTGACAGGTGGGTTCCGTAATAAATCCGAGCGTGAGGGTCATTGTGACATCGGTCAGATAATGTTGGCTATTCTCGTTATGGTTAAAGCATTTGACTAACCGTTGAAATAAATAGATAGAAGAAAACGTACGAAACTTATTAACGTAAAGATTTGTGTTTAAAGTGTTGGAAATAGATGGATTATAAGATGAATAATAAATCATAGGTAGGTCCGTATCTGTACCTACCCAACTTGTATGGCAAATTAAAATCCAATGTAAGTATCTCTATAATTAATGACTCATAATCTATAAGTAGCTTATAGCTGTAAAACCTATAGTTTGTCATTTGAACTGCAGGTTATCATTGAATGCATCGCATCAAAGTGATGGCGTAAGTACCTACTCTAGCTCCGAATTACCCAAGGGTCAAATACAATGTGTGCAATGAGAACTCCATACGAAGGCGTAAGTGAGTGGGGCCCCACTAGGGCATGCATTACCGCAATACCGGTATTGCTAATACCGGGATCCCGGACAAAATCCACGCTTTTTTTAATACCGGTATTGAAAGTTAATACCGGTATTGAAGTAATACCGGAATCGGTCATTCTTTAGGCTATAAATCAAGCGATTAAGATATAGTTAGCCTTGTGCTCCCATATACTATGAAAGTGCACTTGTTTTCTAGCGTTACATGCGGTTTTTGGCCTTTGGAAAACTACTTGTTGGCCATGCGTTCTAAAATTTTAACTGTAATACTCAATTCCCCTAATTTTTTTTACATAATATAGAATTTGATTGCTTTTTCTTGTTGTATTTTGCCCTATGCGACCTTTAAACAAAATATACTTATGCCATTTATAATAAGGAAGTCTAATACCGGTATTAATACCGGGATCCCGGTATTGAGTTCTAATACCGGAACTCAATACCGGTATTGAAAATATTACCGGTATTGCATGCCCTAGGCCCCACTGACACCGCCGGCGACTCATTGATTCCCCCGAACATTCGGGATCGCAAGGGTCACTGTAGCTTCACAAAAATTAAACGAGATCTATCATTACTACAGTCATTTTAAACATACCATACCACATCGCAAAAGTGCATGTATTGTGTTTACGATTTTTATATTAAGTATGTTGTTGCAACCCTGAAAATCTTGTGTTACTTTCATGGTAGGTACCCGAAAAACGGTTCATTTTGGCTCCAATAGTACATTTAATCGGTACCTACGTTTAAAACATCAAGATATAGTCGTGGTTAGCTTCTTCCTTCGTTTTTCGTTTTTCATAAGCTGAAGTGACCACAGATCTCTATGCCCAGATGAATGGGGGAGGGCTTGTTAACGTGAATTATTCAATTAAATCGTGTAATGGATTTCTATGTTTTCAATTTAACATTGATTAGTAATACGACACTGCCACAGTTTTATGTTGATGCTCAAGTAACCTCTAAAGCTGCGTACAGACCGGCCAAACGAACGCCAACGAACGGATTTCGTGACCTTCGTTGCTGCAATTTGCCATGTATTATGTATGATAAATATCCATATTTGGGCGTTCGTTGGGCGTTCGTTGGGCCGGTCTGTACGCAGCTTAACACAAAAGTACCTAAGTGTAGGTACAGTTCGGTCCAAACAACTTGGTAGGTAGTTCCAAAATTTTACTGAGTTACACTTTTGTGCTTTGTCAATCTAACCAACTGTCAATCATTGATTTAAAATTGAACAGGTGGTTTGTTGAATGAATGAATGAATTTAATGAATTTGAATTAGATATTGATGTTGATTCTGAAGGCAGAAATTCTAATTTTAACGCTGTCAAACTAAAAAAATTGCTAGCATAAAATGACATTTACGGAAACAATCATAAAGTCGAATTTTAAACAAAGAAATTAAGGTTTTGACGTCTCGAAATTTAAAATTTCCACCTTCAGAATCGATATCATTATATATTTTATTAGATACAACACTTTTTTAATAATTAGGTTTTTCAAGCCGCCCAATTCTATGGCCACGGCCGATGGCGCGGCGGATAAAACACCCTATTATAACAAGTGACAGGCTGGAGCGATCCCTCAGGAGTATTATTTTACGTCCCTGATTTATCACCTCGGGGATAGAGTGTGACTGTGCCGTTAGCACGGCGTCTTTATAGCAAATTGGTAATTAGGTATGACTAGGTAGGTGGTGAATTTGTGTTGGTTCAAGTGGATCAAAGATGACAGTACCTACCTCAAAATACTTAAGTGAAATTTTATATTTTCAGAATCTTATCTATCGCGAAGGAACTCAGTTAACTCAGTTTGACCAAAAACGATGCACCATTTGATTTAAAAAGTGATTTTAAGTAGTGTAAAATTATATTTTTTTGTCATGTAAAAAAGCATGCCTAATTGACTTCGGATCCGATTACTATTGTCGAAATGATTTCACTACAGAGCCACGGATAGAAAAACCCACTGTAAACAAACTCAATTTACATAATCATGTAGTTAAATTAGTCATAAGGGAAAGTGACAGATACATTAAACAAAATTAATTGTGTCAAAATTGAAACATTTGCGAACGATTTTAAAATATGAATGCGATCATCGGAGCGCGGCTAATTTCTCATTATTCGGAATTCGAATAAAGACGTCAAAACCGCGGCGTCAACTACGGATTCAAATTAGGAAGGGAATTAGCGCCAAACCGTTTATTTAAATTTTACACGCAGTTGATTTTATACAAAGAGGTTGACTGCTGGCCAGTCTCTTTGTTGTATGAATGGAGATGGAATGGCATAGTCAGTGCTGGCTGTTTTGTATATGTTACGTATACGAGGATCTTTGTTTATATACTTACCTAACTACCTATAACTACAATATTTTGATAATAATTGTGAATGATGTATTTAACCATAGCTATAGATGGTTGGGCTTATATCGGACAGCGTTAAAAACAATGTGTAGGTAACCTATACCTCTCTATAACAAAGTAGGTACGTATGTAGGTAGGATCCAAAATTTAATGTATGAAACGATATGGTAGACTACCTATTATAATAATTCTATCAATAATGGTTATACATAATATCGTGTACGTTTATTCGGCAACATAAAAGTGAAAAGGATAAACTTTACACGCTATTTAACAATTTATTTATATTAATTTGTCCATGGACACCGGATTTAAATACAATAGCTATTTGCATATATTTTTCGCTGCATGCTTTTCGGATGCGAATACCGAAATACCGAATGTAGATTTAGCGTGAAAGATTTATCACTATATATTAGAGATACAACACAATGAAGACCTACACATAATAGTTAAAAAAAATGCAAATATACAGCAGGGTTTCTGATATCACATAACACTAAATAGTAGGTCTAGGTACAAAAATGTGTCTTTAAACAAATAACTGCCCGGCCGGGGATCGAACCCGAGACACAATTATAAACACAAAAAAAAAAATTAAAAAAAAAATACTCTCTCTAGACGAATTCGAGTCAGTCGCGTAAAAACTCTATAAAACTGCAATTTGTACCTATCACGTTCACCAAAGGAAGATAAGTTGGTAATATTTGGCGGCAAATTCAGGGGTGCGTCTAGAAATGATGGATCGGCAGGAGTCCACACCTCTATGGTCACAATTTTTATCTCATTACCTTTTCATACTAAAATCTCACGAGAAAGCCATGTTGTGGTTTAATATTGGTATTATACATAATTGTTATTACTGCTGCTTGTGTTTGGTTAGTTTGGGTAACAAACAACGGGAAAATTATTATTGCGTTGGTGTAACCTTTTTTTTTTAAATTACAGACTTAGATTTGTCTAGATATTGCCGAAGTCTCATTCCATGTAAAGAAACCAATCATTTCATTATTTTAAACCTCAAATTTAATTAAAAAAAACATTACCTACCGTTTAACTTTTCTCCCAGTCAGCTAATCATATAGCACTGCGTTGCATAAAAGTATTGAAAGTGTCTCTAGAAAATATGTTTTCACACTTTCACTTGAAAATTATAGCAGTATGTATCATACAGCTGCCGTACCACCACCGACACAATAGCAATAAACAATCCTTAAGCAACGCCACTTACTTTTACAAGCGAGGGACGCTGCTGAAGGATTCTTAATTGCTGATGTGCTGGTGGTACGGTTGCTTCTGGTAAGTGGTAACCCCACAGGTGTATATGTATAGGCACCTACTTATCGACCACTGTCCTAATGCCACGTATCTTCCTCCCGCCTCGCCTGGGGACCTTATTAGCGCCACGTCCCGCCCATTACGCCGCATTATACATTTTTAAACCGTATCCATATAAATTAATGTCAATATCACCCCAGTGTAATATCAATCCTGGCGTATAGTTTGTTCGCGGATTATGTTACAAATAATAACATTTTGTACGCTGATTCGCCGTGAATGGTGCGCGCCGGGACGCGAAACGGAACGGTTTTGATACTTTACGATATTGGACTTGCCAAATTTGTCACACTGTTTGAGTTAAGAACTACGAGAAGTATATTTTGTAGAAAAAATAGGTACTTATAGATTTTTATAATTGCACACCTACAATTCTACATACAATAAATAAGTTCAAACGGAATCGAACCTGCAGGAAAATATTATTTTTTTCACTTACTATCAATCTACATGACAATCTGACCTATTTTTTGTTTTTATACTTAGTGAAATCTAAAAAATAGCTTACTCCTATATCGTAGAGTAACACATTGCAAAAATATCAAGACCGTACAGTCCGCCTGTTTCTATAACTAAGTGCTCCCCCAAACAGGGGTCGACGGTGTTTCTTTATCCCATTACAGTTTTAAACAGAAATGTCAAAGCTATCGTGCGTCCGCAGCGATACACCTACAAATTGGACGTTATTGTCACCAACTTGGCAAATTAGTTGCTCAACTGTTGGCCGCGTCGTTATTAACAGGTTCATGATGTAACTGTGACAATAATTCGGGTTTGTAGCCGTTTTTGAATTCCACCTTCAGCATAGTACAGTAATTATTAAATAAAATTAACTAAGTAGGTATTACCTGAAAGACTATCGCACTGCATTCACTACTTATCACTTTCTCCCATGAAAGTATTAAGTACTACGTATATGCTTTCTCCACAACAGCCAAGGTTGGCGGGAAGAGAATGATATAAACATTAAGTTCGCCTATGAACAAATTGGCCCATCCTAAAGTCTATTCTTTTATCTCGGATACATTCTAAATTGACTTGTTCCTACCTAATTTAGTATCTGAGATGAAAGAATAGAATTTATTATAGAATAGAAGTAATTTAAACACGTGACGGCCAATAAGACGCGATGAAAAGAAAAATATACCTCAGTTTTATTAGTGGCCAGTGCGTACCTTCTTAAATGTATTTTGTGAACAAACATCTATACTCCATGGAGGGTGTATACCTTATTGTATCAAAAAACACGTAATCAAATAAACAGGGAGCCATTGGCTTATCGCCGGCGGTCTTGGTGGGGTCATATCAATCTAAATTGTTATTTGATATCTTGTGTCATCATTTGTGGCTGTGGGATTTGATTTCGCGCCATTATTGAATAAGCTGGCGTTGATTATTTGTGATTAGTTTTTAATATTTCTTGGTTCAATCTTTGTGGTAACTTTTTTACTGTCAATTATATAGTACCTTACTTACCTACTTTAGTACTTCAAAGTACGATAGGAGGATATACTGTGGGATGAACTATGAATTTCTAACTCTGCATATAAAAAATCTTCCAAATAACATTTAACATTCTCAGGAGAGTAAAAAAATTACAATTTTACTAGTAAGTATCCAAACTAAAGTTTCGCCCTTATTACCATTCAACTGATGCGTGTAATTAAAAAATAGATCACTCTGTAAGTGAATCGCCTATTTAGCATAACAATAGTCGCTACTCGCAAGCGAGGGAGACATCGATGTATTGTGCAATGTGACACTTGTGGATGTATGGCGGGACGAGGCTACTGTGACGAGACTTTCTTTGTATTCATGGCCTCCTGGTACCTCGGATTTAAGATTTGAGAGGAATGTGCTTCATGGTTTACCAGAAATATCACACTGCTCTAATAAGTGTCAAGTGATATAAGGATCTCTACCATGCGTTGTAATAACGTAATCCTGTAACTGTAGCTCTGGGTTTTAATTACCTATGTAAACGAAATACATGCAAGACACCGTAGGGTTATTAAGTATGAGAGAAAATATAGGATTTGTATATGAAATATATATTTATATTCGTAAATGTTGCCACATCTCAAATGATTCCCATAACCAAAAATTCCCACACAAAACCCGCTCTCCTTAGAATCCAAACAGAAATCGAATAGAAAACTAATACGCACGCGAAAACGCCGGCTCATCATAAAGCGCGGGATTCGTTCCGGCGACGGTTACAAAAGCCAATTTCCCTTTCCCGCCAGTTAAGCTATAACTACCCTCAATATCGCGCGTTCTACGGTATCAGCTGCTTACTCGGTCGTGTGATTAAAAATTATGCAGCTTTTGAGTCAGTCGCGCGCCGGCCACCGAGGCAGGCGCGTGGCGCATTATTGCTTTTAAAGCATTTTAAAAGGATCATAAGCGGTCAAGAGGCGGTTCATTATGTAGGAAGACTACCGATTAGGGCTAAGTGGAATGAGATTATTGGATGGAGGCTAAAAGTAGTTGCGACTTGATAAGATTGTGATTGAGAGAACAATATTATTATTATACTTAAATAATATTGATAATTGAATTTAACTTAACTTTCAGCCTTACCAAAACTACTGCTATAGCATTACATAAAGTTAATAACATAATTGTTTCGTAGCGCTACGGATTGGCTACGACTACGCTACGACGTTGCTACGGCGGCTCGCGTAGCCAATACAAAACCTATCAAAAAGTCGTTATTGTGTTGCAAAATCAGTTCCCAAAAGTAATTGTATTTAGTTTAATACCCTGCGGCACATCGGCATTATGCGATGAAGTTGTAGCTCGCATTAGATTGCGTCAATTATTCCATTCGCCGGTCGCGTGGCAAGCGCGTGCGCCGAGAAAAAGTTTGACAGCTAAACAAACATGGCGTCGATAACGGAGTCAAACAGTTATTAATAATATATCTGCACACAATTTGCCCTTTGTCTACCTCGGGTGCAGAACAAACATAATTTTATAATTGCCCCGGTTTCTTCCCCTTTTTATTTTGCTTTGTAATGAGGAGACCACCAGTTGTTTAGTTTGGGGAGTTGCGATTTCTTCGGCAAATGTTTGCTAGTGGTTGTAATTAATTAAATTGGTATCGAATTGTGATGTATTGCTGGTGAATTGCCGACCAATGGGGAGGGTAAGTCGGTGAAATAAATGTACACTTAATTTGAGTTGATCATTTTGATTTCATACCTTGTTTTAAGTACTCTAGGGCCTTCGTGTAGTTAACTAGATTTCTGTAAGTATCTCAAAACCCTATACATGTTCGTATCCTTCCAACTATAAGTCCTTATTAACTAATGCACAATTTCACATTCTAGATATTTCCAGCTTTCACAACTTATCCAGTAAAACCCGGGACCATCTATCACATGATATAAAGTTTAGCCGCCGCAGCTCTGTGAATCCGCGATGGCTATTAATTTACATACTAATTTATCTTGTAATTAAATACGCCGCAAATTGCTATCTCAGCCCTTCATAATCCTTTCGCACCGTTCGTTCCAGCGCCGCCTCTCTGCGAGGTAAGAGTGGATGAGATCTGCCGAATGTGGCTACAATTTTCGTAAAGAAAAGCAATGTATGAATTTGAATTTCAATTACCGTGTTTTTACTTTTACATAAAAGTGGCACTAAAAGTGTAAAAATAAATACAGAGGATTCAGTCGATTTAGCGAATATGCAAGGAGCATTTAGAGACGTCCAATCTTCATCGGACGACTACCAATGGTTGATGATAGTGATGTGGATAACATCTTGTTATCATTGCTCACCTGAGCGGATAGAGATAGAATGCTAAACTCTGCTCACTGAGTTATCAATATAAAACAGTAACTTAATAGTAGTACAGTTAGGTAGCTTAATAGCTAGGCTACTTACAGTCGTGAAACAAAAGTTGTTTGTCATGAGTCGGCCCTTTTCGGCTTACTAGAACACTTTTGCAACACTTAATATTCACAATTTATAAAAAAGAAGAGACGACGACATGTCTTTGTCTTCCATAACAAAAAAATCTAAATCCTAACCTCATCCGCCTTTCCCTCGCGTCTTCTGCCTGTAGTTGACATGGCGCCGACAGACACGGATTAAGGTGATCTGCATCACAAAGCCTGCAGTGCGGCCCTGAGTGCGGCCCTGGCAGGCAACCTCACGGAAATGATTGGTGGAAAATTGACAAGCGTGAAAAAACCTGGATTTCACTGCGTGGTTTGTGTAATGCTGTAGTTTTGCGGGTAAGGATTATTGCATAAGCGTAAATCTAAGTACTACTACAACACATACTATCTACTTAAAAAAAAAACTACTAAAATTATCAAGGATCTAATTACTTTTGAAGGGCTGGTGAAGGTTGATGGTGAATTGGTGATATTTGGATGAAACAAGGATAAAAACAGTAACGTAACTTTGATCGACAGGTAAAGTACTTCAGTTGCGATAATGTAATTAGTATGATTTTCATCATCAGCTAACAGTCTCTAACGGAGGACATGGCTCGTGTATCTTAGCTGGTATTTATTAAAATCTGTTCAGCTCGTCAACGTCACGAGCAATTATGTAATTAAATTGTAATTAATTAAATTATTATATAATTATATATGAGGTAGTTCCTCTGAATACTTAGAGGTACTGAAGACATGTGAATCTAACTGTAAAATTTTGTATAGATTCAAAGTTACGGCTATTTTCGAAAATCGTTCCTCTGCCTAAATATGCAGCTTTTAAATGGAGTTTGTGACTTCGCATGTTTCCATTGTCCGTACCTATGGCAAGGCGATAGCATATATGCACCTATATGTAGCAGAGAGTTATATGAAAACAATTAAAAAACTCACGAAATAAAGTACCTACATTTACAAATGTCGAAATTGGTAAATTGTCGTACAGCGACGAAAGTTTGGTTTTTCATCTCGCGTGCATATTCCACGCGTTACAATGAATACTTGTATGAACACGTGCGGGGCAATCCCGCGTGCGTGAAGAAATTCGCGTGCTGTTAAAAACAGCCTTAGAGTGGGTAGAAAACCTTGGAAACAGGATTTCCTGGAGTGGCAGGGCCTTCGAACAATTTATTACAGAACTGAGTACTCAATTACCGCCAATTCTTGACGTTTAAGTACCGATTTCCCGCCGATAAATTCCGCTATATCCCATTTAAGTCAGCCAAGAGCGAATTGAAGGATAAGAGGAAGCCTGGAAAGTTGAAATAAAATGAGATGGGGAAACGACTTTTTCCTTAATCTGTATGTAAGACCATATTTGCATAAGTTGGAAGGAAGTTAGTAAGGAAGCTTGTTATACACTATACGTTTATTCCCTGAACTGACAATAGCGCAAAATAATACACGATGTTGCAAAAGTGGTATCGTAAGCCGACACGGGGTGACTCAATATGAATAATTTCGTTTCTCTAAAAAGTATTTTATTCTTTCACGAAATTTAACTGTTTTCCGCCTTCTAACAAAGAAAAAGAAACAAAAACTATTTTCACAAAAGAGGTTAGTATTCACGGAGGCCGCATCATTTCCTCGGAATAATCCCAACGTGGGAACATCTCCGCAATGTCCCTAACACCAGCGGGATCCCCACTCCGGACGCACCCCGACTACAGCCGTCATAAAATATGTAACAACCTGTTTTCTACTTCATATGCAAACTACGGCGATCAATACCTCATTCTTAGACGAACTTTTTGCTGCGGTTTCCGGGCTTTTTGTGGGTACAGACTGGAACATAGGTTTAGATAATAATTAAAAAAAAAATATTTAGGTAGAAAATACTCGTTATTACTGTCTTATTGTGGCTCGCGAGTCGCGGCCTATCACGTGGTACAAATTTAGGTACAGTGAAAAGCTCGTGGCTCGCTTGCTCTGACTACACATTCTACATACTTAGTACAGTCGCGAGCATAATGTAGATATGTTATGTGAATACGATTTTAGTATGTTCTATGACAGGTTCTTCTAAAACCTATTAAATAACCAATCGTGCTTTTAGTACACCTTTAAATATATCGCTATAATCGCTTTTGTTCAAGAGTAGACAATAGCCAAAGCGGGCAAAAAGTGATAAAATGGAAATCCATTTTACAGCGTCCATCACATGGGAACTACAAAATAGTCTGTAGTCGTAAATTTTATACCTTCTGAGCACCCTCCCGGATCCTGCTAGTTAAATATAAACTTTAAACACAGCCATGTAAGACGTATATTCACTTGGCAAGAGCAAGCGTAAAGTAGGTAATTTGTTGCTGAAATAGTGCAGTAAATAAAATGCATCGTTTTGTGAAGCAGTTTATCTGAAGATTGGAAGAATTTGTAGCTTTCAACAACATAAGTGGTGTGTTATAAGTAAATAGTTTGACAATTATTACTTTTGGTTCTTAACAGTCAGCTCTTTGTGTTAAGTAATAATCTATAATATGTCTCTGTCCACCAACCCGCACTTGGCCAGCGTGGTGGACTAGGCCTAAACCCTTCCTTCATTGGAAGGAGACCCGTGCCCCAGCAGTGGGGACGTAATGGGCCGTGATGATGTCTCTGAAACTGTTTCAGTTTGTGTGCAATACAGAGTAGGTATTTTATCCTATCTTTATCTTCTAACCAAGAACAATAGTCGATATATGAGAATGCTGAGAATCATAAAAACCGTGGAAGAAATCTTTACACTAGCCAGGAATAGAGAGCGCTGCAAAGAGCTGACTGCCAACCTTCAATGATGGAGAGGCACTATAAGAAGAAGAGAATCATACTAATGTGCCTGTTAGTTTCATTTTTGATAAGTAATTAGATTAGACTCTATGTTGCAGGGAGAGAGAGAGAGAGACCTATACGGCACAGGCCTACGAGGCTGCTACGCCACGGCGGCGTAGCACCAAAAAGCCTACGAGCTTGCTACGCCACGGCGTAGGACTAAGTAGCCTACAGCCACGTGACTAACAAAGTTTCTATGGATATTTTTTTTAAATAACGTCATTTTGAAATTCTGATTTTATTTTTGGGCTTAGATATAACATGCTGCCCACGTAGGTTGCGGCTAAGTGAAACATTTATAAATGGTAGATACCTACATATGATTTTAAAAAGTACTCACTCACTCACTCCGCTGGCTCAGTGACCCGAAGTGGATCTTGGCCACCGACATTAAAGTGCGCCAATCTTCTCTATTCTGTGCCGATTCTGACCAGTCGGACACTTCCAGCTCTTTCAGGTCTTTTGACAACTTCGTCCTTCCAGCGGTATCTCGGCCGCCCCACCGGGCGACGCCCTGAAGGTTGACCAAGATAGGGTTTTCTTGCGGCTCGATCCTCTCCCATCCTCTCCACATGTCCTAGTCAGCGGAGTCACGATTTTAAAATAAACCTAAGTACAAATTGCAGACTAGACCAGCACCAACATTTATTTACCTTGAAATCAGCATCAAAACCACATATTATTCACAGTAATCGTATAATTTTCCTCACTCATTAACGGTAGCGCTCACGGCGTCGGCGTCGGGATTCGAACCTGGGACATCTGACACACTCACGAGTGACTGAGCGTGTCGCGATCAAAGACTTCACAGTACAGTAAGACACATGTTGCAGTGACTCTTTTCTTTAACAATGCCCTTTCCTCCACTGTTACTTAATAAGTGTATGTAATTATAATTTTTGTTACATTATATTGTTTAGAGTTAAAACTGAGTTTAAATTAAGCTTACGAAATATTCTGAATAATCAGATTATTTTGCAAGCGTCTCCACACAAGGTTTAGCAGAAAGAATAAATTTATATCAATATATAGTAAGTAACTTTTTATACTTGCTACATAGGGTTAGTCCTGTAAACTTTTCTACTGCTGGACTACTTCTCCCAGGTTTATATACTTACAGTTACAATCAAACATACGTGTTCACCTTTGTCTGACAGTACCGTGCGTAATGGAGGTAAGTTCATATATAATTTAGCCGCTAGCTTAGAGCGGGGCGTATTAGTTCTACCGGTGACTCTCGGCGAAGACGTCGAATTAATGCCTCAGATGTACAACTAAGCGATACATCGCTTGTTTGTAGATCCAACGTCTATACTTACATAGTTGTAAGTAATATTGGTATAACTTTATTTACCCGCACATTAACGTATTTATAAAGCTAACAATCTAGTTTGGTAGCTAATTTCTACCAAATAACAATTAAAACACAAGAATAGCATCAACACTGCCATAGAAAATTAAAATTTAAACACCTTGAAACATTCACAGAATGTAAGTAAAAAGAAGACACACAACTCTGCCCTAATTTCTTAATTAAACATGATTGACATTTTCTCGTCGCCGGCGTTTAATCAACCTTAACAAGTGAAGTTAACTAAGAGACTCTTTCACGACTTTTTTTCTTGAAATCTTCGTACTTCACCGACTTTGCCGCAGCGGTATGCCGGCGGCGCGTTTGATGATATTTCCAAGATGGCCGCCGAATCATCTGTCATTTTTAATTGCGTGTCAGCCGCCGCTTGCCGCTGCCACGTCACGCGCCGCCGCGAATCTGTTTAGTTTATTGCGATATAAACGCGCCAAATATTGCCGGGAACGGTCCTCTCATTAGATTCGCATCGTTCATTTTATTTGTTTCTGAGAACCGGAAGACAGTCGTGGTTCCTTTTTTAAGAAAAAAAAAACTATAAAAGACTTTGATAGTGGCGCCAGAAAACTTCAGCTAGCAAAGTATTAACATACTTAATTTGTTTGCTGAAATTTATTTCAAAAAGCCGAACGAAAACATCAAAGCGCGTATCAGCGATGACGTATAAATAAGTCCTTTGAGTATTTAACAAGACGCGGGAGGCGATAACGTCTCAATCCCGGGCTCAAACGATCGAACGGACACGTCGGTGCATTTATTTCACAATAAACTAAATATATCGCTTTCCTTCAGACGATTTCCACAACCAACAAGTGGCAATTAAAAGTGACAAATGGTATGAGTTATATGTGTCGCTCTATGTCGACGCCATGTTGCTTTGTTGTGCTCTTGTTCTGACAGCGCAAAAGTTTCTTGATGTTTTCAGATCTTTACACCGTTCACTTAAATCTCTCGCATAGGAGATGACAGCCAGCAAAGCTGCTTGACGTTTTACTTGAGAAAAAAAGATTAAACAAACTGTTTGCGTTAGGATTATGAAGCGTGACGACTGGCTGAATCGCAAAACACCTTGTCGTCTACAAAATTAAAAAGTAATAAACGTTATACCGACGAGTATTAGGAGGATTTCCGTCGCTAAATTACGACGCTATTTTCTAAATTATTGATGTTTATCAGATGTACTGGACAGGTTTTCGGTTGTTTATATTGGTTATAAATTGTAGTGATCTGTTTCATATAGGCCATTTGTTTTTATGATGCGAAGGGGTTTTTTTAAAAATTATAGTTAAGTATAAAATAATATCGTTATGACAGTGATTTAGTAAGTAGGTTACGTACAGTGCCACAAACTTATCTGTTCCGGTGAGAGCTCACGTAAATGTGTAATATTTCTTCATTCTTTAAGATGTTAAGTTTTCCCGTAATGGTAATTTACCCTTGCGGTTTTAAAAAACCCATCTAATCTATATCAATATATAATTTATTAGTAAATAATGAGATATGGATCAATTTAGTTAACTGTCACTGGAACAGATAAGTTTGTCGCACTATACATTTTTTATTATTATCATGACAAGCCATATATGTAGCAGACTAAGGCATAGTTTCACCATAGTCTGTTAGACCACTACCTAACACCCCTGTTACATTTTAATGTCATCAATCATGCGTCATCTCCATATTAACTTCTTGACAGATGTGTCAAAAGTCAACAACTAATCCCTTGTTATGATCTATCAGAGTATGGTAAAACTCGGTAACGCTCTGCCTGTGTAGTCATGTGCCGAATCATGGCATGTGGTGACAAAACAAGCAGGCGCGGATCCAGCCCTTAAAATAGGCTATTTATAGCTATGGCCAAGTCCAAGGAATATAAGTGCTTCTCTAACAAGAAGGCCACGTCAAAGGCGGCCTACCAGACCTAGAATAAAATTTTGCAATATATTTATTGTGCAATAAGATTTGAATCCAAATGACGTTTGCGCAATCTTCAATACTAACCCTATACGATGAATTATACTGCAAAATTTTCAATATTTCGCAATATAATTGATCGTCTAGGGGCCGTCTAACTAACATCTACCCCCGGCGCGTCCAAATTCGAGTCAAAGCTAGTTTTTTATTATTCTGTGGTCAAAGTTCGTAACCGCACATGATTTTTTGCTTTCCAGAGGAGATCTTTCAGAGGGAATCTACACTTTATCTACACCGGTATCTATCGTATACTTACTGTATACCTGTTATGCTATTAGAGCTACTTCCTGTATACCTATTATGCTATGAGAGCTACTTAGCTACCGACAATATCTGAACTCCTCGGTAACAAAGAAGTAATGTATAGATTAACACCTTCATAAAATGCGAAGTGATCGTACCTGTGCCTCTCGGGATTCGAACCCGAATTTATATTCGGGTTCGACAGACATATTATATATAATAATATAATATGTCTGTCGTGGAGGGTGGTTGCACATAATCGCGCAGTATAGGTACTTTATTATTTTTGCTCAACTTGCTGGTAATAGGTGGCAGAGAAGTATGGAAGCACCTGCAAGCCTAATCTCGCTACTTCTGATAGGACACTTGCACTTCATCTGGGTAATATTTTATTATGACCGCAATAGTGAAAGATCCATTCTGTAGGATGGGAATGTAAAGCAATCGGTCCTGCGCCTAGCTCTCTCCAGTCGTATCGATCAATCCATCCTATTGGGTTATGAGAATGTGGATCAGCTTCATTCAGTCCTCATTCAGTCCACTTGTGTCAGCCTCTGACCTCCCAGACGAGTAACGGTAAAGAAGAAGGTACTATTTTGGTATGTAATACTAATAAAACAATGATGAAACGTGGAACTAAGTATTTATGTTTAATATCAACATCAATGTTTTATTCGAGCCATTGTATTTACAAGCATTGAGCATCTTAATTTTACATTCAAATTGGTTAATTACCTACATCCTAATTACACGATTAAATAAATAATTTTACCATAAGAAAATAAAAATGGTTTTAAAGATCACTGACGCATGACGGTCTTGTAGATGTATTAATTTGTAACATAAACTTTCGATATGATTTCAAAAAGTACTGCAGAATGGTTATTAGTAAGCAGAAACGAGGTGACTCAGGGGGCCATTCTGAAAAGTTGTAGAACAAAAGTTGTTTAGGATGACTCCCTGAGTCACCCCCCTTCGGCTTACTATACCACTTTTGCAACACTTTCTATAAACATATAACTAAGTAAGTAGTCTATTATAAATTATAATTTTGGAGATGTACTTAATAACAGGTAACTGGAGGTGTACAAAATGTTTCAAGATTGACAATTAAACACAAATGTGCCTGAAGAAATACATTATTTATCTGAATAAATGACTTTGTCTTATTTATAAATAAAAATATGTGTAGGTAAACACTAAATGATATAGGTACTTACATATTTGGCACTGATTTACATTAAAGTATCTATGTCAAGTATATTTACGGACATTATAAGCCACAATTACAACTAACATAATATTTTATTTATACAGTCTTGCGCCGATTAATTTATTTACATCCTATTACTATATTCACAACATTAAGCTAAAAGCAGCCAAATCTATGTAGGTAATAATTGGCTTTATGTGAGTTAAGTACTTTTATTCAAATTCTATACACAATCATTTCAATATTTTTGGTTACAGCTTCTTAGATTATTCGATGTTGACACTATAATATTAATCGCACAAACTTGTCTCTTTGTGCTAGCTTCACAGTATTTTAATTTATTTAAGTATCACAATAGACTCCTTATGGCCTCTTCATTCTAACGAACACCTAAAATTTGAACGCAACCGCCAACAGCATCGCACTGCGTTCATACGAACTCAATTTAATCTCACACGCAACGTTCATGTAGGCGCTAATTCGATAGTCCACTTGCGTTATCACTGTCCTTTTCCCGCGGGTCGAGCCCGGGGCGCTGCCACAATCACGTGTGCGAGTGTCCTAGGCCGTGGCTGTGGTGGTGGTTGGCGGCTAGATGGTGGAAGTAGGGCGCGTAGGGCCCGGGCCCGGTGAAGGGGTAGGGCACCCCGTGCGAGTACAGGAGCCCCCCGGGGTAGGCGCCGGCGGAGAAGGGCCCCGACGGCGGCGGCGGGACCGTCGGACTGTTGACGTCCATCCCGGGATTCTGCTTTTTCCATTTCGTCCGGCGGTTTTGGAACCAGATTTTGACCTGGGGAGGGAATGTGAAATTAGAAATTAGGTTCATGTTTTAAAGTTGTAAAACATTCTGCTCTGGATGTCCATATAGTATGTGATGTGATAAGTGTTATACAACGCGGAGACATAAGCCATAATCTCCACACTATACTAAATTAATTAAGAATGGTGCCAGATGAATACAGTGTTTCTATTTATAAACCAACCTATAAACTGAGTACGAGGTATGAAACAACATTTTATGACCTTCAGAAGGTGGCATGTAAAACAATTTGATATAATTGATAGCATAATAAAATTATAATCTTGCACCAACGCGATTATTTATATTTCTGTCAATTACCTACCTAGTTAATATAAATAGGTGTGCATACAGTAGGAAGCTTAATGGGTTGGCGCTTGCGATAAAACATAAACCATAAAAGTAAAAACCAGTGTTTCAGTTTCCAAAACCTTCAAAATCCTGTAAAAACAAACAAAAGTGTACCAACCTGTGTTTCCGTCAAACTAAGACTCAGCGCCAGATTGAGCCTCTCACAGACAGACAGGTACCTCGTGGTCTTGAACTTGTTCTCCAGAGACACCAGCTGTTCATACGTGAACGCAGTCCTCGCCCTCCTTGGCTTCGTACCTCCTTTCGAATCTCTACTGGAGGATAAACTCTTTCCTTTTTTCGAGGAGGAGGAATGCGGACTCTTTGGGTCACCGTTTTCGTCTAGGTCAGACTGTGTTAGGATATCGTCGTCTACGTTGGACGTCTGGTCGTCAGTCTCCACCTCGTCTGTCTCGAGGTCAGAGTGCTGGAGGTGGTCTTTGACTGAAACAAAACACATAAAAGGTTACTTGGAAGTTGTGTGAGCGACGGATTTCATTAATTATTGTGGTAAAAGGGTTCCATCCATTTAGGGGCCGTCCATTAATCACGTGAGGCTCAAAGGGGGGGGGAGGGGTTACTGAAAACCTCACGAAACATCACGAGGGGGGAGGGGGGGTTGTCGTTAGACATCACGTGTATTTTTTGTCAATAATTAGGTATTTCAGAACCGATATTTTGGACGGCGCAAAAATTTTAACGATTTGTAGTATGACCTATATTTTTTCTAGTAAAAAAATGCCTTTACATAGACTTCCAAAAAATACACGTGATCCAGGGGGGGGGGGGAGGGGTTGGTCCCAAACCTCACCAAATATCACCAGGGGGGAGGGGGGGGTCAAAAAATGAGAAAAACGACCTCACGTGATTAATGGACGGCCCCTTAGAGTATGGATTTAATGCAGATTTATTATTTTGTTAATTGCTCTACAATATCGAACAGTAGGTAGGAGTGTGTTAAAGTGACTACTTATGAAGTATTCTTGGCATTCGTTCCCAAATTCATAAAAACCGCTTGTCGTTGTCTTTTGGAGACGAGCGGAAACACAAATCAGTATTGCAAAACATCGTCGCTCATAAATGAAAAGCTCTTATTTTTCAGACATAACATTATACGCAATAAAACGATGATTTTATAGTTCTTCTAGTCTATTTTGCTTCCATTAAAAAATCATATTTTAAGATGATATAATGGACGTTTCCGTTTCCTGCGGTGTTACTAGTGCAAAATAGTTTTAAATGCCACTATTAATCCATAATGTGGCAACACTTACAACACCTCTTGAACAAGCGGAAGCATTAAAATATAATTTACGGTAGTTCGGTGTTTAGTGAAATTAATAAAATGCACATTTTAACGGCCGCCAGGATGTATAAATATTAGCAATATTGCCAAAGCGTTTATACAATGAAATCTTCGTATCAAATTGTACACCTCTTACACAGATTATAGTACACCTAATAAATGTAAAAATGTAGAGATTATTTGAGACAATCAACCGAAATTATTAAAGTACCAATCCAACACCATTTTCTAAGCTGAAATGGGGTTACATTAGAAACTGAACATACTGAATACCTAATTCCAAAATGCTGCAAAAGCTGTACGATAAGTACCTATATAGATGTACTTACATCTATATTGGTCCATAGATGTGTCAGTCAGTATGGAGAAAATTAAAACTGAACAGATCTGTGTTCTCTTATACATAGTTCATACTGAGTTTTCTACCTATGTTGTTAATATAACGATTATAACGTATGGTGGAATTTTATCAACTTACGTACGTATGGTAACTTTCCGTCGGCACGGCTGCGGCGCATGTCAATGATTAGAATGAAAGTAACCTTATTTTAGACCAATAGTTCATAAAACACATGCAAAACTATTAAAAATAACTTATTTGTTAGTATAAAAAATTTATTAATTCCTTATATGTAAGAGAAACAGACCACCCAATTAAACAAATGTGTGGGAAAAGTCCATATTTTCACATTTATCTCGCACCCTTTCAACTGGACTTCACTATCGTCCAACTTTTTATTACTTTCAAGAGTACTACCCACTGCCACATACACATCGTCCCAATAAATACTTAGTAACGTTAATTGGGTAGGGAAAAATGTGTTTTATCATTTGAGTAATTAGGGCTAATTTGCTGTCACGGAGGATGTCGTTTGTGTTTTTTTTCTCAGTTGAAATAACGAGCATATGTCGCGATGAGCGATTTAGTAGTCGCGTACTCACTGCGGGACTAAATACGTCTTCATGCATAGCTGAGGCCCTACCGAAAGCTATACTGTACTGTAGGTTATTAATATTATGGTAAAAAAACCCCCCACTACAATGCTGGTAATGACAAATGAGTAACAAATTGGTATTTATGTTTTGGGGCTACCGGATTTCATCCATATAATATTATCTACAAAAGAAATATAAACTTCAAATAGGTAACTATGTCGTATGTCAAAGGAATAAAGTGAAGGTAACCGCACATATTATACCCGTAACGTAGAAAAAAGAAGCGATCCCTTTACGTTTCGGGTATAGGTGACCAAATCAGGCAAAAAAATATCGTTTCTTCTCCTAATCCCAAACTCTATTTGAAGTGAAAAGTAAAGCATATTATTTGCTTTACTTTTGCACACTTATTTCAATGACATGCCTTATATACCTCTAGATACCTTGAATTTGCCTCCTGTGATAAATATTCCACAATTGCACATTATACCGCTTATAAGCGCTGAGGAAACATGCAGTTTTACAAGCAATTTCAATAATAAACATGATTTACTTGAAACTATCAGTAATAATTAAAGTATAAGCTTTAAGCGATAAGGCCGCCATTTTTGTACATATGTGTTAGTATTTAAGTTATGTAAGTTTATATTATGTGTGTGTACAAATAAAGAATATTCTATTCTATTCTATAAGCTAGTATTACAAGTAGCTGTATTCAGTGGAAATGAACCCTTAAAGAGACAATTATGAAACCATGTCGGTGCCTACAATAAAACAAAGCTATGTTGATGAGAACCGTCGCAGAGTCCATTGCCAACGTGATTCAAATAACTTATTGTTGTTTAATTAGATCGAATGCGTTTAATTACATTGTTCTGTGCAGTTATCCAGAGGGAAAAGGTAAGTATATCATAAATACATAATTATGAATGACTTCTAATACTACAATTAAAACATTCAATTTAAAATTGGAATAAAATAATACCGTTTTTAGTTGGTAATATCCTGATGCTTTGTTAAATTTATGTACTTACTTCAATGTTGCAGAAGGGCTGATTAAAATTAGCCTGTTCCGTTTAGGAGTAATTTGGTACTTTTTCAGTGGAATCAGTTTATTGCCCGTGAGTGTAGTTTATTAATAAATTACCTATCTACTAAAAAATGTTTTATTCATAGCCATGTGAATGCGGCCCGACACACTAACACAGATCAGCTAAAAGTATGCCCGGTACATTAACCCACCTTCCTCCAAGCACTTACCTTCCCAAGCCAAAGTTTTAAGCTAGACAAGAATTAACAGTCTGTAACAGAACTACATCTCCATTAGAAGTTCCAACTTGGCCATATCATACCCCCCCCCCCTTCCCCTGCCTCCATACATTCCCTGAATCTCGCAGAAAGCCTCTTGTAATCGAGAGGCCTTTATTAATTACGAAGTTCCACCGCAAGGGGGCGCCTCCCCCTCCATTCAACTCTCAAAGGACCCCCCGCCTATTGTCAAACAATTAAAGACCTTAAGCCATTCCGACTAAAGTCACAAATCCTGTAGCATGGCCACTCAACCGAAAATTCAAATTTAGAGCGTACACAGAGTAGGTAGTAGGTACTGCCGACCGTTAGGCGCTTTTCTTCCAGCCAGGAGCGATGTCTTTGAAGCGTGAACTGCCAGAGTGATTTTCGACTTACGGCCGCTAATTTTAAAGTTGAAACTCTGAGTGGGTAAATAGGGGAACTGTGGAGTGATCAATTTGTTAAATGAAGAAAATTGAGTTTTAAGCTCAGTCTAATTTGAGCCTTGCTGGTGGTTACGGAGGTACTTGTTCGCACGATGTACGTAATCACGTATAGTCGTGTGTTCTTCGGGTATCACGTTTTAGTAGCCATTACGGAAGCTTTCCGATCTTAATGTTTAATTGTTGTCAGCTTGTTTCATTTCGTCACAGCTTTGTATTTACTGTAACGTGTAATTATACACATAGAATAGATGAATTAAGGGACGTCTACGTAGTTTAGTCAGTACCTGAGAGAATTTACGCGAGCGATATTGCTATGAAAATCTTTAAAAAATAAGTATTTCAGAACATAAAGACAATAGTTACCTCCATAGTTTTTTTTAATCGGCATAAAAAATAAACGACTTACTATTAAGTACCTAACGCGTTTAGACCTAGGAAAAACTTACGTAATTTTACAGGCTATAGTTTATTATTCATTTACAGTTTCAGTAGTTTTCAGACTGGGCTTAAATCTAGTAGAATAGATAAGTTATGAGATAATTACCTCTATATATTATATTATAATGCAATAATATGCATGTACCTTTAGGCTTATGTATATTTGTTTGTTTGATTATTGATTATACTAATATAATGATTTTATGTGCATGTTGCAAGGTAAATAAAATAATAAAGTAATTTATTCATGGAATCATCTTTACTTAAATTGTATCTAGCGTACTAAACACAACAAAACATTTTAAATTCGTCATCACTTTTAACTTTTAACCCTTCTCCGCAAATGCCGTGTTAACGACGAGTTTACACGTTTTTCCCGCCACCGCCGCGCGGCGCTGTAGTCAACTCACTGACTTTTTAATTACCCTCCCGGAAGCGGAAATGATGTGACAACGCAGCGCTGGCAACCTGACGACGGAATTCGCATACAAATTTGGAATTTGCGACATCTTTGAATTTATTCCGAAATAATCTGCGCGTTTATTTAAACAGTGACGGCTCGTGTTCACGGTATTAGTGTAATTAATCTCTAGACTCGTTTAGCAAATCAAAACTTAATTGGCTTGTTATTTGAAAGCACAAAATAAAATTTGATGAACAAATTTCTACTCTGCTTTCTTCGGTAACTATAAATAAATTAATAGGTGAAACTTTACATTTTGTAAATTTCTTATCGTAACATAAATGTATAAGTATAGGACCAACGTAGGTTAATGGTAATCGTTTCAGACTAACGGTTGTACATGATATGCATATTATTCGTG
This sequence comes from Plutella xylostella, assembly GCF_932276165.1. Taxonomy (NCBI): domain Eukaryota; kingdom Metazoa; phylum Arthropoda; class Insecta; order Lepidoptera; family Plutellidae; genus Plutella; species Plutella xylostella. The sequence goes on along the minus strand of NC_064006.1, from coordinate 4,672,276 downwards.
CGTATTCCATTGTGATGCAGTATTTAAAACTTTTTAATATTGTGCAATGTGCAAAAACTCAAAGAGTATTCGTTTTCCTAAAAAATCTTTACCGACGCTGAAAATAAAGCCGACTGGACAGGAAACGGCGAGTCGTTCCGTCCGTCCGTCCGCGTCCAAGCGCGAGGGCAGAAAATAAGCCAATCCCGGGCTTAACCCTAAACGCTGCCTAAATTTATGTTTTCTTTCTGACCCTTACGACGCCTTATTCACCTTTTATTTTTATTTGAGTGAGCAAGGAACAAATCTTAGCGCAAAAGGGATAATAAAATAATCGTTAGATTCGTTTAGGCGACTCTAATTTCACGGGTGGGCACACAAAGGGATGCGAGCTGCGAAGGGTTGATTCTGTCCTTTTTTCTCGCGAGTCCTGCTTATTCTCCATCCCTGTCGGCGGTGGACCAATCAGCGGAGGCTGAGTAAAGTGAGTTCGTATTCTTATTCTGAAGAGCAAACGTTTGCGGGCGTGTAGGAGGTTGATCTACTGCGATGTGTGGGTATAGTCTCTTGTGAAAGCTCGGCCTTCTTGGGTAGGTAGGTACTTTTGCGTTTAGACTTGCAAATATGCAGAGAATTTGAGTTTGGATACGTTTAAAAAAAAGTTTCATATTTTTTCTTACCCCTCTATCTATCGGTGTAACTATTGTAATCGTATGTGTTATATGTGATGTTTTGGCTTCGTTATAGTTGCTCCGAAATACATGGACCGATTTCCGATTACCAATTGATACATGCTTTGTTTTAATTATGTATATTGTTGTAACATCACTTGGGCTGTAACTTGAACTTAGTGTCCGATAATGATGATGGTAAGGAGTGAGAGAGTCGGTAGAGTAGTAAAGATCAGGAGTGAAAATAATTGTGAAGATTTTTGATAAAAGAAGGCTTTTTTTGTATTTACAGTCACAAGACTTTGTTACCCAGTCGTGCTCATTTGTCATGGCTCATGCCCCATAGATAGCCCTTTGCTCTTTATTCGCAGAGGTATTCTGAAGAAAAACAAAGAAAACTGAGACATAAGTAGGTACTAGTCAAAAATTTCGCCGTCGCCGACGGATGTTTTGACGGATATAATGAACGCCTGAAAGACCAAAATTTAATTTTAGCAATGTGAAACAAGGGAAATTAGTTTTCTAAATAAACACGCATAAAACCGAATTTCAAAAAAATATATTTACTTATAGTTTTGACATTACTAAAACTTAATTTTGTCCCTTCGAAATCGACATAAACAACAGGAATAAGTAATTTAAATGATTAGGTGCAATTATGAATTATTTTCACGAAAGGAACCTCCACGAATGACGAATCAACTGTATATTGCACACTGGACACCTAGTCTTTCTGGATCAGTGGCGTACAGTCCATACATAATGATTCCCATCGGCTTCCCTTTTGGATTGACTGAACTGATATTTAGTGTGCATAATGATAGCTAAGTATAATTTTCATATCAGCTTCCCTAACTAAGAAATTAACTCTACGCCACTGCTGTCTAAAATTGTGTTCAGACCGGTCCAACGAACGCCCAACGATGGATATTTATCATACATAATACAGGGCAGATTGCAACAACGAAGGTCAACGAAACCCGTTCGTTGGCGTTCGTTTGGCCGGTCTGTACGCAGCTTAACTTATCACCACGGTAACAAACGCTATCACCAATCTCGAGCTATGGAAGGTAACGAATCAAAAGCCTATATATTATTTTACTATTAATACATTCAAGAGTGGAAATGGCGATAGCTAGGCCACACACTGCGAAGACCTGATAACCATATTCCGAAAGTGGCACTAGAATGAAAACCCCATGGAGGTTCAAGGCGACCCGGTCGACCAGCTTATACCTGAAAGCGGTCCATAAAATAACAAGAAAAAGGGAGGTCTTGGCCGGTGCTCAACTTAGTGGCTACCGACAGAGAAAAATGGAAGCGCCTGGTGTCAGCCTCAGACTTCTCGGAGGAGTAGCGGGAATGAAGAAGAAGACACAATTGTTTTGTACAGCGCGCACGATAAACAACTTTTTATGTCATAGTTATTTCCTCTTAATCTCTCCGCTAAGATTATCACGGTTTAAGTTAGGACCCCCATTTTATGATAATCCATATAGCTTTTGTCAATCAGGGATAGTGTAGCATTCTTGATGTGAAAAAGCAAAATAGTTTTTGGAATCGGTTCAGTATTTTTTTAATTTATTTGTTACTAACATTTTTACATACATATAAAGCTTTTTTTATCATTATACCTAAAATGAGTGTGTGTAGTTGCCCGCAGATTGCGCTACGCACATAACTCACTCGACCACCAATAAATGAGAGTTAACCCTCCGTCGGCTGTTCAATTTGTTTACAGTCTAAACTCATTGTCGTCACTCGGACAGCAGACGCCCGCTGACGGGTTAATTGTTTCCGTGGATAGATCACTAAATCTATCAATGTTGTATTTATTCAAGTAGCTCATTTACAGCTGGGAATAGACGGAACAGTTTATACAGTTTAGCCGATAAGAGCTTTAATTGCGAATCTTCCTAAGTATAAATAGGTTGCCTAGAAGAGAAAGGCCGCCTATTGTGCTTACTCCTTTTTTGTTATTTAATGTATGTTGTGTGTGTGTTTTTCAATAAAGTTATATTGAATTGTAAATAAACAAAACAGAGTGAGATAGATTATAGATAGATATGATAGCGTAATGTTATATATCTTATGTGCTAAAACAATAATAAACTACTTATACGCAATTGCGAATCTTCCTAAGTATAAATAAACAAAACAGAGTGAGATATATTATATCTATTGAGATATATTATATCTATACTAGGTATATATTATATTATATCTTATACCTTATGTGCTAAATCAGTAACAAACTATACTACCTAGGTCTAGCTAGAGTCCTGTTAGAACTAACAAAGGTTCAGTGTAAAACGCTTTACGGAAAGACAGAAAACAAAACTTCTCCCTTTTTTCGTTTCACACTTTCCTAATTATACACTCACGGGCAATGAAAAAGTTCCACTGACAAAATGCCGACACCAAACGACCCCATTTTTTTCATACATTTAATTTAAAAATTGAGCAAAATATTAACGTTATACCTAGTTGTTATTGGTAATATCCTGATGCTCTGTTAAATTTATGTAACTTCAATATTTCAGAAATTAATAATTTATTAAAATACGTAAAACAATAAAAAATATATGCTAAAAGGGGAATTTCTTATGTAAACAATAAAATTGTATGAATTAATAAGTAAATATGCAATTTGCATTAAGCTAGCCATTTCCGTTTAGTAGTAGGTGATTCGGTGCTTTTATTAACTCAAGAATGTTTTCTAATAATACCCTACTATGTTTTTGGACCTAATTTATAATTAACACCAATGTAATCTGATGTGCAGATAAACTTTTACTAAGGCCCTGTTCCACAATGTCTGGTTAGTGGCTACTTGTCAGATAAAATACATGCTGTCACTGTCAAATAAATAATAACAGAGGGTGACAGCATGTGTTTTATCTGACAAGTAGCCACTAACCAGACATTGTGGAACAGGGCCTAAGTTTAAGTCACAATATTTAATAAAAAAAATAATGTAGACTATTAAATGAATTAATTACCTAATTTTAAAAAAACAGTGGAACCTTTTCATTGCCAGTGAGTGTAAATGAAGCTATTTTTTTGCAACCTGCAATTAATATTTCGGTTCGGCATGAATGCAGCACCCCGGGTAACGAACCTAATACCTAATTGCGACATTAGCATTGACACTAAAATCGGTTTCGATACAATCGTACCTACGTAACTTATCTTAGATTAACTATATACAGTGACAAGATGGTGTGTTACAACTCACATACGCAAAAAGAAAACCGTTTTCAGTGTAACCTAACGACAACGATTGTAAGTACCAATAAATGAATACAGTTATAAGTCTTGTAGCCAAATTATTGAAAAATGAGCTCAGCGGTAGAAGCGGCGTGTTATTTGTCGAGACGTTTCTTTTTCCCTGACACTCCATCTAGTTCGTATAAAATATCTAGGTGAGAAACGCTTCAAAGCGACTACATGCGTTTCAAAAACTAACTTACCGGCGCTCTTAAAATACGCTAGTCTGTAAAAACACTCTAATCTGCCTGGCTAATATTTTCCTAGTGCAGAAAACACTAGAAATGTAGGTATAAATTAAGTACAATTTAACACTTCACCTTCCTTCAGCAATCAACTTCTTCAGATTTTTTTTCGTCAAGATTTTCATGCATCTAAGTTCATTCTACTTCTTCATTCGAGCATTTTGAGCACATTGTTACATTTATAAATGCATAATGTTTTTCATAATAACTCATCCTAATCCTAACTAATATTATAAATACGAAAGTAACAGTGTCTGTCTGTTACTCTTTCAAGTCAAAACTACTGAATGGATTTGGATGAAATTTAGTACACATATGGTCTAGACCCTGAGAAAGAACATAGGCTACTTTTTATCTCGTAAGTCCAACGGGAAAACTTTTTAAGGCGAAGCAAAGCTCGCGGGCACTGCTATTTTTTTTTCATGTAGCCTGCATCCTTGGCTGCTATACGTTATAAAAATTTTGCGCTATTAAAAAATCTTAGAGCGCGCTTAGGGCATTTCATGTATAGTTTCAGTGCTGCTTCTGAATCGTACGTGAATTATTTATTTATTTCTTTAATCCTTTATTGCACAAATATAAAAATAAGTGTACAAAGGGCGGACTTAATGCTACAAGCATTTTCTACCTGTCACCCACAGGAGGTGCAAGAAAATTTTATTATAAGGTGTGCAAAAACAACACTAGTACTACTCTGTTACAACAAGTCACTTGAATGCAAAAGCTGTATGAAATACGGCGCTAAATCCACGTAAAGCCGCGCTACCTGTGAGGCCTAAACCCGAGGATCAGTCGACGGAGGCCCCGCTCCGAGGGTTACTCCATCTTGACAATAAACGAACGAACGAGATAATATGTGAAGGATCTTCTTTATTCTTTAAGTCTCTCCTCCTCCTAAGTTGCCTCGAAGAGATCGCTTTTAGCGATAAGGCCGCCTATTGCGTTGTATCCACTGTATTGTAAATTGTTATTTGTGTCCTTTAAGTCAATAAAGAAGTATTCTATTCGTTTAATACAACGAGATAGAGCCCTAGTTAGCGCCACTGCGCAAAAAAACATAGTTTTTCGTAAGATAGGTGTAACCGTGCCTTGTTATAACCAAACTAGACTACCACAATGTCCACAATCACTAAAGTTTAAATGTTTTAGTAAGACATATATTTGGATCAAAGATTTTAGCCGTAGGTGAGGTGAAATATAAAATAAATATTTTACGTGTTATTAACGATCACTTAATTAATTAATAAAACTCTCTACTCTCTACTCTCTAATTCGGAAAGGGCAAGGGCTTTACAGTACGGTAATGCCTATAGGTATAGGCACAAAGCAAATAGCAATTCATCTCATCCTATATAGAAAACGAAATATGGCAGCTCTACTTTGTATTTGCTTTGTGGGTATAGGTATATTATCTATGGGAGTCTCCTTTTCACGGTATTGCATAATAATACCTATGTAAGATCTTTTACAAAAGTACATACTTAGGTAATAATGTAAGTACGTACGTACTTGTGGAAGGGTAACATAGTATGGTAAGCTATTAAATAAAGTAATACTTAGTTAAATACGACTAATCTTCGGGTTTCATGTGAACATAATTTCAGTTGGATTTTTCTTTGGAGATCAGTTATCGGTTTGATATTAGCTTTATTGATTATATATTATTAGTTGGTAAAACAGGAGTGACTTCCGGTAAGTAATATAATTTTAAAACTACTTCCAGAAGGCGCAATATGCGGTATTATTGCTAAAAGCAAGAACCTACGTATACTTCTATTGCGAGTTATTTTAGAATTCTAATTGGAATAATTATTATGCTCGTTAAAGCTTTCACGAATGACTACCTAAGTATTAAAAGTATGTTAATATTTAAAATATATATATGGGTATCTTTCAAACATACATACGAGTACCTATTATTATATATTTTTTCAAGTTATAACTACATACGTTCAATTTTAATAAGTATCTTTACTAACTTATTAAGGTATTTTAAACGAGAATATATCTATCATCTAGTTATATAATTATTTTTAGAAACTTGAATACGGCCACAACGATGTTAATAAAATTTTATATAAGTACAGCGGGTTTAAGATGATTGCACCTATTGATGTTTTCAAGCATCCGTATTAGTTGATAGATTCATCAAATTATAAAACGCGTAATATTTTTACATCAGTTAAAAAAGACCCGAGCAAACTTGATTATCCACCTACTGCTGGTGATTTATTACTGATTTTGGATGTAAGTTGGTGTATTCTGGTTTTGTTCACGTAAATTCAAATAAGAATATTTTTTGCAACAACATCATTCTTTCCCATATGAACTATTCCATCCCCTTTCTATCTTTTCCTGCCCTATACAACTCTTACAAAAACACACACACTAACCACTCGTATCCAGGTACACTATGCCAGCCCTATCTTTTCTTGTTCTACCCAATCCAAACCCCACACCAACAAATCTGACCAACCTGAGTCGGCGAGTCCCATCCCTTTCCTATCTTTTCCTCTCCTATCCAATCCCTGCCACACAATCAAGCACCAACCTGAGTCGGAGTCGTCCCGGTCGTAGTGCGGTCGCCAGTACGTGTCGTACCGCGGCAGGTCCGCGCGGCCGGTGAACTTGCTGGGGTCCAGGATGTTCTCCACGGAGAAGGCGATGGCGCTGCGCTCGGACGGGCGCGTGAGGCCCAGCCGGCGCGTGAGGTCCACGGGAGCCGCGTCCTCCACGCCGACCACGTCCAGCTCCGCGCCCGCCTCGCCCTCCTCCTCGCGCGCCTCCGAACCACGGGCCATCGCGAGCATCGTCATAGCATCCGCCTGCTGTCACATCCGTCACAACACTGGCCGGGAGACGGCGGGAGCGCCCGGCGGGCGGGACGCGAGGGGAGGGGATGCCCGCCCATTGGCGCACTCCAACGAGGCGTGACCTGGGAGGGGCGGCGTAATCGAGCAATAAGGATTAAACAATTTCGTTTAATACGTTGAATTATGTAAGAGAGCGGCGAGCGAGTAATCGGGCACAAGCGATAAGGCCATTTGCGCGACTTCGTTACGTATTAATGGGGCAGGAAATTGACTTATGAATATTAGAGGTTCGGAGCTGAAGATCGCGGCAAAGCGGTCCCAGTGGCGGCGGCGGCGGCGTGGCGTGGACGCGGCTATTACTCTCTGCGTGTGTACGTGTACACGCGCGTGTTTGTCCGCGCTCGGCCGCGAGCTGTAAACTTGGCTAGTTGCGGGTTGCTCGGCCAGCAAATTGGCTGTTAAACGGCTTTAGGTTGTATTGTGCTGATTACGCCGCCCGCCGATTAAAGTTCGGCGCTATGTAGAGAGCCGGTTCAGTAGATAGTTGCGTACTACTGCGTACCTATAGGTAGGTACATCGTGCGTGATCGCTGACGGTTATATGCCATTGCCATTAGTATAAATATTAAAAGTGTAATTATCTGATCTAATTGAGTATTACAGGGGTACAGCAGCCAACGTATCAGTAAATTCGATAAGGGTCAATAGGAAACAGCAAGGAAAATGTAGTAAATTGTGACGAATCTGACAAGTACCTACTAAGTACAGAGATACTTAAGGTGCACCATGGGTGCAACCGAGTCCGCGTTTTTCTAAAATATAAAAATGTATAACATAAAACTTATAAAGTTTAATTTGTTCTCAAAGCTTTCACGTATTTTTGCAAAAGATAAATGTTTTCCCCACTATTTTATTTATAACATTGGTAGGTCCTTAAATGTTCATTCTAAAATGCTAATAATAACACATAAAACTATACAGTATAATTATCCGGCCCATGCTACTGTCAAGCCTCTTTCTATTTACTCTGTAAATCAAATCAGAAGCGTACACCAAAAATTTTGATTTTTCGTTGCCATATATCCCTTCCGACGCATGTATTAAGAGCTCTACAATATAGTAGAGTTAACGTATAAAGTTAGATAGCCCGTTAAAGGCATGATGACACGCACGATCTTAGCTCTTTAGGCCTGATCGGTGTGGCTACTTAAAAAGTAATTCTAGGTTTATTTGTTGTGCTACAGGGTGATCCGATTCAGGATGGATTGTTGAATTGAAATTCTGTCGGTTACTGTCGAATTAAATGACTGCAGGTGAATAGTTCACTAACTAAGTCTGCAATTCCTACTTTGTAACGATTGTTCAAATTAAGATTTGTGAAATTTTCATGCAAAGCACAAACTATTGGATTAGCCAGATGACACGTAAAACCAACACCTGAATAAAATAAAAAAATGAAGTGGTTATTCATTACTTATTCGGTACACAATACACATATAAAAGTTCTGATCTCTGCGACAGATCATGCAGCGTAAGAGCGTCCGGGTTCGATCCCCAACCGGAGCAGATACTTGTTTCACTGATAAACACTTAATTAGTATCAGCAAAATAATACCACCCTATACCACAAAACCCTTTAGTAGAATAAAATCTGACCGGCATACCGTCACGTCGCTCACATTAGGGCGTGACGAAGCGTCCGTCGCCGGCATTGTGCCGCTGTCACACCCGCTGGGTAAGAAGAAGAAGAAGGAGCAGGAGGGTTACTTTATACTGACGAAAAACGAGTGAGCCGTGGCTGGCGCAGTAGCGCACCCAAATTCCCTCGTTTTTTGTCATATAGAGTGACTCCCCAGAACAATGCATCAATAGAGTGGTGTCATACGTTGTGTTGTAGGTACGTTGCGTAAGCGCTGCGTGGACCGAGCACGCCTGTCCACGCCCAGTGGGCTGCTGTCACACCCACTGGGTAAGAAGAAGGAGCTACAGGGCTATCACGGGGCGTAAAACGCGCATGACAAGACGTGACATTGTTTTGAATCGCGCTCACTCACGGCCACGAGGGCGAGGGCAATGAAGAACTTTTGTCACGTCTTGACGGAGCATCTTGCATCCCGTGCTAGGCCTTCCGGATACGGTAAAGCCATAGAGTGGTGCCACACATTGCGTTATGTGTGCGTTGCGTTAGGGCTACGTCGTCCGAGCACGCTGTATTATATTATAGCTATTGTCATAATCAAGACGACCGAATGGCGTAGTGGTTAGTGACCCTGACTACTGAGCCGATGGTCCCGGGTTCGATTCCCGGCTGGGGCAGATATTTGTTTAAATACAGATATTTGTTCTCGGGTCTTGGATGTGCCCGTAAAATGGCAATAGGCCCGCCCCCTATTACATTGGGACTAACATAACACTCTGGCGAAAAGTGGGTGCTGCATTGCACCTCTGCCTACCCCGCAAGGGAGTACATTAGTACAAGGCGTGAGTGCGTGTTTTTTTTTTTTTTTTTTTTTCATAATCACAAAATATCATAAAAACATTAATTACTTAAATTATTAAATTACCTATAAGTATTCATTATTATACGTCCTAAGTAATTAGTCTAACCAGAAATATTTTCTCATTATTATTGGAACACAGAAATTTGATAATTGAACCCTAATCTGACTTTACAAGCAGACTATTTGTTTAGTTTATGCGTTTAATTTTTAATAAGCGTCTATTGGTAGGTGGTATTTGCAAACAGCTCCCTACCAATTAATGTTTTCCAAACTTATCAGAATTAATTAATAAACAGTACCGGAACTTCTTCAGTAAAAAAACAATATCCGTTTTAAAATCGGAAGCCCTACGACCTACAATCCGATCAACTGAAGAAATTAATTAAAAGTTTTAATTCGAAAGAAATGCGTCCGCCATCTTGGAGCAATTAAAATTCTATCTGCCTTCTTTAGGCTATCGTCCACTTCTGCAACATCTCAACGTTTGCAAAAATAACGATTTGATTTATTTTAATGTATAACATTTAGGTAGGTTATATCGATTTTCCATACATGACCACAATGTTATTGTCACCTTTCAGGTGGCATTACAAAATTCCACCCTGAATATACGTGAATTTTTCAGTTCAGTCCGTGTATGTACCTATATACAAATACATATTTAAGTACCTACAAACATAATTATACAATGGTACCAATTATGATCTCTGTAGACGTCGCGTCGTGACAGGTTAATTATTTACGTTTTAACAGATAGCTTTTTGATGCCCAGAAAATGAACCCGTCGTCTTGTCGACGCCGAGATTTTTCAATGAACGCAAACTAACAGGAAAGCGGATCACAGGTTAGAAATCAGTTAGCCATGACACCTAATTTGTGTTCAATTTGAAATCTTAATAAGCCGTCAAAGCGATCCAGAAATAGTCGGCTACTAATTATGTTCTGTTAGGGATGGCGACAATTGATAAATGTATTTGGTGCGCGGGCGATACATACAATTAGCTCAGGAATGTTTCTGAAATTCTGAACGCAGCCTATCGCGTTGACAGCGCGGTAACTTTTGGCGGCAAATGCAACTTTTGCGGGGAGATTATAGAGGTTAGTTTCCCTCCTTAATTACTCCCAAATTGAGTGTTTGCTTTACAGAGGGGTCTATTTGGAGGAGTCTTTGTCTGTGTGGCGCGCAATAAATCATTTGGGCCTGTCACGCGTCTGGTTGCGATTGTGTGACAAATTACCTGCTGTTCTACCTAGCACTAGCAGTCGTAGAGAGGTTATTTCGGGGTAGTAAATACCTATGTATACTTAATCTATTTCGTGATATAAAAATAAAAAGAATAAATCGATCTATTCTATTCATATTAAGTAAGTACTTAAGTAAGTATATCAAGAAGCAAACGTTTAAGAGTAGGTTCATAGGACGATAATAAAATTATAAGATTAACGTGTGCTTATCAATTTTTGAGATTGGTGTCCCAATCCTACTTACCATTCCTTTTGGTAAATTAACAACTTATTAATTTATTAGATTCTTTGATAAATAATAATTAAGCATAACAGTACTAATCATTCATCTTAATTACGTATATCAGACTAATGAAGGTAGGTACTTACCTACTATTATACGAGGTAACTAGGTGCCTGCCTACTTAAGCACAATCAAATAAATAGATAGGTACTTATAACTGTTATAAGTATTATAATAACCAGTTAATATCCAACAATTAAGTAGGCACAATGAAAATGATATTAGTCTGTAATTGGTCATTTAATTCAGAATTGATGTGCAATGCAAATATAAATAAACATTAAATTAAACAAGATAGGACGACAAGTTCAGAAATATCTAATTCAGTCTCGTTTGAAAGCTGCAGTGAGCTGAAGGAGGCAATAACAATCCCAACTCGTTTCAGAACGAACAAATTAATTCTAATTTGTTCTCAGAACATTCAATTAGTGGATAGAAGTGGTGTCTTGACAGCGGGGAAATGGGTAAACAATTTTATGGATGAGACTACTTTAGACTGCTTATTCGCTGTCGAATGTTTTAATCTGGGACATACCTGTATAAAAGTAGGTATCCTGTAGGAATCCTAAGTGCTTATCCCAGAGTATATAGACACTTACTCACTTGCACGGTTACTAAAGACATTTATCCACTTATTTGTACCCATATCAACGGAAAACCGGAGCAAAACTTTATGAAATCATGTTATCTCCGTTTTTATTTCAATTATTTATTTTAGACACGTTTTATCATAATTTGTTTTAAAAAACAAAATAAAGTACCTACACCCTACGTATAAAACTGCCCATAGCTAGAGGAACCGTCTTTCATCTGAACAGTGGCGCCCCCACTCTATGAAACCTTCTGCCGGTCGCGAAGGGAAGATGTCGTTTATAATTCCGACTTGTCTTTGAGGAAAAAATAAAAATTCCCGCAGCAGATTTGTTAAACACAAATTGGTTATTAACATTCCCGGCGCGCAAGAGCGGCTACATCAATTGGGGTAATTATTCAAATCTTTATTGGTACTACCGAATTGCTTTCAAAGTTATTTTCGTCAAGGTGCAATATGCAAAAGCTCTCTTTCAAGACGTCAAAACAAAAGAAGTAGTATTTCTGTTTGCATACTTTTTTTCAGATCCTGAAATGTGATTTTAATTAAGACTCGTATTGGTTTTGAAAAAAAAGCGACGACATGATGACGAGCCCACGACAATTAATACACATCCAAATGTAATTAAGCAACAACACCAGATTCAAATTGAGAGCGCAACCTCGTCCCAACCACATGTTTACATCTCCTGCTAACTAATTACACAGATTACAGAGCTTCAATAGCCTATTTCGTTTCCCATGTATAGTGCTGCCATCTGTGAACGAGTGACTGAGGTCTGACTGATCGACTGTCGACAGCCGTAAGAATCGATTGGACGCATTATGTTTTTTCGATTCACGAATGCGGCGTATCGAATCGGGACGCCGAACGATCAATTAGTGAATGCTCCCACAACGCTATCGTTTCTTTTTCGAAAACATACGGCTTTGGAACCGATCACAAAAAAAGATGAGTCGAGAATCGAGATTGATCTAGCTATTAGGCCGGAGGTTTGTTTGTCTAGCTCAGAGGTGAATTTACGGTAATAGATAGCGGCAGTAACTACGATATACATAGAGCTAGTAGAAACCATGTTCGTGGGGTATGTTAGGTACGTACTTAGGTACCACATCGTGTATATTCATCCATATACACGCTACGAAGAACCTTGCTACTTAAGTATTCTTACTGGTAAAGTTACAAGAGTTACTTACCGATACCTAAATTGGATTGTCTAAATACCTAAGGAAAAATATAAGCTATGTATCACATGACTCTATCTAAGCATAATTAAACTCACTTAAAACTAAAACAACATCGAACACAGTAATTTTTAAATCCCCTATCAAAATGAAAAATGGCGCGGTCAGGAAGCGTTGGCGGGAAAATCCCCGCCATAATATTTTTATCCTTCTAGAGGGGAGACCTAATTGGATTCAGGTTTCGATAAACGCGTCAACCCCTCGCAGTGTAGCTAAAACAAAACCTTTTTTAACCCTCAACGCAAAATAGAGAGGGACACCATTCTCATTTTTATTTTTAACTATGCAATAAATGTTGCCTAAGTACTTATAAGTACTAATTATGTATTAGTAGTTACTAAGTTGATGAATGGCTGTTTCTCATTACTACATGCTCAAAGGTTTATAGAACCTAAATAGCTCGTAAGTATATGTAATATGCTATTTTGGGACTCACTATCGCCTTGGAAACGCTGAGATGACAGTAAGTAATATTATATTACTATGTTAAGGTTTCACTGTGGAACTTTCAAGTTATAGAGACGTTTTGAGCATTGCAGTTTTAGGGATATCCCATAATGAAATTCTATAGATTCTGTCTATCGACTTATTGTATGGGTCGTATCAGTCGTATCCAACGAACTATCTTAGAGGATGGAGTGGCTAATCCTACGCATCACAATACTGGATATAAGCCAATAATTTTGTGTTTCTCAGCGTAAGAGGTATGTAACAGCAGTAATGTTCCTTGCTCTTGATCTTGACAGCCAGTAACCTTTCTGGCCCGCAAAACTGGATTCTCAACCTAGTTCCCTTCCAATAGCGACGGCTTTTATTTATTTTATTTATATTTTGTACTTTACTCAAGGGCTTATTCTCTTCAAAGAATTGTGAAGTTTATGTACTTGATGTTAAGGTAGAATCTCGAGTAGAGTGGTCGATTAGTAACTTAATTGTTTTTATTTCAAGGTTTCATTTCACTTGGTCATAGTCAAGCTTCATTTGGTACATCAATTTGATGTAAATATTTCACTTTTATCTATTTTTATTACTAAGTAGCTAGCTATAGCTAGAGTAGTACTTTTAATAAGTATAAGTATCTTTTTAATATTCAATTCCAATAGATAACTCCGGAAATTGTATGGACCTAAGTATTTAGGTACACAGTTAATCTAGCTAACTTTTCAGTTTACATACGTCACTGAATAAATTATTCAGTCAATTAACTTTTTTACTTCTTAATCCACGTTAAGAGCAATTTGTTTTTTAAATGTACTTATGGTACGTAAGAATAAAAAAAGAATGAGTTAAGTACTTGCCTACTGGTTTATGCTAAGGGAATGTACTAGTTTTGCGAGACAAAGCTGCTTTAGTGCACTGTTGAACGCAATGGCAGATTGACCACGCATCTAAGCTAGGCGTTTAATAAAAAAAACAAACATACAATATTTTTTGTTACTGTAAAAAGTTTGTATTGTTGTTAACAAACTTTTTGGTGAGATTAGTTATGTTCGAAAAATTTAAGGGTGAATTGAAGTTGAAATGGCGCCAATATTTAGCAGCTTCTTTAGGTGAGTTTTACTCAAATGTTTCGGTATTTTTACGGAACAATATTATTAACTATGTATTTATGATATTTATCACTCAAGATCTTATGACTTTTAATTGATATTTAATATAATTTGTAGGTCTACTTTATTGTAGTGAAGAGATAGGATCCTTTCTTACCAGTTTCACTTGCCTGTTCACTGATAAAATTGTACCCTATATCAATACATATGCATTTTTAATATTATCCTATCTCTGAGTGTCCTGAAACTAGAAACCCTACGCAATTAAGTCAATTAGTAAATTATGACTATTTCGGTATCTGGTTTCATTAAACGAACCGATTGCATGCATAAAAGACCCTGCTAAACCGAAGTGATATTTTTTTTTATGTTCTAGCCAGCCAACACCATATCATCGTGATCATAATTCACGTGCGTTTATTATCCATAGTAGTTACCTACCCACAGATATTGATCTTATTCGTTTAAATAAGTCGTGATCTTATTGAATTAATATTTATATTGTTTCCGCGCAAGTTTTGCTAGGATTGCATCAACTGAAGGTCACAGGATAGTCATGGCATCGCGGACAAATCACATATTGAAAATGAAACAGTAAAGGATTATCAAAATCGGTCCATAACTGGCGAATATTGGTGGACATGCAGACACACGAATTGAGAACCTCCTATTTTTTCGAAGTCGGTTAAAAACAGGGAATAACAAAATCAAAACTTGAAAGTGAAGCTTTAAGCTCCTAGTCAGAAGCAAAATTGCTAGAATTAATAAATATTCTATTCGACAATAATTATTCTATTGCATAGTAAAACAAGGTGACCTAGGTTCTGTAGCCAAGCACATTCTTTAACACATTTATGGATGGCAATGAACGCTTTATTTATATTATAGATAGATTATTGCTTTTGCTGTGTGCATCCCAAGTGCTTCGGACGGCACGTTAAGCCGTGGGTCCCGGTTGCTGCTTCGGTAGCAGTCGTTAAGCCTAGTCAGAGGCCTTCGGGCGGCTTGAAAACATCTGACAGTCGGGTTGCCCACTTACCCGACAACTCTCTCAGCACAAGCTTGCTTGTGTTGGGGTCCACCAACCCGCACTTGGCCAACGTGGTGGACTAGGCCTAAACCCTTCCTTCATTGGAAGGAGATCCGTGCCCCAGCAGTGGGGACGTAATGGGTCGTGATGATCCCAAATGCCTGATCAAAAATATGAAATCAAAATATGGTCATGGTCAACCGAATGGTCAACCATACCTATATACAGAATGTTGCAAAAAAGGTGATCGGGAACAACTTTTGCTCTCGGAGAGCAGATAGGTACATACGATTTTGATCACTTAGGAAATAGAACCGAATGTATCGAGTTTATTGCAACCAAAATCATCAACTTTTACATGTGCCCCTTCCCTGTGCCTTTTCCCTTCTATAATTAGAAAAGGAACGGACCCTCAAACTATAAAATGTGATAAACTCAAAATGAACGGACCCTCATGCTACATCTCTTTCTTGCAGCGAGCTACGGCAGCCTGTGCACCGGCATGTCGATGGGCTGGACGTCGCCCGTGCTGCCGGCGCTGCGCGGGCCGCACTCTCCGCTGCCGCAGCCGCCCACCAGCCAGCAGGAGTCCTGGGTCGGCTCGCTGCTCGTGCTGGGAGGACTGCTAGGTGGGTACTAGGTAGAGAGAGAAGCTGGGTTAATTGCTGCGTCATTGTCAGTCAATACACCTCCATTGGTACACATAGGGTTCTTCCAAGAGTCCAAAGTATTCGGTCCAACGGATTGACGGTGTAATTAGCTACGTTTGCCGGTTCGCCGTCTCCACTTGAAAACTCTAATCTTCTATACGTTACCTTCTAGAGAACAAAGACTAGTAGGTAGGTAGTCCAAATCGCGTGTATTCTAGCGTAGCCGTTGTAAAGCGTAAGTAAGTACCTGTAGTAGCTACGAGGGTATGTCGATGGGCTGGACGTCGCCCGTGCTGCCGGCGCTGCGCGGGTTCGCACTCGCCGCTGCCGCAGCCGCCCACCAGCCAGCAGGAGTCCTGGGTCGGCTCGCTGCTCGTGCTGGGAGGATTGTTAGGTGGGTAGTAGGCAGAGTGAGAAGCTTATACAGGGTGTTACAAAAAGGGTATATTAAGCCGAAAGGGAGAGAGGAGGTCATTCTATACTACTTTTGTTCTACAAGTTTTGGAAATACGCCGCTACATCATCATGGGCTCCAACATCCCTCTGCTCCTGGGCTGGCTACTGGCTCTAGTAGCAGCAGACCTCCCCATTAATACCAAGATATGGTCACTGGAAAACCGCTTTCGTTTTGTTACGTAATATTGGCACAGAACCTATCAGTGCAGCTACATCTCAATCTCCATACCTAAAACCTCTTGCTCATCTATGCTCTCCTGGTACCAGGTCCGCTAATCACCGTGCCGCTTTCCCGCCACGTGGGGCGCCGCTACATCATCATGGGCTCCAACATCCCTCTGCTCCTGGGCTGGCTACTGGCTCTGGTCGCCACAAATCTGGAAACGCTTTACGCAGCGCGAGTCATGTGGGGATGCGCCACGGGAATGATGTTTGCCATGGTGCCGATTTATATTGGGGAGATTGCTGAGGTAAGACAAATGCTCATTTAGTTATTACTTATTATATTAGCTGGTACTGCATGCAAGCCGTGGTATCTTGTAAAGGTGAATGGACAGTGGATGCATACTTCCATATTCATTTATTTATTTAATTACAAAACTTTACAATATATTTTTCGCTTAACCTAGTGATATGCAGAGTAGAAATCCACCAGTATTTTTAGGCCTCTACCCTACCCACCTACTAAGTGGTTAGGAGGTCCTAAGTCAGTCAAGGTTCGACATAAATAATACCTACCCTATGAAATCGTAACTACCTAATGAAAGTCGTCGTCATCGTCAGCCTTGTGCTGACCGCTTTTCCGCCGCCCTGGTCGCAGTCGATGTGAATCGCACCTGGAGAAAGAAAACCTCATAAATGATTCCTGTTTCATCAAATCTAAACCGCCGACCGGCACCTTACAATGCATTAAACCCCTGAAACCAATTTCTTTTCAGGACCAAAACCGCGGAGCCCTAAGTGCTCTATTCCTCCTCTTCATCAACGTGGGCTTCCTGCTCGCGTACGCCATCGGCCCCTTCAGCGACTACTGGGGCCTGACCGGGGCCGGCGGGGTGCTGTCGCTGTTCTACATACCCTTCACTTGTTTTATACCTGAGACGCCGTTCTTCTTGGTTTTGAAAGGTTAGTACCTATACAATTATTGGTTACGCTACGTATATATAGAACAGTAGGTAAACATGCAAAACTGCCTCACTTTTCGGCGGTAGGTAGGTATTATGGTACTTTCATAGTTATAGTAGAGGGACCTATTGCAATCTTTGGGCATTTCCAAGCCCCGGGAATCGAACCCAGAATTATGATTATATACAAATAGTTGCGCCAAACATAAGTTCGATAAATATTCTAATCCGTGAAAACATGTTTTTAGGAAAAACAGAAGAGGCCTCAAAAATCCTGCAAAAACTGCGCGGCACCCCTGAAGACAGTGTAAGGGAAGAGTTGGAAGCACTCAAAACAATGGTGGCTCGAGAATTCAAAGAGGAACCTCGAATAAGCGATCTATGGGCAACACGGGGGAACGTCAAGGCTCTGGGCATTTGTGTGTTTCTGGCGATGCTGCTTCAGTTGTCTGGTATTGATGTTCTGCTGTTTTACATGGAAGAGCTCCTGGGAAAAGTTGGCACCAACATTACGGCGTCCGATGGAACTATCATTATGGGTGTTGTGCAGGTATGTTGATCATATATTAGTATACATACATAATAATTTATTAGTGGCCTTTCTGAATAATTTTTATCTCATATTGAAAGTGGTTCAGTTTCAAGAAGGTAAAGGATAAATTGCAGCATGTATTTTTCGCCATTAAAAACCTGATGGTAAATAATGATATGGTGGCTGATTTCATTAGATATTAATGATTTATGTAGCACAGGACCCTGGGACTTGGCATAACATTGAGGAGGCCTATACCCTGAAGTGGGTTGACATAGGCTGATGATGATAATAATTTTGTGTAAATTTCAGGTGGTAACAAGTTGTGTGACCCCACTGGTGGTGGACCGACTTGGCAGGAAACTCCTCATGTGGACAACGTCTCTTGGTCTCACGATATTTTTGGTAAGTTAAAGTTTTTTTCATCCCAGTAGTTTTGTTTACTAACTTTATGTTGTTACTATTATTAGCATTCAATTACCTACAAACAGATTGCGTTGATTACTGGTCGGTTCTGAATGAGCAAACACAAATTGCCATTACCATTTCAATCCCAGAAACAACTTAGTTACCTGTTACTTTTATTTATTTCACACTTTTCATGGACATTATATTTTTCCATTTTGGTATATAAGTACCTAATTAACGTTTATTTTATTTTTCCAGACGATCATAGGGTTCTACGCGTTGCTGGACAACTATTATAAGATCGACGTCTCGCATTTCGCGTTCATACCACTTCTGTGTCTCATCATTTATATGGTGCTGTTTACATTGGGTAAGTACCATCACCTTCTCAGGTATACGAGGGGTAATTTTATTAGTGACCCTTAAGCAGGTTCATATCAACATCTAAACATAGGCCTTACCCAAGGAGCACCGCAACACTCTTTACTCGGCCTTTCTCATCCAAACACTACCAGCCATTCTGTCTAAGGTCGTCAGTTCAGCGGGCAGGGAAGCCACTATACCGCGTATTTGCTGAAATGAAATGCGTAAGCCGTAGGATATTTTCAGGAATTTTAGTTTCCTTACTGTATAGCGGTGGTATAGTACCTATCTAAGCCGAAAGAGGTTTGACTCTGACAGTCATTCTGAACAACTTTAGTTCAACGGTTTATGAAATATCTATATGCTCCCATAGTAAAGAGTCACGGGTTGGCCCTAAAAGTTTCTGAGCGTCCCTTTCAGCCATCGAACTATTCGCTGCTTTCGGCTTACTATACCACCCCAACACCATGTATAATGCTATTTGTCCCTGTTCCCAGGCGTGGGCCCGGTGCCGTGGATCCTGGTGGCGGAGATGTTCCCCGCGCGGACCAAGTGCCTCGCCGGCGGGATCTGCTCCTTCATGTGCTGGCTGGCCGGCTTCGTGTGGACCAGGTATTGTACTCTCAGTTTATCACTTGAGTAAATCTACCTAAGCATGAACTTATGTCTGTGGGTACGAAACTTGCGACGCACGGGCGGAACGACGGCGGGGCTGGCGGTGGCGGGTGACTCCGCCGTCGCCCGTTTGTACCATAGACTAATATTGTTTGTACTGAGAAACACAACGCTATGTTGTTAATGCATTTGATTACATCGCCGTCTCGCCGCCCCGCTGTCGCTCCGCCCGTTGCAAAGTTTCGTACCCGCAGATTTAGTCAAGCCTACGCAACAACAATTCAGACAAATTAAAGCGCTGGATTCTTGTAAACTTAAGTTCTGCTTATCGTGATATTCTCAGGTGTTTAAATTTAATCATGCGCTAAAAGTTGAGGCCATATTAATGCTTATTTATACTTACAGAATGTTGTAAAAATTTCGGAATTGAGCCGAAAGGAGTGACTCAGGGGATTATTCTGAAGGAATCTCCCTCTTTTTCCATCACCATTAAAAATCTCACTCCTATTCCTCTCCAATCCCCAGATTCTTCCGCGACGTAGAGTCGTCCTACGGCATCTACACTGCATTCTGGATCCTGGCGGCGTGCTGCGGCGTGGGCTTCCTGTTCTCAGTCACACTGCTGCCCGAGACCAAGGGGAAGACTTTTGACGAGATACAGGATATGTTGAATAAGAAAGACAAGTAAGTGATTTCTGCGATACAAAGTGGCGTCTCTAGCAAAAACTACCGTGAAACTATTGACAGTTATAAACCGTCATCATTTTTGAAAACACGATACGTACAGCGAAGAACGGAGCGCACGTTAAGTTTTATCATAGTTACATACACAGAGTACATTAATTATTCTGAGAATAGAGCTATCAGTCACACGATGATATCAGCGCCAGCTGTAGATGTGCCCAGGAACTAAATTTCATATATGTATATATAGCACTAATGGTAATACATAGGTATTTTGATTTATTTCTAGCTATTTGTATCTATTAAATACCTACGTGAATAAAATAACGGGGATAAATTAATACATCAGGATAAGGTTTTCGACATTTATTTCTTTTTTTATAATACTCCACACACAACATTCCACCAATAGCATTGGTCCATTTTCTGAATCTTCCAGCATCCTTATCAGGATTGGGGAACCTATGTAAGGTACTGGTGGTTTCACCTGCAATAAAAACATTTATATTTAACCAGCATGACGGAGAGCCGTGGTGGCGTAATGGATAAGGCCTCGTCCTCTCAATCGAGAGGCTGTGGGTTCAAATCCTGGCCTGTACCAATGATATGGAGTTCATAGTTTAATGCCGCGCGGGATACTGGTTTCTACTCTTGGTTTCGCTTGAGCGTCGATGAACTACGAACGCGATCCATTACGGTATCGCCGAGTTGCTATGAATACGGTATCAGGTCCATTCTTTTGGCAACCGAGTTGTACATAGCTTGATAAGCCGCCACTAAGCACCAATCCTTCAGCTAGATTACATCAAACTTAATTTTACGACGGTAGACACAACACTCGTCCAAAGTCGGAACATTAATTAGTGAATATAGGTACTTACGTTTTTCATTCTGGTCACAACCAGGAATAAAACACTTATGTTTCGACACCATAGTACAAAATCCAAATCAAAAGGCAAATCAAGGTCAATTATAGTACTCGCAAAGGTCAGAAGGTGAGGAGGCAAATCAGAGTCCACGAAAAAGCTAGAGTTGTCGATAAAATCACAAAAATCCGAAAAAGTTATTTGTATTATGGCGGCCGTAATAACAAATAACGTTCCGTATTATGCACACATTGCGTGAATGACATATACACACTGAAATATTTTGTAGTATGCAAATTCTATATTTTTAAAACATATTGATGTCAGTATTAGTAATATAAATATATATGTAATGTTTTATTTTATAAAATTTTCGTGAATGACTAGATACTAAAATATTTAATAACTATTATAGCAGTTGAATTTGACGTAATATTTTGACTGTAAAGAAACGTACCATTGCCGGAGTTTTAATAATTACCAGTATTAAAAATAAATAATAGACGCATTTTTCCTGAAATAAAAATGACATATTATGTATCTAGCCTATCTGAAACCTAGTTAAACATTGTGAGATATGGCGTTTCGACTTTCTCCGTGTTCGGCATCATAAGGGTCACAGTGACAGTTAAATAAAGTCAATTTTTCTCTCCACCTTTAGTTTGCAAGGTGCGGGTGCCTATATAAATAGAGTGAGTCGCCCGCGCGCCTCAGTTGTAATATCACCATGCAGAAATGACTAGGTTTCAGATAGGCTAGATACATAATATGTCATTTTTATTTCAGGAAAAATGCGTCTATTATGTAGTCTGAGCCTATCTGAAACCTAGTTAAACATTGTGAGATGTGTTTATTATCGCATGGTGGAGAGAAAACCAACTGTGACCCATAAGCTACTGATGAGTATATCAGTAGAGAAATATTTGAATCTATAAATTTATAATGCATAGATTTCTAGGTAATAGATATACTAAAAAGAAAGGTATAAGTATACATAAGACTTAAGTACTTCCTTATTATTCCTGACTTTTCAGAAAGTTATGGAAGGTATGTACCTATACATATAGGTAGGTATTTATACATATGGATACACACAGTGCCTCTTCGAAAGCAATACTTATAAGTAATTATTGATCAAAATCTTGTTATTGTCAAGGCAATATTTTTAACATACACTAGCCGAATGGATGGAACCAGTGAAATACTTTGCAACAATATTTAAAAGCTGTAAAGTGTAAAATATCGATCCAGGCCGCTGGGGCTCAGGTCAGCACATGCTGACTAGGGTATGTAATTCTGGACTGACCTCAGAAATGCAGCAGCCGACCCTGGAGCCTCGTGGACCTGCTCAGTCAGCCCCGTACGACGACACGGCCTGCAACACCTGGCGCGGCATCTAGTCCTTGGAACGAGGAGTGGTGCTTGAAGGGAAGATAATTTTACTAAATATCTCAGCCTCATCAGCTACTGGAAAAGATTAGATGAAGGCTGTGACACTGGCGGATAACTAAGTATTCAGTTTTTCAAAACATGATGCAGGCAACTATATTCATATTCTAGATTGACAAGTAACACACAGTCTAATTTTGTATTCTAACTAACTCGGCGGTTAACGAGTTCCTGTGCAGTCCTACTAGGAAGGAAAGTTATTTTATAAGCCTTTGCACCGATTTTGTGGGCTACTATCATTCTGTATCATCATGTGTGAATATTATGAGCTCTGGCAGCATTCCTTGGTAGATGACATCAATTAATAAAGATTGATTAACACAACAATAACAATTATATTAGTTGATAAATGAAACCCGACTAACATGTCTTAACTGGGTAAGTAAATGATCAGTCATGCCACCAGGATAAGTAAAATGTTCAGTACTTCATATGAAAAACATTAACAAGGTCACCTTTAGGTAGGTTCGTCAACACTAAGGGCACGTCTCGGCCAAAACCTTAAGGCTTCGCCTTGTTGCAACTTGAAAGGTACGTAGGTAGGTACCCACTTACATTGTTGTAGGTTCGATTTTGAAACCATTAAGTCGACCTAGATAAAACAAAATAAAATAGCTCGATTAAATAAAGATGGTACGTAAAGATGTTAGTTGTACCTGATCAGACCTGATGCAACGACAGCCAACATAGACTCTCTAAGCTGTGGAAGCAACAATCATGGTGGCGGGAACATGGACAGTTGGACGAGCCACCTCGAGCCTGACTTATCAATCAGAACTGACAGTTCGCCAACAGCAGATAGCTTGCGCTATCTATAGGTAAACTTAGGTAGTTAGCTATACCCAAGAAAAAGTCCTTGGACATCGATATGACAGTGGAAAGGCGAATAACTGTGACACTCTTTAAAACAAAAAGGTTTGTTGTTGTTGTCCAGCTAAGGAAGGTTACCTACTTCAGCGACCGTATTGCATTCTGAAAGAACTGCGAAGAGTTAATATTATGACTAATAATTATTACTTATTTAGAAAGTTTTCCGCAAACTCTAATAAATCAAGCAGCTACCACGTCACCGCTGCCCGGTTATAACTCTGTACTAGCTTAGTAGATATATATACCAGTTCTAGCCTTCAGCTAGAGGCCAGAGAGCTCCTAAATGAGATGCGAGTACGAGCATGACACAAGTAATTTTTTACTTGGTAAGTAACTAGTTACGTAACTAACTGAAAGATCCATAAAACAGATTACTCAAAATGGAATTGTGAAAACGGCACGTCTGCATCTTAACCAGTCAGTCTAAGTAGTTTCAGCAGATACAGTGTTGAAAAATAGTTATGAAACGTTTGCGCCAGAATCGAATTAAAAATACATTTTCATTAGAGAAGCCGTTTAGGCATGAATAGGTACTTTCACCCTTTGAATTGTGCTCCAAATGATGACCTTCGAAATTCATAGAAATTTAATGACGACTGCCATTGTTTATTATCTAGCCCAGTAAATTGAGTTGGGCTACGGCTACACGTGATGTGATACACAGTACACAGTAGGTATATGCATGTTCCCAGAATAGTGGAAGTTATAATTTTACCAAAAGGTAGTCGTCTCGTGCAAGAGCACCGTTACTCGATTTATTCGATACACAACTAGTAGACAGCTGCTGCGTAGGAGGTTCACGCATTTTTCAACAAAGAGCTCGGACACACACTCACAATCCACTGGGACTTAAGGAAGACAGCTTATATGGTGTTACTCAGAAACCGCGATGACACTCTGATCATGATCACCCGACAGTAGGATCATAATAAATTCGGTAACTTGTGAAGCGGTATGGTATAGCAACAGCGACTTTCACGAAATCAGGAATTAGCTCAGTGCTTTCAGGTTGAACACTCGCCCGTGGGATTCACTTTGCTCACAGCCGAGAAAAGAAAAGACTCAAAGCTGGAATCTGCCGATGTGTCATGACACTTAAGATAGTGTCTGGGGAGTCACTTTATATGACGAAAAACGAACTTTCAGTGCACTGCGACGCGAGCCGCACTATCTGTTTGTATGTATTAAACGTGCCGATTGCACGACAGCTCTCGTTCGTTCGTTTCTCATCAGTATAGAGTAACGCTCCTGTACTTACCGTGCGTCACCATACCCATGAGCAGTCCAATTATCTTTAGGCAGTTTAGAACAAAAGCTGCATTAGATAGTTTCTTCAGCAGAGACATCGAAATAAAAAAATTATTGCACAACTATCCCCAGGAGCAGTCTACAGGTCACTTTGGGCAGTTCAGAAGGAAGCTGCTTTAATAGAATACCCTACCTTAGCGGAGGCATCAAATTGAAGTGCTATAACACTTTTAGAAGCGGTGCACGTTACCCGATTTGTCGTCATCCATGCCGATGCGGCTACGGCGACTGCAGGTGGTTACTCAGGCTTCGTTGGTGTGCCCTTGTATGGCTAACATGACCAACCTTGGCAGTAAACGTTCGTCTGCATATGCCAAAATCACTGATGAATAGCGCACGTTACTCGATACCTTCTAAATAAGTCACTCATAATGATGGCTGATGATGATGATGACCGTGCTAGCAATAGTGCAGGCGGTTCCACTGAGCATAAAATCTCTTCCCAGACAGGGGGCGTTTCGATCTGGCAACCAGAACAGGAGTGCCAGGTGTGCGCAGCGATGCAGGTGGGACAACACAGCCGCCAGGGCAGGAGTACATGGCTGGGTCTATGCAGCGATGCAGGTAGCACAAACAGGTGGCACAAAACGGTGGCCAGGGCCAGGACCGGGTGTACAGCCGCCAGGGCAGGAGTGCATGGCTGGGTCTATTCAGCGATGCAGGTACCACAAACCGGTGGCCAGGGCCAGGACCGGGTGTACGCTGCGATGCAGGTGGCACGAGACGGCGGCCAGCGCAGGAGCACAGGGCCGGGTGTATGCTGCGATGCAGGTGGCACGAACCGGTGGCCAGGGCAGGAGCGCAGGGCCGGGTGTACGCTGCGATGCAGGTGCCACGAGACGGCGGCCAGCGCGGGAGCACAGGGCCGGGTGCAGGTTACACGAAACTTCAATTTCACCGAATCGGCCTGCCTACCCTCAGCGGGTAGGTACCGGCGGATCACATTACTCGCCGCACATGCCACAATGTCCCAACATACTGAAACTCGGAGCCACGTGCTTCCAGTAAAAAAACCTATGACGGTCCTGGAAAGCTCCTCTTTGTAAAGCCTTACATAAGCTATAATCAAGTGCATTATTGTAATAGCAAAGTTTTTATCAACTGTTTTCTAAAAATATTAGAAATTGAGGGTAGAAAAATATATTTTTATTATTTTTTCCTGTATAAAATTAACATATGCTTTACTTAAAGCGGTCATTAATGTAAGTATCTAGCTCAAGCGCCACTAGTAGGACCGGAATATGTGATCAATCATCACCACGACTATTGAATCGGACCCTACTGCGTGGGACAAAAACCCCAAGCGCCGGAGCATTATGACCAGTGGCTGAGCTTTTAAAAGCAGTAAATAATAGCATTTTACTCACGGCTTATCAACTCAAACCTTCGTTGCGAAATCCTCAGCAATGGCTGCGTGCGCAGCAGCCGGCAGGCCCCGCGCCGCCTGGTCCGCATCACGCTACAGCTCCCGGTAGCGAGGACTCCGCAAATTCAATATTATATTTTTCCCCGTCGGAGCGAAGCCGACGAGAACCGTGGCTACATAGAGCCATTTTGCCGAAGTGTTCACTTCAAAAATCAAAAACCAACTGAGGCGCGCGGGCGACTCACTCTATTTATATAGGCACCCGCACCTTGCAAACTAAAGGTGGAGAGAAAAATTGACTTTATTTAACTGTCACTGTGACCCTTATGATGCCGAACACGGAGAAAGTCGAAACGCCATATCTCACAATGTTTAACTAGGTTTCAGATAGGCTCAGACTACATAATAGTAAAATAATGTTGCCAGATATTATTTGGACTCAATTATCATTATTATAATTCTCATTACAGCGCCATCTATAGATGTGCTCACAAACAAAAAATTAGAGCTTGAAAAATAAGAGTGACATTTTGTATTAGCTGAAAAGCCCATGGTTACATATCTCGCCTATTCACATCGGTTATCACAGCGTCTCATGAAACGGCTCCTGAAGTTTTCAGCTGCCTGACTCCATGTAAACAGTGGAAGTCAGTCTAGGTGCGGGCACTGGCGCCGATAACTGACTTGTACATTAACCCTGTCTAAATCGGACTCATAATGATCCTTACCCGAACCATGGGTTGCCAAAGTAACATAACTAACCCTTTGAGAATATTTTTGAAATTAATTCTTACGCATTTTATTCTTTCCAGATCGAAGGAGGTGGAGCCAGTTGCAGTTTAGTTTTAGCTATAACACTCTATGTATGTATAATGTAAGCTTTAAGTATAATATTATAAAATTACGGAAATATAATAGCAGTAAAGAACTTTACCTACCTAACGCACTTTCCATCAAACTAAAAGTAACAACCAAATAACCGGAATACAATAATACTTTATTATATAATTACTCTATCATACAGTTACATTACCATAATTCATAAACATATTCATTATCATTTAGTATAGCACACGGTAAATCTATCTCTGGAATTGTAGCGGCGAAATCCTCAGCCCTAACACGTCTTTCCCTATTTCAGCGACGCCACAGACCTGGCATAGCTTGCCTTTCTGTTCGGGGAGGTAGCTAGCGCCACACAACGGACATTTTTCTTCCGGCTTGCCTCTGTAAATAGGCTTGTAGCTGATACCACAGATGTTGAAGGGATTGTGCTCATCATACAACAACTGGTGTTCATCAGTAGGCGTCTTTTCACACGCTTGTAGTATTTTCCTGGCTTGCTGCGCGACTTCGGGCCTCGGTCCCAGCTCTAGGAGTCGTCTGGCGAAGGAGGCGGCTGTTCGGTAGTTCTTCAACTTATAGAACATGTTAAGGGCCGTCCGGAGGGTCAGGATCTGGTGGACCGGCTGTAGTTTGCAGTGCGTGAAGTACGCGGCCATTTCGCACGAGCGCTTCTGCTCTTCTAAGGTGTTTTTCGGGAGGCCTGCGTAGGAGAAACGAGTAGGTTAATTATGTGTAGGTGATTAAAAGTTACCTTAAATGAGATACTTACTGAGCTACCACAAAAAACTTTAAACACTGTTTAACTAAACGAAATTTGACAGATTTTGTATGCGTTTGAAAGCGCTAAACACCTGTTAAATACTGTCTAAGTTTTTGTGGTAAGGCCCTTATTATTTAGTTAGGTATTTCTTCATGCTCTCACATCTCTGTATTATGATGCATCTGTTAACGGACCACGTTGTAGGAATACTAGCATACAAAGCACGGTTCACAACGTCACGGCACACTCGTTATGTCACAATGAAAGTTTTACGTCTTTCTTTAAAACTGACAAACTATTCTCTAGAGATCCTGATAAAAGTCGGTCATCATAGCACTTTTATAGTGAAAGAATCTAGCTACCCCACCTTCACTTGCATAAACAATAAACACTTACCCTTCCTGCACGTCTCCATCTTGAGCCCGAGCAGGTACTCGCGGCAGATCCCCAGCAGCTGCTGCGCCTCCGCCAGCTCGGCCTGCAAATCAAATCAAACCAAATCATTTATTGCAAAGAATGTGGTCACAATAAGCTAGTTTACAAAAGTCATAGACATTACAGAGTGACCTATGTATAAAGATCGATCTTATTTCTCCAATTTCGTGACTGTATTCGTAATATATGACGTGTACTGAATTTCAAATGAGTGATAATTTGCTCTTCGCCGCTAAGTTGGCAACATTACATGCTTGACAGACAGGGGAGCCAACATAACGGCATATTCAATAACCGATAAAACGCACTCTACAGTCGTCGAAATATAATAGGCCCGTTTGGACAGCTACACAAATTTCCTATTTACTCTTGATTTACTTGATGAAATACATAAAAAGACACATAATCTGGCTTATATTTTAACGGCTGAAAGAAAAAAGAACTTTTGAAGCACCAAAAGTTACTTATTGTTTAGTTTTCTTATGATTTAGATTTGACACCAGCTGTCATCCCATACATTTTCGAGCTGTCCAAACGGGCCTATTATATTTCGACGACTCTAGTGGCAATTTTCGCCATGCAACGAAGTCTTACCTTGCCCTCCGCCTGCAACAGCGGGACGCTCTGAGCTACCTTCTCCAGCTTGTCCACGGCCTCGGTGAACTTGCCGGCGGTGGTCAGCTGGTAGCACTGTTGGAGGGCTGTGACTAGGTCGTTGAGCTTCACCGCTGGAAGGTGGAAGGGTTGATTTGTGAGTTAAGACAGGTTGGTCCAAATAGGGTTTTTGTTTTAGTTTGAGCATGATCAGCTCTTGGGTGATTTAATGGACAGTATAAGGTACACCTAACTGCTGACGCAAAACTTTATAAAGTCAATAAAAGTAGAACTATTTGTATGCTACACTTTTATGCTCTTTTTACATAGTATTCTAAGAATTTTGTGTGATTGGACAGAAATATATAACCAGCAATAGACGAATATTGTTAAAATATGAATATAACACATCATGGTTTTGAAAGAATGAAATCAGAATGAAATAGCGCATGTATTAAACCAAAATATAACAGGCAACACATCCTTCCCGCTAGCCTCCATCCAGTTCCTGTGCAGGTGACACACCAGCGGGGGCACATTAGGCATAGCTCCGAACGAACGAATAAATAAGTGAATGAATGAAGTAAACCCACCTATAACAGGCAGCAGATCGTTGCCGCTAGCCTCCTTCCACTTCCTGTTCAGATAGCACGCTCGGGATAGCACCGAACGAACGAATAAAGAAGTCAATGAATGAAGTAAACCAACCTATAACAGGCAGCAGATCGTTGCCGCTAGCCTACTTCCAGTTCCTATGCAGGTGGCAGACCAGCGGGGGCACGCTGGGCAGCGC
Organism: Plutella xylostella; assembly: GCF_932276165.1. Lineage (NCBI taxonomy): Eukaryota > Metazoa > Arthropoda > Insecta > Lepidoptera > Plutellidae > Plutella > Plutella xylostella. The sequence continues at coordinate 4,642,734 of NC_064006.1, read as the reverse complement.
TCCGAACGAACGAATGATAACGCTCCAGAGAAGACCCAAAGAATGAACGAATCAGTGAACGAATGAAGTAAACCAATCTATAACCGGCAACAGATCCTTCCCGCTAGCCTCCTTCCAGTTCCTGTGCAGGTGGCACACGAGCGGGGGCACGCTCGGCAGCGCTCCGAACGAACGAATAAATAAGTGAATGAATGAATGAAGTAAACCCACCTATAACCGGCAGCAAGTCCTTCCCGCTAGCCTCCTTCCAGTTTCTATGCAGATAGCACGCTCGATAAGGCTCCGAACGAACGAATAAATAAGTGAATGAATGAATGAAGTAAACCCACCTATAACAGGCAGTAGCTATCTGCTTCCAGTTCTTATACGGGTGACACGCTTGGAATAGCTCCTAATGAATGAATGAAGAAAACCCACCTATAACAGGCAGCAAGTCCTTGCCGCTAGCCTCCTTCCAGTCCCTTTGCAAGTGGCACACTCGGGATAGCACCGAACGAACGAATAAACAAGTGAATGAATGAAGTAAACCCACCTATAACAGGCAACAGATCCTTGCCGCTAGCCTCCTTCCAGTTTCTATACAGAAAAGACCGGACGAATGAACGAATCAGTGAACGAATGTAGTAAACCCACCTATAACAGGCAGCAAGTCCTTCCCGCTAGCCTCCTTCCAGTTCCTGTGCAAATGACACACGAGCGGGGGCACACTAGGCAGGGCTCCGAACGAACGAATAAATAAGTGAATGAATGAATGAAGCAAACCCACCTATAACCGGCAACAGATCCTTGCCACTAGCCTCCTTCCAGTTCCTGTGCAGGTGGCACACGAGCGGGGGTACACTAGGCAGGGCTCCGAACGAACGAATAAAGGAGTGAATGAATGAAGTAAACCCACCTATAACAGGCAGCAAGTCCTTCCCGCTAGCCTCCTTCCAGTTCCTATGCAGATAGCACGCTCGATAAGGCTCCGAACGAACGAATAAATAAGTGAACGAATGAATGAAGTAAACCCACCGATAACCGGCAGCAGATCCTTGCCGCTAGCCTCCTTCCAGTTCCTGTGTAGATGACACACGAGCGGGGGCACACTAGGCAGGGCTCCGAACGTCATGCGCGCGCTCGCGAACATCGCCAAGAATGTTTCCGAGTAGGGCTCGAAGTTCACGATGCCGACTTGTTCGTTCAGTAGTCTGTGAACAGGTGAATGAATGTTTAAGTTGTGTTAATGATAAATGGGTTGCATCTAGTGATAAATTGGTTGCAAGATAGGAGTCAGATAGAGTGACGTATCTTATACCTGTGTCTTATTTATATAGGTCAGCGCATTAAGCTGCGTACAGACCGGCCAAACGAACGCCAACAAACGGGTTTCGTTGACCTTTGTTGCTGCAATCTGCCCTATATTATTTATGATAAATATCCATCGTTGGGCGTTCGTTGAGCGTTCGTTGGACCGGTCTGTACGCAGCTTCATAGGTTGTTACGGACTGACGATGATGACTGGTACATCCTTACACCACGATAACAAACTCTAGTTCTAATGTTTATCACCGGTACGCCAAAAAGGAAGGTGTAGGTAGTGTAGAAGTATCTCTATTGGTTGATATTAAAAATGAAGTTTCACTGTTGGTTAATGCCAAAACCTTTTATCTAATGCTGAAGGCTAGGCCGGGGCGCAATTAAGACATGACAAAAGTTCTGTGTTGCGCTCGCTCTTGAGGCTGCGAGATATGAGTGAGCGCGATGCAAAACTTTTATCACTTCTTAAATGCGCCCCGTGCTAGCCCTTTTCTTAGTAATAATTGTATCTACTCTCTATGTATACCTGAAAGCGATCTCGAACTGTCCAGTGACAATATGGTCGTGGGCCGTCTTCAACTTGGCGGAGAAAGCCACGGCGGAGCCGCGCGTCGGCACCACGAAGTATTCTGTGCTCTCGTCATCTTATACCTGTGTCTTATTTATATACGGCCAGCGCACTATAGTTGTTACCGTCTGACGATGATTTGACTGGTACACCACGATGTACAAACTCTAGTACTAATGTTTGTCACAGATGCGCCAAGAAAGGAAGGTACTGTAGAAGTATCTATATTGGTCGATATTCAAAATGAAGTGTCCCTATTGGTTAATACTACTTTTTGTCTACAGCTATTTGGAATAAAGCATAGTACATAAAATAGCACTAGGCCAGCGTGGTGGACTAGGCCTAAAACCCTTCCTTCATTGGAACCTGTGAACCAGCGGTGGGGACGTGATGGGACGTGATGATGATGACATAAAATATTGTATCTACTCTCTATGTGTACCTGAAAGCGATCTCGAACTGTCCAGTGACGATGTGGTCGTGTGCCGTCTTCAACTTGGCGGAGAAAGCCACGGCCGAGCCGCGAGTTGGTGCCACGAAGTATTCTGTGGACTCGTCGCCGTCGATGTCCGCTGAGGAAGGTATATTATTATTATGGGAAATGATAATTATGTGTTTCATCATCTCATAATATATGTACAACGTATAAATGACAAAGGTACTCCCGAAAAAATACTACATTTTCTACTGCTTGAACTGTCAAATCCATACAATTTATTTGACGTTTGATCGTATTATTAACCAAGCATAATAATCTGTCATGTTAGTAACACACAGTCAGAGAGCCACAAAAACAAAATTGAATGGAATTGAATTGAAGAATCTGTCAATCAAACGTCATAGGTTTCGTGCTATATTTTACAAAGTATCTCAGGGCTCACCGCACACTGGCGCCAGTTCCTCGGGCAGGTCCAGGTCCTCATCACCCACGTCCCAGCCGCCGTCGTCGCACGCGTCCTCCATGGCCGGCTCGTCTTCATCCTGACGACAAACACACATGTTACATACTGCTCTAAATATACGTAATATTGCAGGAATAGCTTAGTAGTTATGCCCGCTTATTTCTAGGTTTTAGTTTTTTTTTTATGTTGAGTCAAACTTTAAAGACCCATTCGTGCGCTGTGTACCTTTACATACAAGGACAATAATCGCTGGATATCATTAGGATAGCAACGGAGCGAAAACGGAGGTAAAATAGACAATTTAAAGCGTCCCCAAGATAATGTAAATAGTAACTTATGTAGTACTCATTTGTGATGATTTTTTGGGGACTGATCAAATAACTTCTTCTTCATTCGTGGCGATTAACCAAGCGCTGTCCACCCAACACTTCACCACCGAACGTCCCATTACATCTCTACTATAGTACCTAAACTATACCTTGTTATCATCATCAGCCAGCACATCATCATCGTCGCCCCAGGCGCCGCCCGCCTCCAGCGGCTCCGCCTCGGCCGCGGCTACTGCCACCCCGGCGTCGCCGCCCACCGTCGCGCCCGCCACTTCTAGCAAACTATGCGAGCCTGGTACTTTTATACACAGAGATGACTGTTCTCTGCGCATCAGTAGACACGCCCGCCGTCGCGCCCGCCACTTCTAGCGATCTATGCGAGCCTGGTACTTTTATATACAGACTATTTATCTGTGCATCAGTAGACACGCCCGCGTCGCCGCTTGACACTTCTAGCAATCTATGCGAGCATGGTACTTTTCTACTCCAAGCGCTGTCCATCCAACGCTTTGCCACCTAATGTCCCATGATATCTTTATATAGTATATCTATATACTATACCTTGTTATCATCATCAGCCAGCACATCATCATCGTCGCCCCAGGCGCCGCCCGCCTCCAGCGGCTCCACCTCGGCCGCGGCTACTGCCACCCCGGCGTCGCCGCCCACCGTCGCGCCCGCCATTTCTAGCAAACTATGCGAGCCTGGTACTTTTATACACAGAGATGACTGTTCTCTGCGCATCAGTAGACACGCCCGCCGTCGCGCCCGCCACTTCTAGCGATCTATGCGAGCCTGGTACTTTTATATACAGACTATTTATCTGTGCATCAGTAGACACGCCCGCGTCGCCGCTTGACACTTCTAGCAATCTATGCGAGCATGGTACTTTTCTACTCCAAGCGCTGTCCATCCAACGCTTTGCCACCTAATGTCCCATGATATCTTTATATAGTATATCTATATACTATACCTTATTATCATCATCAGCCAGCACATCATCATCGTCGCCCCAGGCGCCGCCCGCCTCCAGCGGCTCTGCCTTGGCCGAGGCTACTGCCACCCCCGCGTCGCCGCCCGACGTCGCGCCAGCCACTTCTAGCGATCTATGCGAGCCTGGTACTTTTTTATACAGAGACTGTTCTCTGCGCATCAGTAGACACGCCCGCTTCGCCGCTTGACACTTCTAGCGAGCTATGCGAGCCTAGGACTTTTAAATACAGATACTACTCTCTGCGCATCAGTAGAATGGCATCGGAGCGCGATGCGGTGATAAATAGCCGATTTAAAGCGTCCCCGAAATAATAACATTAGCAACGCTGTCCATCCAACGATTTGCTACCTAACATCTAATGATATATCTACTATAGTACCTTGTTATCATCATCAGCCAGCACATCATCATCGTCGCCCCAGGCGCCGGCCGCCTCCAGCGGCTCCGCTTCGGCCGCGGCTACTGCTACCCCGGCGTCGCCGCCCGCCGTCGCGCCCGCCACTTCGAAGAAACTCCTGGGGGAGATAGAGCAATATGTCAATAAAAGATTTGGAGGTGATAAATAAAAGAGCTAGATTAGCAACACAACTAACTTGTTCCAAACCGATGTGAAGGGATTGACCAGTCAGATTAGTGTCAGTTGCTGACGTACGGTTAATAAAGTCACTCATTCATGACTTGCTGACATTACATGGTTACTTTTACGAGTGGGAGAAATTTGCCAAAAACCTGATGATCGGCCGACTGCCATTTCAGTACAGAGTCTGAAATCGGTAGCAAACGTGACTGATAAAATTCCATTCTGTATAACACTTTTGTTTAGAGCTAGTGTTTATTTGACTGACACGATAAGAACAGAAGGGCTAGCACGGGGCGCAATTAAGACGTGACAAAACTTTTGCATCGCACTCACTCACATCGCGCAGCCTCAAGAACGAGCGCTACGGAGAACTTTTGTCACGTCTTCATTGCGCCCCATAGCCCATACTAGCCCTTCAGGAAGAATAATGTACATATACTAACTTGGAAGTAGCCAACAGCGGCCAGTTAGGCTGTCCCCTGACCACCGGCAGCGGCGGCCGCAGCAGCGCCCCCGCCCCCGCCGCGGGGACCGCCAGACCCCCCGCTTCAAGACTAGACTTCAGGTTGTCGGCTAGCTCGTGCTGCTTGTGGGTTAGAGCGGTGAGGTAGGCTAGAGAGAGCTGTGGAAAACATGTGTATGAGTTAACCTCTCAAGAATAATACCTAAAATTTCAAAGCTTAGGTTAAGTTAAGTGAAATACAAGAGTTACATTGTTATAAATACAATAGGAATAATATGGTAGACGGCTATGCTGCGATGATGTAAAGAAACGAATTTCCACCAGTGCTATTGCTATGTGGACCAAGTCTTCCCTAAGCTTCGGAGCGCTGCGCTCAGCATGACTATACCGAGTCTATCAGTCGTAGTCGTAGTATTCAGCGTACCGTTGGGATGACAGCTCTCGTCCATTTGTTCATTCAATTTCGAGCAGTTTCTAGAAGTTTTTGGTGCTATCAACGCACATTTCGACCAGCTGTTGACCGCCGGTAAATATTTACCGGCCGTATGACCACCCACTGGCTACAAAACCTTGGTAAATGTATATGTATATATATATGTGTATAGCAGGCTATTATACATATAGCTGTCCACACACCTGTCCACTGCTCGCCAACAAGGCGGCCCGCTCCGCCGCGTCGCCCAACAGAACCGCCCCTTGGAAGCGCGCCGAGTTGTCTTTGCGTATCTCCGCTATCTTCATCATCTTGCGCAGCTTGTCCAGGTTGCCGGTGATGAGGTACAGGAACGACAGCTTCTCGAAGTTCTTGGTGCGCTGGTAGCACATCTCTACGATCTGTTGGCGGTTGAGGGGTTATTTGAGCGTTGAGTGGTTTGAGATGGTGGCGGTAGTAATTTGTATGGAATAGTACTTTTTATTGCATTTAATCCAAACATAATATTTATTTACTAAGGCAAGGCAACGTACCCCTAAAAAAGGCTGTCTTCTTTGGATATCTCCCTTCCATGAAGGTGCATGAAAATAGTCTCCCCTAGTGACATATCAACTGTATTGAATAATAATTCCGGTAACAATTGCGCAGTTAGTGACTGACTAATCAGCCTTTTACCACGATGTTAAAAAGTAGTTCAGCTTACAAGAAAAGAATAATAGGACGGCAATCATTAGACTAACGCTTGTACCACGACAATGTTCTTGTAAATTGACTTAAGTTTCTCTGAGTTTCTTCTCCAATGCTATCACTATACCTGATGGTTCCCAGTAGACAAGGCCGCTTTAGCCAGCTTGTCCCAAGCGGCGGGCTCGTCGAGGCTCTTGGCCGCCTCTAGAGCCACCTCGATGTTGCCGCACTGGAGTGCCAGCGAGAGCCGAGTTCGCGCGTCCTTTACGAAGTGGAGAGCCACTTCCGGGTAACCTGGGGGGAGGGGAATGGGTTAGGTGATGGGTAGGTTTTTAGGATAATATGAGAATATGTCGACGCTTGAAAGTCATATTTTTTGCTTTCAAAGTCAAAGTCGAGTCAATTACAATACGGTACAATTGTTGTTCAAGTGATCAATCAATCGGTAGCCATTCCCAGGCATATTAAGATTATTTTCACGCATTAGATAAGTACCTAATAATCTACGTTTCATTCAACAGGGAGTACATTATATTTTCAGGGAATTCACAATGTTAAAACGCGAGTGAAAGATAACACCGTGAGAAAAACTGTACTTGTAAATTAGTTCATTTTGGCACTCATTTCGTTCACTTGCTAGCCACTTACTCCTACCCCTGTTACGGTCATGGGCAGAGAAACCTGAACCCCCTCTCATAGTAACAATGCTTCTGAAAGGGGTCACATTTCTACACCACATTCATGAGCATACCTTTCTCCTGCAGATAGGCGATGATGCTCTGCCCCACCAGCTTGGCGGTGCGCACCATGTGCAGCACCTGGTCGTACTGACGGGTCACCAGCGCCAGCTTGAACCTGGCGGGGGGAAATGTGGTTCGGTCATTCGTTCAGAAATAACGCATTGAGAAAATTTATTCATTAATTTAAAGTATGGGAAATATAGTTCGTTCATTCATTCAGTAATAACACATACGAATGATTGCGGTAAGATTCTATTCCATTATATAATTCATTTTGTAAGGAGTGGAGGATGTTTTAAGTATCTACGTAGAGTAAATTGATGAATGGAATGGAATAGAGTGTAGGTTATTTATGTAATTGAGAGAATATCGAAATGAAGTAAAATTAGGAATGAATAAATTTGATGTGAGTGAAGTAAAGAAGTAACATACTCTGTGGTTTAGTTGTACCAATTTTCAGTGCGGATTGTTATGTTTGTGTAGCTTTGATTACCTTAACCAATAGGGAATATGCAAGTGGTTCAAATAAAGGTCAAATATTATTTATAATAAACTTTGTTGTTTCATAACTACGACTACATCATTATTTTTGATTATAATTTATTTTTGAGCAAGTAAATGAAGTTGCAGAACGCAGCATTAGACCTAACAATAGGAACAAGAAAAATGAGAATAATTCAAGTCTACGCCCCTACAGCTACCAACAGCAGCGATGAAGATATAGAAAAATTTTACTCACAAATTTCTGAAGCATACCCTGATAGCCAATCCCAAGAGGTATATATCATAGGAGATTTTAACAGCCACATAGGCAAACGACAAGAATGTGAAAATCATATTATGGGTCCTTACTACTACGGCCAACGAAATGACAGAGGGGAAAGACTTGTACTTTTCTGTCAAGAATTTGGACTGAAAATTACAAATAGCCTATTTAAAGCCAGGCAAGGTAAAATGTGGACGTGGCTTTCTCCTGATGGGAGCCAGCACCAGATCGATTTCATCCTTGCTAACAATACAAGGACATTAAAAAACGTGAAGGTTCTAACTAAGTTCAAGATAAATAGTGACCATAGACCGGTAATTGCATGTCTTTACACAAAACAACCAAGAAGAGTTAAGTCCCATCCAAGAAGAATCATGCATTTTTCACCATTGGAAAAACACAAAGAACAGATAAAGAGCACAATGCATGGCGAAAACAACAAGTCGATGCAAACAATGTATGACCAGCTAGAAAACTTGCTACAACAATTGCAAGAAGAACTAAAAGTTGAAGACAAAAAACCTTTGAATACTATATTCACAGAAGAAACCAAAAAATTAATACATGAAAGAGATAAACTTAAATGGAAAACTAACAAAAACAGATTGGAAAGAACTCAGTTCAGTAAAATACAAAAAGAAGCAAGATGTAGTATCCGGAAAGACCTGAAAACTCACAGCCTGAAAATAATCGAAGAAATTATGGGAACTACGGGATCAGTTAGAGAGATAGAGAAACAAAGATCGATAGGAAAAGAAATGATCTCTACATTAACTGATACAAAAGGTAGAGTCGCAAAAACCAGACAAGATATACTTAGAATTGCAACAGACTTCTACCGAAATCTCTATGCCAGCAAAGAAGAGTCAATGGTAGAGAAAATCCAAAGCACTGAAGATCAAGATGAATTGCCATATATTCTCAAATCTGAAATTAGGTTTGCTATTGAAAATCTAAAGACCAAAAAAGCAACGGGGAAAGACTCAATAACAAATGAAATACTGAAATGCTACGCAGACGTACTTATAGATCCAATTCAAAACATATTTAACTCTATCCTGAAAAATAATGTCTTACCAAAACAATGGCATACATCAATAATAAAACTATTACATAAAAAGGGCTGCCAAAAGGATGTCAACAATTATAGACCTATCACATTATCTTGCTGTCTGTATAAACTATTCATGACCATACTCAAGAACAGGCTCTACAAAACCATTGATGAGAGTCAACCAGTCGACCAAGCCGGATTTCGACGAGGCTTTTCAACTACAGACCATCTGCATTCTTTGAACATGATCATTGAGAAATATACAGAATACAACAAAAGTCTCTACATATGCTTCATTGACTTCACAAAGGCGTTCGACAGTATAAGTCAGAATTTTTTTAATGAAAGCACTCCTAAAACAAGGAGTTAGTGCAAAATATGTAAGCATACTCATGGAAGTTTATAAGAGGAGCACAGCACTAATAAAACTAGAGTCGGAAGGTCCTATGTTCCCAATTCAGAGAGGAGTAAAACAGGGAGATCCTTTTTCCCCACTTTTGTTTGGAGCATTACTTGAGGAAGCGTTTAGATCCGTCGATTGGGGCTCAAAAGGAATATCAATAAATGGGTATAAATTGACAGCCTTAAGATTTGCGTTCGTTCGTTAGGAGTAGGAGAGAGATCGTTAGGAGAGGCCTATGTCCAACAGTGGACTACAGAAGGCTGAGAGAGAGAGAGAGAAGATTTGCGGATGATATTGTCTTCTTTTCTGAGAGTGCGAGTGAACTGCAAGAAATAATTGCAGACTTCCAAGCCGCTATAGAGACTACAGGCCTCCAACTCAATGAAAGTAAAACGAAAATAATGACGAACAGCACGAGACAACCTATACGAGTAAAAGGAATAGAACTAGAATATGTGAATGATTATGTATATTTAGGGCAGATGATGTCATTAAAAGACTGGATAAAGAAGTGGAAAGAAGAGTAAATATTGGCTGGAAAAAATATTGGGCTCTTAAGCATATATTTAAGTCTGATCTCCACATTTCCATTAAAAGGAAAGTGTTTAACGCTTGTATTCTACCAGCAATGACGTATGGCGCTCAAACATGGGCACCCACAGAAAGACACAAAACTAAATTATCAGTCAATCAACGAGCAATGGAGCGCAGTATGTTGAACGTAAGAAAATCAGATAGATTACGGAACGAGGAAGTAAGAAAACGCACAAGAGTAACAGACGTCATCACCACAATAAGAAAATTGAAGTGGCAATGGGCTGGACACATAATGAGAACTAACGACAACAGATGGACACGTCTCACAACTGAATGGACACCTAGAGATGGACAGCGCAAGGTCGGCAGGCCGCTGATGCGATGGACTGATGAGTTAAGGAAGTTCAACTCATTATGGTGGAGACTAGCCCCAAACAGGAACTTGTGGAACTGGATGTCAAAAGACTTCATTGCTCAAAATTAGTAACAGAGAACAGAAACGGTATCTCTAGCTCCAACACATCACCCAGTCAAGTCTGGTCAGCACGGGTGATTAGACCAAACCTCACTGATAGATTCAGTGAGAGGCCTACCATGTCCTATAAAGGACTTAAATGAATGTGACATAATTTTTAAGTGAATATAAATTAATGATATTATTGTGTTAAGTATTGTTTGAGTTGCATAATATTTAATGGTAAATTTTCATTTATTTAATTAGATATTAATAGAATGTAAAGTACTTAATTGAATTATACAACCACGACATATTTTATATTTGATACTTTGCATGATAGTGTAAATATTTTTTTTATTATTATTAATGTAAATGTAATGTATTAATGTACTTAATTTATTTAAACTGTTAATTTGTATTGAATAATTTGTTTGCATTGTCAATATTTGCATGATTATGATTAATTGTTTGGCAATAATTCTTTAAACTAATGTCAATGTATGTAAAACTTATGATTGAATAAAGGCTTTATTATTATTATTATTATTAAATGAAGTTGAAAAGTACAAAAAAACTTCGATAAATTCTAACTTCCGAGAAACGTCACCCATTTTCTTAGGGCGGATGTGACGTCATAATTCTTTATATATCAATCTCAGAATAATAACTTCTTTGCGTTTGCGTATAGTTAAATAAATGTCAAGTGTAAACAAAGAAATGTTAATGTCACCGAGTATTTGTGATGCTCGTTGTGATCAGATACGATGGATCACATAAAAATTCTTCCAATAGATCCTAGCCTCCTATAACCTCTCCACTTCTTGTTTGACATGCTTGTTTGTTTGCAAAGTTTAGGACTTTTTATATTTTTTGTTGGTAGTGTATGGGCTGCCACTAGTTGTTCTATTGTAATGAGGCGTAAACAGCCATTCGCCAGTCAACGAGCCACTAAAATATGCTCCATATTGCAACACAATAAAATTAAATTTGTATTGTAAGTATTATGACATGAACATGACACAAGTTGCTCTTTCTACTTTTAGGTTATAATGGCAGTCGTTAGTATATTTCAAAAGTTGTTATTTTTTTCTAAATTAAGTTATGGAAGAATTCTCGTAATCAGAAGAACTGGACACATTAAATTTATTACGCAGTATGAACGAGTAAACTGTGGCCAGCTGCGGAAAAGGACAGCAAAGACTATTGAAAAGTCGAGAGCCGTGTGCCCAAATATTAGGGAATATGCATATATTTTTTATACTATTATTCCATAGTTTAGATAAGGGGGTTTAGACCTTTGAGATATGCACAATGGTTCCATTCAAGAGAGCCAGGTGCAGGTTCTTACACCCCCACAGATAATAGAATAGAATGACCCACTAACCCTAGTCTCTCTTACTGAGAACCAAAGTTACAGTAAGTACTTACATACAATACAAATATTTCTTTATATTCATATTGCCATAATAGCGTAATATTGTGTACAAAGGTCCTCTGGTTTGCGCGCTCCCATTTCAAAAGAGCTACTAGCAGCTATTTACGAGCTCCCATTACAAAACAGCCACTGGTCACACTTTATTACCATTACAAAACAGCCACTGATCACACTTTATACACTTCCTTTTTCGTTTGTTACCATGACAACATTGGTTTGTTGAAAATACAAAAGTACTCTGTGATTACTTGATTAGGTAAAAAATCTATGCCGACTGACAGGACTCATTATTCTGAGCCGTGAAATTAAACGATTATGACGTCACGACAGCCCGCCATCCTGACGGGAATTTCAAAGTGGTCGTGATGGTTGTAATTTTTTAACTTTCTTTAAAATACCTTAAATTACTTATTTTGGCGTTGAATTTTTTTTTACTATAATAAAGTGATGTAAAACTATCCAATAAAAGTATTTAAAAAAATTACGCATATTCCCTATTAGGTATATAAAATATCAAAGCTATAATTAAATATTGGAATTAAAGATTCTTCCAAAGTATTTCTTGATAATCGCCCCCATAGTTACCTGTACTCGGTGGGGTCGATGTTGAGCACCTTGGGCCTGGCCTCGCGGTCGAGGCACACGACGCGCGCGCCCGCCTCCGAAGCTAGTACTTTGACGGCGTATACTGGGACGTCCAGTGTGCGGATTATGCCGTAGTCTCTGAAATATTAAATTAGATTGTCATAGATAATTTACGAATTTTGTGTACACTTTTAATAGGGTTCGACAGCGAAATTATAATTTTAAGTTTAAGCTGCTGGTGTAATTTAAATAAATAACTAATAAAATAAATAGGTTGAATACTCAAGCCTGGACTAGTGGTGTGTATAAGCGTTGCATGGTATGTTACGCGCTGAAGTATGATAGCGCTAAGATTGGACATTACTGTAAGTATTATCAAGTATTATCAGAAGATGATTCTAACGGTTTCTTGTGTCTGGTGAGTTGCAAGAAAAAAGGTAATGTAAGGTAGAAATTTTATGGATTTTTATGTGTAATCGCATCTTTATAGTCTTACACATAACCTAAAGGACAAGTATTATTCACGATGTATGCAAAATGTTTATGTATGTGATAAAAATAATTCTGCTCCAACAGATTTAAAAATCAAACCAAACTCACCCATCCCGACAACAATACTTGATATGATTAGCCGTGGTATAAATGAACACGGGCTGTGGCGTCGAGTCGTCAAACGCTCCGGACTTGACTCTAGCCCCCTCAGTGATGGAGCACAGTTGCTCCAGCTTCTTAGTGCAGAGGGTCACCGTGTGCTTGCCCAGGAGCGCCACCATCGACATGTCAGAGTTCCAGATGGCGTAGCGGCATTTTGTCACTTTCACCTGTGGGTCGGAAAAAGGATGCACATTTATTGCGGAGTTTTGTATGATAAACCGAATAATTGAGTAATTTATATGCGAAATGATATAGACAAGACAAGTTTCCGGCAGTGGCTTGATCAGAGGAAGTGAAGTCCAGCATGGACGATTAGCTATATGTACATCTTAAAGTGTAAAATTTCGTCTGTTGCAATAAATTTAAATTCTTTCTTTATTTATTAGCTGATAATGATAACATCATTTCAAAAGCCACTTTAACGCTTTCGACACATACTTATACGACCCTAGATATCTTATTTTTTGCTGTAATAACATCTACTCACGCTAGCAATAGTCCTCTTCTGCTGCACATCCATCAACTGCACACACTCGGGCTCCCGCAGTAGAAGCATGCCGGTGCCCGCGTACATGATGTCCGAACAGTTGGGCACAGATATCTTCTTGGACACCTCGTTCTTCAGGTTCTTGATTACCAGCTGTTGACGGTTTTGGAGGTTAGTTTGGATACATAATAAAGGTTATAGTAGTGTGGAAAGCCATAACGGGTACGGTTTACTTGTATAGAATTTGGCATCGTGAAGCATTTGTCAAAAAACCTAATCAGGATTACAGTAGAAATTTTAATCTTTTTAAGTTTAGTAAATAATTTAAAAAAATTGTTTCGGGACTATGTTACTGGAGAAAAACAGATGTTTCAGATCACAAATTAAAACTGGAGTTCCCCAAGGCTCCATTCTAAGACCACTTCTATTTATAATATACATTTATTTTATTTATTACACTATGCATTCATCTACTTGGCTGGCGTACCTCAAGGACCTATCCTGCAACCTGTACTATTTATAATTCAAATGAAAATGAAAACGTTTATTTGCCATAATGTTTCATTTTTCGTTCCTGGCTCCCAAATTAGGATACTCTGTGCTATGGGTACTATAATATAGCGGGTAATACCTGGTTATTCCTATCCAGCGCAGCGAGTCTGTTCCTGGCGACCCACACGCTCATGGCTGCAGTCCCCCTCAGAGGCTCCGGGGCCGCCTCGCCTCCCTCCCGGGATATGCTGTAGAGCTCATAGGTCGTGTTGTCCCCGATGTGCCAGTTGACCAGCACGGACCACTCCGCGTGGTTTAGCGACATGCTGGGAGGGAAATTTAGGGGTTATTCTGAGGGTTCGTTCATACAGCGTCTGTTTTAAATAGGCGGACGATATGAGGTGCATTAGACGAAGCGTCTTTCGTCGTGAATTCGCATCTTTAGTTGTATCTTACAGGCAAACATAGCAACCTCCATCCCGACGATGGACCGTCGTCCTAAATTAGTTGCATGACTAGTTGTAACACTGTTTTCGTTTTTTGGCTTTAACAAAAACAAACAGTGTTACAATTTAAAAAATCTTTGCTAAATGCGTGTTTAAGACATTTTACAGCCAACTGACAGCGTTTAGCGTTTGCTAAGTTTTGATGGTAAGACCCAGAGTGTTTTGCTGCTCCTAGGGAGAAATCTATATCCAGATGTGGACGATAATTCCCAGTCAATAATAATAGTCTAGTAATTCTGACCTGTGCGGCTGGTGGCGGTTGCTGCCCTTGATCTGCATGACGGGCGCGTCGCGGTTCGTCTGCATGTCCAGCTTGCGGAGTTGCCTGCAATAGAAAAAGTAATATATTGTATTGCGAATGTTTATTTATATACTATATGTATTGATTTATATACTATACCTTGAGGTCAATGTCTCAAGACAACTGCTTTGAGTTGTAGAGAAAATTGAAAGTAACCTTTCCTAAGTAAATAGATATCTGTAGCTGTAGGTGTCACGCACAGTATCATTCTGAACAAAATTTAGATTTTATGGAGAAGGCCTGGAGAAGGACAGTAGATTCGAAGTACTGTCCTTATCAGATGACAATTTTAACATTATGTGCAATGTGATGCCGCCGCACTACTGGCGACCTGATGTTTAGGCGCTCCTATATAGGTAGGGTAGTAACTCACCTGTCTTTAATATAGAACAGTACATGATTATGTACTGCGTAGGCGGGCCTCTCGCGCTGCAGCTTGAACAGAGAGAGACCCGGGTTCGAGTCCCGCCGGGTAACACTCGCACTCATTTTTTATTTCTAGTGTTTTTTTTTGTGTATTTTTAATTTTGGTGCTGGACACCGAATAAATCACTGACCTGTCTTTAATATAGAACAGCACATGATTATGCACGGCATACGCTGGCCGCTCTCGCTGCAGCTTGAACAGCAGCATGCCGGCGTCGTGCCCCGCCGCGTGTCACTCATCATCATCATCATCATCAGCCTACGTCATCCCACTGCAGGGTATAGGTACTCCTCCATGTTTCATCCCACTTCTGGGTATAGGCGTCCTCCGTGTTATGCCAAGTTAGTTCATATGCTACACACTAACCTGTCTTTAATATAGAACAGTACCACTCACCTGTCTTTAATATAGAACAGCACATGATTATGCACGGCATACGCTGGCCTCTCTCGTTGTAGTTTAAACAGCAGCATGCCGGCGTCGTGCCCCGCCGCGAACAGGTTCAGCGTAGGGTGGGCTGCTAGCACCCAGAAACTGTGGAGAAAGAATTTAGATTTATAATAATAAATAATGTAGTTTGGTAAAAATGTAGGTGATGATTATTGAATGATTTATTATATTAAATGTTGATGAATATGCTGCACTAAAACTAAAACTATAACCATATAAATTGTATTTTTTCTTTCTGAGGAAGGCGGAAGAAACGAAGTTTAGGAGCGCTGCTCAATTCCTCAAAAAAGTACCGACGTATCGACGTAGATAAACGCCACTTTAAGGCGACTTGGTAGAAATAGGGCACTGCGATTAGTGGAACGGCTCCGGTTCGGCTCGATGGACCATAAAAAGGCTTGGTAGCCTCTATTGTCTAGGATCGCTGGTAGTAGGTAGAAGCAATGCTAATTCATTTAGAAAACAGGGTCATTAAAAAAATAAGAAATCTTAATACCGCGATATACATTCCGGTATAGTAACATATATAACCCTTACCGCTCGTGCTCCCGCCTAAAGGTGTGCAGACAGGTGCGCTTGGTGATGTCCCACACGCGGATGCTCTTGTCCTCGCTGTTGGACAGGATGAGCTCGTGGCGCGCGTGGAACACCACGCACGACACGTTGTTGTAGTGGCCTCGGCACGTGTCCACTTCCCATGCCTAAGGGGTAAGAGGCGTATTAAGTTGGTGGTCGAAGTGGTTTTTAAATAATAAAGATAAACTGGATTTTCTACTGGTTGCTGCAAAAGTACTATATAAGCAGAAAGGTCCCTTCTGAGGTCTGCAAATCATTCTGTTTAATAAATTAAAAAAAAAAAACACGCACTAACGCCTTGTACTAATGTACTCCCTTGCGGGGTAGGCAGAGGTGCATTGCTCTTATAAATTCGTAAAAAAATAACCTTGTTGCAACACACCATACATTCAAAGTACCTCTTTCACAGTGATAGTTATTTATTATGACAGATTTATTATGAAAAGTTCATTTTCTTCCAGCAGTCGCTAAAGGATTTTTGCGGCATACACATCCACTAATAAATAAAATAATTATGTAATATGGTAATTTAATGCACCCAGAGGTAGCTCAAGGTATTTTTTGTAATATCATAAATTCATCATCATTTAATCTATAATTATAAGTGTACATAAGAACCCCCCATACCTTAGCATCGTTCATCCTCCACAGCTTGACCTGCCTATCGTCAGCGGCTGACACGATGAGCGGCAGCGACGGGTGGAACGACGCCCAGTTCACGCCGCGGTCGTGGCCTTCTAGCACGTGCTTTACCACTGCGTCCGCCTGTGGAGGGGGGTAGGGGTTAATGAGGCATAATAACATCACAGTCAAGGCTTTGTCAAACCGAGCTAGTGTTGTGTTGCGTACTGCTAGTACTCTGCCGCTGACGCTCTGTTTGTATTTTACCATCATACCGCGGCGTCAAGTTACGCGCTCTTTTTGACAAAGCACTTTACACTTCATACTAGACTTGAACTTGACCATTCAAATGTGCGGACTCAGTCATGTACTCTATTATTACACCTCTATGCCTGAAAGTGTGAGGTAGAGGTCTGATAAGATGATTTATGAATGAGTTACATAATTATACTTTAATGTTAATGGCTCAATTATAATTTTTTGCGTGATTTCATTTCAATTGGGTGACAGACTAATCCAATACAACAAGCTGCACAACAATCCACAGAAAAAACCAGTAGCATCTAAAACTCTTTCACAAACCTGTCCAAACAAATCAGTGGCCTGCGGATTCCTCAAATGATCAGCCAAGCCGGTCGGGCCTGGAGCCACACTCTTCTTCCTCAGGCCAGAGAAGTCCCACACTCGCACAGACTGGTCAAGCGACGCGGACACCAGCAGATCCTCGGTGGGGTGGAACTGAGCACACATGACATAGTGGTTGTGGCCCGTCAGCACGCTGATGCATTGACGCGACTGCCAGTTCCAGATTCTGATTGTCTGTAATGATTGGGAGTGATTTTGGGTTAGTTATTTGAAGCTGTATTTACATAATATTATGTTTTTGTAGACTATTGAGCTCCTATGTTTATATATCTTTTTCTAATCTAGTGCTAACCCTTAACTATTTCCATATTGGAGATGTTTTTGTTATGATAATAGTGATAGAAGTTTACTAAAAATGCGATTAATTTATTTATTAATTATTTAATTATCAATTTATTCTTAAAAAACAATAAAATTACAACTTTAGAGAGATGAGCTTTAATGCACTAATGGTCTGGAGACAAGTGAGGACTCTGATGATGTAAATAAACTTTATCTATCATCTGTGCCACTCAAACTAACCTTAAATATACAATGTTACTATGAGGCTTTGCAAACTACAAACCTGATCATCAGAAGCGCTGAGTATCCAGGGGTACTCATGGTGGAAGCAGGTGGTGCGGATGTAGTCCAGGTGGCCGAGCAGTGTGAACAGGCACCGCCGCTGCTTGTAGTTCCATACCTGGTGAACCAATCATGTGAGTCTAGATATTGTTGTTACAATCATGTAAAAGGATACTCTTACTGTAGGTATAGTAGTCTCTTTTAGTATTTATTGTATGATATAATTATGTAGAGACTCCTAACAGAAACTTAGTGATTTGGCTTTAAAAGATCTTCATAAGTTACTGAATGTTACCTAAATTATCGTTATAGTTTTTTAAGTATGATTCATTGCATACATAAAAGAAATGCTAATGTCCATAATAATATGTATTGATAGTTTAATGGTATGCTTTACACCAATTTTATGAGTAACAAACATATTGTAAGCTTCATAAGCCGATTATAATGACAGAAACATAGTGCATAGTTGGCAGTTTGGAATATCATCATGTTTTGATGAAAATCTCACAATACCTTGATCTTGTAGTCATCGCCTCCCGATACGAATAATGGTTGTTGAATATGGAAGCAGATCCCACGGACCGGGCCGTCGTGTTCATCAAACTTCTCTAATAATGTGCACATACGATAATCCCACAGTTGAATCACACCATTGTGCAAACTAGCTAAAACCCACGGTCTTTTGGCGTGAAATGATATGCCTTTAACCCGAGCGGACTTCGTCTCGAATTTTGTAAGCATTTTGCCCTAAATATCCAGATATTTTTATTAAAATAACTTCTTTTTTGGGAAGAAATAAATACAATATTTACGTCAAATACCGCTGACGTGACACGTCAGTCGGTCATTCGTATGTCAAGTAATAAATAGTGATGTGCCCTCATTGCAATTTCAATTACCGGTTTTTTGTTGAGAAGTTGAATCACAGAGTACTTTGTGAGTTAGACATTTTTCTTTTTTATTACCCTCCTCCTCTTCCCCTCCCCTACCCCTCTGTTGCCCTCATGTTGTTTTGAAAAGTTGATGTTGAACTTTATTTAAAAAAGATATTTGTTTAATTTAACATAAACATTACTTCAACTAACTTTACATTACTTTTTGTGCGCTTACTATCTGTTAATTTACGAACTTAAAATCACGGTAAACATGTCTTCCGAAAGCGAAGGTGTTGGTAAGATATGCATCCCTGGGATGCGGCTAAGTTTATCCAACAAAGAATACGCAGCAGGTCCAGGAACATACGAACGTAAAGGCTACATCTACGCTACATTAGCCGGTGTCCTTAAAATCGTAGAAGATGAGACAGAGAAGGTAATCCTAACTTTACACATAACCTCAAAACTAGACTGAAAACTTTAGTACTTATACAGGTTACAATCAAAGAAATTGAAGCCATGAGTACTGGTTATTGTAACTCTAGTTATTACAGTTTGATCTTACTTTCTAAATGGCCACTTACTTTTATTTCAGACAAAATTTGTAACAGTGGAGAGTCCAAGAACACCTAGCATATTGCCTAGAGCAGGCGATATTGTTACAGCCAAAGTCACAGTTGTGAACTCTCGAGTAGTACAGTGTACCATCCTCTGTGTCGGCCCCTCGGTACTGGTCAGGCCATACAAAGGCATCCTGAAGAAAGAAGACATTAAATCTACTGACAAGGACAGGATAGATCCATATAAATGCTTCAGGCCAGGAGATGTTATTCTGGCTAGAGTTGTATCCTTTTGTTTTTGAAAATGTTTGATTATTAGATACATAGGAATTTACAGCCAACTGTAGCCAGCCAGCTTTATTACTGTCCTTTAGTGGTTTGTAAATGACTCCACCAGTATTAGGCATTCTTCAAACATAGCACCATTTTTATTCTACATTTCAAACTTCTTATACTTACTTATGGTGGTAATTTTCTTTCTATTTAGGTTTAATCCCATCAGTACTTTAACTATAACATTCCTTATAATATAACCAGCTACCTATGACAGAAATCCATTGGTATCACTTATCAACAGCGGAGAATGAACTGGGGGTGGTCATAGCCACAGCAGAGGGCTCCCCGCAAGGTATCAGTATGGTGCCAACTAGCTGGTCAGAGATGCAGTGCCCAAAGACACTGGTCAAGGAACCTAGGAAAGTCGCAAGAGTTCTGCCAGAGAACATCAATGAAGCACTTATCAGTAAGGAACAGGAGAAAAGTGAAAATAAAAAATCTTAGTTTATTAATTTGGAAGTCTCATTTTATTCATATCTCTCCTTTCTGTTTTAGTAAGCATCAAAAATTATGCTATGTGGTAGTAGGAAGGAATATTTACAGACGATTACAGTGAGACAGCATGGGTCAGTTCGCCTTTTTCATATTGTTTCTTTATTTGCGTGCGTTATTCCAAAGGCAACTAATAAAGAGTGTGCTGCATCTCAAAATAATGAATCCCAATTTTTTTAATAACGTATTTCTGAACGAAACTGTCAATCATCCATCATCTACGTACGTTCAAAATATAAATATCCACCTATAATAAGTTTAATTATTACAAAATATAGAAGGATGTTAAATTTAATTATTCGAAATATTGTATGAAAATATTCAAAATCTGAATATTCTGTAGGTTTTTTACAAATGATAATAATATTCATGGTCCCTTGATATTTTTGTATTTCTATGAACGTTTTCATTCAGAAATAAAGATATATTATTATTATTATTATTAACATGTTCGGAACGCACGCAAATCATATTGCTTTTTGTCAAAGTTCAGTTGACGATTTGCTCTCGTATTTTGTGATTTTACAACAATTAATTTAGCCAACTAGTTTATAATAAACAAAGCATTAAGTCCTATTTAATCATTCCATTATAATTTACCCCTAAGTGTTTTACTATGATATCATGTTTTGCGCCTTATCAGTAAGCAAACAAAGCCTACCATATGAAATATTGTGAACTATTATCTGCACACCACTGTGTTTCGGAGTTTCTTGTGATCCAGACGTTCTCTCGAGAGTCCCACCATGAAGTTCGCGGAGCACCTGAGTGCGCACATCACGCCGGAATGGCGGAAACAATACATCAACTATGAGGTAAGGCTCGAGGCAGGACTGAACGGTATCTAAGAGATATGGCCTTGTTGTCTTGATCTTGAAATTGTTTCAGGCAATTAATCTACACGCACCGACACTAATTTTGTTTTAAATGTTTTCCTCAATGTGTCCTCAATTTTATTGCTCATCTAATACATTATGTTAGTTATGGCATGAATCAATTGATAGGATTGTTTTTATGCTGCAGATTTTTCCATATCAATTTAGATAATACAGTAATATAATTAGCAGCTAACTACTAAATTATATAAAATTTATACAACCTCCAGAACCATCCAGTACATTGAATATTTATTGTATTGTATTTCATAGTTTTACAGTATGTTATATCTAACTATAGTAGGTAGGTATCTGGAAATCTTGAAGCTTATCTGATGCACTTGAACAATACACAGAACATCTCAATGTATGATATGGATCCTCCAAAATCAAATATACATAACATATTTTGGTTTTTTATACCTATTGATCAGCAACAAGTTTGTAATGGAGCCATTGTAAAAAATGGCTGGTATTTTCCTTAAAGATTTGTCTACACCCACTCAAGCTTTTAATAGTCTACTGAGTGGCCAACCCATGGGTGTTTTAATAGCACAATATCCTGTACAATTTCTAACTTATAGTAACACTCCACTTAAAGCATTAATTGAATTGTTTCAGGAAATGAAAGCAATGCTGTACACAACTGTGGAAGAAGCTCCATCAGCCGAGAATGTGGAGCCCGAGATACTCTCTCGACACTTTGCCAACTTTGATGAGACTTTCTTCCACTACTGTGATCAGGAGCTCAAGAAAATCAACACATTTTATTCAGGTTGGAGTGCACCTAACTTGTATAAGAAAGCAACTAATTAAATTTTGAATAGATGTGATTTTAATTTTAAGGAACTTTTATGTAAATGATATTGTTTAAACCTTGCTTGTGCTGGGTAGATAGAACCCACCAATTACGGGAAAATTACCATGAATGTGTGCTTTTTTCAACTCAAAAAAATGATGAAAAAATTTATCTATCAAGTTAACAATCTGAAATCAATATCCATAGGAAAATAATTTAATTATAACTCAAAATATTATGTGTCTTTCTGTCACATAGCCAATAATATGATATATGGTTTAATTTGAAGGATAGCATTGACTTCCATCTTATTCCAGAATTCCCACAGAAAAACCTTTAAGACCTAGTCACTCATAGACAAATATTTCTTCCAGAAAAGCTGGCCGAAGCGACCCGCAAGTTTGCAACACTTCAGAGCGAGCTGAAGTCTCACTTCGACACCATCAAGCCCAAGAGTGGGGGCGACAAGAAAGCACCCCTGCCGCGGCGGAAAGTGCAGGAACTAAAACTGGCCTTCAGTGAATTCTATTTAAGCTTAATCCTACTACAAAACTACCAGAATCTTAACTACACAGGTTTTAGAAAGATTTTGAAAAAGCATGATAAGGTTTGTATATTCTTTTACTATATTTTATATCACCCTAAGGTTGTCTTGAAAAAATCGCTTTAAGCGATAAGACCGCCATTTTTGTACATAGTTTATAGTATTTAAGTTATATAAGTTTCTTTTATGTGTGTGTGTACAAATAAAGAATATTCTATCTATCTATCTATCTATTTTCCATGTACAAAATTATACGTCAATATGTAATTGTGTGTAATTTTTGTTAACTATTTACACAATCAGGACCAATCATCATCAAAACTGGCATCCCGGCTAATATGGGCATTGTGTCTGATTGAAATTGTAATTTTATGGTGGCAATTATCAATTCTGGTGAATGTAAATTAGGAATAAGAATTTCCATTAGGAAAATACCACATCAAAACATAACAAATCAGAAAAGCCATTCATCAACTAATCTAACCATAAATTTTCCTTCCAGCTCCTAAACCTAAGCAACGGCGCGCAATGGCGAGCAGAGCACGTGGAGACATCGCATTTCTACACCAACAAAGACATAGACAGACTGATCAGCGACACAGAAGCGACAGTCACCAACGACCTAGAAGGGGGGGACCGACAGAAGGCCATGAAGAAGCTGAGAGTCCCCCCGCTAGGGGAGCAGCAGAGCCCGTGGACCACGTTCAAAGTGGGGCTGTTCTCGGGGTCGTTTATTGTACTGTTCATCACTGTGGTACTGTCTGGTAAGTTAAGTTATGATATTTTGTGAAGTTTAGGTAATTGTTGCCCATTACGAAATGGTTCAAAGCACCCATGACACCAAAATCAAATGATTCAAAGCATTTTATTTTTTCAAAGTACCTAGCTACATCTCTGTTTTTACTACTTCTTTATTTTTGAATATAAAATAGAAAAATGAGTCTACCACACAGAAAAAATAGAGAAAGGAATAGAATAAAGTCCCTGGAATCAATTTCTATGTATAATTATTTATGTAGACTTGGCAATAGAATGCTCTCCTTGTACATTGGAATGAATCTGAAACTGAGGAAAAGTGCAGTAATGCCTGCAATAATGCCTACCCGTTATCAAGGGTTTATACTAGTATTAAAGCTATGTAAAGAAACTGTTCTCCGCATAATGTAAGTTTAAAACTAAATCAATGTTTGCATATCCATAAATATGTGTAAGTTTGCTCTGATAATCTGAAATTATGTCTTAACTGACCGGCAAACATTGGCTTACATTGTATCACTGTCCAAATATGCACAGATTAGTATGGCGTAACATTAGTCTTCCATTGTTGACTACTGTTATGATAATATTTCACTTCCCGTGGAAGATTATGTAGTCGGATGGTAAAACATAGTTACTTATTACCATTTGTCTTATTCATAATCATCTTTCGATGATCGATAGCCGATGAATATGCGACATAATAATTTGCTTACGACTGTAATCCCCGAAGGGGTAGTCAGAAGTGACTCACAAGCAAGTCACCCGCTTTTCGCTATACATTTGCCGTATCGCCGTTTTTGAATGAGTACAATGCACTTAGGGTACACATCAAGAATCTAGATGTGCAGGTTTCCTTACGATGTTTTCCTCATTGGTATATGTCAGCGCCGGGATTCGAACCCGCATCTCTGGCGTGAGAAGCGAACGCTTCGGGTAAGCGTTCTGATCTGAGCTACCACCGCACCGCGCTGCGACTTCCAAATCGAATAATTATGAATGTTGTGCGTTTACTGCGACTTGACTCATGTAGTCAATAAGTTAATAGGATCGCTTATTGTTATAAAAAGTCCGTTGCTGTTTCCTAATACCTACTTATATTATTATTGTTTCAGCGCTCTTCCACGAAGGAGGCACAGAAAACTTCAAAACAGCTTTCCGGTTGTACAGAGGCCCTTTCTTGCTCGTAGAATTCATATTCCTCATCGGAATCAACGTATACGGCTGGAGGTCATCGGGGGTCAACCACGTGCTAATATTCGAATTAGACCCCCGGAACCACCTATCAGAGCAAGACTTGATGGAATTGGCGGCCATTTTGGGCGTGGTCTGGGCGCTCAGTATTCTGAGCTTCATATTCAGTGCCAGCCTCAGTATACCGCCGTTTGTGAACCCGCTGGCGCTGGTTGTGATAATGTTGGTGTTCCTGATGAATCCACTGAAGGTGTTCCGGCATGAAGCGAGGTTTTGGTTTTTGAGGATATGTGTGAGTTAGATTTTAATTTGTTTGTTTTTTAATTTTTTCAAAATACATGTCTCGAACTATTCCACTTTATTCTATACAGGATTAACAGTATTTTGCATATCCATATAAAATTTGTTGGTCACGTGACTTTTTTAGTATGCACACATCATTTAGTATGCTTAAACGAACAAAAGTTGTTCAGTATGAGTCACTACAAATCGGCTTACTATACTATGCTTTTGCAACACCCTATATACAGGTGTCCCCCTAGGTCAACGTTATCCTTTTAGGAGGTGATACAAATCATGATACTAAGCAACTTTTAATCTTAGAAAATTTGAGAAATACTAAAACGGAAAAGGCTTAGATATAGGACAACCTGTAAGTATTATCTTCTCCCTCAGGGTCGTATCCTGGCAGCTCCCTTCGTGCCCGTACTATTCGCGGACTTCTGGCTGGCGGACCAGTGGAACTCGTTCGCGGCGGCCTTCCTCGACTTCCACTACCTGGTCGCCTTCTACGCCAGCGGCTCCGACTGGTTTAATGTTGATAGTGAGTATTATTGACATTTGTTGTTCATCATCAGCCAATAATCATCCACTGCTGGACATAGGTCGTCCTTTAGGTAAATTTTGCGTGGGATGCTCTCAAGTCCTGTGGACCGACTGATAGCTGTTACAGGGGTTGGATGAGGAGGACAAAGCATAGAATGTTTAGGGCATCTTGGATCGCAATCCCGCAGTGTAAGATTGTTGGCTGATGATGTTTGCAGTTTGCATTATCATATAAGCCACTCAGACTCAGAAGTATTCAAATCATCGAACGTTGATACGGCACATCAACAGCTCATTGCCCCATAAATAGATCTGAGCCTAATTTTAGGCTTTAAAACGCGGTAGCCATGACTAATACTATTCTATTGCCATAAAATACAAACCTAGGTATACATGGCTTAGCAATACATAGACTGAGGACACATTGTTACTAACACATTTTATGAATTTTACTGTCTGATAATAAATTATAATTATAGCAGCTCTCTAAACTATCGCTTCCCACACACACACCAAGTCACCAACAAAACCCTTCTTTCCCCAGGCAAATTCGAGTCCACAAAACTCTTCATAATAACCCGCGGGTTAGTCAACATAATCCCGGCCTGGACGCGGTTCTGGCAGTGTCTGCGGCGTTATCGCGACAGCCGCGAGATGCACCCGCATCTGGTGAACGCTGGGAAGTATAGCACCACGTTCTTTGTGGTGCTGTTTGCGACCCTGAAGACTATTTATAGTGGTGAGTGAGTGAATGAAAGTGTGGAAATTTTCCTTTTAATACACCGTGGGTGATAACTCATACACTGCATAAACAAGGAACCTAAGAAATCCTTCGATAGGTACTTCTTTCTTCGTAGTTAGTGCTGTTAGCGACGCTCAAGACTGTTTATAGTGGTGAGTGAGTCAATGAAAGAAAGGAACTGTGAAATGTTCGGTAGTTATTTTAGTGAAACTGAGAAAGAACATGAGGCATGCATTATGCCAATACAATTCTTCCCAGAATGTCGGCGACAAGCACTATAAAGGAGTCTACACACCAAACCCGCCGACACAGCCCGGCGGCTTGGTGTCGGCGACCCAAACCCGCCAACCCGCCAACATGTGTCATGGGGCTGTGTCGGTGAGTGTCGGCGGCAAGAAATCAGTACAACTTTTTTAGTACTTGCACGCGCGGGTACGAGTCGCCGACATGATTCTTGAAACAAAGTCGCCGACACCAAGCCGCCGGGCTGTGTCGGCGGGTCGGCGGGTTTGGTGTGTAGACTCTTTAACTGTCATCTTCAAGGGCGTACCCAGGTAGGAGCAGGGGGGGGCAGCTGCCCCCACTAGAAGATAAAGTAAACGTAAATTTTCCTGCCAAGTGGAAATTAAAAACGTGTTACTTACTGTGCGCAATATGAAGTGTTGGTAACAAGTATATTTTCTTTTTAGTCAGATATTTTAATTTAATATTCTTTTATCTATGTTTCAATATAACCCGACCGACCATCATCTCGGAACAGGTATGAGCTGCCCCCCCCTAGCTGAAATCCTGGGTACGCCCTTGGTCATCTTATTGAAAAAAATCCAGAATATCTGAAAAATCATAAAACTTCTTTCATGCACTCCAATACTCCCAAATCTTCACTACCTCTTTGTGTTATAATCTGCTTCTAAAACCTTCCCAGGTTCCTACACCGACCCGTTCACCAACCCATTCCTGTACCTGTGGTTCTGCTGCCAGCTGGTCTCCTCGCTGTACACCTACACGTGGGACGTGAAGATGGACTGGGGGCTGTTCAGTTGCGGGCCCAACGCCGAGAACAAGTTCCTTAGGGAGGAGATTGTTTATAGTCAAGGGGTGAGTTGATTGTTATCGTTATAAGCAAAGCTTAGGTACAAAATATTCAGTTTTCCTCTACATTAAATTACCTGAAGGAAAATCACTTCGCCACTGTACTAATTAGTGTTGGTATCATTTTTGCTGGTGTACTTATATTAACCTACCTATTTTTGGTGTTGTGGAAAACTTTATCATGTTTTTTTTAAAGCTAGTAACTACTTACCTATCTTGGTTTGAAACCATGACCAGTAAACGGCCAGTTACAATATAATTATGTTAAGAAAATATTCCAACTCTTATACTATCCTGTTGGTTTCAGTTCTACTACTTCGCGATAGTGGAAGACTTCGTGCTGCGCTTCATCTGGACGATCTCGTTCGTGCTCACGGAGAACAACCTGGTGAGCGGAGAGACCATGACGTCGATACTAGCGCCGCTCGAGGTTTTCAGGTAATTTTATGAAATACCAGCCTTCATCCCCTATTTTACACCTACACTACCTAAGGGACCTACGTACCAAGTTTCATGAATGAAGCATGATCTGAGTTATTTTCTTCTTTAATAGCTCATTATGATAATTATGTCTTCTTGCTATCGTGTCGGCGACAAACAGTATTATAGAGTATGGTTCAGGATGACCAGTGGCGGCTGCACCTCAAGTGCGCCCGTGCGACGCACTACCATTTAAAAACCTTCAAAATATGTACAGCTCGCGCCAATCATCGAGTTAGCTCTGAAGTTGGCGCGGTGCGCGTTGCGCAGATGTACAGTGGGACTAATAAATATGTATGTACAAAAGTTAAGTACCTACTTAGTCAGGTTTATTGTTTCAACTATGTTAAGTTTTTTTGGACGTGTTGAAGGTCGATTTTGATACCTTCTTCACTTTCCTTTTTCATAAATTGAAACACGTTGAATATAATTTTTCTAGCCTGTCGGCTTAAAACGGTATTCGATCTAGGCATTTTAGCAATGCGATGCCACTAAGTTTATTAAAACAACAACGAAATAATTACGACACTCACAAAACAAAACGACTACAATGATGCGATGCGCGACTGTACTTTTGCTGTAGGTGCGAATGTGTGCGTGGCGTATGAACAGTGAGAACACACACACGCACATAAATCGAGGCGACCGCGGTGCGGGGCCGGAGAGAGAGGGGGTGTGCACTGCCGACCCCTCCCCTCCCGGACTGCCTTCTTTCCGCTGATACCTGTTTTTTGATCGTGCGACGCTAAGCGCTGCAACTTCAGAGCTAACTCGATGATTGGCGCGAGCTGTACCTTCCTTCTTCCTATACCATACTAGGTACGTCTAAAAAAACTTAAAAAAAAATACCAATATAACAACCGTAATACCTACCCTAAACATAAATTACATAATTCTGATCATCGTTACAAGTTAAATTAAATCGAACTGGCCTATTTTGATTTCTACTGCAAAAGAATTAGATCTTATTTTTGCTTGAACAAAAACGGCCTCGTGCGCTCGGATTGTCGCACGGGGCAAGCTCCTACATGTAGTATGAAACAGGATGGAAATCGCCTGGCGCGTGAGACGGAAGATGCTCAGTACAAACTGTATGCAGTTCTAGGATAAATTCGTGCGCCGCACGCGACCGGAAATTGCCGAAATAATACGAATGACGCCACGGGAGGCGCGGGCGGCGGCCTTGACCGGTGGCGCGACCTACGAACGATGCACTTATCAAGTCAAGTCATTCTAACAGTTTCACCTTTCGCGCGCGAATACGTAATTAATTTGTTACTCTAATTACTTATTAACTAAGAAAGTAGTACAGTTTTCGTGAGTGTGTATGTGTGTGTGAGTGAAAATGAGTGCAAAATACAATATTGACTTAATAAAAAGCAATAGGTACTTAGGACATTTCAAAATAGACTGGACATTAAATCTGCTGGGCCGCCTCGGCCTTTTCTCATCTTAAAACAGGAGTGCAAAACAAAAAATAAAACTTATAAGTACCTACCTGAATTTTCAAAAGTGAAATGTACCTACAATAAAAATAAATAGTTATGTGGATGTGAGAGACTAAATGCTTTATTTTGCTTTCCGTGTGTTGTTTTCGTTTCGGCGGAGAAGCGATTTCGCGTCAAAAAAGGAATAAGGTATATATAATATACTTATATATTTTTTTACTTCTAATTGTAATAATCTATTTTTCTTCCAAAATTTACTAAACCCATAAAATGCACCACCGGGTATCTGAGGCACCAGCCGCCACTGAGGATGACCTCCTTAGTTACCCTTTCATCTTACTACCTACACCACTTTTCAACACCCTGTACCTATAACTTTATTAACACCCTGTATACCATCTCCCCCACAGACGTTTCATCTGGAACTTCTTCCGTCTGGAAAACGAACACCTCAACAACGTGGGCAAGTTCCGCGCGGTGCGGGACATCAGCGTGGCGCCGCTGGACTCGTCCGACCAGGCCGACATCCTGCGCATGATGGACCACCCCGACGGCGTCCTCAACAGGTAAAGAGATTCGCTTTACTGCCACCTATCGGTAGAGTTCGGAACTATTTCGCAGGATCTACGTAATGAGGATAGGTGCCGCCGGGTGTTTTAATACAATGGAATTCTGTCTCATATAATACTGCGCATTATGGACCACCCCGACGGCGTCGTCAACAGGTACACACGAAGTGGAGAGAGAATGTAGCTTTACCGCCATCTGTTGGTAGTCTTTAGAACTTTATCGCGGGGTGTCTTGAGTTGGAAGCTTGGGCGTATTGAGGGTAGATGTCGCCACCAGCCATAGCCATTTGTGTGTAATTTCTGCAATCTTGAAGTGGCATTGTGATATTTCTCATATATCTTCCGGAAAGACGAACGATACAAAGTGACCCATTTTGATAGTGTCGATCATTATTAAAATTCCTCTCCGTAAGCATTATTTTGTTTGATTGTATAGAGCCATTACAAAGTGGGTTATAAATCTTTTTACTTAACCATAAAATAAATAGGTACCAGTCAAAGGTTTGATGGTTAAAATAATAAATGTCTCAGTTCGCACATTTGTAATGGCTTTATAGTAGCGCCTTTGTAACTTTAAATTTTATGTGTTCATCCTATATTAACTTATTTTTTTTCTTATTTTCAGGCTTACGAAAAAGAAGCCAAAAAAGTCGAAGGAAAACGACAGAAAACCGTTATTAAAAAAGGAATCGATACACGATTTACAACTAGAGCTAGACATGTCCTCCAAGAATTTGTAACTAACTGTGATACGTATAGTACTGTACTTAGAATCGTTGCTAAGAAATGTTATATTAGTATTATTATTGAAAATATATTTATAAAATCAGCCAATTGTACTCGATAGTTTTCTTGCTCCTATATTATTTAAACTATCCCAACCTCCAATAAGATTGATCATAGTTTTTGACAAACAGGGCAGAAAATATGAAAACATAAGCCATTGGATTAACACAGTGCATTTTATTAAAGATTTAACTTAGGTAGGTAATTTTCTATCATATAAAACACGCCAGAAAAATATTAGTTTTTGAGATACTTATAGCATAGCATTAAAAAATCTAAATAGATATAATTTTATTATTTTTTGACAAAATAAAAACCTAAAAATGCACGTATATCATATAAAAAATTAATAACAGCTAGATTAATTATATAATTTATGTTTCTTATCGAAACTTACGATGTATTTACAATAATTGTTATAAAATACTTTAGTATTATGTAAAGATTTGAGGCATTATTCGAAATAGCCGGCGAGGCCGATGACCGCTTTAGAATAATCTGAAACGAACAATTATAATTCATTATTTATATTTACTAGGCCTATCAAAAATGGCAATAAGCTGGCTGCATGATATCATGGGCTGAAATATTCATGAATGAAGACACAAACAAGTTAAGAGACACAATGGAAGAAGTGTTGATGAATAAGGGACTGTAATTATCTCACTGCGTGTCACCGAAAACCAGTAATATTCACGTTTACATTTTCAGGTAAACGAATGGTCACATAAACTTAGAAAAGACGGATATAATTTTGAAAGACAAATCAGAGGTACTTGTTAATTTATAAAGAATTCATATTCAGGGGTCACATGTCCTGGGGTGCAAGATTGAAGCCTCATACGACCGACACACCTTATGGGTAGTCTGAGACTATCAACTACTAATTTGACTGGCTAATCCTACGCCATTGGTTATAGTTTTAACCATTATTTTAGAGTATCACTGTTGTCACACCTTGAAGCAGCCTGCAATCACAAATTACCCCTATATGACCATAGCCTGGCATATGACTACGAGCATTACAACTATTCTGCAACCACAATAACTCACATAAACTTAACACTAGCCTCCTACGCGTAGACGCCTCTACGAGCGCAAAGCCTCCAACCGCGTCTGCATCTCATCCAGCTCGCTCTCATCTGGCTCCGGAGCTTCAGTCTCCTGGCTGGTGGAGGGCGCGCCGACCGCGGTGGGGGGCGCCGGCGCCTCGCCCAGCTTGCCCTGTGTGAGCTCCCATAGCACCTGGGGAAGTGGAAAAAAGTAGGTACAAAAGCTGTAAAAAATGGCGCTTATGAATGGGAATTGATGTTGGATATTTTATGAGAATTGATGGAGTGTTATTTTGGAAATTAGAGATTTTACGCAACATTTGAGATTGTGGGATTTAGGAAAAATAATTTCCTTAGAATTTCAATGAATCCTTGTTTTTTTCCAGAAGATGTAATAAAGTATGTATGTATGATTTATTAAATGAAAGCTACTCTAGATATAGACAGTGCCTAAGGGCCCTCCCACGGCAACTTTTTGTAGCAATGTTGTAACGCGTTTTATGGATGTTTTTAGTTAAGAAATGTAAGAGACAGTAAAATTTTCTAATGATGAAAAATCTATAACCTAGTATACTATTACCTAAACCATTAATATGTTATGTACTAAATAATAAAACAAAAAACGGATTACAATTAATACATCACAATAATAAAACTTTTTTTCTGAATTGAATCCAAAGTTGGTGTTATTACAGCATACTTAATTTGGGCAAATCATGCTGCTGACGGTACCTTATCAATCTCCCCCTGTGCTGCCTCCTCCATCTCTTCTTCATCCTCGAGGCCGGACATGGTCTCGTCTAGCATCTCCTCGATGATGCCCGCCTTCATCATTTCCTTGGAGAGCTCTTGCATTGTGTGAGCTATCTCGGGGAGCCGAACCAGCGACTGCATTGCTTGCATCACCTGAAAAATTGTATGCGAGCTTGAAACCAAACCTCAAATAAGTACAACATTTTGCAAGAAATGGTAGGAATGTATTTATTTAATAGCTTTCCCCTTGAGCTTCAATTCATCCTAAAAGGTTCTAGAAGATTTTCTCATGGGAATTCCGGGATGCTTATAAAGTCCTATTAAATAACTGTTTCTATATAGTCTAAGCATTGATACAGTAGAAAAGCAACTATGCTTCAATTTAATACAATGTAGTAATTTAACGTCTACCCTGTAACGCCTTTTGGTAGCGGAGGCCAAGATCCACTTTGGGTCAACTAGCCATCAAGAGTGAGTGAGTGAGTAATTTAACACACAGTTAACACTAGTGTGGCAGGAAATTAAGGTTTACTATAGAAATAAGATGAAGTGACTTACTTCTGTAGATTTTTGTAATGATCCTGCAACCCTTAATGTAGCTGTAACAAAAAACAAGTAGAGATTATTTATATTATATGTTTCAGGTTTAGGTTCTTTTACATTGTAGACCTGAATGTTGAAGTTAGACACACTGAAGATTAACACTTTAAAAGCTGAGCTGATCAGGGACTAGATATATTATGTAAAAATAATATGTCAATGAATAAAAGACTTGGCTGTCCAAGGGTTAAAAGATGTGATTTGATGCAAAGGACAGGCTGAGAACTCAATGCTTCAATTACTGAACATTTTGTATCAATCAATATGTCTGTCATATTATATCTCTTCTCTGTTTCTAAGGTTGTCTTGAAAAATCGCTTTTAGTGATAAGACCGCCTTTTTTGTACCTATGTGTTTATATTTAAGCTTTGTATAATCTATTCTTGTGTACAAATAAAGAATATTCTATTCTATTCTATTCTATTGGAGAAGTAACTAAACAAGGCACCACCTATAATATAGATATTTGAATGCTGATATATCAACACAGATATATGAATACATATTAACACCCAAGACCCCAGTACATATCTGTATCATATATCAGGGTCACTAACAACTACACCATTTGGTCGGCATTCAGTCATTACTTAAACTTACCTAATTGGTTTTTCATCTGCATCTGTACAGAGTTCAGATGTGCTTTGCTTGTGTAGATCTTGCTTATTGCTTTTCTTGACCTAATAATCTCTTTAGCTAATATATTGCACACTTGTTTATCATTCTTTGTGGCTGCTTCTTTCAAGGACCGTTTGATTTTTTCCTCCTCTCTTTGTATGGCTGTAAATTAAGGAGCCGCGATTAGTTATAGTAAAGAAGGTAGGTGTTTACTGAATATGAATGCTTTGTAAATTAACAAGTACCTCTGATTTGTCGTTCTAAATTATATCCTTCTTTTCTAAGTTTATGTGACCATTCGTTTACCTGGAAATGTAAACGTGAATATTATTGGTTTTCAGTGACTAATTTAGATTATTTAGGCTGGTAAAAAATTGCCTACCATTTCTTTTGGATTTCTTTCAGGAGACTTGCCGAACAAACCCATTTTTGATGTGTTTAACCAATAATTTTCCCAAATCTAAATAATAAGTTTCCTTGTTTTGACATTTAGATTGTCACGATTTCATTTGATGATCTCATTTATTTACAGCTGTGTAAAACGAAACGATTGCTTATAGAATAAACGAGGATCGTTATTATTATGAGACAACAAGCTTTGTTAGATGCGATATAAAAAGGAACGTTTTTGACATTAAAACAATGTTGCCTTATAAAAAATAAAACAATTAATAATATTACGTATAGCAACAGCAAAAAGAAACAAAAAGTCAAACAATCGAGACGCACTGTCCAGTAAACGCGCGTTTTTTTATTTCCCAAATTCATTTTCAGTGATTTCGGATGGATTTTACGCGTAAAAGTTTTATTTATTCCAACTGAAATTTTAAATTGTAATTAAAACTAGTCCATCAGTATTTTGGCTTTGTTTATTGCGAGGCAAAGACTCGGAAAAGTATTTTGAGACTACGGTTCTGCGAGTAAGGTAAGATTATTTTTAACTTATTGTGTTACACTGCAGCACTTTGTTGCATTTTCTATGCAATAACATAATCACACATCTGAGTTTTGAGCATACATCAAATTTATCCACATTAGTCCAAATTAAAATTCGATCTACGCGAACCTACGTTTATCAACTTGTTGATCAATGTTGATTTCAGTATTTAACTTCGATCGAAAAACTATGACTAAGATAACCAATAAGATAATGCTAACTAAAGCTCAAATAGAAACTCTTCTACACTACTCTAATATATTATGTATATATATTTTTAATACCAAATATATTTGTTGTATGCTAACATTACATACCATTCATTCAACTTGGTAAGCTTATTAAATACTATCTTCATAAAGCGATACATATAAGAATTGCGTTAAAGCTGAAGTCCTCAACAAAGTATTCAACCCCTACAAGTCGGTATAGTTCAGGTTGGTAAAAGTAGGACAGTAAAATCATTATTTTGGATGCCTCCATGTATCCTGCTATGTGTTGATGATGCCTCCCAAAATTTTATTATGTACAAAATTATGATGATGTCCTGTACTAGGATTATTGTTTGAGCTCTGGTTCACCTTAGCACATCACATCATGAAAAATTCGAGTCAGTCAAAATTCTAATTGTACCTTGCGCAGTATGATTCTTTTCATCACTGACAAGTTAAAAATTTCAAGTAACAATAATTATTGTATAAAAATTAGCCTTATATGTGACTCATAAATTACAATTATATTTAATGATTTTCTCCAATTAAAAGAATTTAAAAAGAAACAAAGAACTTCAACTATATTTTATGGTGTATTCTCTGGGAAGATGCGAGTGCCTGCTTCTGGCATTATGTTTTCAACAGCTGTTTTCAATTTGCTGATCCTTTACCCTTGTCCTAAGACCTGATGCCGATGGTTCTTTGTGGGTTAACAGGTGCACAAATCTACATGCTAGATGTTTGGTTTTACCATGAAAGCAGTAGAAGTTGAATGTTTGTAGATAAATTGCACTGGGCAACTCTGTTGTGAGATAATTATGTACTTACCGAAATTTTCCCATTTCAAACCCCACCCTGAAAGACAGCTTCCACTGAAGGTTTCCTTTCAGCTTCATCTGTAGCATACATAAGTAAAAATTTAGGTAAGTAATAATTACGTAATGATACTGAAAAAAGGTTACCATCTCACTATTAAGTTATACCCTCATTTATTATAATAAATCACCAGCAGCTAACTACTGGCACAGCACATTCATCAAATTAATACTATGTACTTAGATAGGCAATAAAAGCCGAGTGTTACAGTCATTTCCACCACTTAATTTGCTTGTTATTTTGATAATTATGGACACTGAAGCGCAAACAATTTTGATCAGGATTACTCTACAGTGTTTCATGTAAAAAGCATTTTTTTTTCCGAATTTCCAAATGTCATAAAACAAAAGTTGTTCAGATTAACCCTCTCTGTCACCCCCTTTCCGTTGGTTCACTATTTCCGGGCACCCTGACGACTGAATACTCGATCATAATGTTAGCTCTGAGTCTCTAAAATATCCTTATGAGTTAGGACAACACATTTATAACACCCCTCCTTTCCGGTCTAGAGATAAACATTGGCGTGAGACCTCAGTACATGAACAGAGTTTTATACCTAAAGGTAACTAACCCTTATAGATTATTACGAGATTTTATCCCAAGGTCATATCCTCGCTAATAACATACAGTAGTCGTACATTGCGCCATCGCTGAGCAGTCACCTGCCTCCGTTCGGCACCGTGACAGGTTTAGCAAGCATCCGGCAGCTAGCTGTGACATTTCGCCATACCATGTACACCCTGCCTGCCTAACCTATCACGTAAAATACCTTTGATTATAGGGCTACGTTAAAGGATCTCTATGCGATAGTTATATTGGAAGTAATTCATCAGTTTCCTAAGATTGAGCAAAGACATTTGGGTTCGCTAGGTCAGCCCTAAGTTTTTGAATTATGATCATCATCAGCCACCAGTCAACTGCAAGACACCATCTCAAATTTTTCCCATATCACATTTGGCCACTACCGGCTGCCTGGATTTATAAGGTCAATGGTCCAGAAGAATTATTATGACTTGTTATGATCAAATTAATCACCCAGTAAAAATATTTAGACAGTAAACGCGATTATGAAGTTGTAAGGCCAACGACATATCATTAAAAGCTGTAGGTTTAGGAATCTATGCCAGCAACATTCGCAAGTCTAGAATATTCGATAGATCGAAAAGTGGCTAAAATTATTTTATGTTGTACCTATCCTAACGTATAGAAGGTTTGAGTTTAAAAAAATACTATCAGGTTTTGTGTGCCCAACGAATGGCCATTTTATATATTTTCCATTTTATATCTAACACCGGCGAAAACGAATGCGGAAAGTTAATATTTCGTAAAACTTTACAACGTGTCTTTCGCATTATTTTGTTATAGGAATTATACAACATTTTGAATTGGCTATCTAAGGCCAAACAACTTATCGTTGTTGTAGGCGACTTGTTTTTGTAAAATATACTTTGAAACATCATTGACATTGGAATTTTTATACTTCCGCATAAAACATAAGCTTTTTAGAATTTAACTTAGAACGCGATTACGAAAGACCGCGACAACACTGAAACAATTTATTGTTAATCATGATTAACCCCCAACACACCTGCCAAGGATGGAGATTATTACAATAACAAAGAAACGCATGAATTCCTAGTTGGTTTTCTACATGCTAGATAGAAAGTGTGCTCGGATTTATGCAATCTATCTGCCAAAGACGAGTGATGAGTGATGACCACGAATGTTGTCGCTTAGGCTGCTTAGGGCGGGCGCCCTCCGGCCCGTTTCACACAACACTTCCCGCGTCCACCTTAAAATGCTAAAAACCAAGTTTTGGAGCGCTGTTGCGCGAGCCACAAACTCTATTATTGCAAGACAGCTCTCGTTCGTTAGTTCTTCGTCAGTATAGAGAAACCCTTCTGGTAGTGGCTGGATGAGCAAGGCGAGGACAGAGTGTTGTGGTGCTCCTTGGGAAAAGCCTTTGTTCAGTAAACTATTACGCGCAAATGATGATATACTTCATATTTCTAAAAACCCTTCCTTTATTGGATGAAGACCCGTAACCCAGCAGTGGAGACGTCATGGGCTGTGATGATGATTCAATAATTAATTAGGAGAATCTCGGATTGGTGATAACGTTTTTATACCTACTATTATAATGTATACTTTGGAAAGAGCTCAGTGCGTGAATATTTTCAGTTGCAACCCACAAGACAATAACGGTTTTATTTACCGAATACATTGAACTCTCGGCGAATTTGCGAACAATAGACACAAAGTTGAAGTTCAAGGCTAGAACAATAATTAAATGTTTTTACTTGCATTACCGTCAATAAACTATAAGTCGATAGAAAGACACTGCGAAACGTAGGTATTAAACTTGTATTGTTAACATTTTTGGATTAAACAAAAACGTAAAAATAGTTTTAAAAAAAAGTAGTAAAATGAGTCGGGTACCGGCTACGTTCACTTCAATGGAATTATTCCAAAGTTCAAGGAACCTGCTGAAGGTTCCTTAAGGGAAATTTTCCATTCAGACAGTACGGAATACCTGAAACGAAGGTTGTCACTATCTAAAAGAATACTATTGGCCATGCCATTGGCCCTTTAAGAATTTCGCACATCCAATGTCACTTTTTCCGACGCATTGGTTAGTAATTCTGGTTCTGCCAACATGCGAACGGTCCCGGGATCGATTCTCAGCTTAAAATGTTTAGGTTGTGTTATATCTCATGTGGATTGTTTACCGGTTGTGTGTGTATTTATTGTTTAATGCATCCTTTTCACTCAACCATCATGAGCAGGTGCCATCCAAACCGATAATTTACTGAGCTGATGGATGATCATGCAGCGGCCTGGTGTCTATTCAGGAACACAAAGGTCAGGATGTAGTGGTCATGTAACGTCTAGAATAGCCACCTGACAAATTGACCTATCGTGATGAGTAGAAGCTTCGTAACCCATACTTATGTTTCAATTGTGGCGCATGATACGTGTGAAAATTTAGTTGACTTTGTCTGTGGCTAATAATTGTTAATAATGTTATTTAAAGATTGTATATATGGATACAATAGTTATATTTATTGTCAATGTTCTTAAATATTGCCTGTATTATATTTTCATCTTCATGATTTTATTTTTAAGACGTACCAAATCACCTATTTTAATTACTATTTAAATAAACAAGGAGTTTGATTTCATCTATCGCACGCAATGATCTTGAAAGAACCCGGAAATTTTATATGCTCTCCAAATTAGAGCTGTTTAACCTTAGAATACACATTATTTAGAAGTAAAATATCTGCGTGTTTCTTTATTAATATTCCGGTTTACTTGTTTATATTTTTTCATTTCAATTTCTTGTTTAGGTTATGCGCCTGAGTGCCACTTACGCGTCATTAGCTGTTGGGTAAAATTGATAGGTTTGCGCTCTCCAGAGTCCGGTAAAAAGTTTATTGCCTTTATATTACTCGTAGAAACTAGTTTTGCTGTGTAAGCTTTCGTTGCTATCGTAAAAAAAACTCATCAAAAGCTTAGAAAATTCTGTTTCTTTGCTTGAAAGTCTAGTATTCCGGTATTCCGTTTCTAACTTTTGATTGGCGCAATATCTAACAACCACATCAACCGCACTCAAAGATACCACAGACCATTCTAGGGCTTCACGCCTGTATGATGTATGAAGCAATTGACACTTCAGTTACATCAACATGGCTGATCGTGGTCACTAAAACCTTCAGGGATAAAGGTCATTTTGCTTTGCCGAATAAGGTATATTGAGCAGTTAGTTGATCACAATTGCAATCCATTGAAGTCCACTTGGGTGTATCCTGGAAACCACAATGGCATTTCGTACTGTATTATTCTGGGGTAATTTTCTTGCAAGCTGCTGGTTTGGTCGCTATTTGGCTTATTTTGATACAGCAATCGATGTGTTTATGTATAATTACGTTTATTTTTAGGCATGGCTGGTTGCGCCAGTCAATAAATATTAGTTTTCTTCTATTTTGATGAGAATAATCTTTGTTTTTAATATCATTTATTTATCATCATGTATTTTGTATACTTGTATATTTCTGTCCAAGCTTATCTTTTCACAGGAGTTCTAACAGGGCAGGGAAATACCCAGTAACAATATTAATTTCGGTGTCCTTGAGGAATCTGTTGGATTTGCATGTATAAAAAATCTATAAAATTATTATTTAAAATGCGTCATTCGACATTATTAGAATTAGGTCTGGTTTTGGCTAGGTGGCCTGATCTAAAACTAGTTTTTTCTAAGGTATCAACTGTTAAATGTTGCTTTTCCGCTTATGGTGAGACGAATATAACTTAAAACGTAAGTATTTTTATACCTTTGCCAACCGAGGCTTTTGGTGTTTCTTTCATTACGATAGGTTCTGATTATGACTGGATTGGATGGATTATGTAACACAAATGATTCGTTGACATTGAAAATAGATTCTTCCGCTTTAAGTATCATCTATGTAATAAATAGTATGTATCCTACTCATTTATTTATCGTCTTCAAAATCATTTTCGTAAAAATTTGTATTTTTTTTTTCAACAACAATTATTTTTACTTTAAATGCATTATGAAAATATATTAGGCCTGAATACAGACTAATGTCTACAAATATCATCGATGCGTGTTCGTGTCTTATTTTTTATTCATTCATACGATCTACAGGCCCTACCTCATCGTCATTCATTGCTGGTTCTGCTTCGTTAGCTACAGCTGTATCGAGAGTAAGAGCAGCGATGGAGAGTGTGTTTGGCGGTGGTGTTTAGTCGTGATGTTCGGTAGTAGTGAAGCCGAATACCGGTGTAGTGAGTGTGCGCGACACGCAACCGCCAGCCAGTTTCGCTTTAGCCGTGTCCGCGGACTGACGTGCGCGCGCGCCGACCGTTATTTCAAACTTTTCGAATTCTTTACATGGTTTAAAAAATAAACAAGTTAATTTTTACCCGCGCTATCCAAGCCTTCTGTGCATTTTAACCCTCAACATTCCCCGATGGACTTGACGAACCCGATTTCTTAAGCGTGTGGTCTAAATCAATAAGGTAACCAGTGTGTGTTGAATTAAAAATTAACTTGCACAACGCACAATTGGTTTGTATACCGATAACGTTGTCTAGTAAAGTGTTTTTGATCACTTCCCCGTCGATTTCACTTTCATTGCAAGGGTCTCGGTGCAACGTCACTTGCAATCAGATGTCTCCGCTGCGGCCGCTCTTTTCGCATTCACGCCTATTTATTTCATTTCGTATGAGCTGGCTTTCATTGTCAAGGAAATTTGCTTTCCAAGCCTGAATGAACTAACATTTTAATTTTGCAACGGAATGTTTATTTCCAATTACCGTGCCAAACGTTTGTGTTTGGTAAACGATCGAAGTGGATTATACAACAGTATAGAAAGTTATTTATACGCCATGGTCAAGAGCATAGCTGCAGATGATAATAAGGTTGACCGTGACGTGACAGACAAACCGGCTGGAGGTGTTGATTCTACAGACATTTAAAGTTTTGGAGAACACGCTGTGTAAAAAGAATTACAAAAGATAATAAGAATAACTGTAATTAACTAAAGCCGAACAAGAAACAACAACTTATCTTGTAACGATAAGCAATTTAAGAACATCTTGATTGTGATGAATCATTATCTTAATTATTAATAACGGTTAAGATTATGTAAAATTGTAAGACAAGAATGTTTAGGCTGCAAAATGTATCAGAAATAGCTGGCCACGCCGCGGTCTGATTGCTAACTCGATGCACGTTGTAGTTGAAATTAACAAGAACAACTATTGGGTTTTTATAATACCTGTTATATTACTTAAAGAGCGTACCACGATGAATTTTTCATTTATGTATTCTCCGGGAGCTTTGTAGATTAAATTTCTGAAGGTCATTTTAACCTTATTAATTAATTAAATTCATTTATTTCAGATAACTTGATCCATATTCAGTAAAAAAAAAAAAAAAAAACACGCACTCACGCCTTGTACTACTGTACTCCCTTGCGGGGTAGGCAGAGGTGCATTGCTGCACCCACTTTTCGCCAGAGTGTTATGTTAGTCCCAATGTAATAGGGGGCGGGCCTATTGCCATTTTACGGGCACATCCAAGACCTGAGAACAAATATCTGTATTTAAACAAATATCTGCCCCAGCCGGGAATCGAACCCGGGACCATCGGCTCAGTAGTCAGGGTCACTAACCACTACGCCATTCGGTCGTCAGTACATGTCATAAAATGTCCATCCATACACTCTGGAGGACCTCGTCTACTAACTTTTTTATATTCATAATCAGTAAAGTTTTATCATATTCCGTAATCAGCTTCTTAGAATCTCTTCATATTGTAAAAAAATATATAAAAATGTCCCAGTCAAATTCAATTTCGGTTTAGTTGACATATTTATCTAACTTACTACTAAATAATTTGAATAAAATTTTGTACAAAATGTTGTAATCCTATAACCTACCAAGTTCATTAAAGTGAATCATCTGTGCAAACACTTTCCTCTTGTTGCTTTACAGTAGTTAGACATTAACTCTTGTCTTTCCCAACTTAATTTATATTTCTTTTATTTATAATTCTGTTTTATTTTTAGTTTAGTCAAACTTCACAATTACATCGATTTCCGTAGGACTTTCGGGTCAAAAAGTAAACAGTAACCTCTTAGAGTACCTAATCACTTAGGGATAATTTTATCTGTTAGCTACCAAAAATCATGTACCAATCATGAGATACACTAAAACTTTATTAGAATTAATTATTATATAGGAGTTTCGTGTCGATTACCATTTATGGACTT
Source organism: Plutella xylostella (assembly GCF_932276165.1). Classification (NCBI taxonomy): domain Eukaryota; kingdom Metazoa; phylum Arthropoda; class Insecta; order Lepidoptera; family Plutellidae; genus Plutella; species Plutella xylostella. Next base: position 4,600,555 of record NC_064006.1, on the reverse strand, counting down.
ACTTCCGTTTTATAACACATTATAGTGGTATTGTTCGATTCTTTGTTTCCTTTTAATTTGTTTGTAACATCGATATCTTTGTTCCAACTACTTCCACTCACAAATTTTTAACAGTCTTAGGGCTTGTTCCACAATGTCTGGGTAGTGGCTACCTGTGAGATAAAATACATGCTGTCACTGTCAAAAAAATAATAACAGAAAGTGACAGCATGTATTTTACCTCACAGGTAGCCACTAACCAGACATTGTGGAACAGGGGCTTAAAGTTAAAACGAGATTTTGGTTATATTTAACAATGACCTTTTTATAAGTATTTTGTATAACCAAGATAATTTCTATCACTTGAAAATCACAAGCCAAAAAGACAAAGGTTCAGATCGAACAAAGCTTGAACAATAATTATACGGTTGATTGGCCGATATCAGTACTTACTGATTCTAAACAAAACCATTTGATTTAGGACACGGGTAGTACTTTGATTCACTTAGTCATTGTTACTATTTAAATGTTTTCTTATAGTACATTGATCTATCTGGGCCAAGTGTAATACCTACACCATGAATTAAAAAGGGTTATTTTCCCAAAGAATATAGTATTTTGGAAAATATATCATAATGCGTCAAATAATGTATTGACCATTACAAAAATACATATTCCATCAAGGTATGAATTGCAGGATTGCAAGGATTAAATAATAAAGGTCCGCATTTTCTAATTTAAGCGAAACTGTTTTAGTTAAATAAATAGTTAAACCAGCCGATGTTTCATTAATATTTAGATTAAGCTGATTAGCTTACAATGAGTGCGTTGATTCATTTGCTGCCATTACGAAATATATGAACACGTTGCGATATCGCTCCCTAGTTGCTTTTATAATTCTTGTTTGAACTGCATCGGTCAACATTTTTGTTTCTACAGTTCACAAGGAACGTGCAAGATAAGCCATTTATTGATAATTGAACTGCAGTGGATTCTATAGTTCGATTGTCATTGTGCATGTGCGTGGCTTTTGACCTCATGATTCACACCTGGAAACTAGGTATTCTTTTGTCTTCTTTATTTCTGTTATCAGCTGACCGGGGATAGTATGTAGGATGTTCCACGCTGCTCTCGCTAGACTGTGGCCTCAAATCATGGAATTATCTGTGTGCCAACGATTGTTGTTGTCAGATATCTCCAACCCGCTCTACTTATTTATCTTCTAAATATGTAATTAATTGTATTGCGTATATTTTACTTATGCGTTGTAACAATAATGTGTTTGATAGTTTGACCAAAGTTCCTTGTTAGCCTTATCTCTTGTGCTCATAATACAAATTATAGAATAATTATTATTATGTTATAATATGTTTACGTTTAAATAAATATAATTATAGAATTATGCGATTCGCGGATCAGCTCCCGCGTGATGAGCCGGTGTTCAGTAGTGACCTTTACTTTATCGGACAATTAATGTTTAATTGCCGTTTCGCGTTTTTCTTTTCTGTATCTTACTATTGTGTTATTTCATCAGCAATGTGAGCGGGGCTGCATATTTATTTTGTTTGATGGAACTGTATACTGATTACAAGTCTTGCTTCTAAATTTTGAGCTTAGTTTTTTTTTTACGATATCTTGATTTTTTACAACTATAACAAAATCTTGGTTTCCCTTTCATTTTGTTTGTACTTTCTACACATCTTACTATTTAAATAAGACGTTCAATGTGTGTCATTAGAGCAACAAATGCTTTTGTGTCAATAAACTTGAGGTTGTGACCCAACGTACCAGTCTTCCGGCCTACAGGGAAATGTGCCAAATCTTGAAGCACTCACACAGTGTGAGATTGGCAGTGTGAGTCACACTGCCAATCTCTGAACGAAACACTTGCTTTATTTTCATCAAAAGTATACCACTATGTCAAAAACTTATCATGTGGGTGTACCAATGCCTGTACGTTCCCTGTGTACAATCTGTACAGGTGTGATATGTTACACCACCATGCACGTGTTTATAAAACAAAGCGGACGATAACAACGGAACGGATGAATCGCTAATGTATCTTTGTTATCGCATTTAATGAGCTACCTAGATTGGGTCAACCATAATTATTGTCGCATTGTTCCCGTTTCGCCAAATATTCCACTTATCGAGTAAACTGAGCTTTGACTCTGAATTATCAATCGCCATTTGGGTCATTTTCTAAGTGTTTGTTTTCACAGCGCTATCGCACGCTGCCGTCCTGTGTTTATCTGTCAGGCGTCCATCCAGAGCTCTGCTGCTTTCGCGCAAATTATTGCGGCATTATCGACCTTATTGGGGACCTTTGGCTGGGGAGAATTTATCTGCGGTCCGTCACGTTACAGCCGGCTGCGACAGCATGTGCACGGGAGCAAAGGGTGTCGGTTCAGGTCGCCTGTGTTTACTGCGAGAATAACGATAGCCGCTGTGTGGTTCAGTTGCTTATCAACTGTCGTCGCGAGCGGTCGTGCGCGGGGATGTCGAATTGAAATCTGGCGGGGAATCTCCACTACTTGATTCAATAGACCAATAAAATTCGTCCGAATTTCAGAGACCATTCCATGATATTTCGTCAATCATATTTTAAAACTGCATCAAGATTTCGCGTGCAAGTGTGCTGAGGAACTGTAGTGTGTTGGACGGTGATGTGAGTGCGGACTGTTCCCTGGAGATGGATACGATGCTGAACGTGTGGTCGGTGGTCGAACACGCGCGTGTGGCGAGTGGCGCCGCCGAGCTGGCCATCTTCACCGCCATCCTCTACTGGTTCTTCACTTCCAGGTCAGTTCAGTTCAGTTTAAAGCCGAACCAACTTCCTTTGATATTGGTAGCCAATTCTCAATGAGTTCATGTTTGAAGGCGGAAACATTTCGGTAGCTATTCTTGGTAGCCAATGCTCAACGACCACCAACCTACACGAGGCCAATAAAGTGGACTAGGCCTAAAACCCTTCCTTCATTGGAAGGTGGCCGGTAGCCTCAGGACGAGATGGGTCGTGATGATGAATGCTCAACGACAGCCCTTGAAGTACCTGTCAGTGTGCTGAAATTTGGCACACACTTCGAAAATCGTGAGGTCTAGAATTGGAGCCGTTTGCTCTCCCTCCAATATTATGAATTATTCAAATACAAAAATGTGGTGTTGCATGAAACCGGGATAGTGCCATCCCGGTATTTATTGGTGTAACGTGCCATCTTACACTTTTTCTGCTGCATAGACGCTCATAATTATACCTACTTACTGGACATGCATTCATTTCCATTTTGAGCAGAATTAATTTTGATTGGCCCTCTCTGTTTCCCTATAGGCATAATGAGAATGAGGGAGATGGTCATACATATACGATTAAGACATTAACTTGTCTGAATCTAATTAGTGCACACTTTATACTTGTAATTTACTTTGTTTAATAAATTAGATGTGCTGATTGACCTTTATTGTATAAATTTTCCACTGATTTTTGTCTTTTACGGATCTAATTATTTGGTCACGGTTAGACAAATAAGAATTATATTAAAACCTTTATTTAAATTCCGTACCTGTATTAGTTCATAGCTTTGGTTATTAAGGTTCCTTGCGCAAAATCTTTCTGGTTTGTCGTCCGATCATCTTTGTCCATTATACCACAGAATAATAACTCTAAAATACTTATACCTCTAAAAACTGATTCAATTTTAGGAAGAATGTATTCTAAGATATTTACTGTACCTCTTTAGGCGGTCTATCGGGATATCACTATCAGACTTCGAACGTTGAATCCACCTTTTACATTTTACAGTTTTCTACTGAGAACATCAAATTCATGTAGGTACCTAAGGATAAATAAAAGTGCCCGACCTACAAAATAAACTTTTCAGAAGCGTAATAACAATAAAAAAATAAGATTACATATATTATCATCATCTTCGGCCTCTAGCAGTCCAATCGTCTGTCTTTAGCGATCCTGCAAAAAGCTCGCCGCGAATAAACTTTATTAAGGCAATTAGCGCCCCGCGGTTTTATTCGCGATCCGCGACTTTTTCTAATTGGAATGAATCCTATTGCGACACGCTTTCCTATTGGGTCCGACTCTTTCCTGTAGTAGTAGGGATTCACGGGTTCTGGCTCATTTCCCCGCCTGCTCCACCTGCCCGCCCCTGCCCCCTCCGAGGCGCTGTCTTTAGCGATCCTGCAAAAAGCTCGCCGCGAATAAACTTTATTAAGGCAATTAGCGCCCCGCGGTTTTATTCGCGATCCGCGACTTTTTCTAATTGGAATGAATCCTATTGCGACACGCTTTCCTATTGGGTCCGACTCTTTCCTGTAGTAGTAGGGATTCACGGGTTCTAGCTCACTTCCCCGCCTGCTCCACCTGCCCGCCCCTGCCCCCCTCCGAGGCGCTGTCTTTGGCGATCCTGCAAAAAGCTCGCCGCGAATAAACTTTGTATACAAGTAAGTACCTATTGTGTAGGTAGAATATTATCGGTTGATTTTAAGCATATCTACTAACCACTCCTCCTCGCGTTGCTCGTCGTCGCACCTACCTACAGGCTTTCATTAAGTATGAGTGTGTGACTGTTATTTGAAATAACATGGTATCCAATGGATAATATTTATCAGCCTTACTTCATTCAATGCATTACTAGCGACTGTAATAATTAAAAGACATTATTACTGGTGAATTAAACATCCATCTCCGTGTCTTTACTAAATAACATAAAGCGTAAACACTTGTACGCAGTGGCTGATAGCGTTATAAACCGAGTTCTAAAAACATAGTTATGTAAAGTGAAATCAATAATTATACGTAAGTACCTACATGCAAACATTACGTTTTTTTTCACCCACCAACGGTTCGATGCCAAGCATTTGTCCCTAAGTAGGTAATATTTTTTTGGTAAGCATCCCAAAACAATAAATAACTCCAGATATGTCGCGCTTTGGGTGTTCGATGCTAACCCTAATCAATCACTCAATATAAGTGCAAAGGTAATATAAAAAATACTGTGGGCTGGCGTCTGAAATAAAAAAACACTAGCTTGTACATACGTGTCTGCGCGAAGTGTTATGGGAATATCAATTTTATTTGTATGCCGATAAAGGAATCAATGTGGGATTTTAAAAAATGAACAAGTCTCGACCAGTTTTCACCTAACACAAGTGTGTTTGGTTTAATCTCGATAAAGATTGGGGTCGTGTACAAAAAATACCCCCGAAAACCGCATTCCGCGTATATAAAACGCGCTGCATGTCAGATCTCAAACATATCAGCCTGGCTCTCTACTGAGTGAGTTTATAATTATTGTGTATTGTGCTACATAGATACCTGCAGCGTCCAGACATATGAATGTAAGTTATGTTTTGTATCTAATCACTTTCCGTTGAATATGTATTACTTTGTGTACATTGCATGTGAGTCAAAAGCACCTCAGTGTTTTAACTTACTTTTATTCTTACCCGTATTTTTTTGTGCAAGTAACACTATAGTTAGTTCTCATGGCATAGTAGGTAATTCGTTCACCCATTTCATCAGTATTAAACCGTAACTTTACGCATATCTCTGCTTTCCACCCCCCAACATAAGATAATGTGCATCATCTATTTTTTACCGTAGTAAAACCAAGTAAATTTATTTGTTTTAGCCATCAACAATAATTGACGACTGCGACTACACCATGAAAAATTACTATTATCCGAGCCCTAGTGATGATGAAATACTATCACCATCACTTCTCCTGAAAAAACCGACTAAACGGATTCACGAAAATATTGATTCATATTTTGAAACTCCCTCGAAGAAATCTAAGAGCAAAACATTATCTTCGACGGTCGGGCGTGCTGCCTGCGGGGGTATTTCATATATATCCACCAATGAAGACGACGGATCTAAAGCGTCACACCTCATAAAAATTGAAATGTACGATATGAAAAAATTGAAAGATTTACCACCCAGCGAACATTGGAAAAAAGCTGATATGCGAATCAAGCTGTATTGCACCTCTGATCATATTCTTTTCCATGATACTAATCAACTCATGGTTTCTATAACAAAACAAATAGCTACAAAGACAGATTGCAAAAAATATTTTCTCGAGACATCGAAGTAAAAATAATAATGTACCACGACCCCCGGCGCACAGACCACACACAACTGCTACACTACCGAGACGCCCCTGTATTCTGTTGCCGCCAACCATGGATTATACACTACACTCTTCCGTGTTCGATGCCGCATTAATAGAAGCCCTCTTGGATTATGAACGTCGACAAGAGCAATCCTCGTACTCACCTATGCTGAGTCCACCCATGCTGCCTCTGCGATTCAACCCTTTGAGAATTGTTTGGAGTGAAGAATCAGAAGAAATGTCTCCGTTTACTTTAGATGTTAATTTTAGTTATAGTCCAACCCTTTTTTAATTATTTCATTAAATTGATGTAAATTAGTAAAACTTTTTTCTTTTACTAACCCATATACTAAAATAGAATAGGGATATAGTTAGGTAGTTAGTAGGTATAATTATGGAAAATAAAAATCAGTAGGTCTGAAATAACTATCATTTATTTTAAAAAATACTATTGAACATTTCTCTTACCAGTAAATCGTTAAACATAGTTTCTTCAGTAAACAAGTTAAGAAAAGTTTTCATTGACAATCCTTTAAATTTAAAATAAAGATAGACTAAACAATATTCACCACAAACAGTTGTAAAATAATTTTGTAGTATTTTAGAGTTGTAATACCAATTGTGACAATTACGTGCTAAAAATGATTTATGATAGCTAGACGCATTACGTCCATATGAGTCAAAATATTCCCCCAAACCATTGCTATCGATACTAATAGCTACCCAATGAGAGCCTGGTTTTGAGTCAGGATCTAAGTTAACTACTGCAAAAAAGGGTCTGCTCACATTTAGTGGAATTCTGTTTGCTGCAAAAACATTATGCATCAAATATGGGCTTATTTCCACTAAATAGTTTTTAATCTGCTGAGTATCCATTGTGAACAGATGGTTATGAATGAAGAGTAGGATATTAAGTTTCTATCTTTTATACATGGTAAACTTACTTCAATTTAACTATTATAATCTACAGTTATATCGCGGTTTTTATTTATTTCAAGAACATTATCAAATTCAGCGTACACTATGCAATTAACGGTAGATGTAAGAGCGGTATCAAAACGCACTTCTAATCTAAGACTACCATGCCTTATAAGATTCCAGTGTGAGTTATTATTAGCCGATAAATCGGGTGTTAAATCGAATGCCATCAAACAATAACCGTCAGCAAAATCTTCCCTAGATATAGAGTTACCTTCATTCAAAAAGTGAATACCTGTGCCAGAGAACAAAGTATGGTAAGCATTGGTAAATACTTTATTTTCAAATGAGGGCTGAAGTGTTTTAGAAGGAATTTGTTGTCCGTCAACGTACAAACTAAAAGAGTTAATGTTATAATTTTGAAAATTAAAAGGATTTGTGTTCAGACTACCATTGAAAGCAATATTGTTTACAAAACCCACTATACATCTTTTGGGTATTTGCCCTAAAAATATATTATCCAGCGTTTTTCCTTGAACTCCTGCAGGTATTGTTAAAACTTTAACTTCAGCTCGTGTTATCGGATATTTAGCTGTAGTTGTGGCCAAAGCTTTCTGATGGGCCAGCAGTACAGATGGATTTATACGTGTCCTACGAATAATGAGAGTTGCATCGGTGATTTGAACTTTGAATTTAGCATCTAATGTTGTACTCATAAGGTTGAAAGTTTCCTTTGTCCTCACTAATTTGACGCGCATTTCAACACCGTTGATTAAAAATTTTTCTTGGTTAAATATATCTGCATGCACGTGACCAAGCATTTCCACTTCCCGGCTTTGTTTGGCCAACTCTTTGCGTTTAATAAAACCTTTATTTCCTTCATCAGTTGAATCCATTTTACCTGAGGTATCTCCATACCACAAACCGCACGTAAGATGGGACTCTTTAGCAGCTGGACCATAGTTCAATAAATTTTCTATATACGCTCGATATGCGTAAGTATTGTTGGGTGGTGATACGAGTTTCTGATTTAAGTAAACATCCAACTGACTAAACAAGGAATGAAGCCAATTATTTACTGGTGCCACGTTCGTTGACTCAGTAACAACAGATGAGTCCTGGTTTAATACTTTTGCTTTGATGTGTAGTAGCGTATGACTCAAATCCACATAGTCTTCTCCGTTTCCGGGTACTTGAAATTCAATGGGTCCATCGTCCGACAGGGATGATATTGGTTTATAGTGAACCCATAACCCACTTTCAATGCTTGTTTGTGTCGATGGAAGAGCAAATAAGTCTAACTCAGATTTTGTGCACTCACAGGAATTATTGTGTAAAAACGACATTATTATTATTATTATTATTATTATGAAAAAATATCATTAACTTTGCGTTTGTTGATTTTATTTTTTGTACCTCTTCGTTGTGATGTCTTTGAAGCAATGATTGGTCGTTGTGTAAGCCTTTTTAATTTATACCCCGAGCCAGACATAAGCGAATCAACTTTAGAGTCAGCCTTCCTTTTCAAGTTAGCACTAGCCATTTTCAGACGTTGTTTAACAGATTCTTCCAATGGTTGTGATTTTATCATATCTGATAAAATTCCCACACCGGTATGTAAGGCCTCTTTTCCTACTGCTTTTGCACCACTTGACAATAAAGGTAGAACTGATCGAAATAGCCCCCCTAAAAAGCTACCTATCCCATGTCCTCGTTGGTGGGGTACACCTTTGTAAACAATGCCTATTCCTGTTCCAGCTTGATGTGAGTAATATTTTTCATATGGACAAGGATGTTGTGGACTCATTTTATTCGTTTAAAGTGTAATTTAACACACGAAGTTCCAAACTGGAATGGTATCTTTCCACCTGTGCTCGTTCTTATATCAATTTCTACTGTATCAAATTCCCTACGCATAATGGGTAAGTAATGAGCGGGTGAAAATGTATGCATCCTATGTGCACCGTATATATATTTAATAGGATCTAACGGAATTATTCTTAGCAGAGACGTCATAACATCACCGACCATTTGCGGATCAATTATATCGCAATATACAAAAAGTTGAGATGGTAACCCTAAATACAAGTTGTAGGGATATTTTCCATATGAGTTTAAAATCATGTTTGTATACGGTTCAAATCCAAGTTGTAAGCCAAGTTTGGGAGTCAACTTTATTGATTTAGTTTCATTTTTGTGATCAGTAAGATGTACAATTTTCGATGATTTATCGTATGAAAATGTAACGTTATTTTTTATCAAAGAATTTTCATTTAATGCATTTATCATTTGATCAATACTTTCGTAGTTAGTAGCTGGAATATGAGACTTATACTCTACTGACGTCATTATTTCTTCATCGGGAATCATTACATTTTTCTTTATATAAAGTACGTTTTCATATTCTTGCACATTGAACATAGTACAAGGATAATGAAATTCAACTAACCCCACTACCCATTCCCCTTCTAACTTGATACTTTTGGGTAACATAGTTGAAAAATTAGCTGTGGTGTTTTGCGGAAAATAAGACATTGAGCTATTACTCAACAATGTGAGATAGAAACTTTCTTCCATCATATTTTTTCTAAATTGGATGCTTTTATCCAAGAGTTGAATTTATTTGGATAACCTTTCCACTTCACTAACACTTCCTTTCTGACACCAGAATACCGTGAACGAATTATTTTATCTACTTTATATTGACGAGTGGGGTCATAAATCACTCTTTGTAACTCGCGTTCATAAAACGTACCGGTAATTGCCTCTCCCTGTAAATCTTTTAAAGTGTAAACTGCCCATGGTGATCTAGGTATTATAGTCAATATCTGAAATACCTCATCACTCCAGTTAGTTTCATAACCCTTTTGAAATATATGTTTGTATTTAGTTATTCTAACGTAGTCTCCAATGCGGTATTTAGGTTTATTTTGAGTTTTATCAGCACTTTTTGTATGGTATAAGTTGCGCCATACAGTCATAATATTTTCAGATGTAACATCAGAAGGAGCCATTTTAATACTTCTATGAAAACTATGATTATATGATTGCAATAAATCTGGTAAGATATCAATATATCTATATGTATTTTTATGTGTGAAGTAACGCCACATCTTCATTTTTAGTGTTCGCTGAAATCTTTCCACAATGCTAGCTTTAATATCGGGGTTGTTAGTGGTATAATAATTAATATTTTTACTTTTAAAGTATAATCTCACACTATTAGCAATAAATTCAGAACCCTTATCAGATTGTATGTGACGAGGAGTGGCTTTAGCTGCATGAAATATACTTTCAAAACACTGTTTTGAGGTTTCAGCATTTTTATTCTTCATTGGACGAACAAATGCGTATTTACTGAAAACATCGATTACACACATCAAATATTTAAAACCATCATTATATTCACTGTAAGACTGCATATCACTTAAGTCAGCCTGCCAAAGTTCATTAAAATTTGATAACACATATTTATTTCTAGGAAACCTTCTGATAAGTGGTTTGTGTAAAGTATAAGTTTCCTGTGCCTCTAACCAAGTTTTCACATCCTCTTTTTTCATTTTTCCCTTCATAGATTTAGCTAATTTATCGACACTGCTGTAACCAGCTGGGTGGGATACATTATAATATATATCGTTGATCTCTAGTACGGGGTCCATCGTTCCCAATCTATTTTCTTACTAATTTTTCCAATATTTTTTAACTTCGGTGTATAGTTTTCCTGAATTTCAGTTTCAGGAGATGCTTGTTTAATCTCTTCCTTTTTAGTGTTTGATTGGGAGTTTATTTCGTTTGAATTTAGTGAATTTATATAATTTAAGTTAGCTGGATTGCCTATGCAATATAGAGGAACTTTTATATCATGCAGCAGTGAACTAAATACTTCCCAACCTCTGGGCTTCGCGCGCTTAAGCGGTCTTAACACATCATTTATTAAATCCACAATGTTGCTATGCAGTATAGGTTGATTGTTTATGGTGACTTCCCCGCGATCATTCCAATTAACTCTATCTTTATTTTTCAGGATGTTTTCCAGCAGCAACTCACCCTTTTTTAAATAAGTTTTTGGTATTAATTTTAGTAAATGTGATGGGGTGTATGCAGATAATGGATAATTAATATTGCTGACGTCCTGTTTTAATGGTTCAGATTTGGTAACTGTCGTCGCTATATTTTCTTCTGAGTTCTCGGTAAGATTGTTCTTCACAGTAATCAGCGGTTGTCGCTCTTCTTCAGTAAAATGTAAGTATCTTTGCAGAGTTTGTAAGTATAAAGTCCATTTTTCTCGGTCATCTACCTTACTATTTAAAATTTTATTCATTTCATCATCTAACCGAGTAAGGGTCGTTTCAGGTTTATCAGATTGCTTAATTTTTTCTAAAAATTCAGGTTCCACAAGTAACAATTTTTTGGTATTATCCATTATAGTTTTCACCGTAATATACTATTAATTAATCCGGTTAAAACAGAACCCAATATAATAGGTAAAAATGCACCACCTTTCTGGATAATTATATGTTTTCTGAACTGGTGTTTCCCTTTAGAAACCAATTTTCTCAAAGTACTTTTATGTTTTCTTAATTTAATTGAATCTTTGTTTTGAAGAGGAATGTTTCCTTTTAAAACGTTGTGAATACACTCACAAATACAGTTAATTTCTTCTTCACTACAAACTTTTAACAGTGCTTTACGAAACTTCGGTTTGAGTGTTTGTAATGCAGTGAGGAAATGTTTATGAGTCGTTACTCTTCCAGGCATTATTTGGAAATGATAGGTATTTGTTTTTGCACATCGTATTTAAATCCTTTTTTGGGTACATAAACTATGCAATGCTGCTGTTCAAATATATTTGTTTTAAGGCGATAAATGTCGGAAGTATTTTGTTTAAGATCAACCATTAAGTATCCGTGAGCTTCCTTTGTGGCGTCTTTATAAGCTTCTTCAACAAATTTTGGATTCTCAGGGAAAACTTGACGAGCTAGATAACGTATTTGAGTCTTATCTCTAGGGTTCTTAAAAAATATGATATAACTCGAATTTAAAGAAATATCACGCTGTCCTTTCCCTTGGTGAAATAAATTTTGTGTTATATAAAATATGCTGAGGTTTCTATGATGACTGCCCTTTGTAAACAAATCTACGATTCTTCCGTCGGATTCTCTCATTAAATCATCTATTATTACTAAATGAGGAGTTTTACCATCAAACATGGTAAGTTCCGGCAATCCTTGGTGGTAGTTAACTTCTAATAAATTATATGATGGTTGCATTTCATCATAACACCAAGTTATTTGTGAAAAATTTGTGTTGCAGATTTTTTTAACATACTTTATAAAATTTGTGACAAAGTTAGTTTTGCCACAGCCACTAGGTCCACCAATAATAGCTGTGAACGGATGAATAAAATGATGCATTATTTGTTATTTTTGAGTAACGTCTACTAAGTACTGCTGATTTGCGTTGAATGAATAAATGAAAAATGAGATTGTGTTTATAAAAATATAAATTTATTTTATGATTTAATCTTAAGCTACACACTAAAAATAAAACCTACATACAAACTAAACACGCTTATTGGTTATTTAAAACTAAATAGAATAATTAGTACACACAATACAAAAAAAACATATATGCAGAAGCATAGCACAGACACAGACACACACAACAATGTTAAAAATCTTAAACTATTTTTAAAACTACAAAAACTAAAAAATTATTCAGACATCTTATAATGCCCCCAGGCAACAGTATCGGTTGAGTTTTCCAATAATTTTCGCTTCGTATCATTATGAGACAGTGAAATTTTGGAGCATTTTTGTGTAAATATGACATGTTTTATTGATTTAAATCTTAACATACAATCGATTTTTCGGGTTTGATTAAATAGACATCTTTTATAGTCATTTAGCTGAAACGTCTTAGTTACAGATTTATTTATGCCCTTCGCCTTAGCAATAAAATCATTCTCTACCTCGATTGCATACATTTTTGAACGTAAACCTACAAATTCTCTGAAAATATTTCCATTATTTTCATCTTTAAAAAATCCTATCTTTTTTTTGTTAACAAGTGGAAAATTATGACGATTATCGATTGAATAATCAGATGTATCGAAATAGTCTTTTAAATTTGACTTTATGTCGCTATATAAATTTTCGGTTTGAATGTGATATATTAAACTATCAGTATCAGTGTACATCAATTTTAACCTATCGTTAAATTTGTTTTTCATATATGAGTAGTGAAACTTGTACATCAGTGTTTTGGAAATATCCAGAATGCAAAAGCCGAGATAAATTGGTTTATCATATAAAAGTTTTGTTTTATTTAATTGAACTGCAATCAAATTTTCAGAAAAACATGATGCACTGTGAAATTCTGGTCGGGCAATTAAACTTTGTGCACCTTGAATTTTCCCATTATTTTCCCATTGCGTAACTAAGTGAACATTCACACGTTTTTCTATGTTTTCCATTGTTTTACCAAATATGGCATTATTCATTAATTTGAAAAAGTCTTTTTCAAAATCAGTTACGGCTGAAGTTCTCATTGAAGTATTCAAATCAATATATTTTTTTAACCAGTCACTTTGTTTGAATTTTAAAGCTCTGTGAATTTTAGTTAGTTCTAAACCGTTTTCAATACATTGTTTAAGATTTCTATAGTGAATGATATATTTTATTTTGTTTTTTAAATTTGGTACTAATTTTTTTTCGTTACTGTTTGGCGTGCAAATTGTTTCAGGACAGAAAGGCAAATCGGAGTGAGAATCGTGTAAATGATGAGGATATATCAAGTCAACTTCTAATATATAACCATATTCTGAATTATCAGGTATATTATAATTGACACTTTCTTCTACCCATTCGAATTCACCTGTCGGAAGATATTGTGACATAGCCCACCCATACAAATTGTTAGCGTCAAGATAAATCAAAAACGAAGGTGGTACTCGACTGTCATAGTCATTCATGAAAATATTATTCGCTTTCGCATATCTATTGCTACATAGGGAAATACCACCCCGTATACCTTTTTTGATAAAAGATATTTTATCAAAATCAGTCAAAAGCTGCAATTCAATTTGTGTATACTTTAACATAGCGTCCCAACTTAATCCCGGTGCAGTAAAATAATGTGCTGGGTCTAATCCATACGTCTTAGAACAAACATTCCTATAATTTTCAAAGATGTCGGCTAACAACAACACATCGGTTTTTAAATATAAATTCGAATAATCACTCATATCATGACAGTTAAAATGTGTCCATATGTCCTGGGCATGTTTATAATTTTCATCAGAAACATTTGTGTTAGTTAATGAGTTATAAAAATCTTCTTTATCAGGCAAAGATGTACATTTTAAACTATCAAAAGACGTGGTGTATTCATAGGGATATATACCTTTTTTTATTAATCGTTTGAAATCGTCCTCCTTTGGAAATACTCTTTTGAGCTCATTAAATTGATCAGACCTCAAATTTTGAGCCAACTTATCTAGACTGCTAGCCATAAATTTAAACGAATCGAGAAACCTCAAGCTAACATTATGGTTATTCACTTTAATTTGTTTAGAAAAAGAAATATATTTTTCTTTGTTTTGGGGTATAATATCGATTTTTCCTGAATCAAAGTTTAATGCATGTACGATAAAATGTGCATCATAATTGCTTAAGTTATGTAGAAATACAGGTAAAAATCTAGGTGGATTGTATTTTGAACTACACATGCTGTGCGCAACTCCACTATAAGCTCCAGTGTGCCAATTATGATCAATGGTGGCATCATGATTTAAATCTTTACTGCAAATATAGCACTGTTGACTTTGAGATATATTAAGTTTATCTTCATCCGTCAATGGCAAAGGTGATTTAACAAAAGAATTTTTTTTAGTTATGAGCTCTAAATCTTTTTTTAAATATTTTAGAAATACGTTAGGGCAATCTTCACCCATATAAGTTTGGTACTTGGAAAGTTTATCATCATACGCACATTTTAGATAGTAACCGAAACTGTAAACATTATGTTTTTGAATGTTATTTGTATGCGACTTCTCGGGATCATTATCACATGATGGTATTGGCGTAACAAACGCTTCAAAGTCTGCATACACCACAAAGGGCACTCTCATCTGTCTGTCATATTTATCGAATTTTAACTTATCACTACTCGTGTGCTCTCCAAACCAGTTGGGTTTTGTGTTTCGTGCACTAGGTAATTCAGTTCGTATATTAACGCAATCATTTTTTTGATGCAGATTGAGATGCTCTTTGTTTGAGAAATGTAAAAGACACCCATCACAAATATGAATTGCTTCATTTGATGTGGTTATCTGCTTGCTAAGTAATCGAGACATGTTTTTTATGAGGCAATAATGACCATTCGAGCCATTTGTTAAATATAATAAATTTAGATGAGTAGGCATTCGATGTTTCGTAAAATGTAAGGGGCCTATGATTTCATTTTTCTTTGTTTCATTATTGTATTCTAATCCAA
Source organism: Plutella xylostella (assembly GCF_932276165.1). Classification (NCBI taxonomy): domain Eukaryota; kingdom Metazoa; phylum Arthropoda; class Insecta; order Lepidoptera; family Plutellidae; genus Plutella; species Plutella xylostella. The sequence goes on along the minus strand of NC_064006.1, from coordinate 4,585,037 downwards.
AAACATTAATGCTCATATTATTTAAATTTTCAAATTTTTTCACATCTCGTAGTTTTACTGGAAAATTTATGTCACCAAAATTTAATTTGTTTTTGTTGGGTAAATATGCTGCCACTCTCTCTGCATTTTTATTTACGGGGTATAACCCCGCTAACACTGCCCACGAAAAACATTCATAATCTGAGTTTTTTATGTTTAGTACTGCTTTTTTATGTTTGATATCAATTGGTAAATCAATATATGATGAGCCCCGCAATGGATTAAATTTATTTACGTTCATATCAACATATAAGATTTTTTTTAGACTCCATCCACTGTCCTTTTTTTCGAATTCGCCTAATTTGTTGGAAAACTCAACAACAACTTGTTCAAAATCTAACTCAATATCATCCCCCTTGCAAAAACTATAATTATACCCCTGGAAATCGAAAGAATTAACTAAGTCTTTAGTGATTTGAATGAATTCTGCGTGTAAAACAAAATTTACTTTGATGAATGAATGGCAATCTATGTTATCCCTTAGTAGTTTAAATATTTTATTTTTAATTTTTTCGAAGTATACCTCGGGTGTTATTACACAATCTGTTGATACAGAACTATTTAAATTAGATGAGTCGAGCTGAATACGATAGGATTTCACTCGTTGTCCAAATGCGCTTTCAATTATTTTCACATTTTCTAATGTTTCATGGTTTCTTAAAACCTTTTCCCTATGTAATTTGCTATTTAAATGACGTGAAAAGTACCTCTTCCCAATGTGAACTTGACACGCATCACATTTAATTTTGTTGCCTGGAGGGGTATCTTCTTCTAGAGGTGTTGCCTGGAGGGCTGCCTGGGAGGGGTCGTTGTTCGTTGCAGCGGCCGACGTTGAAGGGGTGATGACATCACCCCATTTTCTTTTTCTTCCATTTCCAGTTAATCTATGAATAAAAAACAACTTAGTTGAAATACATAGACATTAAAAGCATAATTTATACAGAATATTTGCATTGTCCTATCCAGATATTTAACTATTAGTAGCTACCTAATGAAATTTATGTGCTAGTCTCCGATCTTGTACAAGTGTTACAATATGCTTGCATGATATGTACTCCATCTATCTCATCGGTATTATTTAATAAAGAAGAGTTGATAGGATGTCCTTTACAAGGGGTGTAAAAAGGAATCACGTTTGAATCATTTTTAAGTGAAGATGGTAAGACCCCATTTATATACCATAATCGAATGTATTTATTAAATTTATCCAACAATAAAGTTTTGTTTAAAAGTAATAAATCTTCATAAGTAAAATTCATCATTGTTAAACAATTGAACGCAAACACAGTTGTGAGAGTACAAATTTAAGAATAAAACATTTATACTGCGTGTATCCACCCCCTCCCCACTAATATTCACACACCATCACTATTTTCATCAAATTACATATAAGTATACATAGAAATAGTAAAATAAAATAACTGTTCACTTACGTACGTTTCCTGATTTTCGTAGTCAGCTAAAGCCTTCAGTAGCTCTGCATCGTAGCTTGACGAATCGAGAGAGAGATCCATGTTTGCAGCTGAGTTTGAGAAGGGAAGTGTAGTCACAGTTCAATGTCGCGTGTTTATATAGTACGAAGGAAATAGAGGGGCGTCTCGGTAGTGTAGCAGTTGTGTGTGGTCTGTGCGCCGGGGGTCGTGGTACATTATTATTTTTACTTCGATGTCTCGAGAAAATATTTTTTGCAATCTGTCTTTGTAGCTATTTGTTTTGTTATAGAAAACATGAGTTGATTAGTATCATGGAAAAGAATATGATCAGAGGTGCAATACAGCTTGATTCGCATATCAGCTTTTTTCCAATGTTCGCTGGGTGGTAAATCTTTCAATTTTTTCATATCGTACATTTCAATTTTTATGAGGTGTGACGCTTTAGATCCGTCGTCTTCATTGGTGGATATATATGAAATACCGCCGCAGGCAGCACGTCCGACAGTCGAAGATAATGTTTTGCTCTTAGATTTCTTCGAGGGAGTTTCAAAATATGAATCAATATTTTCGTGAATCCGTTTAGTCGGTTTTTTCAGGAGAAGTGATGGTGATAGTATTTCATCATCACTAGGGCTCGGATAATAGTAATTTTTCATGGTGTAGTCGCAGTCGTCAATTATTGTTGATGGCTAAAACAAATAAATTTACTTGGTTTTACTACGGTAAAAAATAGATGATGCACATTATCTTATGTTGGGGGGGGGGTGGAAAGCAGAGATATGCGTAAAGTTACGGTTTAATACTGATGAAATGGGTCAACGAATTACCTACTATGCCATGAGAACTAACTATAGTGTTACTTGCACAAAAAAATACGGGTAAGAATAAAAGTAAGTTAAAACACTGAGGTGCTTTTGACTCACATGCAATGTACACAAAGTAATGGACTATTATACATATTCAACGGAAAGTGATTAGATACAAAACATAACTTACATTCATATGTCTGGACGCTGCAGGTATCTATGTAGCACAATACACAATAATTATAAACTCACTCAGTAGAGAGCCAGGCTGATATGTTTGAGATCTGACATGCAGCGCGTTTTATATACGCGGAATGCGGTTTTCGGGGGTATTTTTTGTACACGATCCCAATCTTTATCGAGATTAAACCAAACACATCTGTGTTAGGTGAAAACTGGTCGAGACTTGTTCATTTTTTAAAATCCCACATTGATTCCTTTATCGGCATACAAATAAAATTGATATTCCCATAACACTTCGCGCAGACACGTATGTACAAGCTAGTGTTTTTTTTATTTCAGACGCCAGCCCACAGTATTTTTTATATTACCTTTGCACTTATATTGAGTGATTGATTAGGGTTAGCATCGAACACCCAAAGCGCGACATATCTGGAGTTATTTATTGTTTTGGGATGCTTACCAAAAAAATATTACCTACTTAAGGACAAATGCTTGGCATCGAACCGTTGGTGGGTGAAAAAAAACGTAATGTTTGCATGTAGGTACGTATAATTATTGATTTCACTTTACATAACTATGTTTTTAGAACTCGGTTTATAACGCTATCAGCCACTGCGTACAAGTGTTTACGCTTTATGTTATTTAGTAAAGACACGGAGATGGATGTTTAATTCACCAGTAATAATGTCTTTTAATTATTACAGTCGCTAGTAATGCATTGAATGAAGTAAGGCTGATAAATATTATCCATTGGATACCATGTTATTTCAAATAACAGTCACACACTCATACTTAATGAAAGCCTGTAGGTAGGTGCGACGACGAGCAACGCGAGGAGGAGTGGTTAGTAGATATGCTTAAAATCAACCGATAATATTCTACCTACACAATAGGTACTTACTTGTATACAAAGTTTATTCGCGGCGAGCTTTTTGCAGGATCGCCAAAGACAGCGCCTCGGAGGGGGCAGGGGCGGGCAGGTGGAGCAGGCGGGGAAATGAGCCAGAACCCGTGAATCCCTACTACTACAGGAAAGAGTCGGACCCAATAGGAAAGCGTGTCGCAATAGGATTCATTCCAATTAGAAAAAGTCGCGGATCGCGAATAAAACCGCGGGGCGCTAATTGCCTTAATAAAGTTTATTCGCGGCGAGCTTTTTGCAGGATCGCTAAAGACAGCGCCTCGGAGGGGGCAGGGGCGGGCAGGTGGAGCAGGCGGGGAAATGAGCCAGAACCCGTGAATCCCTACTACTACAGGAAAGAGTCGGACCCAATAGGAAAGCGTGTCGCAATAGGATTCATTCCAATTAGAAAAAGTCGCGGATCGCGAATAAAACCGCGGGGCGCTAATTGCCTTAATAAAGTTTATTCGCGGCGAGCTTTTTGCAGGATCGCTAAAGACAGCGCCTCGGAGGGGGCAGGGGCGGGCAGGTGGAGCAGGCGGGGAAATGAGCCAGAACCCGTGAATCCCTACTACTCAAGTCATCAACCTATCTAGCCGGAGGGCGTCCCACACCACACTACGTTTGCCTATATTAAATGATATATAAGATACATAAATATATTATAAGTGTACCTATCTACCACAGAAATTCATATATAAATACAGGTATGATTCGCACTTGACGCATTTTTATTTTTGTCTAATTTTACGATGTTCACATCGTATAACTATAATACTCAGTCTATTATTAGCTCAGTGAGATAGATTAGTTTTTTTGGGTTATTTGCCTTCGGCATATTTATAAGTTATATCTTTTTAATTATCAGTAGAAGCTGCCTAATAAATTAAAGTATTTGTGTGCCGTTTCCCCTTTTTCTGTGTGTAATAGATATGTTCGGCCCTAATAGCCACAAAACTAGAAACAGATTTTTAGCTGTAAATATGTACCATCTTTCAAAAACAGAGTCTAATCAATTTACTGCTTTACTGGTTTATAAATGTTCAGTGTAGGTAATAAAAAATTATCAAAATAATACGTATGCTTATATTGTTAGAACTTTATGTTTATTCTATATTTGATTAAATAGAACAAAAAGTCGTAAAAGCAGAGATATTTCTGTTCATTTATTTACTAATTGTCTTCCTCATGCGATGCAGATTATCTCATGAACTTTCAACAAGGTCGAAGCTCTAGACACGTGTTTGAATTAATTTTCCACATACATTTTTAAATATTTTTTATAGATACAATTACTTATAATTAAGTACAACAGTAAAAAACCGGCCAAGTGCGAGTCGGGCTCGCGCACAAAGGGTTCCGTAGCAGCAAATATTAACCAAAATTACAGTTAAATCAACCTATCTCAAAAACTATAAGAGATACTTTGATCAAACCAAAAATCGTTGAAAGAGTTAATTAGCATGCATCACCTCTATTTTTTTTAGAATTTTATACCCCGTAGTTATAAAAATAGAGGGGGGGGGACATACTTTTTACGACTTTGAGAGCTGATATCTCAAAAACCGTTCACTTTAAGAAAAATGTTTTTTAGAAAACTTTATATCATTTTAAAAGACCTTTCCATTGATACCCCACACGGGTATGTACATCGAAAAAAAAAATTTCATCCCTCAGTTACATGTATGGGGGGCCCCACCCCCAATTCTTTTTTTTACTATTTAGTGTCATATTTTTGTAGCGGTTCATACAACACATATTCCCATCAAATTTCATCACTGTAGTACTTATAGTTTCCGAGTAAATCGGCTGTGACAGACGGACAGACGGACAGACGGACATGACGAAACTATAAGGGTTCCGTTTTTGCCATTTTGGCTACGGAACCCTAAAAAATAGGATGAAAGTAAACTCAAGCTACATCAATCGAACAATGATTATTTAGCTCCACCTCAGGAGAAGATTTTAGAAATTTCTTATAATTCTTTATTTTTATCCGTACTATCCTCAAGTCTAATCTGCTGCTCGGTGGTGGTAAACCCACAGACGTGCGTGCTAGGATTAATCACGACCAGTGCATCCACAGTAGCCGTGGCGCGTATTCACGCATCCTTCTCAAGGTACTTGTGTTCGACCTCCATGGAGTCCGATAAAGGAACGTTGGCCTTACTGCGCTGTTTCCATTGTGTTTTCCTATCGTGTTTGCTGTGAGTCCAACTATTATTGTGATAGGTCAGAGCATTGAATGTACACCCGAGTCCGTCAGAGCGTATGTCCATTTGGGTTTCGTTACGGGGTTTTCTATTATTTTGGTGGCATCTAGCTCTCTCGAAACATCCGTTGGTTAATTACAATTATGAGTCAGTATCGTTGGAATTTCAATAAATGAGTACTTAGGGCATTCTAAATTTTACTATTGTTTTCTCTACCTCTGTGAATTGTCAATGTCCTTAAAATAAATAATATTATCTGATAATTGTCCATACCTAAATTCGATACGTACAATGACCCTGTCTTTAGTTATCTGATATTCAATATTATCGGATTGATAGGTATAATAATATGCTAGTTGTAAATTAAATAAGTCTTTTAAGATATTTTAATAAATGACAATAAGGTTTTAGAATGGATTTATGGACAGTGTTTAATACAAGTAGAACTAAGCAGTATCTAATAAATAACCACCTGTGTGCCTAAAGATTATGACAAGTAATACATAATCTCTAACATAGACTCTGTGAATTTTACTTTTATTGAAATCAGGTATCTCTTTGTCGGTTTTTTATTATTTACCCCCGAGACAGGACCGTTCAGAGTAGAAACTACCCTTTGAGCCCTGTCCCATCCCTCATTAGGGATCCCAAGACCTGATTATGGTCATTAATCCCGTGTCTCTTGTCTGCAGCCGCGTGGCAGACATGCTGGAGGTGGTGGGCGAGCGGGTGGGCGGGTGGTGCGGCCGCGACCCCAGCTCGTCGCTGCGCCAGGCCGTGCGCGCCAAGAAGCGCCAGCACCAGGCCGACGTTTACGCCAGGCTGGACGCTGAGAAACAGGTGAGGTTGACGCTGAGGTACAGGATATGTGTGTGCCACTCGCTCTAGCGCAAACTAAGTACGGGTCAGCAAAAGAGCTACATAGGCCAACCCAGCGCAAAAAAATATAATTTGATAATCCATTGACGGGCATTATATTAGGCTAAGACTGTTGCTAACAAATTTATGGATTTGAATTATCTGAAATAAACGAAATTATTATTATATATTAACGACTATAAAGTATGCTTCACGCTACGTGGGGCACGGCCCGATCGAAACACGGTGTAGCGTGAAGAAACCTTAAATATATCGATAAAATATTATTAGATTTGTCTATCTTTCACCCATGAGGGATCAGACTGTTTGCACTGGGGTGGCATACATATATATTTTGCTGACTGTATAACGGAAGTGACGCGGTCTATAACACATCGTAAGCATATCGATAAACTGAGCGACAGCTGAGATTTTTCATAGCAATAAAGGCAAGCAGGGTGTCCACTATCTGGAAAGTCAGGGAAAGTCAGGGAAAAGTCAGGGAAGCTCTAGGTGGTCAGGGAAAGTCAGTGAATTTGATGGGCCACCTGGAAAGTCAGGGAAAAATGACCTTTTTCTAGCAAAATTGTTTCCATTCATTTCCTTTACTAGTAATACTTCTTTTTTACGTGAAATACATAAGTCATAAAATAAAATCTCGTTTAGTTTTGGAATATTTTTGACTGATCCTTACTATTATACTATAATAATTACTTATACAATTAAGTTTTTTAAATCTACGTGATAAAATTTGTCAGTTGGAAAAAATAGTAGGAATTATAAAAGATTAGCTAGATCCCAGACTCAGCTCGTATAATACAGGTTGATGCAAAAGAGGGTGACTCATTTCACCATTCAAAACAAATTTAGTTTAAAGAATTTTAGAAGTTTGTGATAAAAACGTCATTTTGTTGGTGCAGACGCGCTGCAGCCGCGCTCATTAACTGACTTGGAAAAAAGGAGGAGGTTCTCAATTCGCTAATTATTTTATACGTCAGCGAAATCGCATACGCTGCCTCCGCGCGGCCTCTATTAATAAATAATCTATTTTTTTACTAATCTAGCAGAGCAAAACTTTATTCTATTTTGTACTACATGTTATCAAAGTTCATAAAACACAACTAAGTAACAACTTTGTCAGGCAGGAGAGAGCCATAAAAAATGGTTCTGTTTCAATTTCTATTTCGGTTTCAATTTTTACTTTTATGGTAATCAGTCTTATTTTGGTCAGACTATTAAACTAGGCGAATGCGGATGATGTTTTTTTTCGAAAATTTTCAATACTCACACGACAAAAGTTGTTTAGAATGACCTCCTAAGGCTTAAGAGGGAACCTCGAGAAATAGGTATTTAGGAAAACATTTGCTATCGTTTGTGCACTCAAGCCCCGGGGCTCGGGTGCTATAGAGATGAATGTAGCTCGTGACAAACATGGGTATTTTCCTTGATAAAATTTCAGGGGAAATCGTTATTCACCAAGTAAATATCAACTTTTTTTTTTATTTTGATGTCAATCGTTTCAGCATAATATATTCTAGACGGTAGGTTTCGCCTTTAAAAAATACATTGTTTTTGTTTAACAACGGCATGATTCGGCGCAGTTATTAAAAATTGCGTTGCTTGAGGTGCCTATAAGTTTGAATCTATAGCAAATTCAGAGAACAGAAATAACTATATAATTTATTATGTCGTTAATATCCTAAAAAAACATGGAGATTGGATAATATTTAGAAGTAGAACAACGTAATTGTGTGTGTTAAGTGCTTTACTTCCCTATTAATATACCATTTTTTCCGATCCTGTATACATATTTTACGCAGTCAAGTTATAATAAGTGTAATTTTAGTACTTCGAAATCAAGATTTTGTCTTCAAATTACTTAAATTAGGTTTATATGTTGATATTTGGTCAGGGAAATTTTCTGAAATGGTCAGGGAAAAACGGAAAAGTCAGGGAATTTTTTGGAGCATTTTGAGTGGACACCCTGGCAAGTTTTACTGAAGATGTGGCTTATTATAAATCAATGTAATTCTTTTCAGTTAAGAATGTAATGTTATACCGTCATTTATTTATTTATTATAAAGTACACCAATATGCTATAAGTAATTGACATTGTGCTGCAAGAATCATGACCTGTGTCAAGCACTCTATTCTTATTCAATTCAGTGGCCAATTGATGCCGACTCGTCCATTCTTATGATTCTATTTCCTTGCTGATGAATTTCATGATTCAATATTGTCAGTTTCTTTAAGCGTCGAACGGCGCTTGTACTGTGATGTGCTAAATGTTAAAAATCCGCAATTTTAATGCAAACTGTAATAAGGTGTAGTGTAAATTTCGGTAAATCGAAGATGAATAAACTCGGCCCTAGAAGAGATTCTTGTGGTACGCTGTTTGAAACAAAATACCACATTAACATCAAGGTAACATATTAGTGGCTGGTGTGTTGTGATGGAACAGTGTCATATCCAGGATACAGTGCAACAATAACGGGATGAGATAAACAGATTAAACAACACAGATACTAGATAACCTACAGTTAAACTGCATGTTACACGCAAGCCTCTGTATATTTATTATCCAGACTAGATTCGTTGTTCTAAGGCCCTGACCAATAAAAGAGGTGTTGTAAATTTTACTTGAAACTGGTGCTGTGTATATTTGGCGAAGTATGACTGCTATATAACTACTACTTACTAGTTATCCTTCTGTGGTATAGTCTAACGTAATTTAGGTAGTGTTGATATAAAAACATATAGAAATTCGACCTTCACACGGCAGTAAAAGATAACTATTACATACCATAGTAGTGTTTATTTAACGAAAACTCCAGATAATATCTATAGCCAACACGATGTTTTGCATTTAATTCCGCGAATTTCCTAAAACTACAGTAATTACACTCAGGTACCTACATTGATTAATCTGTTCTCAAATGTAAATTGTAAATCGAAATTTCTTAAGCCCTTTAAGGATATTCTAGCCAATTTACCTGTTCCAAACGAAGACCTTAGCCAACTTATAGAAAACAGGTTTAGCTCAAATAGTTTTTAGTATGACTTCTGAGTATTCTGTTTACGACTGTTGTTGTTACCCATATTATATGCCTGTTAATGTCAACACACTATTGAAGGAGGTATTTTACTATAGTTATGTAAGTTTTACTATTATATGCTATTAGTCTACTGTTGAGGTTTTCCCTAGACATTTATTTTTTATCCTTCGCTGTTGAAATCTGACCTTTGATGAATAAAATTAAATAGGTAAACCTAGGGAAATACTAAACCTTTGCGGTTGTTGTCAACGTAGAATAGGTAATAATTATTTATTAGCGTAACGTAATGAAGTGAGCATCAATTGCAATTTGCATACATACTGTTTGGTAAAATGTCCCCTTTCTAACATATTATTAACCTAGGCCTGATACACCAAGTATGTATCTACTTTCTTAAGTTGGATTTTAATCGAGATTCCATGGTAATTAAATGAAAATCTACTATAACTAACCCATTACTGCACTGGGGTATAAACATTTCTGCCTTTTAAGACAAATTAAAGCGACGTTAGAATTGATTTTGATATAAGTAGGTTCATATTCTATTTTTATATTTATCTGATACATGGAATGGTCTCTGTATTATGGTTTTCTATTGTTGGTATTATACGCATTCATTATTTATTACAATAACGTTCTGCAGCTATTAGTTCCATAATAGTCATAATACCCACATAATGTGCTGTAATTTGTTCTTATCTGACACAATTTTGAGGTTTTAATCCCAAACAGTAAATAAGTACGTCCATACTGAATTTGTACTGATAAAAATCTTACTTTAGGTGCAATTGTACTTAAGAATATATTTTGTTACACGATTTTGCTTAACAAACTGACAATTACCTTATTTAGTTAATTTTCAAAAATTAGTATTCATGTATGTATACGCATTCATATTTTTTTCATTCATCAATCTTCAAAAATATCAAAAAAAACATTTTGTATCGTTTAGTTTAGTGCGGTTTTACTAAAAGCAAGCAATTAAATTAATGCTCGGTTGTATTGTAGTGTCAATCTAATTATGGCTCTCAAGACAGATTTATCATATTACATAATAATTTTCCTCGTTTTTATACGTAGGCTTTTTATTCTCCCACCCAATGCTGAGTTTTCCTTGTATAATGATAATTGTTTTCTTATTTAAGCAAATTTATACTTTAACTTTTATAGACTATAATAAAAACGCTTTTAAACAGAAGTTATATGATTAATTTTACAATTTACAGCGCTATTTAGGTAGTCCTCTAAACGCCTTCGTCGGGCCACGCCAGACAGAGACAGCAATACATTTCCCAGCTCCGCCGCTAACCTCTCTTTCCCCCTGCAGGCTAGAAGCACATCGCTGTACCGGGTGAAGGATGGCCCGGTGGTGCCTCCGCCGCAGCCGCCGCAGCGCGCCACGGCCGGCCTCGCCTGCGCCCGCTGCGCCCCGCTGTCTAGGGTGAGTTGTGCTCCTTAGTGGTTATTGGCTCCTGGTACTTTTGGACTTTCAGTAATAAAAGCTGATTGAGCACGTTGGAACTATGGCTCCTTACTTTTTATCATGTCCTGATAGTTTGATGTTATAATGCGCACATTTAGTTCTCTCATTCGAAAGTTATATACCCGTTATGTCCCTTTTTCACAAAGCAGTATAACGATTTAAACCTCGGTCAGCAAGTTTCAGGAATATTTTTTACCATCAAAATTTTGAAGGTCATATTTTTTTTGTAACTACTTGTCAATAACGCAGTTTATACATTATTGAACTCTTGAGTCATCAATAGTCATCATCACGAGGCTTCTTTGTTGATGTTGCTGAAAACTGAAAAACAAAATGCGCAATATCCGACAACAAAGGCACTAGAGATCAAAAGATCATTTCTATTCATAAGGATTAACAATCAGGCTTATGCTTTTGTCATCCATTGTTGTTTTGTTGCAATAAAAGGTTTAGCGATAAATATTCATCGATAACATTTTACAAAAAAGACTTGCAAATTGACAAAGTATGTTTACGTTGTCTATACAACGGACGTCTTCACTGTAACTAACTATTATAATAAGCAGTCTCCATGCTTTGACTGCCTTCAAATGTATTGTCATAAATTACATTTTGTCAACCATATTTTAAATTGTTTTGTCTCGCCACCGTGTGCCTAGATTTCAATTAAAATGTCGGAGAAAGCCCATAGAATCTTCGGGTCGTGTCATCATATATTTTTACTGTTATGTCTTTCGATCTCATAGTGTCAATCGATTCTTTTAGCACTATTAGTGTACGGTAGTCCAGTCAAGGAATGAGGTGTAGAGTGCGTGAGCAGGTAACTAAGCGATTCCTTCAGAAACTTGTTCAGGGGGCTTAGGTTGTTAACATACCAAAAGTCCTGACTCCTAGGTGATGAGCGGGGGGAAGGAGGGGGGGATAAAGGTACGAATTTTTGGTTTTTAGCTTATATCTCTAAAACGGTGCATCGGAGAGAAATATTTTCAACTAATGAAATAGAGCTCTTAAAATTATCTAAAACTTTTATATCATATGTTTTTTTCTAATTCCTAACCGTTTTCGAGCTATTACCCTCGGAAAAAGATTAAATTTGCAAGAAAAATTCATTCATGTCAAAACATTCATAACCATTGCATCATATTGTCTAAACCTATTCATAAACGAATGAAATGAAGAAGAAAGAAGTTGTAGATTTTTTAATTCCCTTTTAGAATATATATGTATATGCTGGTCAATGTCCAACCCGCCTAAAGTTACAGCTATTTTAAACTTGCATTTTGCTAAATTCACTGACATAACTCACCGAGTTAGTAAGCTTAAGTGTAAGTAAAATAGCTGTTACTTTAAGTGGGTTGGACATTAAGCAGCATATCTATATATATTCTAAAAGGGAATTTAAAAATCTACAACTTCTTTCCTATTCATTTTTTTCATTTATGAATAGGTTTAGACAATATGAAGCAATGTTTATTAATGTATTGACATGAATAAATTTTTCTTGTAAATTTCAACTTTTTCCGAGGGTATAGCTCGAAAACGGTTAGGAATTAGAAAAAAACATATGATATAAAAGTTTTAGATAATGTTAAGAGCTCTATTTTATTAGTTGAAAATATTTCTCTCCGATGCACCGTTTTCGAGATATAAGCCAAAAACCAAAAATTCGTACCTTTATCCCCCCCTCCTTCCCCCCGCTCATCACCTAGGAGTCAGGACTTTTGGTATGTTAACAACCTAAGCCCCCTGAACAAGTTTCTGAAGGAATCGCTTAGTTACCTGCTCACGCACTCTACACCTCATTTTGAGTCATTTATTGACTGGACTACGGCCTTGCTACTCGTACTTTATCTTTTAAACAAAGAACAGTCGGAAATGTATGTCATTTAATATCGTATGATTAGCTGAAAAGACACTCTTTGTTCTTCATAATCTATAAAGCTTCGCTCTTGTCTGTGTAGCTCCTTTATGTATTCGTTAGAAATTAATTAATTAACTATAATTTTAAGATAGTCTTTTGTATGCATTCCAGATATAAAATTAGGCATCCATTCAGGTTTTAAATCCGGTTTATAATAAAAAGAATAAATTGATTCTTAGCGGATATTATAATTTGAACCATAAACGACGAATAGTCTATAAGGATTGCCTCATCAAAGTCGTCTGTGTATGAATTTTTGTTAACGGCAGGTTCTAATAGTTGTTGCAAATTAATGATATAACTGAAAATATTGGCAATTTTATAACTTTTGTCTTATCTATGATATTAAAACGTCCTCCTTTCTTCTATGTCTTTAGAGTCCTTACTATCATCTGGGGATCGAGTATTATGATGTATGATGACGCGCAGCTTCTAAAACTAGACCACTGATATACTAGACGGCTGATATCTGACTACACCTATAAAAAACGGATATTTCGTACATCCGCTTCCGTCCTTTCTTATCCATTTAAGGCTTTTTCGTTAGTTAGTTGGTTTCGCAGATTCCTATCGTCCTATCCACCGAACAAGCTATTCAACAACATCCATTGGTCATTGGATTTAATTAAAAATCAACTGGTCACTCGTACCTGCTTACGGCACATGATATGATACTCGACATGAGTCAGTGTCCACGACCGCAGGCCGTGAGTGAGGTCGCTGGGTCGCTCGCAACGCATCTCAATGTGTATCTCAGTGTCGATGTTCACGGGACAATCTCGACCATTCTAGAGACCTTGTAATATAAAGATGCGGTCACTAAAGGTGTAAGTTGGTCATGAGGCGTAAGACGCCCTCCGACCCGCCGAAGCCCGAGGACTGTGTTGTGGCTCTCTTTGGGAGAGGCATATGACCAGCCGTGGAAGATTACGGGCTTATGAAGTTGCAGCAGATCAGATGATGTGTCGCAACGTCACTATCATTTTTATGGAATTCATTTTGCAGCAACCAATTTTTTTTCTTTGTTGTTACATGGCATGGTAGTCAAATATTTAACCCTCCTTGTTGCTTCGACACTGTCGGGTAAAAATGAAATGGTCGACAAGTAATTTATGTATTTACTCCAACTGTCAGCTGTATTTACTCGACTGTTAAATCTGCTTTCTAAATAAAACCTGACTCCAGACCTATAATGCCTATGCCTTGCAGTAGCTAATGTCTGTGATATTAACTTCATATTACTTAGAGAAACTTTGTATTAGTACATAGCTTCTTATTTATTTATTATTTTTTACACGGATTCTATGTATATCATATCAGTAGATTCAGTTGGCTAGTGTAGCTTTTATTAAGTTATACAAGACTACTGAGTGGGCTGGTTTTAAAGAAGTAACCGTTTTCTGATGTGTCACTTAACTTACCCGCAACGGTATGATTACAAATACAAGGGTACAAGACATTATTATTTATATGAAAATTTCTATTGTATTAAGAGGTTATTCAAAGTGTTCGCTTCGCCTTATTCCCAATCTCCGATTCAAATTGTTCAAAAATACGAAACTTAGATATTGATATGCTTAAATCATAGAGTATTCAGTCAATATTTCTGATTGCTGTAAAGCTAGAAAGAGTACCGTTTCAAGCATTGATAATGAGACCAGTCTGGCAGTCGAAGACGTTGGCTATTTCGTTCGTTGACCTTCCGAAGGTTACGCCATTGTGGCATAGACTAATGAAATTAACAGTGTGATATGAATGACGATAAGCAAAAGAGAATATGAGGAAGGATGAGGACAGAATTTTGTGCCGCTACTTGGGAAATGACTATGTCCAGAAGTGGATGCATATTGCATGCACTGTAAGATATTTTTTACAGAAAATCCATCAGAACCCATTGACATTTTCATTACTCTGGACAATAATTTCTAAGAGGTTTTTGTACTGACTTGCTGGGAGATACAGGTGCATTTACAACTGTCGGACGCTCTGGAAAATATGAAATAAACAGGATAAAAATATGACTAACAATAATTTATAATATTATGTATTGAATTGTTATATTCGAGATTTAATGAATGTTAACAATCGGTTACAACATCGTAATAAAGTAGTTTGAATGATGCTGCTGGTTGTTTTTATGTCGAAAATCGAAGCCGTTACCCGAAGTTACAACAAGTGGTGTTCCTTTGTTTACCTACTTAAATTTCCTTACGTGAGCACGTAAGCATGTACCTATACACAGTTAGGGTGCTTACATAGATAATCAGGTTACCGGTACATAGCTGTACCGTGTACATGACATTAAAAAATCTGGGAAATGCTCCGTGAGTGAGCGCTTTTACATAATCAGGTTACCGGTACAGGTATATAGATACCTACAGGGAACCCTTTTCTCTATGTAAGCACCTTAAGAATGGAGAAACTACTTGGATCGAATTAAGTATCGTATTAATTAATCAATTTAATTTACAACTGGCTCAATAATTAATAACATCCTTAATTAAAATCGTAAATTTTAGATAATATTCCTTATCGTCAGATCCGTTTTGCTATCTTTTCAATGGGATAATCGATCATCGTTAAAAACTATAGTGATAAGACGGTCATAGATACGACGATGTTTTGTTTTATAAATGACTAATATCTGACCCTGGCCCTTATTCCTTATCCAAGGAACCCTAAATAATGGAATTTGTATCACAAGATATAGGTCCTGTGTTAAAGTAATAATTTAAAAAAAAACCTGTATTGTTTCTATCTGAAAGATTTACTCATTTACTTACACCCAACTTAACAACCATTTCTTAGCACCCTGAGCAGAGAAACCCTCAGCTACACGTGTCAAACTTATTTACAACTTTTATTTATTCCACGGAAAATGGTCATATTACGTTACGATATTTATTTATCAACACTTGATATGCACTTGACTCTGAGAAATATATGGTAGTTTTTAGGAAGAACCTTGTCGTAACTGGTTCCAAAAATTAGTCCAATAAACCTCGCGGTTCGGCTAATGCGATTTGGGTTCAATCCTGAGTTCACACAGACGGAAGCTGGTGACGTCTTTTAGTTGTGTGTTATTTATAGTTTTATGGTAATTAATTTAGTTCCGGTGTCTATGACATAGCGTGAACGTAATGCCTTCGCTTCACTTCTCGCGAAGTTGACCGAAGTTAGGCGAATACGAGTATGTGGAGAGGCACTTCGTCTTCGTGCAACTTTACTTTATCGGCGAAGTATCGAAGCGAGTAACAACGTGGGATGTCGTCCATTCCGAAGACCTTATACAGCTGGTTGGAGTTGGAAAACCGAGGAAAGAGTGGTTTGATGCGCCTTGGGAAAGGCTTATTTCCAGCAGTGCATGATGGCGGCCTGATGATGATGATTTTCATGGCATTGCCTATGAGAGACGGCTAGTAAATTTTGTATTCAGTGGTCCTGGATTATTATAATTATCTAAGTCCAGGATTTAGCAAAGCCTTTACTATTCGTGTGGTCTTACAATCAGCTAAGCTTGGCATTAATTGATATTGATTGATTTGAGTATTTTTATATTGTGGTATCTGTTACTATGGAGCTTACAGAAAGTACTAAACCTAGGGGGTATACATTAATAGCTTAAAATTAGGTGGTACGCGGGGTGCCATTTTTCTTTTGTTTTTATCTCGACGCACGTCAATATGGGATTTTTTTTTACTTGCATTTTTTTCCACAACCTTTATTCGTATTTTCTCAAATAAGAGCCTTAGGCCCATGTTTAGTCGTCGGATCGATGAGTAAGCAGAGTCAGTGTTCTTGTTATGATTCAAAATATCGAAGTCAGTAGCATGAATCATGATATCACCGTTAAGGTGGTATACAGAATGTCAAAAACAGGAGTGGTCATGAAAGTATACGACATAGACAATCTCAATCTGAAAAAATATTTTCGTAAGTAGATATATGTGATATTTAAGTCAGTAAGTAACCTACATAGTTTAAAAAAAAGTGTATCGCCTTTTCTAAAAAAAAAAAAAAAAAAAAAAAACACGCACTCACGCCTTGTACTAATGTACTCCCTTGCGGGGTAGGCAGAGGTGCATTGCTGCACCCACTTTTCGCCAGAGTGTTCTGTTAGTCCCAATGTAATAGGGGGCGGGCCTATTGCCATTTTACGGGCACATCCAAGACCTGAGAACAAATATCTGTATTTAAACAAATATCTGCCCCAGCCGGGAATCGAACCCGGGACCATCGGCTCAGTAGTCAGGGTCACTAACCACTACGCCATTCGGTCGTCGTTTTCTACTGCCTACCTAGTTGCCTACTTAAACATAATTTATTTATAAACAACTTTACAGTAATTAGCAACAACCAGATAATACGTGGGTACATGTAATTAATAATGTAATTTGAAGATAAGCTGCATTTCCATCTATTAATTGAGTATCAGTAATGCTTTCTTATCTTTGTCATTCCAATGACGGGGCAAGGACGGGTCACGGGCGATCTAGACTATCTGGAGCATCAGAGAGCATTATATATTATATATTTATATTTTATATATGCACAAGAGCGGTGGTAGCTCAGTCGGGTAAGCGCCCGCTTCTAACGCCAGAGATGCGGGTTCGAATCCCGGCGCTGTCATGTACCAATGAGTTCTTTGAATTTATTTAAGTACAATGTATACCATCGCTCTAAAATCGGTGTAGGAAAACATCGTGAGGAAAGCTGCATATCTAGATTTAGCACATCTAGGTATGTGAACCTACCAACGCGCAGTGGACCAGCGTGGTGGGAAATGGTCCAAGCTTAGGAAGGCAGTTTAGACCTTAGGCAAATGCTCAAAGGTTCCACTCGAGAGAGCCAGGTGCAGGTACTTACACCCTCACAGAGAATAGAATAGATGCACAAGTCAATCGTGAAGTGCAGTAACACTTCTTGCGGCCGTCACTTGGATGGGTTGCTCATGTGCTGCTGTGTTTGCGATAATTTTAAGATTTTATATGATATTTTTTGTTGTTGTTGATATAAAGTTATAATTGAGACTCCGGATGTATTGACAGATAGATTATTGTTAATTGTTATGATAAACAATCTATTTGTTTCACAGGGAGTTAGTTATATTTATGTTTTGTACATAATACATAACATAACCATAGGCAAAATACATAATTATAATAATCATTCTTTTTACCACATTGCTCAAAATGAAATGAGATATTAACTTGCACCATCTCCTCCTCATTAAACACGAGGTTCATTGATTTATGTGCATAAAGCTCGTATCGAATAGCTATAAAATAACGAAGACCGTTCCGGATCGAAACAAGTTTTTTTATGAATGTCAGGGTTAACATTCTTTTGCGTATTTTTATTTACTTTAATTGAAACTATATTTGTACATGGGCCAGTTTTCCGTTAGCTGGGAGTCGAACCCAGTACTTCTACACGAAAGCCAGCGCTCGGCCGCTATATACCATCCGGTATTCGTTAGTAGTAGTAGTAGTAATGTTCACGCGTTACTGCCAACAACGTTTACCAACGTGAACATTAAAAGAAAGTAACCCAGTATTAAAGGAGATTACCTACTTATTAAAACTCACATAATCGAGTTACGCCTCGGCTGGCACTTACTTTGACGACGAAGATATATTTTTACTTCGTTTATCTAAAATAAATAATTAGCTTATATTCCTGGCAATGGTTATGCTGATCAATAAAATAATCATTATGTAACTGACTTAATTGTGCCATTATCATTTGCGATATAGGTACGTTAACTTAACTCAAACTGATAGGTACTTCAGTTTCCAATTAATCCAATCTCTGGTCAAAATATTTGTTAAGTATTCTGTAATTTTCCAACCATCAACGTTGATGCTCCAAGACCCAAGACCCTTGACCCTTATTCGCTGTCATCGCGTAACCCTCCTCAAACCAGCCAATAAAACCACTCGAGGAAACTTCCCCAAGTGCTTTCGCACTAACAATGCACTCCCCTGCATTACAACAACAAAGCAACCCGACCAAACGTCATTAGCCATCGCCAGTGCTGCCCCTTCCACCGTCTAAGACTTCTGCCAGCGGTCGCGTTATACGTTCCTATTTTAAACACGAAGTGGCGTGATGTGGACAGCCAACCGCCTGCGCCCGCGCCGACAGAGCGTCGACCCCGCTGCGTAGATATAGGTATTATGTATTATCGAATGTGTGTTTGTTTATGTGCGACTTTTGGACATTTGATTCGCTGATAGCAATATCAGCATTAATGTTGAAGATAGTGAAGACGCGGGTCAAATGGGATGGAATATACAGAATCCTCAGGTCGCATATTTTCGTAGCCGGCAAGGATGGCCGATTTTTTTAACCGAGTGTTGAGTACAATTTGAGTCCTTCGGGTCGATCACTGATAAATGAATTTTCATCATGGTAACTACCATAGAACATTCTTAATGAACTACATGGCCATGCCTCGTTGA
Organism: Plutella xylostella; assembly: GCF_932276165.1. NCBI lineage: Eukaryota > Metazoa > Arthropoda > Insecta > Lepidoptera > Plutellidae > Plutella > Plutella xylostella. Next base: position 4,565,680 of record NC_064006.1, on the reverse strand, counting down.
GCGATCTGACCGATATCTGTGATGATCTGGTCAAGACTGATAATTCTTTGAAGGATAAGTAGGTATAAAAACAAACTTATGTCTAGGTCACAAGAGTCACGATACAATCATATAATTTTATTTTATTATAAATTATCTAAAGAGAGGATTCCTATTATCCAATGCAATTAAAGTTAAATAAACCAATGATATTCGAGCCCAAGTCACGGTCAAGTTTCAAATGATAATCCGCCATGCATGCGAGCCCAAAATTTTCCATACAAATATAACACGCGGCAAACGTGAGTGCCATTATGTAATAAACGCTAGCGTTATCTATTTATAAATAAACGTACTAGGGAGCCCTAGGGATTGAACACATAATCATTGCGTTAACTCAAGTGACAAATTTCAAGCGTTATGTAACACTCATTATGTAGTTAGTTATATATCAGTATTCTGTATATCCCCTGGAGACGTACTCAAAATATAAATTAATACAATGTAAGGATTAGCCTGACCGCAACTAAGCGATGTACAAAAGAAGAAACCAAAGCATAATTATCAAATTATACCACTTGAAGACAATATTGGTTCGTTTAAAGACAAAGTCCTGAAAAACGTGATACCAATGACAACGCATTAATAATAATATAAACTGTATCTCACGTGCGAGATAAGAATGTTTGGCAGCCGTCCTACCAACGAAAACCGCGGGCTTGACTGTTTGGGCGCCATTCAAATCTACTAGAAAATTTGTTGCAAAGTTACGTTTGAAACTCTTCGGTAATGGCCTTGTGACCTAAATTAATCGATATATTTTTGCCATATCATTAACATCAGCCTGCACTTCTACTGCATGATTGTGTCTCGTGCTCCTCGGTATTACTCCATGTCACCATTATTTGATGGTTGTGGACCCAGCGTCTTGGTGTTACTCTCACCCTACCTTTGTCTGTTCACCGTCTCCGCTGAAAAATTGTGTTTCACTTCACCCATCCATTTTATAGGAATAGAGCAATCCAACCATCAGTGCATGTTTAGCCATGCCATGCCATAGCCATGGTTGCGTTGTTTTGTAAAGGAAATTGCAACGTAGTGAACGTAGGAACTCCAGTCAGGATGTACCTAAACATGGACAATTGATATATGGTGTGTTTATTATAGTCTGTATCTTAAATAAATGTTCTTGATTTAGTTTTTTGGTTCTACCTTTTTTGGCATAAGATTTATTTGCCTAATCTCGTATTGCATAGTAACGTTTGGTCAAAGTCTCGTTACGCCGAAAATCGTATGGCATAAATCTCGTTTAGTAAAAAGTTATTTCGCATAACATTGTTTAGCCTAATAATGGTATGGCCAAATCTTGAATAGCCTAATAATGCTATGGCATAGGTTTATACAAAGTAATAATATTCGTTTGGCTTTAACTTTGACGGAGCGTCTCCCTACATAGCGCAAACTGGTGCCTTGTATTGTTTCCGCTGTTTGGAAAACGCTCCGCTCCGCTTCGCTGCGCTCCGCTTTGGTTTTGGTGAACAAGTGCACCTAACACGCTCCTCCTCGCTTTGCTCGTCGTCGCACCTATTTTTAGTTTTCGATCTCATGGGGTTTGTAATAATTATATTGGTCGTTAACTTTCGATTTTTTGATCATACAATATCGTGATTTTCGGGATGTAGGAGAAAAATACCACAATTTGTACATTTACTACATACTTAATATATTATTTATTAAGATAACATTACGAGAAACAAGATTATACATAGGTATAGACGAACATAAATTTGAGCAAACGAAACTTAGGTGTTTAAAGATTGTGCCTAAAGAGTTTTAGACGAAACGAGCCTTATGCCACATAAGTCTTGGCAAAGAGATGGTTCGGCCAAAAAAGTTTAGACCATACGAGTTATGCGAAATGAGTTTTGGTCAATAAAGATTATGCGAGATGAGCGGAACCCTAGTTTTTTAAATAAACAATTGACGATCATAAACAATTATTCATTCCATCCAATCTCTGTAAGACTCAGTTAACAACGATAGTAAATTTTTAAACGATCGGTAAGTAACTTTCCTTTCTGTGCCATTTATTGCGAATTCCTTATCGAATTATTTCGCACAGACGTTAGACCTTAGCTTAGTTGTGTTCGATTATTATTCTATGCAACATTCTTACAATGACAGCACATGTTTTGACTACTAAATGATTATTTGACTTTGCTATGTTAAGATTGGGATCTTATAACCTTTGTTATCTTGTAGCTCATTGGTAAAAAATATAAAACATTATTAATTTTTGGGCATTGCCGATATATCATAAGAAATGGATGCTAATTTGGCAATTTATTCTAAATTATTCAAGGAATGCCATTCAACACAATAATTTGTCACTTTAGTTAGTAGAGTACTTACAAAACATGTTTTAAGTATAGCATTGTACAAAAAACAACAACCTTTGGCCGGCCATAACATAGGTTATGTCTATTACGACAATCAAGTACACGAAAAAAAATACCCATCAACAGATATAATAAGCAAGGCATTTTTAATAAATAAAAAACAGTGACGTCAGGTTTTTTAAATCTGCACCTACACCCACTATACCGGTTTGCCAAAAAAACAGACCAGTCTTGCAATATACAGTCAGATATGATACGATTCTCTGAAGCATCATCATTTCCCTTCGAGTAGCCCTAAAGCTCCGCTTCGCCTTAAAAGTAAATCCCGTGGGAATTAATCCGGGATAAAATTAGCCTGAATGTCAATCCGTTTTTCCCGTGATAGAGTAACAACCATACACATACACATAATTGAGTTCAACTACTGAGCCTCCTAATAGGTCGATAGGTTTTGAGAATGTACACTTAATAATAATAATATTTGGGGACATCTCACACATGGCCATCCGACCCCAAGCTAGGCGGAGCCTGTATTATGGATATCGGATAGCTGATATATCTACACAAATACATAGATAGGTTCATATTAAATATACATATCAACACCCAAGACCCGAATACAAATATCTGCCCCAGCCGGGAATCGAACCCGGGACCTTTGGCATAGCAGTCAGGGTCACTAACCACTGCACCAGTTGGCCGTCCATAGGTACTTCCATAGGTCCTATCGGTTACCAACAACTTCCTTACTATGTTAATTCATTGTAAACTCCAGTGCTAACCTCCACTCCCCTCGTCCCCAGGAGTCATGGCGCGACCCGCAAGGTGCGTCAGACAGCGGTGCCGTCATCAACATCCTGGACATCGGGCGGCAGACGTATGCCAACGGAGGCGTCGTGTCGCGCTGCCTGTGCGACGTGGCCCAGTGTGTCAACCTCACCAAGTATGACTATAAGGATATGGTGCCGGAGGTATGTTTGTATATTCATTCACACTTCTTATTAATGGTAGTGCTGGACTAGGTTTTGTAACCATGGTGAAAGGATTAGCCAGTCAGATTAGTTGGACAGGGCACGCCAGACGTATGATCGGTTATTGGTTATCAGGGTGTCCACTATCTGGAAAGTCAGGGAAAGTCAGGGAAAAGTCAGGGAAGCTCTAGGTGGTCAGGGAAAGTCAGTGAAATTGATGGGCCCACTGGAAAGTCAGGGAAAAATGACCTTTTTCTAGCATAATTTTTAGTACTTTTCTTTACTAGTAATGCTTCTTTTTAACGTAAAATACATAAGTCATAAAATAAAATCTCGTTTAGTGTTGAAATATTTTTGACTGAAACTTAAAATTATATGATAATGTTTTTGAATGAATCTACGTGATTTAATAAAATATGACAGATGGATTTTTTTTTTTAGGAATTCTAAAAGATTAGCTAGATCCCAGACCCAGCTGGTAAAATTATATGCCGTATATACATGTTGATGCAAAAGAGGGTGACTCATCTCACCAATTAAAACAAATTTAGTTTAAAGACTACACACAACAAAATAACGTGATTTTGTTGGTGCAGACGCGCTCCAGCCGCCCTCATTAACTGACTTTGAAAAAAGAAGGAGGTTATCAATTCGCTAATATTTTATACATCAGCGAGACCGCATACGCTGCCTAGTACTACGTATTACGTCCCCACTGCTGGGGCACAGGTCTCCTTCCAGTGAATGAAGGGTTTTAGGCCTAGTCCACCACGCTGGCCAAGTGCGGGTTGGTGGACCCCAACGCAAGCAAGCTTGTGCTGAGGGAGTTGTCGGGTAAGTGGTAACGACCCGACTGTCAGATGTTTTCAAGCCGCCCGAAGGCCTCTGACTAGGCTTAACGACTGCTGCCGAAGTAGCAACCGGGACCCTCGGCTTACCGTGCCGTCCGAAGCACGGAAGCGTCCAGAAAAGAACCACTTGAAATCGGTGACCTATCCAATGACTGACCGTGCCAGTTGTTGCTTAACCTCACTGAAGCCCGCTCGACTACGGACGCATCTATTAATGAATAATATATTTTTTTACTGATTTATCAGAGCAAAACAAACTTTATTCTATTTTGTACTGCATGTTTAAAAATTTGAATTTCATTAAAAAAACTTAAGTACACAACTAACAACTTAGCCAGGCAGGAGTGCGCCATACAAAAAATGATACTGTTTCAATTTCTATTTCGGTTTCAATTTCTACTTCGATGGTAATCAGTCTAATTTTGGTCAGACTATTAAACTATGCAGTATAGCAACTTGGAATAAGGAAGCTGCAAGGCTGATGCATTTTTTTGCGGAAATTTTCAATACTCGCACAACAAATGTTGTTTAGATGGACCTCCTAAGGCTTAAGAGGGAACCTCGAGAAATAGGTATTTAGGAAAACATTTGCTATCGTTTGTGCACTCATGGCCCGGAGCTCGGGTGCTATAGAGATAAATGCAGCTCGTGACTGACATAAGTACTTTCCTTGATAAAATTTCGGGAGAAGTCGTTATTCACCAAGTAAATATCAACAAATCTTTTTGATTTTGATGTCAATCGCTTCAGCATAATGAATATAAATTCTAAATAGAGCTGTTGGTTTCGTTTAAAAAAAACATTGTTTTTGTTTAACAACGGCGTGATTCAACGCAGTTTTGATCACAAAAATTGCGTTGCTTGAGGTGCCTATAAGTTTGAATCTATAGCAAATTTAGAGAAAATAAAAAGCTATAAACGTAGTAATTTATTGTGTCGTTAATATCCTAAAAGATCATGGAGATTGGATAATATTTAGAAGTAGAACAACGTTAGTGTGTTTTAAGTGATACTTCCTTCTTAATATACCATTACCTTTTTGCCGACCCTGTATACATATTTTACGCAATCAAGTTTTAATAAGTGTCAAACAAATGAACGCAAAACTATTGAATCAAGATTTCGTCTTCAAATTACCTAAATTACGTTTATATTTTGATCTTTAGTCAGGGAAATTTTCTGAAACGGTCAGGGAAAGTCAGGGAAAAGTCAGGGAATTTTTTGGAGCATTTTGAGTGGACACCCTGGTTATTCTGTAGATATGATCGGTCCATTTCCACTTTGGCTTACAGATTTTAATGCACGCATATCTTGTATCACTCTACTCGAGGACCTCCTAAGATTGTTTTTTTTTTGTTGCCATAATCGCGTGTTTCTAGATTTTTTTTTAGTTTACTTAGGTTTTTGTTTTTATAGCAATTTTGGTCTCGAGAGGTCATAGATTATGTTGTAAGAATATTAAATGTAATTAGTCATTTTTGTAATAATATTTAATAACACGTTGTCAACACTCGCACGATTCACGGGCGATGAGATCTAAACAATCAGAATGGAACAGATGGTGTCGGATAAAAATATAAATTCTCCATGCCATGCTTCTTGCAAATAAAGAAAGATCTTGCGCTATTCATGAGATTAAAAGAATGCCGTACTGGAACTGAAACTCAAACAATAAAATAGTTTTGCAGTCCTTTGCGATAAGGCAGCCTATTGTGAACAGTGTCTACCTATACTCTGGCGAAGGATCCTTATAGCACGATTCCCATAAATTCATTCAGGGATATTTTCTTCTCTAAGTGCATGCTTAGATATTTCATGATAGTTAGATACATTTTATAACACGCACTGGCGTCCCCTACACACATAGGTTAACCTTTCACCACCGCTGTAAACTATCCCACGATAAACCGACATTCAATTCCACCCCTTTTTCCCAGGTGGTGAAAGACGACAGGTTCCAGCAGGCCATAGAGGAGACCACTCAGCAGGAGCTGCGCGACGGTGGCGCCCCCAAGGCGGGCAAGACGGCGGCATATGTCAGCGTGCGGCGGCGCGTGGAAGCTAGCGCCATGAGGATACTGGCCGATATTAGCTCGGCTATGTCGAATAATGTGCTCAGGTATGATATTGTGCGGGCATAAGTGGAACACTAAAAACTATGTCTTGACCAATAATGTTGCATTTATAAACGAACATATTGCATTTGAAAAGACCATTTGGAAGTTTACTCATTCCACCTGCGCCCCACCTCGCATAAAGGACCAAAAAGTAACTTGCACATTGGTATATGATTTCTAAATTATAAGTATTCATCAGATACTTCTGGTCATGCTGTTCACAATACTCTGTCCTCCAGGTTACAAACAACAAACCCCAATCCATTAAAACTTAAGTATAGAATGCTATTTATTGACTTTGAAAATGGTTCTTCTATTTAGTTTGCCTTCCACTGTAGTAACTCACTGTAGTTGGTACAGTGATCACTGTGTAGGGATCACTGTACCAACAGAATCACAATAGCCACATTTTCCATCCTCCTCATTAACCCCCACACTCTCCTTCCAGATTCGTAGCGTGGGCGTGCCACAAGGCGATCCGGCGCGTGGCGGGCGGCGGCTGCGGCACTCGAGCCGCGTCCATCGAGCGTCTGCGCCGCGCCAAGGCGGCCGGACTACCCCTCATCTTCGTACCACTGCATCGGAGCCATTTTGACTATATACTGGTCACGTTCACGCTGTATCTGACGGGTCTGAGGCCGCCGCTGGTCGCTGCGGGCGATAACATGAGGATTCCGTTCTTTGGGTGAGTGAATGAATGAAAGTTTTGTTATATACGAGTTGCATCATCTGTCTGTGCCGCGCCAAGGCGGCCGGACTACCCCTCATCTTCGTACCACCGGAGCCATTTTGATTACATACTAGTGACGTTCACGCTGTATCTGACGGGCCTGAGGCCGCCGTTGGTCGCTGCGGGGGATAATATGAGGATACCGTTCTTTGGGTGAGTGAATTAATGAATGAAAGCCTGTATAGAGCGTCTGCGCCGAGCCAAAGCGGCCGGACTACCCCTCATCTTTGTACCACTGCACCGGAGCCATTTTGACTACATACTCGTGACTTTCACGTTGTATCTGATAACATGAGGATACCGTTCTTTGGGTGAGTGAATGAAAGCTGAGAGAGTGAATGAAGTGTAAATGAACTATCTCGATCGGTAGTTTGGACCCTAGTTGATGTAAATAGACCATGGATGACGTCTGAAAAATCCTCAGGTTTTCAGCACTATATATCTAGTGCCACCTTAGGTATTAGAGCTATGTTGACAACAGTATAGTCACTTTCAGCTTATAAAAATATCGTCAAAGCGTCGACTCATGCAAAATAATAAGAGTAGGTAATTAGCTTATTTAAGTTCTAAAAAAACCCTCTATTACAGTGTTTCAATCTGTATGCGTCCGTTGTTTTTTCCATCACTGAAAACGTTTATAACCCAACTTTTTGTTCAAGTTTCCGAGTCATGATAAATAGCGTCGACATGTAACACAAACTTAATAGCGAAAACTATTACATAACTATTCCGCCTCAGCGCTATCTGTTCCGAGCGTAATCTATTATGTATTTAGTACATTATCACTGCACAGGGCATCGGTTAGCACCTCTGCTGTGATGGCGCATTAGGAAACAATTAAAACTAATGTTTGTAGCTCAGTTGGACGCATATTAGGTACCTATCGTGTAATTGGCTTAAACGAGTTTACACCTACATAATATTGGTGGGTATTTGGGCTATGATAGCATAACGGGGAAAGATTTGTTTTTTTCTTTCACCCTGAAAGAAGTAGTGTATTGATAATTATTTATAGACAACACCCCTATTTTTACGTCGGGAGTTTAAAACAAATAAACAATGCTGTACGCAGTGTGTTCCGTGTTATTTGTTGATGAAAATAATACTAATGCTATACATAATATATGTATACGTATACGTAGCAATAAATAATTATATCCGCTATTGATCCGTACCATTGTGTATGTAATAAATAATTTACTGACTCTAGAACAATAGCAAACATCTATATGCAATATTTTATAAATATAAAATAAGTAAATAAAGTACCTAAATTAAACTTACTGAGCCCATTTTGGATAGGTAAATTATTCTTGTAAGTTCTGTAACTGCGCCCTGTGTGTATATTCTAGGTTGTTACAAAAGTGGCATAGTAAATAAATGAATTTAATTTAATAGTAAGCCGAAAGAGGATAATTCTGAAAAACTTCTAGTGTACGAATTGAGTCACTTCGGTTGTGCTTACAATACCCTTATTTAAACGCTGTAATAATATCTAATAATCACCTGAAATATTGTTTCAGTTGGTTCCTTCGAGGGTGCGGTGCGTTCTACATCCGACGAAGGATCGACGGATCCGAGTACCATGGAGACCCCGTCTACAAGTCCGCACTCAGGTAACTATCTCTTTCATACACAATGCGTAGCCCCTACATTGTAGAGTAGCCAGCTCTGACCCACCCAATAATTATATACACACGTATTCTTCTGTAGGCTATAACCTCATGTCAACCGTCGCCAGTACCAACATAATAGTATCAATCATTAGTGATCTTAGAATCAAGTATACCTACGTATTTGTATCGTAATGTTTAACGAATAAATTACTTAATATCTCCCACTTACAATTTATTTGTCTCATGGTGTCTTGTGTATAGTGTGTAAATAACATGCTTTTGTTTATATTTTTCAGGGCATACATTCTGAACAGTCTGTCGGCTAAGAACAATCTGGAGTTCTTCATCGAAGGCGGTCGCACCAGGACGGGAAAACCTCAGCCTCCTAAAGGTAATTATACTAAAGAATGTCCACCTAAAACATTTTTTTAAGTACTTAAGTATGTACGTAAAAAAATTATTTCAAACAAATTGAAACCGGCAACAGTTTAGTTATATCCTTCATCAAATTCAGAAATATAATTCCATTAAAAAAGTATTTTTAATTCAATAATATTTATTATTTGTTCCGTTACGCTCACTGGGATATTGAAGATATTTTATTGGGTATGTTTTCATAGATAGTTCTTAATTATAAGTATTTTACTTTCCTATCTCCCTTACTTATGTACAGTATCTATGTAACATCATATAAGTCATAATTATAAACTAGTACTCTTAAATTTGTTCCTATTCGAGATTTAGTTAGCGTCTTACCTGTAGCCTGTAGGTTCTTACCTGTAGCCTGTAGGTATATGTATTATGTACATATTTAATGTAATGTTTTCAACAAAATCTTGTATAATTTCGTCCGATGCCACACGAGCGTTGCGTCACCCTCTGGGACCGGGACTGGGACCTGGGACTGGGTTGCATATACAACACTCCTATGGCATTGCTCTTAGATTTTTCAATCTCTACATCATATTATACAGGATGCTGCAAAAAGGGTATATACTGGGCTTAGATATAATAACATGCTGCACACGTAGCTTTCGGCTTAGTCTACCCTTTTTGCAACACCCTCTATAAGTTGTCATCCTACCCACCCTAACCCTACCCTCCCTACCTTTCAGCGGGCATCCTCTCAGTCATAATGGACGCCTACCTCGACGGCACAATCGACGACGCGCTCCTAGTCCCTGTCACTCTGAACTACGACAAGCTAGTCGACGGCAACTTCGCCAGGGAACAGCTGGGCAGAGCCAAACAGATGGAGACGTTCTGGTCAGCTCTGAGAGGGATATGGAGGACGCTGCATACTGACCATGGGAGTATAAGGGTGGACTTCTGCCAGCCTAGCTCGTTGAAGGTACGAAATTACAAAGTGTCTTTGTTCTTCGTCTTTGTCTTTGAAGCTTAAATTAGAGGCGCCACAGTAGATTTAAAATCTCAAGGATTAAAGTACTAAGGTGTCTAAACGCCCCATACGACTTCATAATTTGCTTTAAACTCTAGAGTGTGACATCTATGTGCCTTGCAATAATCTACCTACTCCTTTACGAAGTAAGCAAAAGTGTATGTACAAGAAGCAAATTTTTCTGGCACATACCTATAAGACCTGACCACGACATATCGGAGCAAAACCCTTCCACTATTTAGTCACTACAATCACTACACTACACTTCAGTCAAACATCCATTAAATTATCTCTTGATTGCATAATTTATTAATCCAACCACACCATCTCTTTCCAGGAACTAGTGACCTCCTTCCAGAAGTACAACCACCTCAAATCCCCCATCTCACCTCCCCTCTCTCTCTCTCCCGCTAACAACAACGCGTCGCTCGCGACCCACCTGGACCGCCAGATCCTGTTCAACCACAGCCACTCCAGTCTGTACGGGGCAGATGTGAGCACGGAGCACAAGATGATGGTGGAGGCTATTGCGAGGCATCTTGTCTATGGTGAGTTAAGGGAAGATAGAATGGTAGCAGGAATTGTGTGTCGAAAAATGACAATATTCTATGAAACGCCTGTGGATTGCGTCAAAACAGCTCGACGTTATTGACTCTTTGTCGTTTACTGATACAACATGGCCACTCAAGATGACCGCCATTTTGGTCAAGATAATAGAATTTATAAATGTTCAAGATACAGTATACTTCGCTCTCTCATTAATTAACGTTTGTTGGATTCGAATACAATCTACTTATACCTAGTGTAATTTTTTTTGCGATCGTGATGTGATGAATACCTACCTAATCAGCCAATAGTCCAATACCTACTCATCCACTGCTGGACATATGTGATGAATACACTTATTAACAACCCTCCCATCTCCCCAACAGACGCAGCAAAAGCGACAGCCCTAATGAGCACAAACGTCGTATCATACGTCCTACTCACCGAGTTCCGTCGCGGCTGCTCCCTACAAGCGCTGGCGCAGCGCGTGACGTCACGCGCCGCCCGGCTGTGCGCCGCCGGCCGCGACCTCGGCTACAGCGGCGAGCCCGGCCACGTCGTCAGACACGCCGTGAGTTGTAGTTATAGTAATATGGTGGAAATTGCGCAGTGCTATTGTTGCGAAAGAACGCGTTAGACGCCATTTTTGGTCAATATACGCATTTTTCCCTGTTGTATCATAAAAGACGGACAAAATGTGTGTTACATGGTGTATTCATGAACGTATGATAAGACAGCATTTAGAGCGTATCGTAAAAGAAGCACTAAATGGCGGCTATCTATGTTCAATCAATGAAAGTAGAATGGTTCATTCGTGAACGAATTATAACACAGCATTTAGAGCGTATCGTACAAGAAGCACAAAATGACGGTTATCTATGTTGAATGAATGAATCATAAGACAGCATCAAGAGCGCAACCAATACCGTGCCCGCGTCACAAGCACGCACCAATGAGCGCTCTCTCTACCCGTCGCTGTGACGTCACGCCGCTGCTCGCTACAAGCGCTGGCGCAGCGCGTGACGTCACGCGCCGCCCGGCTGTGCGCCGCCGGCCGCGACCTCGGCTACAGCGGCGAGCCCGGCCACGTCGTCAGACACGCCGTGAGTTGTGTAGCTATAGTAACTGAGGTTGGAAAACGAGCGACGCAATAGTTGCGGTCTATGCCGTCCGAACTTATTATTCGTTCATAAATTCATACTCGGTAGGACGGCATTTTAATTAATCTACCTGTACATCAAATTTAATATGGTGTCGTAAAAGAAACACAAAATGGCCGCCATCTGTGTTGAATGAACGGATTCAATGTTGTAATCATGGACGAATGATTCACATTGAACAGCATTCGAATTAATTTTGTACGCAATAGTTTAATAGCAATGACACCTTGCAGCATAGTGCGCACTAACCGCTCCGCCTCGACTTGGGCTACAGCTAAACATGCCGTACCTAAGTTTGTAGGCTGAAGTGACATCCCTTGTATCTCTATTATACAATCTCCCCAATATATCTTTGACCTAACCAACCCCCTTCTCCCTTCCAGCTGGACATGCTGGGCACGAGCCTCGTCCTCGTGACGTCACGCGGCGCCGCCCCCCGCGCCTCCATCCCCGCCGCGCTCGAGCTCGCGTACTACTGCAACACCGTGGTCGCGCACTACGCGCCGCCAGCCATCGTCGGTACGTCACACTCAATGAGACTTGACAGTATTACAGACAGTATTGACAGAATGGTTCACAATGGCTGCGTCTGCGCATCATAAGGATCAACAAAAGAGCAGCGTTGCCAATGGCATCATTCTGTTATGATTTAATGAGTTTCATTTTGCCTGCGCCCCCAATAGGATTTGAAAATGCATACCTATGGCGTCACACGGTCACATATGCATTACGTCTCAACTCGCACCTACGATTGGACGTGAAAAATTACATAAATGTCTTTTGTAACTTAAAATAGGCGTCTCCCAAGAAGCGCCACTGCACTCTGTCCTCGCCATTCCTCATACAACCACAACTAGATAACAGCAAAGAATCTAACGAATTTATTTCAATTACAGCGACAGCTCTAGAAAGCATCATCAGGCAGCCGGGAGCGGACCCGGACGTCGTGCGACATTCGACCCTAATGCAAGCGTCGTTAGAGCTATGCGTCATTCTGAGCCAAGAGTTCATACTGACAGCGCCCTGCCAGAGGACTGAGGAGCTTATTACTGACACCATAGGAGCTATGATTGCCGACGAGACTATCAGCTCTATTGAGGTAAGTTTTATGAAATGATTTTTTGCAAAAAGCATATTACTACAACTGATATTTGTAGAACATTTCTTTATTGGAAACGTTATCAGTGAGATCATGATCATCAACCATGAATTAATCATCTGCTACTGGACATAGAAGCGCCCGTAGTGGAGCTAGCTTTAGTAGTCTTAGCTGATCACTGATATTAAGCAACGCATGGCACGGTCAGCCATTGGATGGGTGACAGATTTCAATTGGTACCTTTCTGGACGCTTCCGTTCGGGCGGCTTGAAAACATGTGACAGTCAGTTTGACCACTTACCCGACAATTCTCAGCACAAGCTAGCTTGTGGTGGGGTCCACCAATCCGCACTGGACCCACGTGGCGGAATACTCCTTAAACCCTTCCTTCATTGGAACACACCCGAGCCCCAGCAGTAGGGATGACATGGATCGTGATGATAACCATTACATTTTAAGATCCACCCCACTAAACTCACATCACACCTCTATTCGCAGCCGGCAGCAGGGCTACAGGAGCAGCAGTGGTCGCGGCGGCTCGCGCAGACGCTGGACTTCGACGAGGAAGAGGAGCGTGACCGCACAGACACCATCAAGTATAGGGTCAACCACACGCCGGAGGCTATTGCTGAGAGGTGAGGAGTTATGGGATCGATTATTACTTACGACCAAAGAAAAACTTCGAGTGACGTCAATGGCAAGTGGATTCATTGCACGTGAGTGTATTTGTGTCTGTTGTCTGGACTGCCAATCAAATTTTACAATGATGCAACAGCATTGAAGAAACATAAGCCTAAAACCGTCTTACACGGGATAAGATAATCATTCTTAGTAGCATCATTGTGGACCACTGGTATCTGAATTAAATAATTGATTAAAAGCGTTGGCTGCAAGAAGTTGCTTATTGGCAATAAGCCCGCCTTTGTACACTGCCTGTATTTTCTTTTAATGTTATGATCTTGTATACTTTGTAAAATGTACAATTAACCTCCAACACTACCCACCCGCAGACGCCGCCTAATCCTGACGATCCGGCCGCTCCTCGAAGCCTACTCCGCCACGTGCCGCTGCCTCGCGTCCGGCGTGCAGAAGGAGGTCGTCAAGAACACACTGGACTATCTCACTGACGAGTACTCGCATAATAGGATGGTTTACGGTGAGTTTGGCGCTATTATAAATTACTATGTTCATAAATAAATAAGTGGGGATATCTCACATACGGCCATCCGACCTCAAACTATGTAGAGCCTGTAATATTAGGATCCATAGCAAAATGTTAGCTGAAAGAGAAAGCTATTAAAGTTAAGGTCGCCTATGTACAAAATGTAATATTTAAATAGGCGAACTTAACTTTATTAGACTTTGGTGTTAGGCGTCTAATCCTGACGATCCGGCCGCTCCTGGAAGCCTACTCGGCCACGTGCCGCTGCCTCGCGTCCGGCGTGCAGAAGGAGGTCGTCAAGACCACGCTGGACTACCTCACTGACGAGTACTCGCATAACAGGATGGTTTATGGTGAGTGGCGATCTATTAGGGTGAAAAGGTTAGATGAAAGATAATGATATTAAGGTTAATTTCGTCCGTAATAGGCGAACTAAATTGATTAAACTATGGTATTAGGGCGCCTTCAAATTAGTCGCTAATTGTCGCGCGGAAGCAGCGCGGCTGCAGCGCTGCGGCCGCTCTGCTGTCTAAATTCCATATAAATTATTAACACGCGACTGCAGCGCAGTCCAGTAAATAATACCATAGCATTAATATTTTTGTGCTATTCACAGGCGAAGCAGTATCCACAGACGCGATCCGCAACTGCATGCGCGTGCTGAAGCAGTGGAACGTCATCGACGTGTACTCCGAGGGACGCAACCGCCTCATCCGGATATGTGCTCCCTACGACGACCCGCCCAGTCTGCAGGCGGTCTGCCAGAACGTATACAAGTTCAACATGGACACCCCACTGCTCGCCGAGACCGCGTAGGGTGACCACGAGACAGTGGAACTGAGGAATCATAAGTATGGCTGTGGATTAAACGCGCTACGTGACAAGTATCCCAGTGATATAGACTAAAAGGAATCGTTATAAAAATGTGATTTAGTGTAAGGGTGGTGTTGTTCACACAATATTTGCTCCGAGTACAATTCGTGCACTAAAAGAGGCAGGTTTTATAAATACCGTTCCATTTTTTTTTGTTTTGTGAGTGTGTTTGTGTGTGTGCTGGTCTTAGGGGACAGCGTGATCGTACGAGGTTACTCTAGATTTATTTTATGATATTTTGGACAAAGTTTTAAGTTACTATACCTACCAACGGTTGCATTGTTATAAGAATGTTGTAATCTTCAGTTTTTAAGATCCTTTTAACGATATTCAAGTAAACACATAATTTACCACAAGCCTTTACGTACAAACCGCATGTAACGGCTAAGATTTTATAATAGGAAACAATAATATCTGCCAAAAAGTGGAATATTTAGTGGGACTATAATAATTTAATGTTTAGTTGTGTGAATGCGTTTGTTATTCGCAGATATTGCTCAAAGATTGGAGCCAAAAACTTTGAATAATATATATTTTAATTACGTATAGTATTTATTTACATTACTTATATTTCACTACTTCGATCTTACAACACTATTTACGTAATGTTGTTTAATATTCACTTATATTTTCCAATGAAGTAGTTTATAAATCTGTGTGTACTATTAGCACAATATTAAGGTCCAAAATTTGCAACCAATAGTAAGTTTTAAAACGGCGCTATCTATATTTTGTATATTACGGAACACGATGGCAAAGTTATTAAATATAAGTATTGTTTGTTTTGTTTCATATTATATTATGTAAAAATATGATGTGATCTCAAGATTGGAACAATGTATCTGATATTTTTTCCTGTGCCTTAGATTTGTGTGTGTGGCTGGCCTATGCTGATGACTGATAGATAGGCAGTTTGTGTATGACTTCGTAAAGGTGCAAATTGGTATCTGGCGACATGAGGTAACATGATGATCTGTCCTAACGTCTACTGGTTTCTCTGTATTTCTATGGACCGAAGTACATGTCGCTGTCCTATCAGTTAGCACTTTTTTTGTAGACCTGCGGTGTTTCATACACAAACAGCATATCTCCTTAGAATAGATTTTAAGTTTAAAACTGATGTTAATCAAATAAATGACTATTCCCTATCTATACTCTCAAGCGAGTCTGTGTTGGTGCCGCGATGACTCAATATTGGATCGCGAATATATTTATAAGTGTAATAGAAACAGCTCTTTTCTGTTAAAGGTTCAAGTTAATACATACACTCCTTTAACAGAGCAGATAGTAGATGTGGGTTAAGTATAAGTAAGTGTAGCTATGAGTGGTTCTAGGCAGCTGAATAATATTCAGTGTTACTGTTATAAACATGTGCGTTATACAAGACAAAAGTGTTAAGACAAAGGAACATGTCAGTAAATAAATATACCTACATATTTTGTACAACTTGCGTGTTTTATTTTCCATTTTACAAATTACGCTCACAGTAGAAACAATGTGGACATGGCGAATGGACTCGTGCTATGTCGTTCTAATCATAAGCCGCGTGCCCACCTAGCGCACATGCTTGTGAGCCAAACGAAACGCTCGCCTGGTGTGGACGTGCCTCGGCTCGGCCTGCCTCGGGGGCGAGTTTGCTCGACCGAGCACGGCTCCGCCCATGGGTGCAAGGTGGGTACGCGGCTATAGGGCTCTTTCATACTCCATATTGAAACGGCCACCATTTTCATATAGTTGCCGAATAAGGAAACAATATGAAATATCTATTCCCTATACAATATGTTGATATAAGTGGAGCCAGCTAGCAGCCCAGCCGGCTATGGACTCAGGTGAGGAAAAAATAGGACTAGCCGTTTTTTTAATACAATGGACAACATTTCATTTTCTTGACCCTATATTTTTATTAGCTATTCGAAAAGTTTATTAAAAATTAGAGGTCCCGTATTTTTTTATTTTGTATATACATTAACGTCCGATACGAACGATAAAACGTCCATGTCAATCAAAAATGAAAGTGACAGTTACTTTGTTTTTAAATCTATAGGCTTTGATCATCAAAATGCATCGCACCTGATGCATGACGTCATCAGCACTTTTTTACTATTTTATGAATTTCTCGAAAATGATACATCCAAAAAATACAAAAACAATTTTTTTGTGGCCTTTAGAGCTAAATCTCGAAATGGTTTTCGATTTATAGCAGCTTTAGTTTTTTGAAATGTTGTCCATTGAAACAATACAACAAATGTCCTAGAATCTTCATTTTACCGAGCTATTCACTTGACTTGCTAGGCGCTAAGCAAACCTCCTGTCTTTGCGGAAATGGCCTTACAGTGCCAGCTACTGCCTGGCCAGAAGACAGATCTATAAGAGTTAATGCCAAACGCTATACATAATGTAAGTTACTGCCAGGTAAGGAGGCGAGTGAACAAAAATGTAACTTGAATGCAAGCTTCAGAACAACTTGCATGTATGAATTATATCCAAACAGGATAAGTTACTGCAGTGCAGCTACTCCTGACTAAGGCTGACTGGCCCCTAGCTCACACTGTGTAAACCTATCATTAGTCAGCATTAAATAATAAGAAGTCTACAATAACCTTTCATAACACTTCATAACCCCTTTTATCCTACTGCTGGGCAAAGGTCTCATTATACTTACTCCACCTAATAACCTTACACTTACAATACATTGAAAGAAACAAATTTTAGGAATGACTCAAATGCTTTTAATAGTTTCCTAAATGTTGTTAAAGAAGTAAACTTATGATACTTATGCTAAAACCTTGTGTTTATTGTTCTAAATGTATTCACTTGCCGGCAGCTGTGGCAAGCGGGTTCCTTAGGACTAAGATCACTGAATCTCCTCGGAGAAACATTTTGGAGATGAACCGGTCTTTATTTACAGCCTTTCCCTGAAAATATACAACAGTTTCATTATACACATATTATGTATAGAAAGCGTTGGTAAAAAGTAAATGTGGACTGGAACATGTTGAAACTGTTGGCAAATGCATAAATAATAAAGATAACCTCAAAATTATTTGTTATGAAACTTATGAAAATATGGTAATAAATTGTTGCATTGTGCTGCTGCTCCTAAAAGGCGCTTTTACCTTCTTTCCTTTGCCCGTCCTCGGCACTTCTGTCCACATTTCTTTAACATTTTCCAGCACCATGTTGCAATGCCGGTCGAAAGCCTTGACACGACCCAACAACTTCTTGTTGTTTCGGCAGTTTATGAGCACTTGGGTGTTGTTCTTTACGGACTGGGTGAGCACGGAGAGAGGTCCTGTGCTGAATTCCTCCTCCTCGATCTTTGCCAACTCCTCCAGAGTCATATCAGAGCGTGGTTTAGCTGGAGCCGCCCTGAAAGGGAAAATAAACCAATTGTTAAAGTATTTAATTTACATTTTGCACTTAAAAACTTTAGTGGGAGCAATTTACTTACATTTTACGGTTAATTTGGATAAAATTGCTGAAATAAAGCTATTTTTCGCGAAATTATCAACAAAGCCGTGGCGCGAGACGCTATTTTAGTATTTTACTTTTGTTTTGTCTATGGAAATTTTTGACATTTATATTATAGTGTTGTAAACCGGTACGAAACGTTTGAGTACAAGTGAACTGAATGAACGACTTTTCTTATATTTCATTCAGTGCAAGAAACGTAACGTATGTAATCTCAGAATAATAACGGCCTTTCTGTTCCTTATGGTATCCCTAGAAATAAATATGAAATAGTCATGAGGATGTTGCCATGGAAGTAATAAGTACTTACATACAAGTACATACCTATTGCTATCGTTTAATGAAACTAATAAATATCTATGCACTCAATACAATCTAAATAACTTATTCTAAACTTAAGTACCTAACCATAAACAAAAGTACCTATTATGTAGTCTGAGCCTATCTGAAACCTAGTTAAACATTGTGAGATATGGCGTTTCGACTTTCTCCGTGTTCGGCATCATAAGGGTCACAGTGACAGTTAAATAAAGTCCATTTTTCTCTCCACCTTTAATTTGCAAGGTGCGGGTGCCTATATAAATAGAGTGAGTCGCCCGCGCGCCTCAGTTGGTTTTTGATTTTTGAAGTGAACACTTCGGCAAAATGGCTCAATGTAGCCACGGTTCTCGTCGGCTTCGCTCCGACGGGGAAAAAAATATAATATTGAATTTGCGGAGTCCTCGCTGCCGGGAGCTGTAGCGTGATGCGGACCAGGCGGCGCGGGGCCTGCTGGCTGCTGCGCACGCAGCCATTGCTGAGGATTTCGCAACGAAGGTTTGAGTTGATAAGCCGTGAGTAAAATGCTATTATTTACTGCTTTTAAAAGCTCAGCCACTGGTCATAATGCTCCGGCGCTTGGGGTTTTTATCCTACGCAGTAGGGTCCGATTCAATAGTCGTGGTGATGATTGATCACATATTCCGGTCCTACTAGTGGCGCTTGAGCTAGATACTTACATTAATGACCGCTTTAAGTAAAGCATATGTTAATTTTATACAGGAAAAAATAATAAAAATATATTTTTCTACCCTCAATTTCTAATATTTTTAGAAAACAGTTGATAAAAACTTTGCTATTACAATAATGCACTTGATTATAGCTTATGTAAGGCTTTACAAACAGGAGCTTTCCAGGACCGTCATAGGATTTTTTACAGGAAGTAGAAGTTTCAGTATGTTGGGACATTGTGGCATGTGCGGCGAGTAATGTGATCCGCCGGTACCTACCCGCTGAGGGTAGGCAGGCCGATTCGGTGAAATTGAAGTTTCGTGTAACCTGCACCCGGCCCTGTGCTCCCGCGCTGGCCGCCGTCTTGTGGCACCTGCATCGCAGCGTACACCCGGCCCTGCGCTCCTGCCCTGGCCACCGGTTCGTGCCACCTGCATCGCAGCATACACCCGGCCCTGTGCTCCTGCGCTGGCCGCCGTCTCGTGCCACCTGCATCGCAGCGTACACCCGGTCCTGGCCCTGGCCACCGGTTTGTGCTACCTGCATCGCTGCATAGACCCAGCCATGCACTCCTGCCCTGGTGTTGTCCCACCTGCATCGCTGCGCACACCTGGCACTCCTGTTCTGGTTTCCAGATCCAAACGCCCCCTGTCTGGGAAGAGATTTTATGCTCAGCGGAACCGCCTGCACTATTGCTAGCACGGTCATCATCATCATCAGCCATCATTATGAGTGACTTATTTAGAAGGTATCGAGTAACGTGCGCTATTCATCAGTGATTTTGGCATATGCAGACGAACGTTTACTGCCAAGGTTGGTCATGTTAGCCATACAAGGGCACACCAAGGAAGCCTGAGTAACCACCTGCAGTCGCCGTAGCCGCATCGGCATGGATGACGACAAATCGGGTAACGTGCACCGCTTCTAAAAGTGTTATAGCACTTCGATTTGATGCCTCCGCTGAGGTAGGGTATTCTATTAAAGCAGCTTTCTTCTGAACTGCCCAAAGTGACCTGTAGACTGCTCCTGGGGATAGTTGTGCAATCAATTTTTTTATTTCGATGTCTCTGCTGAATAAACTGTCTAATGCAGCTTTTGTTCTAAACTGCCTTAAGATCATTGGACTGCTCATGGGAATGGTGACGCACGGTAAGTACAGGAGCGTTACTCTATACTGATGAGAAACGAACGAACGAGAGCTGTCGTGCAATCGGCACGTTTAATACATACAAACAGATAGTTCGCGCCGCAGTGCACTGAAAGTTCGTTTTTCGTCATATAATGTGACCCCCCAGACACTATCTTAAGTGTCATGACACATCGGCAGATTCCAGCTTTGAGTCTTTTCTTTTCTCGGCTGTGAGCAAAGTGAATCCCACCGGCGAGTGTTCAACCTAAAAGCACTGAGCTAATTCCTGATTTCGTGAAAGTCGCTGTTGCTATACCATACCGCTTCACAAGTTACCGAATTTATTATGATCCTACTGTCGGGTGATCATGATCGGAGTGTCGTCGCGGTTTCTGAGTGGCACCATATTAGCTGTCTTCCTTATGTCCCAGTGGATTGTGAGTGTGTATCCGGGCTCTTTGTTGAAAAATGCGTGAACCTCCTACGCAGCAGCTGTCTACTAGTTGTGTATCGAATAAATCGAGTAACGGTGCTCTTGCACGAGACGACTACCTTTTGGTAAAATTATAACTTCCACTATTCTGGGAACATGCATATACCTACTGTGTACTGTGTATCACATCACGTGTAGCCGCAGCCCTACTCAATGTACGGGGCTAGATAATAAACAATGGCAGTCGTCATTAAATTTCTATGAATTTCGAAGGTCATCATTTGGAGCACAATCCAAAGGGTGGAAGTACCTATTCATGCCTAAACGGCTTCTCTAATGAAAATGTATTTTTAATTCGATTCTGGCGCAAACGTTTCATAACTATTTTTCAACACTGTATCTGCTGAAACTACTTAGACTGACTGGTTAAGATGCAGACGTGCCGTTTTCACAATTCCATTTTGAGTAATCCTCAACTGTTTTATGGATCTTTCAGTTAGTTACGTAACTAGTTACCAAGTAAAAAATTACTTGTGTCATGCTCGTACTCGCATCTCATTTAGGAGCTCTCTGGCCTCTAGCTGAAGGCTAAAACTGGTATATATATCTACTAAGCTAGTACAGAGTTATAACCGGGCAGCGGTGACATGGTAGCTGCTTGATTTATTAGAGTTTGCTGAAAAATTTCTAAATAAGTAATAATTATTAGTCATAATATTAACTCTTCGCAGTTCTTTCAGAATGCAATACCAGGTCGCTGAAGTAGATAACCTTGCTTAGCTGGACAACAACAAGCCTTTTTGTTTTAAAGAGTGTCACAGTTATTCGCCGTTCCACTGTCATATCGATGTCCAAGGACTTTTTCTTGGGTATAGCTAACTACCTAAGTTTACCTATAGATAGCCGCAAGCTATCTGCTGTTGGCGAACTGTCAGTTCTGATTGATAAGTCAGGCTCGAGGTGGCTCATCCAACTGTCCATGTTCCCGCCATCATGATTGTTACTTCCACAGATTAGAGAGTCTATGTTGGCTGTCGTTGCATCAGGTCTGATCAGGTACAACTAACATCTTTACGTACCATCTTTATTTAATCGAGCTATTTTATTTTGTTTTATCTAGGTTGACTTAATGGTTTCAAAATCGAACCTACAACAATGTAAGTAGGTACCTACCTACGTACCTTTGAAGTTGCAACAAGGCGAAGCCTTAAGGTTTTGGCCGAGACCTGCCCTTAGTGTTGACGAACATACCTAAAGGTGACCTTGTTAATGTTTTTCATATGAAGTACTGAACATTTTACTTATCCTGGTGGCATGACTGATCATTTACTTACCCAGCTAAGACATGTTAGCCGGGTTTCATTTATCAACTATTACAATTGTTATTGTTGTGTTAATCAATCTTTATTAATTGATGTCATCTACCAAGGAATGCTGCCAGAGCTCATAATATTCACACATGATGATACAGAATGATAGTAGCCCACAAAATCGGTGCAAGGCTTATAAAATAACTTTCCTTCCTAGTAGGACTGCACAGGAACTCGTTAACCGCCGAGTTAGTTAGAATACAAAATTAGACTGTGTGTTACTTGTCAATCTAGAATATGAATATAGTGACCTGCATCATGTTTTGAAAAACTGAATACTTAGTTATCCGCCAGTGTCACAGCCTTCATCTAATCTTTTCCAGTAGCTGATGAGGCTGAGATATTTAGTAAAATTATCTTCCCTTCAAGCACCACTCCTCGTTCCAAGGACTAGATGCCGCGCCAGGTGTTGCAGGCCGTGTCGTCGTTCGGGGCTGACTGAGCAGGTCCACGAGGCTCCAGGGTCGGCTGCTGCATTTCTGAGGTCAGTCCAGAATTACATACCCTAGTCAGCATGTGCTGACCTGAGCCCCAGCGGCCTGGATCGATATTCTACATTTTACAGCTTTTAAATATTGTTGCAAAGTATTTCACTGGTTCCATCCATTCGGCTAGTGTATGTTAAAAATATTGTCTTGACAATAACAAGATTTTGATCAATAATTAATTATAAGTATTGCTTTCGAAGAGGCACTGTGTGTATCCATATGTATAAATACCTACCTATATGTATATAGGTACATAGTTACATACCTTCCATAACTTTCTGACAAGTCAGGAATAATAAGGAAGTACTTAAGTCTTATGTATACTTATACCTTTCTTTTTAGTATATCTATTACCTAGAAATCTATGCATTATAAATTTATAGATTCAAATATATATCTACTGATATACTCATCAGTAGCTTATGGGTCACAGTTGGTTTTCTCTCCACCATGCGACAATAAACACATCTCACAATGTTTAACTAGGTTTCAGATAGGCTCAGACTACATAATAGACGCATTTTTCCTGAAATAAAAATGACATATTATGTATCTAGCCTATCTGAAACCTAGTCATTTCTGCATGGTGATATTACAACTGAGGCGCGCGGGCGACTCACTCTATTTATATAGGCACCCGCACCTTGCAAATTAAAGGTGGAGAGAAAAATGGACTTTATTTAACTGTCACTGTGACCCTTATGATGCCGAACACGGAGAAAGTCGAAACGCCATATCTCACAATGTTTAACTAGGTTTCAGATAGGCTAGATACATAATATGTCATTTTTATTTCAGGAAAAATGCGTCTATTATACTTCCATGGAAGTTGCTCATGTGACGGATTCTTATTACCTACCTTCTTCTTCCTTGCCTTATCCTAATTTATCGCGAAGCGCGCGGGAACAGCTAGTATAAAATAAAACGACACAGTTCTTAATTGTTTTGTTTTTAATTAAATAATTATTATGCTCGTCAAAGAATCGTAATATTTGCTATGCATAAGTAATGTCTAAATCAGATCAATTTGTACAGTACAATTTGTATTTTTCAAGTCAAGCTACCAAACTAAAGTGACCTCTCTTCACTTATATTAAAAAAAAAACTAAATACCTAGAATTCACTTGCTGTTTTGCACATAACATAACACACTTAAAAACTCTTTGGTTCTATATACATTTAAATTAAGTATAGATAAGTCCAGTAAACTTGAAATGAGATGTATTCAAAACGTACTTAGGTAAAAAAACTTGTTATTTTTATTACATCGCACGTTAATTTGACATTCATATAAGAAAAGGAATGGTATACAAACAAATAAAACTAAAATCAGTCTTAATTTTGAATATTTCTGGAATTAGTGTCCTTTAACAAAGCCCAATTAACTGTTAAAGAAAGCATTGAGTTTATATTATTGTAATGAATGATGATCATATTCCATACATGTTAAAATATTGCAAGTTTAAATGGGACGCACATTCATCTATTAACAGTGTTGCACTTTTGTAGGTACCTTGTGAAAGTATAAATACAGAAACTGTCTATGACTTGTAATTAGGATACTTTATATTAGCAAAGTCAAAAGTTTTAATGCACATGACTGTACAACTCTTTGTAGGTACGGTTATAGTTATATATTTTTTATAGCAAGTGAGAGTGAAATCAAAATACTCAAGCTTTAACTGCTGACAATAATATAACAGCGACAAATAGGTACAGTTTAGTCTTGGACAAAGAAACCAGCATGCGGAGAGCAAGTTTTTACACCGTTCGAGTAGTGGCGAGTAAACGCGAATTTGTATGGTGCGGGAGAGTCGCCACCTAGCGGCACTCGGGCTGAACTAGTTGCGCGCCATACAAATATAAGTCGATTTTCACTGCCGATCGGTAAAAAAAACCTACGCTAGGCCCACTAACCTCTCTCAGGTAGCAGTAGCATTGTCATTGCCATACTGGGAGAGGTCTGGTTTCTTTGGCCCAAACTGTACATTTATGTCAAACTTTAGGTATAAGTGATTTTTAATCACCTTACCAAGTAGTGATATTTATATTGCGACATTCAAGCACCATTATATAATGATTATAATTATTAACATTTGCATGGCAGTGTACATTAATACATTAGGTAGTAGAGGTACATTATTGTGATTTGTAAGTATTATAATTCAATTTACATGTAATATAATATAATCATGGACGATTGTTTTGGCGAATTTATTTCTATTGATTTCCTATTAATTTTATTTGTTGTATCTTAGCACCATACATACGGCTGATGATGTATAGATATAAACTATATTATTATCTGTAGGTAGGTACTATATGAATTTAATCTGAATATTTGTCGGATTTGTTGTAAATAAGATTCATTAGTTATAACTATAACATAATCAAAACACACAGCATTATACTTAATTATATAAATATTGTTTATAAAAATACAAACGGAATATATAATTATCAGTAATATTTTTCATCAATAAAACTACTTCTGTTAAAGTAGAATTTTAAGACACTTGCAGTTTTAATATTACGAATCACAAACACTAAGGAATTCACGAAAAATATATACAGAGATCTCTTGTCTAGTCATTGTGAACTTATGAACTCTCACATCGTTACAAATATAATCTCTAACTAAACTTATATTTACAGTATTATATTCAAACACATTCTATTCAAAATGTAAGGCTACGAAAATATACACAACTTTTTAATCTCATTATTTCACCAAAACCAGACAAAAATACAATGTGAAATTCAACTCCAGTCACATTTAACTTTGATCTGTTTTTATTATTAGCTTTAAACTACTCAAATCGACTAGAAAACTATTGTGAACCGTTTTATAGTCATTGGAATACTTTTAACGAAAAGTAAAACTTTACAGCAAATAAAGTTCTAGCTCATCTGCTCAAAGCACAACTTTATACAACCTACAGCTAACTATATTTCAAATTATAGTTTTATTTATTAATCAGTTGACACTTATTTTTTTACAGCCATGTCGCGGCCTACGGATTTTCGATTTTCAAATTTCTGTTGCAAGCTCGCGACGTTTGACGGCTTCGAAGATAGTTTAGTCGCGTTCGGCTTTACATTCGAATCCGCCTTTTGCACGGCTATAGAGGCGGGTTTAGGTACTACTTTAGGTTTGTTTTTATTTAAATTATCCGCCATGGCTTTCACACTAGAGTCCACTTTTGAATTAGCTCTGTTTAGTGGTGGATTTTTGTCTGATTTCAAACTTGTTGAAGAGTTCGTTGATTTGAGCGACGGAGTAGTTTTAAGTGTTGGTTTCTTATCACTAATAGGTGTAGGTTTTAGAGGTGGTCTAGCGTTATCGTTAGTTTTTGGCGCTAAGTTAGGTTTTACAGCTACTTTTGGTCCTTCGTTGGCTAGTTTGTTATTGTTAATAACATCTGGTGGTTTTGCGTTTTTAGTGTCTGCGCCGGCGCAGCTAGAAACTACATCTGGACTGTTCACTGTAATAGGTTTTTGAGTTACATTTCTGGGTGTACCTTTCGGTGATTGTGGCACGCTGCGAAATGTCGATGTGGTTTTCAGACCGGGCGGCGTCACTTGTCTTGAGAACGTGGGTATTTTAGAATTAATTTTCATAGTAGGTGACGGAGGAGGTTTTTCAGCTTCGTCTGCCTCTTTAGTATCGATTTTTTGAAACGTGGGGACATTTACAGCCGCCGGGTTCAGATACCCACTACTAGTAGTAGAGACTGTCGACTTGGCGCCAGAGTTGCTGTAAACACTCTCAGGCGTTTTGTACTCTGTGTTCATGTAGGTGCTATCTCTGTTCTGAGCGTTCTGTTTCTCCCTCTCTTTCTTTTTCCTCGCGAGTGTGGAAGTCGAGTATATGGAGTCGAAGTTGCGGTTTTGTATCTCGTTGACTATTTCCCCGAGTAGCCCCATGCTCTCCGTGCTTCCAGAGTTAGACGTTATAGGTTTGGGAGTGTTGTAACCGACGGGCGGCGGTTGTGGGATCGTTTTAATCGGCGGCGGCACTCCTGGTAAAAGCTTAGCATGTTTCTCTGGACTCTCCTCTATAATGGCGTAGATATTGTCGCCTTCTTCGTCTATGTGTGCTAGAGGGGCTTGTATCTCATCGATACAGTCGACGTAATCGGTCGATTTGATTTCTGTCGGTTTCGGCGTTTGGTATATTGACGGGGCGGGTTTAGTTTCGTGGTTAGGCAGCGGGGGCGGGGGCGCGGTGGGTCTCCCCACTCCAGACACTGGTCTGGGAGCGCCGGGGGGCTGTCTCATCGAACCAAAGCTTTGTATAACCGGCTTCTGCGTCACTGGGGGCCCGCGCATACTTTGGGTGCGATTCGCGAAGGATTTCGGATCGTCTCCGTCTTCAGAATCGGAGACCACCGATATAGAATTCGCCGGCACGTCAATCTCCTTCTGCAGAATGGGGTTGGATATCTGCAGATTCCTCAAGGCGACTTTGTCGACAGTTTTCGGCACCCGCACTAAATGGTTCGGGTTTTTAGGGAGCGAGTGACTTCGTTCCACCGGGCTCCTCTCTTTCTCTTTAGGCTTCTCGTGTTTCAGAAACGACGCTATTCTGTTGAGCGATATTCCCTCTTTCACCTTCTTGGGTTCTTCTGGCAGAGGCTTGAGCAGCACATTGCCTGCTGAGTGCATGCTGAGAGGTCTCTTTGGTAGATCGGGGGAAGCCCCCGGCACGCCCGGGGCGCTCCTAACCGGACCCATAGTCTTGGAACCTTGCAGCGGAGAAATCAACTCCTTAGCCGTGCAAGTAGAAGCTTCTAGAATCGGACTGGAAATCACCGGTCTTGGAGGAGGGTTATTCATAACGGGATGTGGTTCTTCTATTCTGTCTGTACCTATTAAAGCTTTGATTTTGTTTTGGACGGCGCTGTTGTTTCGTTTGACAGACGGACTGGCTTTGGGACTGTTTTGTTTGGCTGCCACCGGCACTACCGGCAACGGCGGGGCCGATCTCAGAACTGGCTTCGCTACTCCCTGGTTCAAAACACTCTGACTGTTACTCCCGCTCCTATGAACCGGCGTAATCTTAGCGCTTTTGCCGGCATCTTTGTCAACGACAACCGGACTTTCTACTCTCGGTTGGGTTTTCTCGACAGGGGTTAACGAAAACCCTTTGAAATTGCCAAAGAAGTTTACCGTAGGGTTTATGTTTCCTGTCGGGCTTCTATCGGAGTCGTTTCTGAGGAGGCTTGAGGACATGTCATCGGGTGACGACAACGTGTGTACATTGACTGGAGGGGCTGGCGGGTGCGACTGACTGTGGAAGTTGGCCGCGAACTTGCTCGCGCTGCGTGATATGCGACGCTGAAGAGAATTCTTCTTCGGTGATTGCATTCTGTGGAAGAAAAGGTTTTGTTCAGGAGGGTGTTGTTTTTGGGCTTGTATGGTTATTTTGGTTATTTAATGCATGCCATGTGAAATGTCTTTGTTAGTTGCTTATATGGTTAGTAGTTTTTGGTATACAGCGAAAATAAGTGCAAAAATTTCAATGCCAAATTGATTAAGATTAGAAAGAAATAAAGGCAAGAATAAATTAAGCAGATAGATAGATTGGTACTGATGTGTTAATGTGTGAAATGCATGCAAAGATAGGATCAGTTAGAACATGCTCTATGAATGTTTCAATAAGATTCCCACTCACCACATCACAGAAGAAATAAGTTGATAAGTACTACAGAAAAGCAGAAGAAGAATAATAATTATAAAGGAAGAAAATATAAGGAAAAATATTTTATTTTGACGAACACCACAGTTAATAACTAAGTACTAACTAATATTACGTGCTAAAAACTACATAGTAGCAAATTACTGTAGGTCTAGTACAAGTTTTTATCATTCGCTTCTTGCATACAAAGTCCGCTTGCGCAATCTGAAACTTTTGAAAATATGAAACAATCATGAAACTTTTGACAGAGAAAACGTTTATTCGTTATTTTCTAAACTCCAAAACCTGTACTAGACATACTGTATACAAAGTTACTTAAACTGAACACCAACAGTATCACATGCGAAACAATCACAAAACCCAAGGCAACCCAACACACTAACCCAAACTTAACTACTTTTTAAACCCATGCACCTTTACATTCTGTCCAGACAAATACAACCCACTATTCCTTATGCTATAGGCTCTTTTCCGATGCTGAGGATTAGCTATCATCTCATTAGTAGTCGACGCCAAACCAGTTTTTATTATCTCCACTTTAGGCTTACTTTTGCTTCCATTTACTGGCGGCATTACTACATTTTTACTATCATTGAAATTGGTGACCCCACCAAGTTGAATTTGTATATCGTCTTTAGATATCTTGGCGGCACCAAACTTTTTGCTCAACAGTTGCTTTTTGACCACACCGGAAGCTTTCGCAGCCTTTTGCACCTCAGCAAACGACACTTCCGGTATAGTTTCGTAAATCGGACTATCCGATCTTGTCAATTCCTGACTCACTGCAGCATGTTTACTTTCTATATTTTTGCTACTATTTCTTTGCCAAAACCTGCGTAAGCTAAACAATTGAAGTCTGTTAGTGAAGTTACAAGAGTGCCCGATTCCGCTATTCCCAGTGTTCCCGCAGAGCAGAGTGTGTACGTACGATTTCTTGGAGCGCCCCCACGCGTGGATTCCGTTTTGTTTGCAGTAGTAGAACAGGAACATGAGCAGTAGGATCGTCGGGATGATGCCCAGGAATATCACGTACATCGCCACCATGAAGTTTCTTTGAACTGGAACAGGAATTTTCGGGTTAAAACTGATGGCTTTGTCTCGGGTTCGTATATGGTGATTTCCTCACCTCTGAGGAATCATCAGATTGCTAAGGATACAAAATGATACTCTGGCAAAGCCATATGTGCCGATAATGAACCGGTAACTATTTGGACAGTATTATTTTCCAGTGGAGACCTCCTCTTTCATTTAGGATCAATTCAGTCACACCATATTAATGATATCTATATAGCTGGATTACCACTGACTGACCGTTAGGCCCGGGTCTCCTATTACACGCCGTAGATCGCGTCCAGCGTCACGCCGTAGGCCGCGTCACGATGCTCACTATAGAAATGTACTGATGTGGTCTCCCTCACACGCCGACGTTGGCGCGTAGACATAGTGAGCATCGTGACGCGGCCTACGGCGGTGACATTTGACGCGACCTACGACTAGAATGGGAGACCCCGGCCTTAGAGTGGCAGACGCCGTAACAAGGTGTATAGAGAAACAAAGATGAATTCAGAGCAGTTGAAAAGTGTGAATAACGGCATAGTTGTATTTGTCTTGTCGACTAAGCCTCATGACGATGAGTCAATGCCTTGACACGTCACGTCAAGTTGATGATGATGAAGACAACTCACCGCTGGGGTCAGTGGCTGGTCCGGAGTCGTAAGAGCCGCCGGGGCCAGGCAGCTCACATAGTGGAGGGGAGAAACCAGGCTCGCAGTGACAGTGACCTGCAATAAGACGATAGACTTGCATAACATATTTTACTTTAGTCTTTCAAACAAAAGGTAATGCAATTAGGGTCTACCACTAACTGGACTGCGACGAAAAAAGTCTTCCCGAGTCCTGCCGAACTGGAATTTACTTATAACTTTTTTTTTTTACTTTAACTATTGCAATTTTGCTATTAAGTATACTTGTGAGTGTTTTTTATTCCTTTATATTACCACTCACGTCTATAAAGTATAAAGGGTAAATGTAACAAGTAAAAAAACTCACAAGTAATAGCAAAATTAAATCATCGTGAAAAAATGTGAAAACATCTCCTGAATTGCAACTTATGGCATGAAAAGGGCTTATGGGGTATATAATCATTGATGTCGATTCTGAAGGCAGAAATTAAAATTTTTGAGCTGTCAAACTATAAATTTTGCCAGTGAAAAATGAGATCTACGGGAACAGTCATAGAGTCGAATTTTAAACAAAGAATTTAATGTTTTGACAGCATTAACATTATAATTTGTGTCTTCAGAATCGACATAACTTTAAAACAACGTTACCGTTAGAGTTGCAGACGCCGTGTCCGGAGCAGTTGGAGGGACATACAGCCGTGGGCAGCGACGACACGGCCGCCAGCACCGACGACACGGTCACGCACTTCTGACTCATGCACATCTGTGGATTGTACGCTGAGTTAGTCTGGTTTGTTGTAGCATTGTTATATATTCCTTGCGGTAATATTAAGATCTAGGTCATTCTGCGTCCTCGTCCAGTCATTCGCTGGACTGACCACCTTAGGTGGGTAGCCGGTAGTGGTTGGATGAGGAAGGCCGAGGACCGAGTGTTGTTGCGCTCCTTATGTCCAGCAGTGGATGATTATTGGCTGATGATGATGATGATGAGGTCATTCTAGATTCCTTTTTCTAAAATTCTAATACGCTTGTCTGCGGACGGTTACACATTTGTGTTGCAAAAGTTATTCTCACCGTTCGAGGAGTGAAAACTAAACGTGAATTTGCGTGGCGCTGTGGTGTCCAGGTGTAGTGCCCCATTTGTACCGCTAGGTGGCAGCCGTGGCTGGCGGCCCTTCCATGCCATACATTTAGCATTTTATTTTCGTACGTTACGTAGGCCCTCAGACTTTCGATTTTAAAATGTCCTTAACTATTCATTCAAACATTGATGGTTTGAAAAGGTACAAAACTGTACAGCTACTAATGAAGCTGACTGTACATAGTACTTTATAATGATTACCTTCTCATCCCCGCACCTAGCCCCGTCGGGCACCATCCCCGGGTCCACCTGCCCGAGGCCCAGGTCCACGAGCACCGTGCGACACGGCTCTATCTTACCTGAGAACAATGTAGGAACATGGTTAAGTATAATAATAAAGTATAATAATAATAATAATTTATTTATTTTTCAACCAACACGGATCAAAGTGTACAGGTGCGGTACAGGAGGTACATTCAAGAACAAAAAGCTTAACTCTACTACGAAAATAAACTTTAAACACTGTTTAACAAGCGTTTAAAGCGAAATTTCACAGATTTTGTAAGCGTTTGACAGCGGTAAACATCTGATCAATACTTACCCCCTTATTCATAGAAAAGTTACAATACGTTTTAACTAATAAACTGTTTTATCCCTCTCTGTCAAAGAACAAGTTGTACTTTGTCGGAGAGGGACAAAACAGTTTATTAGTTAAAACGTTCTGTAATTTCTCTATTAATAAGGGGGTTACTATCTAAGTTTTTGTGGTAAGGCTTCAGTGTTTAAATTTCTGGGACTGTAAATTTACCTTGCCTGATAAACTTCATTCATTTTTTATCATAATCTTAAGTTTCTGGACCTGTAACCTTGGCTGATAAACCTTATACATTTATATCATAATCTTCGAATTGAAAATTGGTACTCACTTTCATTTAAATATTTGATAAATCTTCGGTGACAAACCCTAGGCCAGCGCTAGTAGGTATTTGTCATCGAGCCATATTTCTCACCGAGCCATGCTAAGAAGAAGTCACAGTTGATATAGCTACGTCACAGTTGATATAGCTACGTCACAGTTGATATAACTACTGTACCGTTGATATTGATGAAGGTGTGCGTCTGCAGCGTGCCGCCGGTCTCGATGCCGAACGCCAGCTGCTCGTCACAGTTGATATAGCTACGTCACAGTTGATATAGCTACGTCACAGTTGATATAGCTACGTCACAGTTGATATAGCTACTGTACCGTTGATATTGATGAAGGTGTGCGACTGCAGCGTGCCCCCGGTCTCGATGCCGAACGCCAGCTGCTCGTCACAGTTGATATAGCCACGTCACAGTTGATATAGCTACTGTACCGTTGATATTGATGAAGGTGTGCGTCTGCAGCGTGCCCCCGGTCTCGATGCCGAACGCCAGCTGCTCGTTGAGGTGCTGACAGTGCAGGAGGCCGCAGTGAAGGTCGTCGGGGCGCTCGCAGCGGACGTACCGCTGCTGGAGGCGGTCGTAGCCGCAGTTGCCGTGTCTGGTGGAAAGGTGGGTTTTTAAATTATTTGTCGTATTTTACAATGGAAACGTTAGATACCAGTTTCAATAACTCTATCTATCGATAGCTGACAGTCTATCTCAGGTCTATGAAAAAACAAACCTATCACGGGAGTACAAATGTACAGCGAAAAGCGGTTGACCTCTGACTACCCCTTCGTTGATTACAGTCGTGAGCATATCATGTATCCCGGAATTTCCAGGGGAAAACTTAGTTGAGGCGAAGCGAATCTCAGGGCTAAAGCTAGTCTACAATAATAGTAATAAAACAAAAAGGCACTCACTTGTCAGTCTTATTATTGATCTTGGTGTAGCAGGCGTCGTGCGACTTGCCGCCCGTGGGCCCCCACAGCAGCCGGCACTGCGCCGAGTGCGAGCGACACGACCCCTTCACGCAGTACGCCTGTAGTCAACATGAATATGAATATGAGGGGACATCTCACACACGGCCATCCGACCCCAAACTAGGCAGAGCCTGTGTTATGGGTATCGGACAGCTGATATATCTACACAAATACATAGATAAATACATATTAAATATAAATATCAACACCCAAGACCCGAGTCCATAAACACGTCTTCGGGACATTGCTCCGAGTGGCCGCTACAATACTCAGGGAGGGCGCACTTTTGGTTTTGCAGCTTGACAACAAGAGTTAAAAGAACCAGGCGGTCACTCTCTAAATCAACGACCGAACGAACACGGCACTTTTGCCTGGAGAGTTACCCCCTTATTCATAAAAAAGTTACTGAACGGATTAACTATTGAACTGTTCTGTCCCTCTCTGACAGAGAACTGATGCGTATGTGTATATGTATGTGTCACTAGTCGTGTGCTGCGACACCGACATAAGGTACTTAATAAACCAGTGTGAACTGAGCCGCCTTGCGTATTACTCATATCCAACAGTGGCGACGAGCGCGAATTTAA
Organism: Plutella xylostella; assembly: GCF_932276165.1. Taxonomy (NCBI): domain Eukaryota; kingdom Metazoa; phylum Arthropoda; class Insecta; order Lepidoptera; family Plutellidae; genus Plutella; species Plutella xylostella. Next base: position 4,531,957 of record NC_064006.1, on the reverse strand, counting down.
AATTACCCGCGTGTGAAAATTGTTCATCGGCAATAATGTCTGCAAGCGTTACACCGTTTTTCGGTGCAATATCCACCTTTGATCACCACAACCAAGATTGGGTGACATTCCGGAGCAGGCTGCAGCAATGGTTCATTGCAAATGAACTGGATAAAGAGTCGGACAAGGCGGGCGTGAAGCGTCGCGCCATCTTGCTCAGCGCACTCAGCGACGAATCTTACCAACTGGCGAGTAACCTCGTGCTACCAAAGACCTTGGACGTCGTGGACTACGACGACATCGTGAAGGCGTTGGACCAGCACTTCACACAGAAGCGCTGTGGCTTCGCCGAGAGACGTCACTTCTACGTGGCAGTGCAGCAGCCGGGCGAGTCGCACGCGCAGTGGGCCGCGCGGCTCCGGGGCCTCGCTGCGCACTGCAAGTTCAAGAACCTGGAGGAGGCCCTCCTGGACAAGTTCGTGATGGGGATGGCGCCGGGAGCCGAGCGGGAGAAGCTATTCTCGATGGACATCGAGGAGCTGACGCTGGCGAAGGCGGTGGAGCTGGCGAGCAGCGTGCGCACGGCACGCGCCGCCGCCGCCGCCGCCGCCGCGCCGCCAGCCGCCGCAGCTTCCGATGCAGTGTTTAAAATCGACAAGGGTCGAGACCCTGATAGGTCCAGTGTTCCTTCGGAGGAAAAGTGTAGTGTGTGTGGTCGAAAGAGCCATAAAGCCAATGTGTGTCGATTCGCAAAATTTAAATATACCAAGTGCAACCAGAGAGGACATCTGAGAAGGATGTGTAAGACGGTCAAATATTTGGAGGCTGAAGCTAACAGCGAGGGTGACGATGGTGAGTTATTTGTAATTCGTTGCACGGGCGGGGCGCCGATGATCGAAACAGTGTTAATTAACAATATTCAATTAAAATTTGAGGTAGATAGCGGTTCTACAGTTACAGCTATATCTGACAAGACCTATTATTCACATTTTTCACAAGTATCATTAGGTCAGAGTAGGAAAAATCTAATAAGTTATACCGGTGGAAAAATAAAGTGTCTAGGTACCGCACAATTACCAGTAACATACTCGGGTAAAACCTTCGTACTCGACGTGTATGTTATCGTAGGGGGTGGTCCGCCAATTCTAGGTCGTGACTTTATATCAAAATTTGGATTAGAGTTATCACCTATTAAGTATTGTGATCAACCTACCAGTGCAGAGGATAATTCATTATCCGCAATATTAGCAAAATACTCAGACGTTTTCGAAAACCGGTTAGGATGCTTTAATAAATTTAAAATTAAATTAAAGTTAAAGGATAACGCTACCCCAATATTCTTTAAAGCGAGGCCAGTAGCTTTTGCGCTTAGAGAAAAAATTGAAACAGAAATAAATAGGCTGTTAGATGCCGACGTGATCGAGCGCGTGGACCACGCGGAGTACGCGTCGCCGGTGGTGCCGGTGCTGAAGGCGGACGGCACGGTGCGGCTGTGCGCAGACTACTCGCAGACCATCAACAAGCAGCTGCACGTGGAGCGCTACCCGCTGCCCACCGCGCACGAGCTGTTCGCCAGGCTGCACGGCGGCCAGCAGTTCACCAAGCTCGACATGTCCTCCGCGTACGCACAGTTCCCCATCGTAGACGACGATAGCATTACCTGCATTAATACGCACAAGGGTCTGTATAGGTACAAACGACTAATCTTTGGACTGTCCTCGGCTCCTGCAATATTTCAGCGAGCTATGGAAAGCATATTAGGTATAGACGGCGTACTAGTATTCTTAGATGATGTGTGTATAACAGGAAAAGACAAAGAAGAGCACCTAGGTAGGTTAAAATTAGTCCTAGAACGATTTAAGGGTCTGCAATAGGGAATCGAGGGTTGGCATTGTCATAGAATTATGTAGTAAATGATGCTCTACAGCCTTGAAAAAAATCACACAGGTAGTTGAAGAGTCTAGCTAGGTGCTGAATCATTCGAATTTAAGTAAATGATTATGGATAACTGTAAATTAATTTCAGAATATCAAGAAAAACCAGTCAATCACACTCCCGTATTGTAACAACTGTGTCGTAATTATAAAGAATTTTCATATGATTTTTATCATATTATAAAGTTAAAGGCTTGGACTAGGCGCTAAATACCTTGTTTTTTAATAAACACACACTTATTTTGTGTAAATTAATCCCAAACTTGAGCAATTTTTTTCCCTCAAATCTTCATACAAATATCTATGGCGGCTTTCTGTGTTATAAAATCATAAACACAAGTGACGTTTGACTCAGTTGGCCGCTGGCCTCCAAAGAAGGGTCACGTCGGTTTAGGCAGCACTGACAGCTCGCGATCTTATCGTGTACAGATACAAAATCACTGCACATTGGTTGTCATTGCACTTTTTCAACTTTTATGACACCAACATAATTTGATTTGAAATTGAGGAAGCATAATTCTTCCAGTATATTCAATACATTAAATTAAATTAGATAGTGTGCAATATTCTCGTGATATTACAGTCTCGTAAAGGTCTGATGAGGAGCAGGAATATAGCGAATGGATCTAAGTGATGACAATACGCACGAACATTAGGTTAGGGATCAAAAATACAGTCTCTTGGTGCTGGTTGAGGTATGGTCTCGTGAGGATCTGATGAGGGCAGTAACACGGTGGTGGCTCAATTTTATTTCAAAGATGTTAATAGCTAAAAGCATCGAGTTTGGGCTATTAAGTATGTTTTTCAGAGAGAGAGAAAGAGATTTTGTTTTTCCTCTGGATGTGTTAGGTTTACTGGGTTTACTAAGTTCATTCTGTTAATGGCATCAAGTTGTTATGTGTTCATAAGTAATAATTATTTATTAACAAAATGCTGTTGATTCTCCACGAAAATGTAAAAATAAAAATAAAATAAATAAAAATAAATTCGTAACGTAAAATTGTCAATGACGGAATTTCTTCTATAGACAGTAGCCACAAAAAAAACAAACGATAGATGGCGTGATTTGAAGATAAAGATACATTTTTTCGACACATAGACAGCAACAACAAAAAAAATACAGATTTAAAGAAAAGAAACACATACTTATACAAAACAACAAAGAAAAAAAAAGGATACACATCAAAATAACTGGAAAAACTATAAGCCCCAATTTACTTGTGTGGGACAGGGAGTACCATAATATTTTTTTTGGGGTACTCCCCATCTATGCGAAATATAAGCTTGATATCTTTACCCGTTTCTGAGAAAAAGGGCGGTGACAGACAGTCAGTCAGACAGACGGACAACAAAGAGATCCTATAACGGTTGCTTTTTTTCTTTTGACGTTCGAAACCCTAAAATTAAGTAAAAATATTATGCTGCCAAAAAATGGTATATAAACAAATTATACCAGCAGAGGGTTCACCATTTAGCTGAATGTTACTTAGAAAACGGCCTTGAGTGGCGGTCAAGTTGGTCCCCGCCTGCGATACTTTCCATTAACATTGGGACTCGTTTTCATGTTTTTAGCGTACAGTCAGGTTTTTAGTTTTTTATAATTGTATTTTTTTATTTGTAACTTTTTAGTTGTTTTTATTTTATGAAATTTTACGTCGGTAGGTAGTTCATGATCATTTTTTATTTCAATAATTTTGGTGTTGTTATTTAAATACCTTCAATATGCATATTTTTGTAATGTGAAAATCAAGTCCTTTCATTTGATACCTTACACGGCAAAGTTGAATTATTATTTTTTCGATCATCACGTTATGTCCTCAAGAGGGCGCTATGTACATTTTAATGGAACGTCACATAGCCTATAGCCATCGCGCCATCAATACGCTTCTAACAATACCTCATACATCAAAATCTATCAAGCCGTTTAGGCTACAGGAGGGAACAAAGAAACAGACAAACATACATATATATACATACATACAATCAAAAAACATTACCCTCCTCCTTCGGCAGTAGGGTAAAAAGGAGTAAGACAGGGGGTCATTCTGAACTTTTGCTCTACGAGTTTTGGAAATTAACAAAAAAAAACCTTTTTCATAGAAACTTTGTTGGACATGTGACTTTTTACCATGGAAAACGAATATTTTTTTTCGCGAATTTGCAAATCTCGTAGAACAAAAGTTGTTCAGAATGACCCCTTGAGTCATCCCCTTTTGGCTTAGTATAGCCCTTTTGCGACACTATGTATTTACTTTGCTTTGTCGTCGGGGTTCAGTTGGCTGGAGGATGCCCGAAACTTATGATCTACACTTTAATACTTGTAGTTACCTTTCTACAAGTAAATACCACATTTGTTTGAGAAAGCTAATCGGGTTCCGAGTATAGAGTAAAGTGGCACCCCTATTAATTTCTACTCTTTCCTGGTGCCTACCAGTGTAAGTAAGAATTATACTTACTTACCCTAAAATCACCCAAAATGTACTTGAACATAATTGTCAATAAAGTTGGCGAGTAAAAGTTTATCGACCCACTGTGCAAACTTACATGTGTGCGTGTCACTGCGTGTGCTGTGTGAAGAGCATTGAAAACCCAAAATTGGCGCGGCACGTCACACTGTACGGGCCCTTAAGGAGGCCGGTTTAACTTTGAGAAAAGATAAGTGTGATTTTTTTCAGGACGAGATCACTTACCTCGGTTATGTAATTAATAAAAACGGCATAAAAAAATCACAAGATAAAGTTAAAGCCATTTTAGAAGCACCTGCACCAACGAACCTCAGCGAGCTTCAGTCCTTCTTAGGATTAGTGAATTATTATAGAAGTTTCGTTCCAAATGCATCATCGGTATTGGCCCCTTTGTACGATCTTTTAAAGAAAGGAGTAAGTTGGTTATGGTCGAACGAACAAAACGACGCGTTTAATAGTATTAAAAAGTTACTAGGCTCTGATAAGGTACTCGCGCACTTTAATCCAGATGCAAAATTGATATTGACCGTGGACGCAGGGCCGAGAGGCCTCGGGGCTATCCTGTCGCAGGTAGGGGGCGATGGGGTCGAACGCCCGATATCATACGCGTCTCGCACTTTAAATGCCGCGGAACGCAAATATTCGCAGATCCAAAAAGAAGCGACGGCCATAATATTCGGCGTCCGCCGGTATCATCAATACCTATATGCAAGGTCCGAGCCGTTCGTTCTACGCACAGACCACAAACCGCTCCTGGCTATATTCGGTAGTCAGCGTGGAGTGCCAGAAGTTTCGGCAAACAGACTCCAAAGATATGCACTGTTTTTATCTTCGTATAACTACGTTATAGAATACGTAAAAAGTGCTGAAAACAGTGCAGACTATTTATCTCGCGCCAGTCTACCGGAACCGGTTGCTCAGGAGTCGGAGGGGCCGGGCGCGGGGCGCGCGGGCGACGTCAGCTCGAGCGCCTACGTGAACTTCGTAGTGGAGGGGGCGCTTCCCGTTACGAGCGAACAGCTGAGCCGAGAGACCCACGATGACGTCATCCTTCAGCAGGTGATTAGATACGTATGCGACGGGTGGCCACGAAAAATTCAGGATCCGCTCATTAAACCATACTTTTTATGCAAATTAGAGTTATCGTATGAAAGGGGATGTTTAATGAGAGGCCACAAGGTAGTAATACCAGAAAAATTACGGCAAAAAGTGTTGTCGGAATTACATAATTCTCATCTAGGAATTGTAAAAACTAAAGCGGTTGCACGTTCTAAGTTTTGGTTTCCAAAAATTGATACAACAATAGAGAATATGATAAATAACTGTAGTGTTTGTTTAAGTCTCCGCGCGACGCCACCGCGATCGCCTATTGTTTCATGGCCTTATCCGAGCGAACCTTTTGAACGAGTACACATAGATTTTTTAGGACCGATTAACAATGAAATGTTTTTAGTGATTGTTGACGCATATACTAAATGGGTAGAATGCGTAAATATGAAAAACAATATCACGTCGACCAATTTAATTAACAAATTATTTGAGTACATGTCGAGATTTGGTATTATGCGAACTTTGGTAAGTGATAACGGAACTTCGTTTACCTCCGAACAATTCAATCAGTTCTGCAAACTGAACGGAATCAGTCACGTGACCACACCGGCGTACCACCCGGCTAGCAACGGCCAGGCAGAAAGTTGCGTAAGAATTGTAAAAAAGGGTATAAAGAGCGCACTTTCAGCGGGCGGCTCGGTGAATGATGTGAATAATGGTTACTCAAATATCTATTCGACTATCGTAGCTCCGTCCACTCAACGACAGGAGAAAGTCCTGCCAGTCTGGTGTTTGGCTGGCAGCCGCGCACCAGGCTGGACCTGCTGCTTCCCCCCGCGCCTCCCTCACCCTCGCCGTTAGCTACAAAGTGCAACATAAACAGTCCTTACAGAATGATAATCACGGCGGAATCATACGGAAAGACTTTCTACCGGGAGATGTTGTGTTGTTCAAACAATATATTAATAAAAATAGATTCCATTGGACTAAGGGAATTATTTTAAAGAAAGAGGGATCGATTTTGTTTATGATAAAGGACATTAGTAATGGTATAGTGCACAAGAGACATAAAAACCAAATAATTTTGTTTAAAGGTCAGTTAGATGAACACTATAACTTCGATCTAGACACAAGTGTTACTAGTGGGGAGGGAAGTAGTCTGGAGAACGGAAGCCATGTTGATGTCCGTCCTGACGGCTCGCCCGCGGGCGCCGCGCCGCCGCCGGCCGCCGGCCCTACCAGCCACCGCGCTGATGATGATGACGATGATGACGCGCCGCCGCCAGACACGGAACCCGTCTCCACGCGTCTTACTTTAGGGTTAAGAAATATACCGAAGGTTGATTATAAGAGGTATTTCTAGGATATGTTAATTGTATTAGTTGTAAGCTATTGGTGGAGGGATGATGCGTATGTGTATATGTATGTGTCACTAGTCGTGTGCTGCGACACCGACATAAGGTACTTAATAAACCAGTGTGAACTGAGCCGCCTTGCGTATTACTCATATCCAACAAGAACAATTTGTTCTTTGACAGAGAGTGACAAAACAGTTCAATAGCTAATCCGTCCAGTAACTTTTTATGAATAAGGGGGTTACTCTATACTGACGGCAAACGAACGAGCGAAACCAGCTGTCGTGCAATCTTCTGCACGTTTAATACAATGACAGTGCAACAACGATCCGAAACTTCTTTTTCGTCTCAGAGAGTGACCTTCCTCCTGCTTTAAAATTAGTTCGTTAGTTAAAAACTCGCCTGATGGTTGTCGCAGGGCGTGGCGTCCATCTTGAACACGTCTTCAGGACAATGTTCCGAGTGGCCACTACAGTACTCAGGGAGGTCGCACTCTTAAATAATTGTTTGTAAATAGTTTTGCAGCTTGACAACAAGAGTTAAAAGAACCAGGGAGTAACTCTCTATATCAACGAACGAACGAACACGGCTCTTTTGCCTGCAGAGTTACTCTATACTTTCGAAAAACGAACGAACGAGAGCTGTCAGCACGTTTTTTACAATGAGAGTGCAACAACGATCCGAAACAACTTTTTCGTCTTAGACCACCCTGGTGCTTATAAATGTGTGTCATTTGTGTGTTAGTTTGTAACTCGCCTGATGGTTATCACACGGCGTGGCGTCCATCTTGAACACGTCTTCAGGACAATGCTCCGAGTGGCCGCTGCAGTGCTCGGGCAGGTCGCACTCCCGCTCTGCTGCTCGGCAGACAGTGCCGGCGGACTTGGGGCGGCATGTCTGGAGGAGAATAGGGGACTAGGTTAGGAACGAATATTTAGGTCATTTTTAGGTTAGGAGCCAAGTTATAGGCTTTAAAGAGTTGGCCCGTGGCGATTCTGGTGTAAAATGTTGTCTAAATTGAAATTCTGAATTCTGGTGAAAATATAAACATAGGTATGCAAAGTCCCGTTAAATATTTGCAACGCGCTACAGAAGCGATGGCAATGCGTTACTAATGCGCTACAGCATCACAACAGTATCGAATGAAACGCGCGATAGAGTCGTACTACATCGGGGATGGATGGAGAATCCCGACTGAATGGCCGGCAGCTGGCATTGCACTTTGCGACTGTAGAGCTACAAAAAGTCGCCACAGACTAGACTAGTTATATACAACAATTTAAATAAATAATAAATGGCAACATAACACCCACCTCAAGATTGCAACACATGCCCGTCGCACAAGTAGCGTTACTACGTAACATACAAGTATCAGGGTGGCAGCACGCAGTACACTTGTTCCTGGCGCCCGGCTCCATCATCAGCCCGCAGTCACACTGTTCCCCAGTTCTATACGTACCAGAATCGCTACTAATCATTCTTCAGAAGCAATCCCGATCCAAAGAAAGTAGGATAGCTGGCGACTGCGTCTCGACTGTGTAACTACAAAAAGCCACATAGCAAAGGGCTCTTAAGTCTAAAAACTCACCTCCAGATCGCAGCACATGCCCGTCGCGCACGTAGCATTACTCCGCAGCATACAAGTATCGGGATGGCAGCACGCAGTACACTTATTCCTTGCACCTGGCTCCATGATTAGCCCGCAGTCACACTGCTCGCCTGGTTCCACGAACCCGTTGCCGCAAGTTGGGGATTCGAAGAGTTTGGTCGGCTTGTTTCTGGGGAGATGAAACATTGTTATTTGTAAAGTCTTTAGTAAAATATGGCATAAGTCTAAGCCCCAGTTTCATCATACTCGGTTAGATCATAACCAGGGATTAGCTGTTGACTTTTGACACATCTGTCAAGAATTTAATATGAAGATGACGTATATAACTCATGAACTAATCCTTTGTTATGATCTAACCGAGTATGATGAAACTGGGGCTTCGGAACTTTGAAGATGCTTAAGCCTGTTGAATAAAGTTGTTAGTTTTCAAATAATTTGTTACGATAATCGATATCGCTTTTAGCGATAAGAATGATATTGTTTATTTTTTTTTTATTGTTACATTGTAAGTATTGTAACATCTGTGTTTGTTTTAATCATTATAGTAATAATGAATTATAATTTTATAAGAGAAAGAAAAAACAGATTGGTAGTTCGTAAGATACGAGAAGGTGGATCTTTTAAAATACTTTTTGACTGTGATCAATAATTGTTCCAAACAATTTACATACACCCACAAAACTACACATACCTCAAACAATAGTCCATGCCCTTCTCGAAGGCCAGAGCCAAGCTCTTGAGGCTGCACGAGGACCAGTGCAGCGGCATCACCGACGTGGAGGAAGGACTCATGATGCACTTGTCGTCCGGGCATTTGCAGTCCTCCTCTGTTGGGGATGGAGTTTAATTTGTTATCTATGATTGTGTTACTGATTTATGATGAGATGGTAACCTGTGTTATTGTAATTTTCACAATTTATGTTACCTATTTATTTAAGATAGCAAGATTTTTTTTTATTTTTTTTTATTTGTCGCGTATAAAATTACTTTTGTAAGTATATTGAGCAATAAAAGAATAAATAAATAATAAAATAATAATTATTGTAAACTTTTTCGAATCAAACAATTACAGTATCGCCATACGCAGAATACATTACTTTCGTAAAACGTCCCAAAGGTACAAGAAATCAAGTAACTTGACCATTGCATTGCACAATAAATACTTTTTAAGTCGTGTCCAGGTCGCGCGATGCCATTGGCTTTGATCTATCGCATCAACATTACGCTCTCTTATAAATTAATATGCCTCCTTCTTCCTATTTTTTCATTAAATATGTAAAACTATTGCTCAGCTTTATCTTTTACAATATTAATAAATATCGCTATTATTTACATCAAATACTACTAAAACCCACCAGTATCATGCTCCATGCCGAAGTTGTGCCCCATCTCATGAGCTATAGTGGCGGCGACCAGGCCGATGACCTCCGAGTGATTGGTGGCCACTCCGCCCGACAGCTCGTAGGTACAGATGGGGCCTTTGAGAGCCTTGCCCACCACGCCGTCTTTGAACTTCAGCCGGCTGGAGGAAAAAAAAAAGTTTATTAAAACTTGTGGATGCAATAAAAGATTGAGTATTGAGTTTGTTTGCGGTATACATAAAATATATATGTAGATTTATCTAGGTAGGACGAAGATCTGCGAAACGAAAGCTCATCAATATAAAGGATTTCTGAGGTCCATCACGTCTCCATCCGTCAGTAGCTATAAAATCTATGAATATGTTTTAAAATATCAGTTCAGATAGATGCAGATGTACCGTAGACACATATACCTCTATGGTCTGCAATCGCCTGATAACAGTTACATAGAGCACCAAATCATCACACTTACGTGAGCAACTGTTCGCTGTTATTTGGTATCATGGGGTCCGTGTATGCCTATAGCTTGCGATCGGCTGAAAACAGTTACCTACGGCACCAAATCCTCCCACTTACGTAAGTAATTGTGCGTTGTCATTCGGTATCCTTGACACGAGCTCGCGCCGCCGGTAGTGTAAGAAGTTGGTCAGCGTCTCGTCTCCGTCAGTCAGGAGCTGGATCTCGTCCACTTCGGACCAGACCACTACGCCGACTAGCGCTATGAAGATGTTTAGTGGCGCGTACATCTAGAAAGAAAACAAAACCAAAATTAGATAAACAACCCTATAGATTTACCCCCGAATTCATAGAGCTTGGATAACAAATTACATTGTGATATACAAATATTCACTTTTTGACCGACACAAATAGCCTAAACTCTTGTGTTTCGAAGTCATTTGTAAACCTCGTCTAAACATAAATACGGTCTATGAATTTGAGGCTTAGTCTATTTTATTAACTATGCTTTGTTATGATAATAGTGTTATTCAGTGCTTATATAACAGTGATAACTAAAATTAAATCATTCCGAGCATTTCGAATACATTAATGAGCTTTGAGCAGAAGCGCATAACTAGCCGCCCGCCCGGTAACACATTAAAATTGGTTTAATAGTTTCGAAACTACAACTCCCCAGAATTATTTTTTACAGTTACAAATTATATTAATCAAAGAATATACGTACAGAATTAATAATATTAGCCACATCCTTCAGCTTGTGGTGCACGGCGGCGACGCTAGCGCCGTTGGCGAGGTACTCGTCGTGGTCCGACACCAGAACTAACTCCAGGTACCGAGACAACTTGTTCTCGGAGTAGGGGCCCCGCACTTGAGTCTCTTCTGCCGCACGCTTGTACTGGAAGTTAAAAGAGTTTGGTTAAGATTTTTTACATTCACACTAGTAAAAATGCTCTTGATTTAATACAAAACAGTGATAAACAGACACAAACTATAATCAAACTTATAAAATATAGACAGGAAGCCTCGCCTACATATAATCTCTAAGTTTTTTTTAATAATGTGACCTCAGTCAACGAGGTTCAATTATAGAGAACAAAAAAGATTGCATCCACCAAATTAAAGCTGGCTGATTTCATCGCTTACTAAAAAGTGACTGATTCTACAACCTTTGCTTTTTACAAACTAACATACTACAAGAACTACACCCATCTCACTCACCCTGCTAGGCCGGCTATGCTGCGTCACTGTCTCTCCTGAGCGTTTTCTTCTATCTAAATGTTCAGTTTTATTCTTTGTGTGGCCTCCCTTGTATCCGCATGTCTTCTCAGACTGTAGGTCCGCGTGGTCGTAGATGTAGTGGTGCGAGTCTAGGGTTGGACCTGGAATAATAAACAATAAATTATTAAGGGTATTTTTTAGGGTTTATAGAAGAAGAATGTTCGGCGCTCCCTGGGTGGTCAGGGCTGATCAGATAGTCCAATCTTTTAAAAGCAGGGACAAATCCTAGTCTAGCTCTAATGTTAGTCACCGACACACTAAGAAGATGAAGAAATTCAAGCTAATAACTATGAGTACCCCTTCATGGATTACAGATTAAAAAGTAACAAGAGGCCATTAAGACCGTAGTAGTCTGGTGAAGACACAATAACCAGCATTAATAACATCATCAGCTACATGATATCTTCCCCCCTTCTGTCACCTTCTGTAGTCCTAGTAACATGCTCACCGGCCGGCTCGATGTATCTCATGGTGCGTCCATCGTATAACACCCCGCTGACGCCGTGGCAGGTAGAGACGGCCGCCCAGGAGTGCTCCACGCCACGTATGCTGCCCTGGTACTGGCAGATGTCTAGCTCCTGAAGACATATAAAATTTAAAGTATAATGTAATTCATGTGGGCGCACAGACTGCGAAGCTGAAGTGGGCCTGGGCAAGCCACGTCTGCCGCATGGACCGGTGGGCCAGAATTGTCACCGAGTGGGTGCCCAGTGATGGACGTCGGCGTCGCGGAAGACCCAGACGGAGATGGCGGGACGACCTCGACAGGTTTTTACCTCAATGGCCGAAGGAGGCACAGGATCGGGACCGGTGGTCAATTTATAAGGAGGCCTTTGCCCAGCAGTGGGACACTAACCAGGCTACATTAAAAAAAAAGTAATCATTTATGTAAGTAAGTTTTTTCTTTCATGCTGAAATTGGCGTCTTCTGATATATCTGGAGCTACAAAGCGCATTAATTAGTACTTGAACTCTTAACGAGATATCCTACAAGGATGGGGAGTTTATACAGGTGACTAAAACTATACATTATATTAACCTGTTTTTCAAGTAAATGAATACTTTGTGGCTTCATGAGCGATTAGCCTTACGAAGAAAATCTACCCGAAATGTCACTAGGTAGCTCATCAAAATGACGATCCTCCGAGGTAGTCTGGAAGAAATTACTCTTAGTAATAAGGCCGCCATTTGTACCGTCTATGTTGTACATTTCCTTGTGTAATTTCTGTTTGTGTGTGCAATAAATAATTATCTATCTATCTATCATCTCCCTGCTTACCTCATCAGTAGGGTGAGTGTGCACATGCCGGCCCCCGCGGCGGTACCTCAGCACGTGCCCGGGCGGCACCAGCGCACGGTTCAGCCGCAAGTCCAGGGTGTACTGCTCACCCTCCACATCCAGGGTCAGGGTCAGCTCCGGGTGGTGGAGACCCGCCTGGAAGGAAGGTTAGGGCAAGGTGAAACAAAAGACGATGCGAATTACATAGAATAATTTGTATTAATAAATGGGAATAACTAGACACATACATGGTGTTGTAAAAAGCGTATACTAAGCCGAAACCGTATTACCCTTTTTGCAACACTTTATATAATGGGGGAAGGCCCAGGATGAGGTGTGACGGCGCTCCTTGGAAAGGGGCTACGGACGATTATTATTGAACTGTGATCTCGTAGGAAACCTTTGCTCTTTCGCGAGACTTTACTAACTGCCAGTTTCTATAACTCTATCTATCTATAACTGGTAGTTACTTTCAAACGTTTTTGACAGATTGTTACTTTTGATTATGTCAAAATCGTATGAAAGTAACTACCACTTAAGGATAGATAGAGATATAGAAACTGGCAGTAAATAAGTATAAAAGTGATGTTGATAACTCACAGTGTCTCTCGTCGAAGATAATTCTCTTTTCGTTCTGGCGTGGTGTATCGTCGGTATCGCCACTAAGTGTTTTCTAAAATCCAAAGACGGATGTTCTGAAAAGAAGGAGAAATTATGTTAGTTTTTAAAATCTTTGCACAGTTTACTCAAGGAACATAAGTACATACTGTACACCTATGTACAGTATGTAACGAGTAGAAGGTTTTACTTGATCGGATAACCAATATGCCAGCCGCTTACTCAGTCGGCGGGAAACAGTTTTCCGACTGGGAATGCAACTTTAATGTAAGCACTGCATTGAATATTATATTACGAGGACATCATGGATAATAAAAATATATGAAATTATGATAACTATGCACAGGGCGGCGGCGGGTGACTGAACTTATTTCAGATAACAACTCATGAGCTTCCTTATTGTGGTTCATTAATTTATTTTTACTAATCATTTTTTATTGCTATTCGTCGAATCGAATTTTTCGGCGGAAATTAAATTTTAAGCGTTGTTGTTCAGTATTTCGCATTAACAAGCTCCAAATTCGTAGGTACCTACAATGATGTTGTGATTTGACGCAACGGTTATTATTGTAGAATAACCCCCCTAATACCTAATTTATACCCAAGTAGCAATAATTATAAACAAACAAAAACCCGACCGCACGCTAAAAAGATGAAAACAAGCCCCAATGTAAATGGAAAATATCGTAGGCGGGACCAGCAGAGGGTTCACCATTTAGCTGAATGTGACTTAGATAGGTGTACCTTGTGTGGTGGTCAAGTTGGTCCCCGCCTGCGATACTTTCCATTAACATTGGGGCTTGTTTTCATCTTTTTAGCGTGCAGTCGGGTTTTTTGTTTGTTTATAATTATATTTTTTTATTTGTTATTTTTTATTTATTTATTTCATATACAAATATTACAAATAAAAGTACAAAGGGTGATTTTAGTTGTTTTTATTTTATGAAATTGTATGTTAGTATAGTCGAGTTTTAGTTTATTAACATTTTTTATTTCAATAATTTTGGTGTTGTGATTTAAATACCTACAATATGCATATTTTTGTAATGTGCTAATCAAGCCCTTTCATTTGATACCCCACACGGCATAGTTGGAAAAATATTATCACTTTATGTCCTCTAGAGGGCGCTTTATACATTTTAATATAACGTTACATAGCCTATAAGCCCATCGGGCAATCAATACGCTTCTAACGATACCTCATACATCAAAATCTATCAAGCCGTTTAGGCTACAGGAGGGAACAAAGAAACAGACAAACATACATACATACATACAATACAAAAACATTACCCTCCTCCTTCGGCAGTCGGGTAAAATTATTAATTATCCTATCAATTCCTGAGCTAAACCTTTTTAATTAGCAATGTTTACGACAAATAATTTTACTACAACTATGTCAGTCGCATTCGTAAATATAGCTTGCTTCTCTCGTGCTCGTAAGATAAATCAATTACGTGTAAATACACAACAGATGTTTGTTGGGGCGTTGGTCTGGATCTAGACTAGACTGAGTCATCGGTGTGAAAGACCTAGCTCGATTCGTAGCTCGGTAAGGTTTAGCTCGGCGACTCGTGACAATTTCAAGAAATGTTTGTCATCAAAATAATTTGGTAAGCATACAGTATACGAAGTTGTAGATAAGGTCAAGTTAAATAACATTAAATTAAGTTTTAAAAGCCGATTGTGTACTGCCGATTCTAAAACGGTTTGTAATGTACAAACTAACATGTATATGCAAACAATGTAACATGTACTCATTACTCATATACTATTTGTAGTCGTACAGAAAGCGTAGATGTCTGCTTCTTTCATCAAGTTTACCATGTCCTTACCAGCTCTATTGGCTATACATACATTATACTCACGACTGTAATCCCCGAAAGGATGGTGATGGTGGAAGGTGAAGTAAAATTACTCGATGAATTTTGTAGGAAAAATTTAGTTCTGCTACCACAACCGCTAGGGGCGCTATTCATATTTTCATACAAAATTACTCGATGAATTTTACTTCACGTTCAAGATGAAAATGTATGCTAAGGGCTCAGAAGTGACTCGCAACTCTCGCAAGCTATTGACTATACCTATCTATACCAGAAATAACAAAAATAGGTAGGATACATTACAAACGACATTCAACCAACATCAAAGAACTTCTGCGATCCCTAGGAGGCTAAGAATTTGTGCCAATTAAGGTACTTAATTATAATTAACAACGATCACGCAGTCACACGTGCTCTGCTTACAGTAGATCTATGAAGTCTAGACTTTTGTTAGGTCATTTTTAAAAAGGTTGTACCTGCGTGTTCTATAATTTGATGGTGGTTGTTTTGTATCATTTTCTGTTTCTTTCTTTCTTTCTATTATCGATTAGGTATTATGCAATATATAAATAACATGTACTCTGTGCAACGTGCCCGAATAAGTACAATCATCAAAAGCCATTTATAAGTATACACCAGTACAAAAGTACAACAAAAAAATACATAGACACAAACTCTATAATAAACTGTATCACTCGTCAGTAGATCATAATATAAAATGGTTTGCGCTGGGGTGGATAGTGTGAATACGTATCTCTTTTGTAAACTGTACATTTGCAAGTAACCCACTTGTCAACACGGTCGGCCACTTCCGCGTAATCTCCGTACGCTGTCGATCGCCGGATAAAAGACCATTGTGTGTTGCATAATGCCATATAATGCCTTTATCATATCCCAGGCCCACTTGCACCGTATTAAATATCATATAACTCAGGTTTAGGTCGAAGATCCGGCATTTATAATGCTATAAACTCTGGTTTAAGCGTGTGTATGGTACAAGTGGGCTGTAGATTATGGTTTTAAATTTTATAAAACAACAAAGAAGCTCGTGGTAGGTTCAAGTTACCGCTTCTGTGTCATCGCTAAAGTTTTAAAAATTATAACCATTTATTGATGCAAAGCTTGGAAGCAAAGGTCAATTTGCAAAGAAAATTATGGATTATTCAAATGCATTTTAGGAACTTGATAAATAAAGTTATATGTGTACTTAACTAGTTACGAGCCAGTCAGGTTGTCTGTTTGTTTGTTTGTAAACATTCTCACGGCTCGATAGATACGGCGAATTTTTTTTTAAAAAATAGGTCTAATAAGAATTTGAGGCTTGCACAAAAGCCCTAACTAATGCACTACCGAATTGCAGCCCTATTCATAAAATATCTAACCAAATGGCAAAAAACGTGTTTAAATATGTAGGTAAGTACTTAATGTAATATTTATTTTCGTCCCAAAAGCACAAGGCGCGTGTTTTAGCATGAATCCCAAATTATAACATCGTCCGGCCGAGTGCCACCCGCAAAGACTACCGAAATTAGTTATCAACCGTCAAGACGCCATGACTATGACTAATGCTGAACTATCGAGCTTACTGTTGAGGCACGTGCCGATCATTCATAAATAGGTTTAACAACTGTTTCGCCAAGTTTTAGATAGGTACTGGTAAGAAATAAGGAAGTAATCGAATCTGTATTGTGCTTTAGGTTTCTAAGTTTCTATGTAGGTATAGGCAATTAGGCCATAATAGCAAATTAGTCAGTAGCTTGATCAGAGGCACGGATTCTAATACACTCAAGAGCAATGAAAAAGTTACAGTAACATATGGGAAGTCAATGCCATGCCAGTAACATATGGGACGTCAATGCCAGGTGAAACTTTTTCATTGCTCATGAATGTAAAACATGAAAGTCAAAAATGCATTGGTGTTCAAGTTCCCTGGTGAAAACATGAAATAGTACGTAAAAATCACCCTTAAAGTGTTCTTCATATCCAGAATAATAAAGGATCCTCCTCTAATCTATGCCTTACTTACAGATAAGATAATAAATTCTTAGAGGATTTACAACACAATACACACAAGCATAATAATAAGCTGTAGGATACTCAAGACATTTTTTTTATTATTACGTCCTACAGTTAAGGATTTTTTTATAAATACCATCTGATAAAACTCATAAAAACTTTTATTAATGTAATATCTTCAATCAAACAAAATCACCTTTATAAATATTTTGAAACCTCAACAAAGAAACTATTGTTCCACTCCAGATACAGTAATTTACGCAACTGCCTTAGCCTAGCCAAGGCCGATCGCCAGATGTGCGACAAATTTAGCATTTAACAGTTATTACAAATAAAGAAATAACTAGTTTTATTATTTATTTGTATCGTAGTGTTCGCATTATGTATCTGTAACACTAACGATAACGCTGAGTTGTATAAATGAGCTGGCTGCCTTTCCACCAGAGATGTGCTTTGCAGCCATGCTGCGATGGTGTGAAATAAATGACTTCCCACCAATGTTATGCTATGTAGACCATTGAATCGAATATGATTTGTGGATATCAAACGCATCCATAGCAACGTAGCATAGCACATATCTGGTGGAAAGCACCCTTAAACTTAGGTTGCTCTTAAATCTATTTATGTTTTCTTTTAACTATGCTTATGGACTAAGCTCAAAGACGCTACATTATTCCGTCATAATTCATGATCACCACTATACAGGCATTTAGCCTAGTGTGGAGACCACTGTAATTGGTGTTGTAAATGTATTAAATAAATTCTGATTTCTGATGATGTTAAAACAGTGTTATTTATTTGCTTTATGCTAAGGCGTTGTAAGCTCAGTTTAAATACTTTGTCTGTATCATCCTATTTAGCAACACGGTGAATAAACGTGGCAGTATTATTGTTTGGGAGAGTAACCACACATGGAAAATGTTTGAAATCGAAATTAGCAACGTCCAGCACTTAGCACCTCTCCGCACGGACAAGAGATTTACAAAATGCCGAAACATACACATACTTATACATGTTACATGTACTTACCAAGATTTTTTATAAGTAATTTGCATATACACTTAAAAAACACTACGAAAATAGAATAACTTCTTGTTTTAACTTATGTTTTCAGGTTGTCTCATACTTTTAAGGGGACGAGTGGCATATTCAGTATTTATTCATAAAATTTATTTCAATACGAAGTAATGACGACCTTAAATCTATTTCTGTCACATTGCATAATTATTTTGTTATACAATAACAAATTATTTTACTTAATACCAACATCCATCACGCAAAAAGTGTGAACTCAGCACAATGTCAACAATGAAGGACACACGAAGCAGCCAGCAGAACCTTCCTCAAATCCTCACTAATGAGTTTCCATGGTGCCGGCAAAACATCCATTGTCCACATTTGACATGCACCGAACCCTAAATAGGGTGCATAGACTCCCACACGACCCTGCACCTAACCCACAAACGTATAGAGGTTACAATTCTAGAACCACGAATGTAACTGTATGCACCCAACACGCCAAAGGACTCTCGATGTTGTATCAAAGTAGATTAGAGTATGAAATTGACCCAAGTCAAGGATAACAATAAACTCTAATCAAGTCAAGCCATTGTAAGCTGTATGCCTATTGTGCTAAGGGTGTATAAGGTCAGAGGCATCAGGGTCAATGCATTGAAATGCATGGGTGCAGTTTGATAATCTAACTAAACGCAAATGAATTGTCCTATAATTTTATTGTCCACCATTCTGAATAAAAGAAGGTCGGACTTAGGATCTGAAAATAAGTCATAACTATATTTTTACTGAGAAATATATTAATATGTGGGGACATCTCACACACGGCAATCGGACCATAAGCTAGGCAGAGCCTGTAACATGCATGGGTATTGAACTGCTGATATATCTATACAGATACAATGCCGGGACCTTTAGCACAGCATTTAGGGTCACTAAACAAAACACTATTCGGTTGAATTCAAAATAAGTTGCAGACCAAAAGTATTTCAGACTTTGATTGACTACCTTATTACCTATGAAGATTATTTTTGTATAACCTACAATCTACAATACTCGTACAATAGGTGCGATTGTTACAAGTTACTCCAAAGGCAGTCTATTTACACTGTTTCTCTCGTATTCTTAAAGACCTACCCCAAACCGTGTTACATTCAGGGTTCAAAGAATCCTTAATTTCATATTCATAAAGCGGACGTGATATTTTTTCTCAAGTCACACTTTCCTCGCTACAAAACAAACATTATCTTAAAAGCTTTTACATTCAAAAACAGCAGTTATGGCCAAGGGTGTAAAAGCTAGAGACGTAAAGTTATGAGAGGGAATAAATATAAAAAGTGGTGTTTTTTATGGTATGCTCCTGATGACGCTCGGTCTGTGGACTTCCTTCCATTGTGAGAATTTGTATCTTTGAATCAAGTTCAGCGGCTAAATATAGAGAGTGCAAGTAGCGCAGCGAAGGGACTTAAAACTGTGTAGGACGTTTTACTAAGTTCATGCACAATCGATAAATATAATATTCTTATTGGACTGTGTAACTGGATCGGTTTTTGAATTATGATTATATAAGACTTAGACAAGTAATTTTCAATTACGATGAAGAAAGAAAGGCAATCTAGTAAAAGCACGTATAATATTAGAACTGACCTTTGTCTATGATAATACGATCGTTATGCATAAACGCATAATAAGTTAACGAATAAGTTAATAGTATATAAAATTATTATACTTTAAATCTTAAGAACTACTAGTAGTATGAATAAGAGTCATTCATAGTAAGATGCGGTATAAAGAAGCTACTACATCAAGATAAAGACAATGTGTATGACAAAATTACTATGCAATTCTATTGTCTCATAACGAGGGAAAAACCTACTGACCGATCACTACACGGGTAAATTATAAACATGTACATGTACAGTGGGCCAAAATAAACCTGACCACCTCTCAGAAGCAATGCTACTCTAAGAGTGGTTAAGTTTCTGTGCAGGCCGCTGTACATAATAGACAGCAAGCAGTTAAATAGTAGTCTAACCAATCTATTTGAAGCAAGTAAATGTTACAACATCTGCAATCAACCGCCAATCTGTGTATAATCTAAATATTATTCATATTCTGTAAAAAATACAGATACACTAGAGCACTAACCATTACTTACATAATAATATATAAAAACTGTAAATTTACAAGGTCGCCCGGTAACCAGTTTAAAAATCGGTTACTTTCTCTCATGCCCATATTGACACGACCACTTGATCAGTAACTGCATAATACATCAACTGCATAACCTGGTAAGTGCATGTTAAATTACTTTTAATTGCGTGAACTCATCAATGAAAAGAAAATCGAGTAACTATAGAGAAAGTATATATTGAGTAAATCGTTATGTTTGTTACTTTTTCTTGAAAAATGTATGTGAGGATTCTGAGCGTATGTTTTCTTTATAAAAAATATATACGAAAGTAATTCTAGCTGAACACTAGTCTCACCAATCACGACCAATCCAATCGCTTTAAGTAGGTGCAATAATGCCCCACTTTGGACATAATCTACTCCAGAAAATAATGATATGAAACTCCTTCAAAACAATACATACATCGGAGTTAATCCGACTATTTGCGAGTCGCATGCAGCCTACACACACACACACACTCACGCCTTGTACTAATGTACTCCCTTGCGGGGTAGGCAGAGGTGCATTACTGCACCCACTTTTCGCCAGAGTGTTATGTTAGTCCCAATGTAATAGGGGGCGGGCCTATTGCCATTTTACGGGCACATCCAAGACCCGAGAACAAATATCTGTGTTTAAACAAATATCTGCCCCAGCCGGGAATCGAACCCGGGACCATCGGCTCAGTAGTCAGGGTCACTAACCACTACGCCATTCGGTCGTCTATAGTCGGCATGCAGCCTACTTTCTCAGATAACGCAACCTCGTTTCTGAACTGAACGCAATGGAGGTGACTACGTTCGGGATTAAGCGCAAACGCAACCGCATTCATTTAATGGATTCGCTATGCAAATTATGAGTGCAGCGAGTAAACTTATTAAAACGTGACAAACGATCAGTATTTCCCAGGAAATCTGAGGTTGTTTTACTTCTACCCATCACGTTATACAAATCAATATGTAGCATCACGCTTACCATTACCAGACAAATTGAGACGGACATAATATCTAATAGTAATACTAACTATTGTGCCTCTTCGAGGAATCGAAGCCAAGACCGTTGGATCAAGAGAAGAGAGTTGATAGTGTTGATACAACGCCAGAGCTCTTCAATGCACCGTTATCTTGCGTTGGAATCAACACTGATGATGATAACTGTCAGTACTTGAGGTCGGCGAGTCGGGATATTATTCTCTTTGGTTGGGGTCGTGACGTGAGCGCAGCGGACGGGCCGCGTTTCCAAACGATCACGAACACGAGTTTGGTTTTCGAACGTGGAATACAAATCGAGGGCACCTCCCTTCCGTTCTTTGAAAAGAAAAAAGTTTTTACTCCTTTCTTAGGGGTCAAAAGGAAACTTATGTTCGTTGTAGTAAATAGGAACTGAAAAGTTCAATGACCTCCCATTGTGCGTAGGTTTATGTAAGTAACACAATTAAGGCCATTTATGCGCGCATAATAAAACTGGTGTGCAACGTCATAATAAATGTTCACCTTCCACGTATGGTTCGTAACCATAACAGTGCAACATAAAAATCAACGCAGCTATTTCGATATATTTTTGCCATGATCATCAGTTAACACCATTCTACGGGACACAGGTATCTGTCTCTTCCTCTCCTAAAGGGGGCCGCAACACTCCGTCCTGGGCCTTCCGCGTATTTACCTTCTAGCCTAGGCCTAACATTGTCGGTTCTACGGGCCATCCCGATGTTTTCAAATGTGGGCGTATCAACATTGCCGGCGGTAAACGCGAAGTCTCAATATTCACTGGAATTCACACAATACTAAACTATGTAGGTATACTGGTCGAAGCTGTGAAACGACAAACGACATTGACTCTAACAGATATGTATCTATCTATGTTACTAGGATATTTTGTGCTAGAAATATCGCAATACTCACAAATCTGTCCAATTGTTTACAACATTCGGAGTCTGAGACGTGAGTCATTGTAGTGTCGCTTCTATGAATCATGTTTTCCCACAATTTGTTATGTTTTTCTTAGGTTCTCGCAGTTACGTGAAAATCTTTGATCGTGGTGTTATTGAGTCACTATTGATTTCTGAGACACCATTCGAAATCAACTATCGATTAATGATTAAATACCTCTTGATTCATCCATATTAATTAAATTTGTAATGGACATTTAATAAAAAAAAAATGTTTCGTACCTTTTTTTAACTGTAGCTTAATTTTTCCTTTTATCCGTAATCTTATAAATTATTATGTATTATTGTTATATTAATTAATCTCAGATTAATACAGATTTACAGCTCGGAAACTGGCTGGCTATGTGAGTTGTGTGGGGATGTAATAGGTGTATTGATAACACGCTTCAGTCTCTCAGAAACGTGGATTGATTCATTCTGCAACAGGAATGCTGGGGAAACGTATTCACGACTCAAGAGTATTGCAATGGAAACTTCTAAGTAACTTTTAAGTTTCTTAAATCGAGAGTGATTTCCAATGATATTGTAACTGCAATAAGATAAAAGTAGTGTTCGCAATCGGCGAATATTTACATTAAATATTAGTTGATTCCACCGTTCCAAATGACACACAAGCAAACTTGTGTGCAGTGCAAACTTAGGTATATGCAAGAGTAAACAAAGGTGGCGGTGCACTTACTCATAAGATAGTAACATTACTCAGTATACCTAGTATGATTTACTTTTCTTTTTATCATTGAGGTTATCCGGCATGTTGAGGCTCTACGAACTAATAAAGCTGGTTGTAAAATTTTACATACTACGCTCGCGAGCAAAGAAACAGTTTCACTTACAAAATGCAGACATCATTTTTTAACATGATAATTTTAACAAAATATTTATGTTTTTAGTTCATAATATTCTGATGCGTCATTAAATGCCTTTTTACTTGTACCTCCTGTAGGTTGGCTGGTAGAAAATGCTTTTAGCAGTAATTCCACCTTTTGTACACTTATATCTCATATTTGTGCAATAAATTTACTTAAATATTGCAGAAGATTAGTTTTTTAGTAGTTCGGTGCTTTTCTCACTTAACTTACACACTTTTCGTGAGTGTAAACGTACTTCGAATGGATGGCTCTCACTTGACTGAACCCTGAGGCAAAATTAAAACAGTCGGAAATTCGGAAGCTATAAACTAACCTCAGGCGGACAGGTGGCGAATCAACATTAACAAGTCATAGTATAACAATCGAATGCCCTTATTGTATGAATCAGCGGCTGAATCGATGGCCATCTGCTGAACACCCAGCCAGCTGCCACCGCTCTCAGACAGACCTACTGACGCATTTTATGTACATTATGTATATTGTATATGCACATATAGTGCAGACTCGTAAAAGTGCAAGACTACGAATGCTGAAAGCGTTGATTGCTACATGGACCAAACTCAAATATATGTTTTAGTTATCACATTAGTTACAGACTAAAATAAGGACGACTTATTATTGTTATGACAGTTAAAATAATTTCAGGTTCAATATTGGGATCGTAGAAATCGGCGCTGGCCCAATTTTCCAACAATATCCCCGCTAGTATGTCAAAATATGGACTACTTCCCTCAGTTGAAAGAGCTTGGGCTTTAACTACTTTACTATCAAATTGTTTAATATACAATTATTAATTTATATTAATTAATTATACCTTATTATTAAGTTGACAATGTAAATTTAACAGAAAATAAATGAATTATGAATTATTATCTAACTTACCAACTTGTACTACATACGACATTCAAACCCTCCTATCCTACTGTTCAATATGTATGAGGAAAGTAGAGCAAGATTTGATTACTATTTTAAACTACTACATCTGTAACTGTGGCAGAGCAACTTTCACTCATACCAAACCTATTACCACCATTATTTATAGGAGAAATTCCACGCAATGGTCATTTATTTACGCACAAACCAGCCGTTTAAGTTATGCTGCTGTGGTTGTTTCCGTATTAATATCATATATTATCTTTTACACTAATAACCCTTTTATGTATCTAAAACGGTACGAAACAATTCTCGTGTCTACACATCTCGATGTTACTCAATAGATAAACCTGTTACAAATTGCTCTAACGAAGTCTTCCGACAAACGTTTTAGAATAACAGGAAGCACTCACAAACCGACCACTAAAGAAGACGTGACAAGGATATTAATTTCACTTAATTAAAGCCGGGCGGGACAAATTTACCATAATTCATCTAATTAGCACATCACACATTTTTGCAGCGCTGCATCAGATGAAGTAGATAGTACAAAAACCAATTGGAAGACTCCCACTTCCATGTCAACAACTTGGCCAGAAGGTTTATGGAAAACACGCGTCTAAGGGAACGGTATACGTTATATTTTGTGCCGTACAGTTGATGCTTGTGGGCTGTTGCTTGTGGAAGGAGAGGCTGAGTCAGCGTTCAATGAGTGGGGCTAGACGGTGCTGATGTCTTGACCTGTCTTGTTAGTGAATGGGACTTCACATACTTGCAATCAGCTGTCTCCAGCAATATTTAGACTGTAGAGGGGTGTGATAATCGAATAGCTATCACAGATGCATATACGAGATAAATCGCAGAGAAAAACCCTGTCTAGCTCTATTGTTTATAACTTGGGTTTATAGACATCCTATACCATGACATAGGTTGTTGCTACAGTGGTAGCGGACCAAGTCATATCCTAGCTAGGTTTGCCTTTCTAGTCTTATGATAACAGAAGAAAAACCAAGAAATAATTATTGCAATCGGAACTGATAGTCACGTTAGATTACAGATTAGCAGTGTACTGCACGTGTAAGAAAATGAAAGTTAAAACATACTTGTTATTTTTTAGGGTTCCGTAGCCAAAATGGCAAAAACGGAACCCTTATAGTTTCGTCATGTCCGTCTGTCCGTCTGTCCGTCTGTCCGTCTGTCACAGCCGATTTACTCGGAAACTATAAGTACTACAGTGATGAAATTTGATGGGAATATGTGTTGTATGAACCGCTACAAAAATATGACACTAAATAGTAAAAAAAAGAATTGGGGGTGGGGCCCCCCATACATGTGACTGAGGGATGAAATTTTTTTTTCGATGTACATACCCGTGTGGGGTATCAATGGAAAGGTCTTTTAAAATGATATAAAGTTTTCTAAAAAACATTTTTCTTAAAGTGAACGGTTTTTGAGATATCAGCTCTCAAAGTCGTAAAAAGTATGTCCCCCCCCCTCTATTTTTATAACTACGGGGTATAAAATTCTAAAAAAAATAGAGGTGATGCATGCTAATTAACTCTTTCAACGATTTTTGGTTTGATCAAAGTATCTCTTATAGTTTTTGAGATAGGTTGATTTAACTGTAATTTTGCTGCTACGGAACCCTTTGTGCGCGAGCCCGACTCGCACTTGGCCGGTTTTTAATCCTTCGTTAAGTTTAATATACATGAGTAATCTGTGAAGTGACCGGAACATAAAAATGCATTCCAAGCATAACACATGCACCATGACCAATAGGGCTTTCGAAATATTTTGGTGATTCATGCTATGCGGTGTTGAGAAATTCGCTCAAGCAAAGCCAGTTCGAGAAATGAACCCTTTGTGAGGAAATCAATAGCCAAGATCATAGATACAAACGGTCCTTTTTTACAGATATTGATTTTAAATTACCACTTGATCTTAAAATAAATAACGCAGACATGTTATGTGACTGTAAAGGCCAAATCACATCAGAACCTGTCTCGAAAAGTGGAGTGGAGCGTGCGAACTTTTATATGAAGTAATACCTAGTAAGATATGTATTTAATTACATAATTACATATACAGTGTAAACAGATTCACAGTAGCTATTTTAATTTACATAAGGGTTCAAATCGGTCAAGTGCGTGTCGGGCCAGACCATGAAGGGTTCGGAAACAACCCGCAATAGCTTCGATGCCCTAACTTTTCAGAAAAAATAAAATAAATGTTTTCTTGACAAAAGTTATTTGTGCACTTTTATGCAATACCACACAAAAATAAAGAGATCAAGCAATAATTTTTCGCAACTGTCGAAAATAATATTAAAACAAGATACGCTTTCTGATAACAATAATTACATACAAGAGTCTTTATGCCAAAACTCCATACAAAGGCACATGCAACTTTC
The DNA here is from genome assembly GCF_932276165.1 of Plutella xylostella. Classification (NCBI taxonomy): domain Eukaryota; kingdom Metazoa; phylum Arthropoda; class Insecta; order Lepidoptera; family Plutellidae; genus Plutella; species Plutella xylostella. The sequence goes on along the minus strand of NC_064006.1, from coordinate 4,505,442 downwards.
CCCCTTTTCATGTGAGGTCTTCTGCAATGCTCGTTTAATTTCATGACTTACATGGTCATCTTATGTAAAGACCCTCAGGTAAGCAAAATTTTGCAAATATGTATGTGATAATGTGATCAATGAAATAACCATGCGAGATCGTACTAAGGCTGTACATTGTACAGTGTACAATATACATTACACATACGTTTTAAATAAAAACATCGGGTTAAATAAATATAAAACTTGATTATATAGGTCACACTTTTCACAAATTAGAAAGTCTAGATACAGAAACAGGAATTGCTATAAACAAAGCATAAAACCTTTTAAATATCAAGTTTAATGGAACTGGTTTTGTTCACTAGCAACAAAAGGTGGAAACTGAAAACCGTATGGTAGGCATTATGATGAACTTTTTTTTAAAATACTTTCGCACTTGGTGCAGAAGTAATGCACATCAATATGAATAAACATAGCGAGAGGTGGAACACTATGCGAAAGATCGACCATTGATGACGATGAAAATTTTGTAATTTAAATGGTTAATTCTTCTTGAAACAAATGAACATCTGAAAACTCTACGAATACACATAACCACTTCGTCTACTCCATGTGTCCAAAATACAAGGCAAGGGAAGTCTCAATTTAGCTTAACACGATAATAGAACTTCCTATACCCTTGTGTACGGCTCTTTTCCTTCAACCCGCACTCTTTGCCTCAATGGTCGAACGTTGGCCTACTAACTTTAAGTTCTTTAGCTGGGCAATTGAAACTGTAGCCTATACCTGTGTGGATAACGCTGGTTTTTGAATGAAGACAGTTTATTGACGCTTGTTTATAGCAATGCGATCCCGTTGCGAAGTTCAATCAAATCGTCTGGCGATGGTTGAGAGAATTGAGAGGGCCATCGTGTCAACGGTTCCGCATTATTGGCAGTTGCACTATCTAAAGGTGCAAATTGGTGGTGGACGACATGGACTGGCAGCAGACACCGCGACAAGTCGCAACGTCACTGTTTTCTATATAAGTAAGGGGTTTGTTTGGAAGCTAGTGACCACAACATACAAATATGTACATAGAAACCACTACTAACATTGTGACTCGTCGGGTCGGCTGCTGCAACCCCATGTCGTCTGGGGCCAATTGGTACTTTTTCTACCGTCAGTCCCTATTCACAGTATTAATTAAGAAGTACATAGTTGGTTTAAACTTTTAAACAAGACTCATTTATTATACCTGCGTCCGTACAGCAACGACAGTCTGTAGGACCATCTGCTAGAGCGCTACATTTTCGTTTCTATATAATATTATTTGTGATAAAACTTGTATGCGGCTTTATAGAACTCTGACACAACTTTACCCAAAAAATATGATACGAAACTTACTATATTTCAAAACAGTACTACATTGTAAGAGTAGTAAAAACATAATCATTTAAGTTAAATTAAAGTAAACTATAGTGAGTCATAAATACCGCAACAGTCTGCATTCTGACGTCAGGTTTTTACACAGCAATTAAAATTAGGAAATGATTATAATTGTATAACCGACATGTTATCGGTCGTTTAACGCATTATTATGCTTTCGCTTGGTTCACCCATCCGCGAAGGAATAGCTGTTCTAGGTCAAAGAGCGCACATGACTGAACTATTAGAACAAACAAAGGGGGGAGTTTTTTTTAATACTTCAATAAGTAAATTACACTTTTATACGATTTATACTTTCACAGCTACCGGTGGCAGAGATTTTTTCCCTTCTTCTTATTTTAAGAAATTAATAGTAGTAGGTGTACCAAGTAAATAAAAATTTTGCTTTTTCATTCATCACTCATGGGTAACTGACGGTGTTTGACTTTATGACTGGCGCAGAAATCTCATATCCATATTATTATTCCAAATTCCAGTTTTGATAGTGCATTCACATTTTGTGACTTCGGAATTTATGTTTACCATTGTAGCTAAATTTGTTTGAAACCAATAGGTAAAATTTAGAGAAGCTTGCAACTTCCCCATACACTTATAATAATTCTGTATGCAGGTACACAAGTAACAAAAGTTTGGTATCGAGACGAATGAATAGAGTTATTACTTTTAATAAATCCGAGTGCCAAAATGCGCATTTCTAAATCCCCTAATGGCCCTTGAAGACGCGTGTAATCTAAAACGAAACGATGCATCTGCCCTTTTTTCCCTTTTAAGAGGTTTTTTTTACCCGCAGCTGAGAAGTGTGACCCAAGTGTGTATGGTATTTGAGTACTTTTGTATTTACTCAACGAAAGTGATGCGGTTTCGCTTATTATCTACCAATAATTTATAATTTATTTAGTCGTTTGTGTATTTATATTTATGCTTTTATAATCACCATCATAGTATCAGTTTTATTTGTCATGATATATGATGAGTACTTATTTGTGATCAATGGACTTTTATACATCTAGTCTGTCTAGATCTAGCCAGGTCCAGTCCAGGGTTCAGTTTTTGCATCGCTGGTAAGCCGCGCCGCGTGCGCAGACGATGCAGACAATTTTAAATTTAGAACGCTCTTTCTTGTCTCTGCCTCTGACAGCTTGATGCTTTTAAAAATAGAATATTGGCTTGGGATCTTTGCGTTTCGATGACCCAAATGCGTTAGGGAAGTTAGACATGGTTGTAATCATGTTCTGAATATTTATTTTTATTTTTGTAAGCTTTTTGTTAGAGTAAAGATTTCATCAACGTGTGACAGTTTCTTTGACAAAGTAAACCATTTAGAAATAAGTTTGAATAATTACTTTCTGTGGCGCTTTTCTAAATGATGGTCTTTAATAGTTCTTTTACAATGCTTGCACAACTTAAGTAATTTTCCAGACAAATTCTGTGTACACAGAAAGAAAGGACGGGAATGTAGCGTCAACTAAATTGCTATAGAAAAATCTTTACAAAGTATACAAAGACTAATTGACTGTAGATTCATCAAATAGGAATAGTTTTTTTCATTCTTCTATGCAGAAATTGTTCTAGTGTTTTTAATAAACGAACACATATTTTATTGAAGTGAATGCGTTTGTTCCCATTTAGCTTATTTTCCAGTACCAGACAGACAGACAAGGTCAAAAAGATAAATATCAGCATAAATATAGATAATACCTACTGTGCTGTATTGCATAGTCGTACTATTTCTGGTATCTATATTTATGTAGATACATATTTTAAAAAAACTTTGCATTTGAGAATCCATGTTTACTCTTAACCTAAAAGTAAACAACAATAGTAAGTATATGAAGTATATCAACGATTTAAATGTGTATTTTTCAGCATGACTCCCGCTCTGGACGTCGGTTCGAAACTACTATTTGAGGATATTGCATGAGCATATGAGAAAAGTTAGTGCAAGAAAGACTACAGCGAGCAGAAGGGCTAGCACGGGGCGAATTTAAGACGTGACAAGCATTTTTTGCATCGCGCTCACTCACATCGCTCAGCCTCAAGAGCGAGCGCGACGGAGAACTTTTGTCACCTCTTAATAGCGCCTCGTGCTACATGGCCAGAAGCGTCAAAGCACAGTTTGCAGCTCTAGGAGGAATACAACTTGGGTTCATAAAAGAGTCTTGTGGCATAAAAAGTGTGTACACCTTAGTGCAGTAACACTTGTTTGGGAAATTCCAATTTACGTAGGTACGTAAATCTATGCTTAATCATTTCATGTGATTACCAATAACTTAGAAAGATTATGTCGTTAAGTTCTCGCTGTGCGAACTTGATCTTGAAATCTTGTTACGTTAAAAGACTTAGGTATGAATGTGGCTAGGAATAGGAAGCCTTATCAGTGCACTCGCCAAGTATCTAACCCTTTAAGCTTAAGACCTACACTCGTAAGTCGCTAGTGTAGAATCAACTATAATTTTCATTTAAAACTTATTTGTCATTTGTTTGACGATTTTGTCGTATTATTATATGTATTGGACTTAGGCCTAATTTCACACCATTCGGTTAGGTTAAAAATACCTCGGTTTGGTTACATTTTGGACCGTTAAAGTTAGTGAGTGTCCCACCATGCTAAATCACGGGGTTAACTCCCTTGATCGGGTGATAAACTTGATTGCTGCTGTGGGGTTCCGCTAAGACTTGGTTAAGACCGGTAACCAGGCAACGGGTTGTTTACTTGTGACTCATTCTGTCAAGATTCAAGATGGAAAAATGAACAGAGTCTTTGATAAACAATATACGAACTAGATGTTGTGTGACATAAAAAATTAAGCGAAATACTGTCTGGGTTTTATATAATGTCAAACCGAGATAAAAGATTTAATTTAATGTCCTAACCTAACTTGGAACCGCAATATAGAAACACAAATTGATGGCCCTACCTGGAAATCGAACCCAGGATCCCTGGGTGATGAAGCTGAGCTTCTACCACTAGACCACAGAAGTAGATATAAGAAGTTAAACCTAATGACTTAATGAGAACTATTGAATTAAGTGAAAAATCATCTAACAAAATATTTTAAAACAAGACCTTACTTAGAAATTGAGGTGTTATTTGTTGAGTCCTTTCTTTTGCACTGACACTCCATCTAGTTCGTTGTATTGTTTTTCAAAGGGCATGGCGTAATGATATTATTTTCAATGACGGATGTCAAAAAACAACCTCGATAGAAATAGTAACCATGGCAACCTCAAAACCAAAAAGTTTGGTTGTTTGAGGTTGTTTGACATTATAGAGACATAGACACCAATTTCAATGAATATGACAGAATATTGAATGAAGTGTGAGTGAATGATTCACATAATGCTTGATTTATGAATGGTCTATTAGATTTTCGTCATGGGACTCATCCAATTAACAAGGGTAATAATCCTTAAACGCGTCGTCAGCAAATTCGTTATTGAGACTGTAACTAACAGAATCATGAGAAACCAGGTCTTAGAGGGGGAGACATAATAATTATTAAATATCCTCTTTTCATCTATGAAATTTATGAGGATTTATGAACAAACGTATAAAAATATAGCCTAGTATAACGACCAATAATATGTAACTTACAAATTGATAGTTTAAGGTAGGTTAAATACCGTACGGTAACACATACAGGTGAAACTAAATAAAATAACATAGTTTTTTGAGGCACAGATTCACGCGCTGCAAAAAAGCAAGAATCTCGAAGGTCATTGGCTCATTTTTTGTGCACGGAATGTTAAATTAAGTTAACGGGACTCACTTCAGTACTGCTGCACTGTTTGACCTACATTTCCCTCATCAGCCGTCTGATGAAGATTTACCATCTGTTATTTCCACCAAATTCTAATTATTTATATGAAGTTGGTTTAATTTGTAAATGGAAATTCATCCATTTAAGATATAGTGTATGGTGATGGTGTTAAATTCAATTGGGTAGTGTTGAAATATCTGCGTGGCTGACTGAATCCTAACTAGTATTATAAATGCGAAAGTAACTGTGTCTGTCTATCTGTCTGTTACTCTTTCACGCCAAAACTACTGAACGGATTTGAATGAAATTTGGTCTACATATGGTTTAGACCCTGAGAAAGAACATAGGGTACTTTTATCCCGGAATTCTCACGGGATAACTTTTTAACGCGAAGCGAAGCTTGCAGGAACAGCTAGTACGTTATAAATTTCTTTAATTACGTAAAAAAAATCGAAAAAAAAATATTTGTTTTTTATCTATATTTTTTAAAGGTTACTTATTCATTTCCTTTATACGTCCTTGATCTAATTGTCAAAACATATGTCTTCATTTAGAGATACTAAAAAGCAAAGCTACTCCCACACGAATGCCCAAATGGCTAAAATTAACCGATCTGATAAGTGTAGAGATACATAAAAAGTATAATCTTCTCCGTGTCTCGGTAACAAACTAGTGTTTCGCGTTAGACTAGGGTTTGTCATGGTGGTAGTTCGTCACTCAGATTAGCGTCCAAATAGGTATTGCAATCCTTTATTATTTGATATACTTAGCATTTAACAACCAAGAAGTCCTGCAAATGTAGACGAAGACATTTTTTCAAGACTGCAGTTGATTCATGTCTTAGTGCGCACAAAATAAGGTTCTATCTCATATTTTTTAGCTGGACTAGTCTACCCTACTGATACTATTTCGCAGTCGCTATATAAGCGTGGTTTCAAAATTAAATGGCTTCAATTATACAGCGATAGTTAATTTTTAGCTCACACATAGAGGCAATATGATATGCATTATCACTTGTGCATGCTGAGCTGCTGGTATAATTCTGTTTAGTTCTTTTGCTTTAATATGATTTTCGACATGCTAAGGTCATTTGCAAGTATATACAAGGTACATTCACTTTCGCAAGAAGGACGTAAATTAACTGACCGTGCAAACATACATACTTATTATTATAATTATTTATAAGTAACCCCAACAAGCAAAATGGTCGAATAAGGGCCCATTTATAGAACTTAAAATCGAATAAATATCGATTAATGGCTGAAATTTTACTAGATTGTGCTATAAAAGTGGTCCAGCTATTAATAAGCATTTTTATCTAAATTGCGCAGTAACAATGTGGAATACGCATCTACTCGACCAATATTCGACCTATATAGCCCGTTTATTCGACATTTCTATAAAAGCTATTTTATTTTTATTAACGCACACATTAGTGCTGAAAAAGAGCTATAGGAGTTATTAATTCGCTTATTGATTGTTCAGGTTGCTATTATAGAACTATTACTCATCATTGTATTATTTGGATCTAATTAGCTGAATAAAAGATTTTATTTCACTATACTGCATCATTGTAACTCTTATAGCTTCATTAATCGACATTTCGAATAAAAGCTCTCAAATAACTGTAATAGCTCAATATTCTATTTGAAATGCTATTGTGGCACATTAATTCGATAAATAATTCAGTAATAGCATTTTGGTTACGTTTATAGAAGAAATGAAAACTAAAGGTCAAACAAAGTATTTGTCTCAAAATTCGTCAAGTGCGATGGCCGAAACGTCAAGTGGTTCCGACTTCCGTTGCTCCACAGAAAACAACTGAAGAAATCGAATGTCTGCACAATTTTATTCTGCTTTATTTAATTAGTATGCATGCTTGCTTTGCAATCAATAAATCACTCTTAATTGTTAAATAAATTCACCATTTTAATGACCTATGTTTGCTATAATATTCTATTCTGAAAATCAATATAATATTTTTTTATCGTGTAAAGAAAATAAAGTTTTTTATCGTAATATATTTGACGGGGAGGGGGTCTCCGCCGGGCATCTCGTCTGGCGGTGGATTCAACGTGCGGGCGGAAATAATAGGCTCTTCGTGTAGTTCGTATCTTGATTATTCAGATTACAATCAACACTTAATGTAACAATGCAAGATCGCGATGATGCAGACGGATTACTTTTAGAAACGCGGCAAGTTCGATACAGCACACTGTTTCCCGTGTCACGTCCAACTCGTCCAAGCTCAGAATCCAGAATCCAGAATGGCGGCATGGCCCCTTTACTTTTTAAACGTCACGTGCCCTCTTACTTTTTAAAATGTTGCCATGCCTGTATCGACCTTACCCAAGGAAAATCCCTTGACGTTTCTGATTCGATTACGACGCGTTTACACGCTCAAATCAACATCGATGCGGCGTTTGTCTGCCAACGCTGCGACACGGCCATCATGACATCTCACACGTCCTCGTGTGAGTTATCTGGAAAGAAAGAAAAACAACCGCAGTAACTGAATTTTACTCGGCCAGTCCTGACCTAGTCAGGGAAGAAAGCAGTGGGCTCATGAACTCTGCATTCATCACACTGATGAACAATGAAGCTTTAACTTGAACAGTATCAGACAAAAAGTAATTAAATCTCAAAATTGGATATCAAATTTCAATTAGTTACACGTTTCAAAAAGGAAAATTTCAAAACAGGTTAAACCCATTGATGGAACAGCAATAACGTTAAAAATAATCGAAGAATGTATACACAGCTTAAATTAATCATACTCTCATCCAAAACAACCTCTCTCTGGCGTCTGATAGTGACTCAAGACAACCTCTATCCGGTGTCAGTCTACTACCACTTCCATCTAGTGGTATCAGACAAAACAAATCAATACCTACTCGAAAGTTAATCCACTATCTTTAACTCTGTACTAAACAAAAACACGGATCAGTATCTGATTACTAATGGTCCTTGCTCACTTGTCCGGCAACCTCCATCCAGTTGCCTAAGTACTCATCACGAATGCACACCTCTATCCGGTGTCATTCCAGTGCCATTAAACAATTGAGCAAGACACACCACAGAAACACACAATTCAATCGATTGCTTCATCATTACTTAGCATAAAAAAGATCGTTATAAAAAAATAGGGAATCAACTTTCGAACATTTACCTAATGAGGTCATGGACGCATGTTCATAACCCTAATGACCTTAGCTTAACAGGACCTCAGAATTTGATCAACCTCAATGTCATAACCTTTTTTTTTAAAGTCAACAGGTCTGGCAACCCGACAGATTAACAGTTCCAGGACTCGAACCTCGAAAATAATTCCACAGTACCGGTCACACTAACCTCATCCACGTAATGAAACATCTAGCCTCTAAACTTTGAAGCTACAGTCATAGTTTAAACGAAAACAGCTCACCAGATTAATGCAACATCCCAGCAGGCGCGCTCACTACGCATAGATCGACCCTCTTCTCCTTGGCTGCACCGGATCCACTCGCTCCTCCACTGGCAGCATCCTGGTCCTGTCTACGACACTTTGGGCAGCTGGATGCGAAGTGTCCCTGGCCCTGGCAGTGGAAGCCAGTGACCGCAGTCTTCGCTGTAGATGGAGGCGGTATCCTCTTGAAATTGTCACTTGGTTGGGATGGGGAACGCTCTTCTGGTCTCCTCCAACCACATCTTCTTTGTAAGCAGAACGTGGACTTGTGCCTTAATTTCTCACAGTAGTTGCACTTTATGGAAACAGAAGCACTGAAGCTGCGAATTTTCTTGCTATCGGGGTAGTCCTCGCTATTAGCTACTTTCCGTTTTAGAAACGAAACAGCCTTGAGCTTTTGCTGAAGCTGGTTGCGCGTAGTCACTTCTGTAGTGAAAGCCAGTCGTTGGACACTTCGGTCAAATCGGGAAACATGTGCCAACACTGTAGCCAAAGCAAGCTGTTCGATATTCATGTTCTTCCAGCGTGACATGATTGCAGTCATCAGCGAGGCAGCATAAGTAGCAAGGCACCCATTTTCTTTCGGTTTACTGTCACTCAAATTAATTAGGAATGAAGCTGTATTTCTGGGCACTCGTACCTTTGTATGAAAAGCTCCGTGAAGTCACTCCATGTCATCCAAGGGAAAGATACAGTTGACAGCCACGTGGACGCATGACCTTTCAGAGCGCGGCTCAAGGCCACCATAAGCCGTGCGCCTAGCAAATTCTCGTCGTTGATGCACAGGTCCGCAGTCGACATCCAAGAACGTGCGTCGACATCGGATTTACTGAGATCGTAATCAGGTAACCTCAGCTCGGACGACGACGACGGCGTTTTCATAGCTCGAACAAGCGCCAGGAAATTCCGATTCTGTTGTTCTAGAAGCTACTGCCATTTCTCGTAGTTCGTGTCGTGGTGTGAAGCACGTGGGGTGGCGTCTTCTGATCCCACATCTGATGACGGGGAGGGGGTCTCCGCCGGGCATCTCGTCTGGCGGTGGATTCAACGTGCGGGCGGAAATAATAGGCTCTTCGTGTAGTTCGTATCTTGATTATTCAGATTACAATCAACACTTAATGTAACAATGCAAGATCGCGATGATGCAGACGGATTACTTTTAGAAACGCGGCAAGTTCGATACAGCACACTGTTTCCCGTGTCACGTCCAACTCGTCCAAGCTCAGAATCCAGAATCCAGAATGGCGGCATGGCCCCTTTACTTTTTAAACGTCACGTGCCCTCTTACTTTTTAAAATGTTGCCATGCCTGTATCGACCTTACCCAAGGAAAATCCCTTGACGTTTCTGATTCGATTACGACGCGTTTACACGCTCAAATCAACATCGATGCGGCGTTTGTCTGCCAACGCTGCGACATATTTTTATTTTTAAAGGCAAATAAGAAAGACGACTGATTTAGGAAGGTGTAATAAGCCAGCACGATAACATTGTGCGGCATGGCTTTTAGGTTGATTCGAGTTTCGAAACTATATACAGTGTCATTTAGGTAGTTGCGCTCGCGTTCGATGAAGATGATCTACCCCGATATTTTTATCTGGGACATATCACATAGGATACTTTTTTTCCGATTATTTATTTATCGTATGGCTTCACTGGTTACATAAAATAGTATTGAAATAAGGATTTATACATGTCACTAAAAACTACAATTATTTAAATATGCAGTAGCGCTGCTGGTGAGGTTGGTGAAGTCATCGGCAGGTCCGGCATATTTTGTGATGGGACAATCGAAGACGATGTGGTCTATGGTCTGCTGTGGGTGTCCGCATTCGCAAGCTGCTGACTCGCTCCACCCCCACTTATGCCAGAGGTATGCACAGTTGCCTACTCCTGTTCGCAGGCGGTTAAGTCGGCACCAGACACTCCGCGGTTCACAGAAGCCAGCTGGGCGTTGGGTTGTGCTTGGTTCAAATAGTTTGCGAGATGGTGGGTTTTCGCTCCATTCGCTACTCCACGCATCGCCAGCTTTCCACGAAGGGTTGTATGTATGGAAGCTTTTGGCAGGAGGGTCACGTGACTTAAGCCGTGTCTTTTTTAAGGGCTCAAGATCCTCAAGATTTTTCAAGATCAAGATTTTTTTCCGATATTACCACGGGAACGGAACTTTGCGATATATAACCGACTTATGGGAACATTAGTAGTTCATTTCATTATCATTAAGTATTATATGAAGCAAATATGAACCAAACGGTAATTAAATTACATTTAATAATAGACATCGAATGAGATTAATCCCAACTCGGGTTAGTCAAGTTAAGGGTTTTACATTGAGGAACCCTAAATTTATTTAATGATGGCTGCTTGCTATGCTATAAGTGCAACATTGTAACTATTATTCTATCAAAAATCTATTAACAGTGCTGTAATAGCAATATACGAACAAAGATGGCTATGATTTTATTTTTATAAATTATTTAATAAATTTTGATCAAATTTACTATTTTTTCAGAAAGATTTAACATAGCCCTTAAACATATGTTAAGGAATTCATATTACTTTATCGATAAAGTTAAATGCGTTTAAGGGCCCATACAGGGTGACGTGCCGCGCCAATTTTGGGTTTTCAATGCTCTTCACACAGCACACGCAGTGACACGCACACATGTAAGTTTGCACAGTGGGTCGATAAACTTTTACTCGCCAACTTTATTGACAATTATGTTCAAGTACATTTTGGGTGATTTTAGGGTAAGTAAGTATAATTTTTACTTACACTGGTAGGCACCAGGAAAGAGTAGAAATTAACTCCTCCTCCTCGCATCAAATATTGCTACAACGCCGCGGATTATGACAAAATAAACAATGACATCTTCGATATTGAATGGCACAGAGTACTTAATTATGGGTCTGTTGATGAGGCAGTAACTTCATTCTATACTGTTATTCACAACATTCGTGATAAGTATGTTCCCAAAAAAATTCTAACCAATTCTAAGTACCCGCCATGGTTCAACGTGTCTATTATTAAAGCAATAAAGGAAAAACATAAATTCCACAAAAAATACAAAAAGTACGGTAACCTACATGATAAAATTTCTTTCGAATATCAGAGGGAGCGAATTAAGTGCTTAGAAAAAACTTGTTACGACAATTACATTTCCCAAATTGAAGACTCGGTTACTAAAAACCCGCGAGCATTCTGGTCTTTTATAAAAAATAAAAAGAAAGGAGGATCTTTCCCAGCTTCCATGAGCTATGATAACATTACCTCGTCATCTGGTGAGGTAATCAGCAACCTTTTCTCAGCGTATTTTCATTCCACGTTTTTGCAGCCCTTATCAGATCCCAATGTAGAGGATATTGTTAGAGATAATATACCGTGTTCTGCTGTGGACATTGGTTCTATTGAAATATCTTCGCAAAGGATTGGCTCTCTTCTTGGCTCCTTAGATCCATTTAAATCTGCAGGTCCGGACGAACTTCCTGCTATATTTTTAATAAAATGCTCAACAAATTTATCAATTCCACTGTCTATTTTATTCAAAAGATCCCTGTCTGAAGGTGTGATGCCCTCAGTATGGAAGTCAGCATTCATTAGCCCCATTCATAAAAAAGGCCCTAAAAATTACGTAGACAACTACAGGCCAATATCTAAATTGTGCCTAATAGCCAAAGTACTTGAACGTATTGTGTATGATCAGGTCTATGGTGCACTCAAGTCGACTTTTAATACGCAACAACATGGTTTTTTGAAACAAAGGTCCACCGTCTCTAACCTGGTTATTTTTAATGAATTCATTAGTGATCAAATGGATAATAATAATCAGGTGGATGCAGTATTTACTGATTACAGTAAAGCCTTCGACCGTATTGATAATAATTTGTTACTGGGAAAGTTATTATCTGCTGGTATTAGAGGTGATCTATTCCGGTGGTTCACATCATATATAAAAAATAGAACTCAGGCCGTTGTACTGAATGGGTATATGTCGTCTTGGACAAATGTACCTTCCGGAGTTCCCCAGGGATCGTTGCTGGGACCTCTGTTATTTATTTTATTTATTAATGATATTAATTCGTGTTTCAAAAATACAAATTTTCTTCTTTTTGCTGATGATTTAAAAGTTTTTAGAGTGGTTAATAATGAGTTTGATGAATCCCTCCTTCAGGAAGATCTCGCAAGACTCGATAAGTATTGCTCATCAAATAAACTAGATCTAAATGTTTCTAAATGTTTTTCCATCTCATTTGGTCGTAAAAGATATCTGCATGCGTCTATTTATAAACTAAAAAATCACCCTATTTCTAACATCAATGAGATTCGCGATTTAGGAGTAATCATGGACTCTAAATTAATATTTGATAAACACGTAGACAACATAGTCAAAAAATCTTATAAGTCACTTGGATTCCTAATTAGATCTTGTAAGCAGTTCAAGTCAATGAAACCGATTAAGGTATTGTACTGCTCTTTAGTCAGAAGTATACTTGAGTATGCCTCTCAAGTTTGGAATCCAAGATACGACGTGTATATTTCCAAAATTGAATCAGTGCAACGTAAATTCGTCCGATATCTTAATTTCAAATTTAAATTACCTAAAAATAGCTATGAGTTTAACTGTAATAAATTACATTTGCTTCCTCTAAGTATTAGACGAAAAGCCGCTGATTTAACTTTCTTATTAAAGATAGCTCAGGGCAAAATTGACTGCCCGGAGCTACTTCAAATGCTGCATCTGGCAATACCCCGCAGGAACTTGCGTAACTCAGCCTTATTATATGTACCATTTGCTGGCACGAACTATAGGCAAAATTCATTTCTCCTGAGAGCATCAAGCGGATTCAATAAGTTAGCCGATACTTTTGATTTGGATCTATTTTGTAGTCATGTAAGATCAATTAATTATAGTATAACGGAGCATTTCAGCTCTTCTGTTATATATAAGTAATGATTAACATTATTAATTAATTTGAGACCACTGATTAACTGGAGCAATTATCTTTTTACTTGTCTGTAACATATAAGTGAAAACTTGTAATTGGCTATCTGTAACTATTTTAAAAATCTTATGTAAAATAAATTAGCTGTAAAAAATAAAATAAATAAATAAATTAATAGGGGTGCCACTTTACTCTATACTCGGAACCCGATTAGCTTTCTCAAACAAATGTGGTATTTACTTGTAGAAAGGTAACTACAAGTATTAAAGTGTAGATAATAAGTTTCGGGCATTCTCCAGCCAACTGAACCCCGACGACAAAGCAAAGTAAATACATAGTGTCGCAAAAGGGCTATACTAAGCCAAAAGGGGATGACTCAAGGGGTCATTCTGAACAACTTTTGTTCTACGAGATTTGCAAATTCGCGAAAAAAAATATTCGTTTTCCATGGTAAAAAGTCACATGTCCAACAAAGTTAATTTCCAAAACTCGTAGAGCAAAAGTTCAGAATGACCCCCTGTCTTACTCCTTTTTACCGGACTGCCGAAAGAGAAGGGTAATGTTTTTTGATTGTATGTATGTATGTTTGTCTGTTTCTTTGTTCCCTCCTGTAGCCTAAACGGCTTGATAGATTTTGATGTATGAGGTATTTTTAGAAGCGTATTGATGACGCGATGGTTATAGGCTATGTGACGTTCCATTAAAATGAACATAGCGCCCTCTAGAGGACATAACGTGATGATCGAAAAAATAATTATTCAACTTTGCCGTGTAAGGTATCAAATGAAAGGGCTTGATTTTCACATTATAAAAATATGCATATTGAAGGTATTTAAATAACAACACCAAAATTATTGAAATAAAAAATGATCATGAACTACTGACGTAAAATTTCATAAAATAAAAACAACTAAAAAGTTACAAATAAATAAAATACAATTATAAACAAACGAAAAACCCGACTGTACGCTAAAAACATGAAAACAAGTCCCAATGTTAATGGAAAGTATCGCAGGCGGGGACCAACTTGACCGCCACTCAAGGCCGTTTTCTAAGTAACATTCAGCTAAATGGTGAACCCTCTGCTGGTCCCCGCCTACGATACTTTCCATTAACATTGGGACTTGTTTTCATATTTTTAGCGTGCAGTCGGGTTTTTTGTTTGTTTATAATTTGTTTAGTACTATATACCGCTTTTTCAATACCTGTAAGTACATTTTTTGGTAGCAGCATAATATTTTTACTTAATTTTAGGGTTTCGAACGTCAAAAGAAAAAAAGCAACCGTTATAGGATCTCTTTGTTGTCCGTCTGTCTGACTGACTGTCTGTCACCGCCCCTTTTCTCAGAAACGGGTAAAGATATCAAGCTGATATTTCGAATAGATGGGGAGTACCCCAAAAAAAATATTATCGTACTCCCTGTCCCACACAAGTAAATTGGGGCTTATATTTTTCCAGTTATTTTGATGTGTATCCTTTTTTTTCTTTGTTGTTTTGTATAAGTATGTGTTTCTTTTCTTTAAATCTGTATTTTTTTTGTTGTTGCTGTATATGTGTCGAATAAATGTATCTTTATCTTCAAATCACGCCATCTATCGTTTGTTTTTTCGAGTTGTGGCTACTGTCTATAGAAGAAATTCCGTCATTGACAATTTTACGTTACGAACTTATTTTTATTTATTTTATTTTTATTTTTACATTTTCGTGGAAAACCAACAGCATTTTGTTAATAAATAATTATTACTTATGAACACATAACAACTTGATGCCATAAACAGAATGAACATAGTAAACCCAGTAAACCTAACACATCCAGAGGAAAAATAAAATCTCTTTCTCTCTCTCTGAAAAACATACTTAATAGCCCAAACTCGATGCTTTTAGCTATTAACATCTTTGAAATAAATTGAGCCACCACCGTGTTACTGCCCTCATCAGATCCTCACGAGACCATACCTCAACCAGCACCAAGAGACTGTATTTTTGATCCCTAACCTAATGTTCGTGCGTATTGTCATCACTTAGATCCATTCGCTATATTCCTGCTCCTCATCAGACCTTTACGAGACTGTAATGTCACGAGAATATTGCACACTATCTAATTTAATTTAATGTATTGAATATACTGGAAGAATTATGCTTCCTCAATTTCAAATCAAATTATGTTGGTGTCATAAAAGTTGAAAAAGTGCAATGACAACCAATGTGCAGTGATTTTGTATCTGTACACGATAAGATCGCGAGCTGTCAGTGCTGCCTAAACCGACGTGACCCTTCTTTGGAGGCCAGCGGCCAACTGAGTCAAACGTCACTTGTGTTTATGATTTTATAACACAGAAAACCGCCATAGATATTTGTATGAAGATTTGAGGGAAAAAAATTGCTCAAGTTTGGGATTAATTTACACAAAATAAGTGTGTGTGTTTATTAAAAAACAAGGTATTTAGCGCCTAGTCCAAGCCTTTAACTTTATAATATGATAAAAATCATATGAAAATTCTTGATGATTACGACACAGTTGTTACAATACGGGAGTGTCATTTACTGGTTTTTCGTCATATTCTGAATTTAATTTACAGTTATCCATAAGCTTTTACTTAAATTCGAATGATTCAGCACCTAGCTAGACTCTTCGACTACCGGTGTGATTTTTTTCAAGGCTGTAGAGCATCATTTACTACATAATTCTATGACAATGCCAACCCTCGATTGCCTATTGCCGACCCTTAAGATTTTTCGTATACGAATGTGTAAAATGCAACCAAAGAAATTGCACTCGAAATAACTCATTTAGTAAATAATAAAGATAATATGCTTTTGGAATCGGTTATATCTATCTCTTTCAAATGATAGAGAAGACACAATCCACAGTTTTAGTTCCTTATATTTTTCTGCAACAGCGTGGCTAAAATATAGCTAAATAGTAGGGAGAAAGTAATTTTGTTGCATTTATCGCACAAAAATGAAGAGTTGTAGCAACTCGGCAGCTATAATTCTATTTATTTGTCGATTAATGAGCACCACATCGTTGTAACTGCACCCTTAGTGTAGAAGCTGCAACAAAATTGCTATGACAGCCCTAAATTGGGTGCAGTTTACTTTTACTCGACTTTTAACCTACTATTTAAGCTTCTTGGTCACAATTACTCGACTGTCTTAGCACTGAATTGCTGTATAATTTGTGCCCTTTTCGCGTCGAGACAGCGCTGCCGCGACCATAATTCGACTAATTACGGGACCTTTACAGCACATGATAGCAAAACAGGAACGTGGCCGTTACCTTTATTGCACATATTTTTGCTACTTGGGACGTGTTGTGTGGTGTGATTTTACTTACAAACATATTTTATATACCTACTATCACTCAAATATAAGTAAGTACACCTTGGACAGCACAGCGTAATATAGTAAAATAAATAACTAACTAATAAAGCAGATGGATTTCCGATATTCATACACAGCATACAGCCATTCCCTTCTTAAATTAAAATCTTCAACCTTAAATTATTTATTTAAAACTAGCTGTACCCGCGAGCTTCGCTTCGCCTTAAAAGTTTTCCTGTGAGAGTTCCGGGATAAAAAGTAGCCCATGTTCTTTCTCAGGGTCTAGACCATATGTATACCAAATTTCATTCAAATCCGTTCAGTAGTTTTGGCATGAAAGAGTAACAGACAGACAGACAGACACAGTTACTTTCGCATTTATAATATTAGTTAGGATTAGGATTCCACTATATGAGTATTAACAAAAATATATTTTTTCGCTGAAAATATTTATAGTTTGACAGCACATATTTTTAATTTATTCCTTCAGAATCGACATCAATAGTGTTTAGTCTCACCCCGGAAGAGTTTATGCGACATTTATTTTATTGAACGACATTTTGCTTGAGCTCAGCACAACAATAAAACGTAATAGTATAAATGTCGACAGGCCTTTTACACGCCTGCAGTAGGTTACTACATCGTTAATGTACCTGAGTATGCGGATATACATAGTGAGCTTGCATAGTGAAACCTAGATAATCGGGGCTCGGATAAGTGAGACACCTCCCTCCATTTATAGCTGAAATTATGCTTCAGTCCCGAAAAATTAGAGCTGTATTACCTCTGTGTGACCAACAAACCTATATACAATGTATAAGTACCTATAACTGGGATAAGTTGCCCCTTTAATTGAGACATATAAGTATGTTTACCAGAAAAAAAGCGGAGACTTGATATAGTCAGAAAAAAAATATTAAAAGACCGAAACAGACATCACCCACTAATGGTCTCTATCAAATAGTTTATCTTTCACATCCATTCCCTGGTTTGTGCATTATACTGTGTCTAGCCCCCGGGAGCATGCAAAACCCGATTCAGGGTAAATCGATAGCAAAGCACGGTACATCGAAGGGGAGGCGTCGAGTTGCCAGAAGAAACCAGTTGGCCGCGCAGCAATGCACTACGAACTCACCATCGCGTTGGAAATGCCGAGTTGCCCCGAATATGGCCAGTACCAGCTGGCTAACTGCCAATGTTGCTACGAGTAAACATAACCTAAAACATTGTTTACCGAAAATAAATGTGCAGTTCATTGATCGAGACATGGCGTACTCGTCAGGCAGCACGATCGCTTAGCTCGAGCTTTACAATGTCTGACTTGAGTTTTTTTTTAATTTCAAAATCTTTGTTACTTTTATGAGCCATCAAATGGCTGTACTGCCTGTGCGTAGCCTTCGCTTAGGAGCAAAATTAATTAAGTCACATAATAAACAAGAAAATAACAAGAACAACAACCCAACATCAGCCCGTAGTTGTCCAATGCTGGAAATTGCCAGTGATACTAAATTGATGTAGAGGAAATATTTGTATGTTACGTTGTTTCGTTTTGCAAAATACTGAACAGATTTCAAAAATTCTTCCTCCATGATGATGCTATATTATTCCTGACCGATATAGGCTATTTATATCCCCGGGATCCCCACGGGAAACTCTTTAAAAGCGATGGGAAGATTGGGAAGCTAGCACGGAAAAATTAAGCTATGATTGATAAAATGCAGTTCATATGCACACGAACGCCCTCCTGCCCGCTGGACTGACGACCTTAGGCGGGTAGCCGGTAGTGGTTGGATGAGGAAGGCCGAGGACCGAGTGTTGTGGCGCTCCTTGGAAGAGGCCTATGTCATGGTGGATGATTATTGGCTGATGATGATACACACGGATCTCGGAATCCAATTGCATTAAGATGATTATTATATTAAGGGTAGCAATAAAACGAGTGACTGTAAATTACAGTTCTAAGTGTCAAAATTAATTAATTTGGGTTATAGAATTACTAAGTGAGCGTCTGACTGCGAGTGACGAGAAATCAACAGAACAGCAACTTACAAACATTAATTTGAGTTACTTAAAATACAAAATGAGCAGCTTCATAATATTTGAGCGACCTAATATTTGTATGAGTGTCAACGTTACGTCCTGCATTTTTTTCAATATTTGGCAAATGTATTTTTTATACTGAGCGGCATTTTATCTTAAATGAAGTGTTTCGAATACAAAAACCACTTTGAAAAATACACTAATGAGCAGAGTATAATGAGCTCACATTTAAAAAATAAAAATAATATGAAATAACTATTTGAAGAAACACTATTCTATTAGTTGAGAAATTTTATTATTGAAATATAAGGGTAATTAAATAAGGGTACAATTTTAATCGTCACCAAAAAAACTTTTTGTACGCTAAGGTTTAGCACCAATAAAATTGATTAGGACCATATTAATTAAACTTAAACCAAAACCGAGATACCCAAACAATAACGTTTACGTTCCAAAATAAATAAACACGCCCCAAAATAATTGTAAGTTTACAATAGAAAATCTTTTTCGTCGCCAAAACGGATGAATCATCACCAAATTATGCTATACTAAAATAAAAACATTGACATCAAAACTAAGTGTTAATTTTTTTTTAATATCACCAAATTATCCTACCTTAAAACACACACAGATAGACAGATAGGTAGGTAGATAGATAGATTCTACATGTATGCATACGACCACTCGCTTTTCGCTGTACATGTATGTATATATATGTATTTACGTGATAGGTCGCACCTTATCGTAGTTTTTAACGAGTTCAATGCACTTACACACATAGGGTACATCTAGATTCTAGATATGCAGGTTTCCTCACGATGTTTTCTGTCACCGTAAAAGTCCGTGACACTTACCTATCATCATCATCATCATCATCAGCCAATAATCATCCACTGCTGGACATAGGCATCTCCGAAGGAGCGCCACAACACTCGGTCCTCGGCCTTCCTCATCCAACCACTACCGGCTACCAGCCTAAGGTCGTCACGCCACGCCCACGCTGCGTTTTCCTGTTCGTGGTCTCCACTCGAGAACTCGTCTACCCCGACGGTTATCGGTTCTTCGGCAGATATGACCAGCCCACTGCCACTTCAGCTTGCATATTTTGACAGTTATGTCGGTAACCTTAGTCCTCTGACGGATAACCTCATTTCTGATACGATCCATCAGAGAAACCCCAAGCACCAATTGTATTTAAATTCCTTATTTCTATAGAATTTATGGGTACATGGCAGAATTCAAACCCTCGGCTACACGAATGGGAGTCGAGATGGCGTAAGGATAGATTTTACTAGGTACATGCTAATGATTTAATTAATTCATAAAGCAATTTAACAAGTGACTTTGTTTTGGGGTAAGCTATTTATTAATTGGTATAAACTTATTTTTTAAGATTTACTTTTACTTTTTTTGCTTAGAAAGGATTATTAAAATGATACTGATAAAATAATATATTGGTTACATCTATTTAGCGATGATATACTTTATTTGGTTTGAAATAAATTTTAATGGCGTTAATATAGTTTTACAGTATGCACTAAAAAATAATTTGGTTCATTTCAAAAATATTATAGGCAGCATGATTTGGTGATGATTTATCCGTTTTGGCGGAGATTACGAATTTATTGGCGACAGTATCACATAATTTCTGGTGGAGGTTTAAATACAAGCCATTAAATAAAACAATGTACTCCATAAAAATAAAGTAATATGCATGCATTTATTTCAATAAAATGAACAAAAATTAAAATAAGACGCTTCAGTCAACTTAAAAAAAAAAACTTCTTATAAATACTAAGAAACATTGATAGGTATGAGGAGCCCTACTACTCATCGACACTGGTAAATAAGTGCGGGCTTGGACTTATTTGGCCGGCCTCGTTTTCTTTTTTGTCCAATGGGTATCATTTTTGCTTCCAGTGGTGGTGTTGTTAGTTTGAGCCGAATTGCTAGCCCCAAAACGTGATTGCATACATATCTATTGAAAAATTCGGGACAGTCGCACGATCCTTTTTGCCAGTGCATTTAAAAATCTGTAGTTTTCATTAAAAAGCGTATCAAAATAAAAAACATAAGCCCTCAAATAGAATATCAGTACCCAATAATCATTAATAAAGCAGCATACAAAACTTTGCTCAAAGTGAACTTTTTAGTAGTTCGCTAAGTATAACCTCACTTAGAAAAATCGAATATATCTTAATATTGAAGTTGCCCTCTCTGTATTTCCAGTCGCTCACTTAGTAATTAAGTCGCTCGGATAATTTTTTTATATATGAAATGGATTTATCACAGTCTACTTTTTGTAAGCTCGTACTGGATTTTATTATAAATCAATATTAGTCGTTAGTTTAGTTAATTTTTCGCTTACTCATACCGCTCAAGTTATTAAAACTGTATGTCATCATCAGTCGCAAAGTTTTTTTTTGTTCGCTCGTTTTATAATTCCCCTTATATTAATAGGTATAGACCGGATGACTAAAGTGGGGAAATACAACGGGTAGGACTTTCTAAAGAGAAAACTGATGCAAAGATAAATTGGTCAGGAATTACTTTATCAGACTAATCAAGGGCACAAACCAGATCACTACGGCATGGATGCACATTCTGTACTGTTAATAATACTTTTATTAGGAAGCAACTAGTTTAGATGTTAAATGCTGATACTGATACTTGCAAGTGACAAGGTTATTTTTTTCACGGCTAGATACATAAATACAATGAAATACGCGAGCAATGAAAAAGTTTCACTTACAAAATGCCGACTCTAAATGGCCACAATTTTTAAATACATTTATTTAAAATTGGAACACATTTTGGATCATCTTAACATTGGTATTTGGTACTTCAATATTTCAGATGGCATAATTAAGCTAGCCTTTTCCGTTTAGAAGTAATTTGGCTATTTTCTAACTGGAACTTTTTCATTGCTCGTGAGTGTATATGATGGATTTGGAGGAATCGCGAAAATATTTGTCATTTTGTCGATAGGTAATTTTTTATAGGCGGTTCACCGGAATTACTGTGCGTTTCGATAATGTTTCACTTCACGCAATCAATCAAAGGTAGTCCTACAAACCTATATATTTTTGGTGAGTAATGGTAATTGAGCTAATAGATTTTATTTCGTATTTAGAGTTATTTAGTATCAATCAGCTAATGGAGGGCTGGGGGGCTATTCACACACCCTAGGTTTCAGTGTTTTAGGTACATAATTAGCATTTCAAGTAGGCTTGCGTGTCCAATACCGGTCTAGACAGAAGGAATAAAAAAACTATAAAATATTTTCATTTCATGAAGCTGCTTAGACTTAAGTGCTAATAAATATTGGATTGAATAAATGCTTAAATATTAAACGTGTAATTAAACAAAGTGTAACCTATCTATCCTATCGAATATAACCTGCATTCATTATTGAAGAAAAAGGTGTTTTCCTGCGCTCTACTTCGCGTGTTTCATTTTGTAATTTTAGCATAATTATGACGATAACTTAGCAGCAATCCAAGTGCAAAAATAACACGACTTTACGAAGATTTTACTATAAAACGGATTTTTAACACAGTATTACTTGACAGCCCAAACCCTTTCGGAAGGGTTTGGGCACCAGTTCAGTTAATACCTACGTAAGTTTTCCATAACATAGTATTCCCAAAATGTAGGTACGTTCCCCCAAGGAAATGAGCTCATTTGGCTGCATACACAGTAAAAATAAATCTTTATAAAACCTAAGAGAAAAATTTGGTATTCAATAATATATTTAAGAGTGCCCATGAATTGTGTTCGACTAGGAATCTACATAAAATGTAAACAAGGCAACCACGGGGTCATTGAAGGTTCTAATCGAATGACCATGAGTTTGACATACGCTAATAAAACTATGATAACCTAACGATCCGGTAGACAAGGAGGTACATAGCATAGCACTCAGAGCATGGTATCATAGAAGGCTTATCAGGGGAATGGATGAATTTAAGAAGATATCAATTTAAGTGCATATTTAATATGCAATGTCCTATTAATGATAATGTCCTATAGATAGATAGATAGAATATATGTAATGACATATTTATGTACAGAGCTAGAAGGTTGCCGCCGCCGCCGCTTCTATGCTTCATCATTGGTCTAACCGAGAGTGACGTAATAATGCATGGAATTAGGACGTAAGTGACAATAAAATTTGGAATGTGACGTATAGCCAATGTCAGTTGTCAGCATGGTGAGAAACTGAAAACTGAACACAGGGTATAATCAAATTCTCTAATATTAACATAAGTACTCAAATTCTTAACGAACCTATAATTTTCAATAGTCAGTTAGTATATTGTCCTATTTGGCTACAAAGTGTGTAATTTATTTATTTCTCAAATCAGAAAAACCACAAAAAAAATCAGGCGACAGCTTCTTTGCGTTAAAACAGTTTCATTTTTGTTTCAGCCAAAGTCATAGATCGAACACACATCATAATAACGCAAATGAAACAACCCACTTTATTGAACGCGACTAAATTGGCACTCATCGAAGACTAGCCCCGCCGCTCGCAATAAAAACAATACACTCATTCATGTTCAATTAAATATTGTAATAATTTATTGAACTCGGTTAACGTATTATTGTACTGATCGAGGAACTTATTGTGATATGTTTGGGTAAATAAAGTGAGTGAAATGTGAATTCTATACTTACGTGACTGTTGGGTCCCGATGCTCTTTCATCGTAGGCATACATTGAAGTCGACTCATTACTATCTTTATAAAATACACTATGTATTATAAGTACAATATGTGGCATCAAACTTGAGCTTTCCGCATGCTCCAAAATTGAGCTAACACAGCTCTTCAAAAACCAAGATCACGAAAGTAAATTTAATTATTATTACAAATCGAACGTGGCGACGTAGTGAGAGGAAACGCCACACTTGAGTTTGTGGGAAGTCACTCCCATACCGGAGTCACAACCAGAAATAACACCACCACTCATTGTAGACCGTTTCTAGTGACTCTATGTTGCTTATATTCAGGATATTATACCCGAGTGGAAAGTTTAAAGACGGTCTATAAGTTGGAAATGTGTGTATCGGTCTGTGGTCGCATAGCTCCGAAATGGCCATAGCCATATAGCTCCATTGGTTCGTTAGTGATGACTATTGTGTTAAAATAATTATATTAATCAATGCATATTTTTATTTTTTTGGGCCAGGTAATTCAAAATATGTTCAGATTGTCCGGTAACGAATACTCCATAATCGATACATACAGACAGACCATTCCAAAATGGTCTGTGCTAAGCCATAAACAGCTGTTGGCGAACTTTACTTTTTGTCTTTTCTTC
This sequence comes from Plutella xylostella, assembly GCF_932276165.1. Classification (NCBI taxonomy): domain Eukaryota; kingdom Metazoa; phylum Arthropoda; class Insecta; order Lepidoptera; family Plutellidae; genus Plutella; species Plutella xylostella. Next base: position 4,481,193 of record NC_064006.1, on the reverse strand, counting down.
CCAAGAAGAATTCAAGCATTGGGATGCGAAGGGAGAGTTTTAATTAGCATGTAAAATATAAGTATGTACCAATACAATGTAAATTCTACTTCGAGTGTCTGCAAATCAGACGAAGATCAACATTTTAAATAGACTGAATAAATGATGTTGATGTCAATTATTAAATTTCATAATCTTAATGTTATGATTAGAAACGTAAGGCTTAAAAAAAGAGTCCTCTTGGACATTAATTAATGTCCAAATACAATGTGAACTGTGTTATTACAAACGTATGGTGGAGTAATGCATCAGTCACCGAAGTCTACTCATAAAAGTTTATGTCAGCTAATACACACCACAAAAAAACGCATAAAAAGTAACGACGAACGCATTTTTATGCTCTCACGCGCATATGAGTCGACTTCGGCGCACCCCAAACGGATGTGAGCTATGCTTCTAATTTCAAATTTGAATTTGGAAGGAATTGATGAGACTCGTATTGTAACGTTGCCGTTGCACGTGCGTGTCAAATATGGAACGGATTTTTTATTGTTTAAACAAATCCTGTCATAACAAACGCACGCGTTTATTAGTGTTACGTTGATTACACTGCTCAGTTTTCTTAGGTTTATGTGTGAACAAACTATGAATAAGAAAGAAAGAAAAAAAGAAAGAAAGATACATTTATTTGACACACTGAGACAGAATAATAAGACAAAAAAAGAAAAAGAAACAACAACAAAATAAAGAGAATACTTCATACAGAACAAACAAATAAAACCATCAACATACACGCATATTTTATGCATGCAGGGTTTTGTATTAAATCACCGCGCTATTGGGATTTCAAACAGTACCAGTAATCCCTAAATGGTAAGCATGGTGCATGGCACGGTTTAATGTATTTCAGGCTTGTTACAGGTTAACTCGAAAGTATTATTTATCTGTGACCCGAACTAACATTTGCCGTACTAAACGTTCCACCATCAGTCAAACGTGGTTTGATGCCATGCACCCAGCTGGACCGAGGACCTTAGACAGGCAGCCGGTATTGGCTGAATGAGAAATGCCTAGGACCGACTTGTGGCACTGGTTGGATGATGCTAATATTCAGAAATTGATAATTACAGGCTGATAATGAACTGCTCTCTGCTCTACAATGGCCAGCAGTTCTTCAAGCAAGGTTAACTTGTGAATATTATTTCTCGCGTATACGGTATATATAACCAGAGAGCGGAAGCACATAATCTAATAACATTAGGATCATCTATGGATTAAGCCAGCTTAGCTCGACAGGCTTTAGCCCCTGTAATGCTAAGAAATAACATATTACGTATTTAGTATGTACATGTATAGGTCAAGTCCCAATTTGGTTCACAGTCACTGTTAAGTGGTCGCATTTATGGTGTGTCCAGATAATGCGCGGCAGAACGCGGTAGCAACGCACGGTATGTGTATAGTATATGTATGGCACTTAGGAGGAATAAGACAAACTCTAGCTAGACATACCTTTAGAATACTTTAGATTATAGTTCTCCATCCCAATGTTTTAGTAGGACGCACTGAGCGAAGAAGTTTCAATGCTAACACTACTCCACAAAAGGATTTAATATCTAAGTGTTAACTGTAGGCAGGTCATCATCAGTCAACAATCCTCCTCTGCTGACTTTGACTTTGCTCATGATGATGCGTGCATAAATGATTTACATATCTGCATAGGAAGCACAATTCAATTAACAACATCAGGGGTTCACTCTCTAAGACGAAAAACTAAGTTTTGGAGCGCTGTTGCGTGAGCCACGACTCTATCTCGTTTTATTAATCGCGCCGATTGCACGACATCCCTCATTTGTAGATTTTTCATCAGTATAGAGTAACCCCCCTCCAGCTACTCGAATCATCAATACGCAAACAGTAAACGTAACATGTGAACGAGCTACGAACGCACGGGTAAGCGCGGTCGGAAGCCAACATGATTCACTAAGGAAACATTTTATTGTATGCAAAACTATTAATGATTTCCATTTCCTTCGTTGGAATGCAGTAGGGTCACTCTTTATGACGAAAAACTTCGGACCGCTCTGCTGCGCGGGCTCCGACTCTATCGCGTTGTATTAAAACTTTTTTCGTCAGTATAGAAATAGATAACCCACAGTGTACAGTAGGCAGTATTATAGCACTTTTGTGAGCAGACCATAACTCACTTTGCAATAAGTCTCATCCATATTTTATGCGATGAACGACTTTAATAATAGAACTACCCAAAATTGCTAAGGATCTATATTTTTAGCCGTATGATACTATACAGGTTTCGGCACTTTTAATAACGTAGTAAGTAAAGTTCATAACTTATTTATGGGACTTGCAAAATTTAAATAAACTCCTCGCATACCCAAATTTAAATTCAAATCACGAGTAACGAATTGGTATCCGTTAAATTAAAGCGCGGTTTACACGATAGGTACCTACGCACACCAAACCCTGTAACAGCGTACGCTATAAAAGTATAAAATATCATGAACGTCGTGTTTTTTTTATTGAACGTTTTTGTTAGGATCCTCTTGTAATACGGCCATAGTAAAAGCCGTTTCTGTACAAATGCTAAGTACTAATAGTAATTTGGTAACTAGTAAGTAACTATCCGAGTCCTCAACCTCAAATGGTTAATATAGTTTGTCAGTGTCAGTTAGATCATCACGCGTATCCTGTACCGCTAGGTGGCAAAGACACGTTGTATGCAAACCATTTCCTTGGCCTAAATAGGATGATGAGTACTTGCGAAGTTACGACCTGGGTTCGCGGGTTCGGCAACCTTTGTGTCGTGCATTGTTGTCTTGTCTGGTATCTGACCCGTGTAATTATGTATGTACCCCTAAATAAAATTTAGAAAATCTTTGGGTCATAGATATATATTAATTTAACCTTTGTATCTTTTAATTTTAATTTTATAAATGTAAGTGTAATTATGATATGATATGGGCTTTTTACACCTGAAATAATAAAGATATAGTATGGGTATAGATAGTTCGAGAGTTTCCCTTGTCTTGCGTTCGAAATTCGAAAGAAACAAATAGTTTTAAATGTATAATTTCTAACTGGCCAGTCACAGTAACATGTCCAGCCTCTATGGAGGTCATTCGCGCCGCCAACGGACGCCGGATATCCGCCGATAGAGCGCTTTTACTGCCAAAACGTCGAGCGTAATTAAAAAAATGTGCATCGCTGGGTAGGATGGGATGCGCGAAATTATCACCAATTTCATGATGACTAATGATGTGTTGTTTTCAGGACTATAGACTTATAGCCATGGACTACATCATGATAACTATTATGCTTCAGTAATGGTGGGATACTAGGCTGCCTGAATTTATTGTACATGGCATTCTATTAAATTTTACAGCAAAAGTATGTCTACAACAGGCGATTTTTTGCTCTATATATTTTACGTTACGTAATGCTTTCAGCATTTTGAATATTGAATAGCTGTGCTAAGTGACCAATTTATAGTTACAGATAAACACTTAAATGTTACATAGAATTTGATAAATGAGCATGTAAACTACAAACAGATCATTTTACTCAGCTAATAAAATATAACCTACATAGCTCTTACATTCTGCAAGCTGCAGAGGCAGTAGGCGGGCCATATAAGCTGTAGAACTGATGGCTGGTGCGGTAAATGAGTTCTCAAAGAGTGATCATAAGTAGGCAATTGTAGTAGCTCATTTAGCCATACAAGTGCATAGAATAATAGAATACCATTAGATAAGTTACTTTATGCCTATATTTCTGTATATTTTTTGTGTGTGTAGCAATAAATGATAATGATTTGATTTAGTAAGGGATTTCCTATGTCCCGGATGTGGGGAGCCCTTAAGCCTCCTACTCTTGACTTACTTGATAGCATCTAATAAGAAACTTATTTAATCTGTCTGCAGCCTGTAGTGTAGATGGATCATAATATTTAAATAAATAGAAATTTCTGTATCTCAACAACAACACAACTCCTTTCATTCTTATTAATGTTAAAAGTACAATGGCAAGGCCATATTATGTGTAGAATAATATAAACTGGTGCATTTAAAGTAATAAATATACATAGGTACATATTTAATATTTATAATACCTACATCAGGATGTTGAAGAGAGATGATGACACGAAAGATGCCTGGCTACCCATAGCACAGGGTATCCTAGTTTGGGAGCCAGGAACCAAAATGTAAACCTACTTATGGCAAATAAATATTTTTCATTTTTCACTTTCAGAGGGTGCAGTAGAAGGTACCAAAGATATTTTATAAAACTCATTATTTCTCATGGATTCATCTGAACATATGACTTTAAGTATTTTGGATGGTGATTGTTGATTGACCCACAAACCAATTTGATGTTGGACTACCCTGAAAGACTGTCACATAATATAACAAACCAATATAAACATACTTTTTGTTTCAGGTATACTAAGCATAAAAAATATGAATTCAATAAGATACGTACCTACCAAATAAGTTAATGCAATAAATAATAAGGAACTATGTACAAGGTAGAAAATTAAATTAAATTTAAATTAAGTCCAAAAATATAAGAAACTATGGTGCGATTTGATGAGGTTTTCTAGTATAAATAATAACAACATTCATAAATAAAAGCAAAACTTACTTAATTGATGCGCTGCAACGCTGTCCTTTGTCAGGGCAACGAAAATGATAAAGTACACCACACAAGGCACACACCAAACACTTGCACGAATATACGGCATTTTAGCACGCATTACAGCTATTTGAGACATATTATTATACACCGTAACACTTAATAAAGAACGAGGAAAATCTACATCTTGTGTTTAAGTAAACTAATGACGATAAAGTTTGAAAATTATAAATAAACAAAAACACTGCACGCAACCACTTCGACGGCTGTTGGTTTGTGACACAGACACAGAATAACTAAATGAGGGGGGGGGGAGCAGTTTTGACAGCCAACCACGCCAATCGCTACTCTGTGGTCGCGTGTTGCGTGTTTTAATGACTCTTCTACACTCACACCTTCTCGTCAGAGAAGTAATGTTCCTTGCACTAGCCCTTCTGTTGCTTGAGCAGCTGAAACTGAAAGTTGGCTTTACTTCTCATAGTATAATACCCGTATTTCTAAAATAATCGAAATCACTCAAATAATAGTGACCTCTCCGAAACCAAAAACCGTTTTTTGTTTATGGTTGGTCTAAGTAATCTCTGGTCGGAAGAGGGGAGGGAAAGGGAAGGGAGGAGAAGGGGAGGGAATTCCCCCTCATTCATACCATACTTCATTTGAGTGTACCTGTCATAACTGTCATTTCAATTTCATTCAAGTTAAAGTTTACGAATATTGAAAAACTTGGAAACTGCAGTTTTAATTATTTTGTAAAGTGATAATTTGGAACCGGGTGGTTACGCTGGCTTAAGTATAGGTATAATCTAACTTTTGTGGTATCCCTGTTCAATACTTTCTTGTTTTTCAACTATAAGCACAGAAATATAATTATCTATTTACAAGTCAGGATTTTCTAAGTAATTTGTAAACTCGAGTTTTTGTTTTGAAAATAATGAGAATTTAGTTGCACTGAGCTGTAACAGTTGTCTCAGTTCGTCTGGTTTGATAACAAAATAAAATGTCTACGTATACGTAGTGATACGATAGTTACCTATCTATGTATTGGCCACACAAAGGAATACAAATCATTATCTATACTTACGTGAATCATAATTATTATCAATTTGCTAATTAATTCTGCATGAACACCAAAAAAACAGATTATACAACTCCCTTTTCTCCAATCACACAGAACCCAGCACCATGTTACCGGAGATACACAAGAATGCAGTGATGCATGGCTGCATCGACTACTTCTGCCTGGTCTGCGAGGAGTTGCTGAAGCACGACCACGAGGTGGAAGCTCACATCACCAAGCCGGTGCACAGGAGTAACCTGGAGAAGACCTTGTATGTTGAGAGCTGTAGCAGCGATCACATTAGGAAGGTAAGCTTATGTTGAATGATGATTGAGGGATGGCTGGGTTGTGAACCTCTGAGTGAAATGCAGTATAGATAGATGTAACCGAGCGGTGGTTGCTCAGTCGGGTGAGCGTCTGCTTCTCAATCAAGAGATGCGGGTTCGAATCCCGGGGCTGACATGTACCAATTAGTTCTTTTAACTTAAGTACAATGTATACCATCGCTCTTACGGTGAAGGAAAACATCGTGAGGAAACCTGCATATATCTAGATCTAGCACATCTAGATATGTGAACCCACCAACCCGCAGTGGACCAGCGTGGTGGGAAATGGTCCAAGCTTAGTAAGGCAGTTTAGACCTTGGGGATATGCACAAAGGTTCCACTCGAGAGAGCCAGGTGCAGGTACTTACACCCCCACAGAGAATAGAATAGATTTAACAATTGATTGGCATTTACTTTCAGTGTTTCAGTAAACACTTATAAATTTTCCATATTCAGCTTTTCATATAAGAGCCAAGAAGTCTTTACGGGTATGCATATCTATTGATAAAAATTGCACTTAGGAATTTGATAAAAAAGCAGATATACTGAGATTACTGCTGGGCACTAACAATTTAGTCTAAACTTTACAGGTACTTAGGTACCATGTTTAGGGTTCCGTTTATGCTCTAAAATTTTAGGTCCTCTACTCCCACATAATGTAACACTAACTAACTGTTACTTTATTTATGGGGGTGTAATATAATTTAACACTACTTTGCTTTCAGGTCAAAAAAGGATACTACTGCCAATTCTGCAACATGCTTGTGTCTACAATGGCCAAAATTAATTTGCACATTAAAGATGAGAAGCATTTGTTTAACAAAATGGATGACTCAGACGGTGACATCAAAAGATCAGCTTTCCTCAAGTGGGTTAAAAATGCAGTTATAGCCTTTGATGATGTCCTCATAGATGAATTTACGTGGAATGGATTTATTGATAACACTTGTATGATTTGTGACGTGGAATTTGACGATGCCGATATTCATAAGAATGAAACCGAGCATATCCTCAAATTGATTCAGGCTAAAGTGCAAATTGGTGCTGACAACATATCACGCAAAGTAAGTTTTGTAGCATGTATTTTTAACATTTATGACGAAAACCAAAGAGACGGTTAGTTTTATTTAGTAAGTTAGGTTTGGTACCTACAATGAATTAAGTATCTACATAATTAGTAAATTAAATTAATAAGTAGTATCTAATTATTATGTATGGAAAAACACTAGAAGAACTATGCTTTATTGTACACAATAGGTACTTATAACTATAGTATACTTAATAACTATTGTTTTTTTTAATTTTCCAGGTAGATGATTCAACATACCAATGCTTAACATGTAACACAGTCATCCCAACAAGTGAAATGATGACTCACTTTGATAAACCAGAGCATTCTAAAATTTATCTCGAGTGTCGTAAGGCGAAGCGAGCCTTCTTCAATAAGAACGTTATCGTCGCCAACCAAATGGAGAGTCCTAAACTTGAAACATCAAGTAAAACTTATAAAGAATCTAATATCCAAATTGATCAAGGTGAAAAAAAAGCACAAGATAAAAAAGAGGAAGAAGAAAAGAAAAGGGCTGACGAACAGAAAAAGGAAGACGAAAATAAAAAGGAGGAGGAAAAGAACAAGGAAGAAGAAAAGAAAAGGCAGGACGAGAATAAAAAGGAATTAGAAAGGAAAAGGCAGGAGGAAATGAAAAAGGAGGCAGAAAAGAAAACTGAAGCAGAAAGGAAAAGGGAGGAGGAAAGAAAGGAAGAAGAAAAGAAAAAGGAAGAAGAAAAGAAAAAAGAAGAAGAAAAGAAAAAGGAAGCAGAAAGAAAAAGGGAGGAGGCAAAGAAAAAGGAAGAAGAATTGAAAAAAGAACAAGCAAGGAAAAGGGAGGAAGAAATGAAAAAGGAAGAAGAAAAGAAAAAGGAAGCGGAAAGGAAAAAGGAAGAAGAAAAGAAAAAAACAAAAGAAGTTGCAGAAACTAAATCAGAAGATGCAAGTTCGAAAAAAGTCCCCCAAAAAGGCAAGAGAAAAATAAAAAAAGAGTATGTGTCTGATATTTGTGACATACTAGGGATCTCCAACTACATGCAAGTAACCAATGATTTTCAGGTTCACTGTCTGCTCTGTGATCTTGATGTGGCCTCGTGTCAGGAATCTTTCCACGTCAACAGCCTGCACCATAAGAGGCTGTTGACATTGCAGAATGAACGAGCTCAAAAGATGAGAGCCAAGTACAGCAGATCTGAGGACAAGAACACAATATCACCGGCTAATAGGGAAGCAGAAAAGAACAGGACCAAAATCAGTGCCTCTGCAGCAGAATTCCAAAAGAAAAATGTCCAGATAGACTTGATCAATGACAAAGCTTACTGCAGTGATTGCTCCCAAACTGTCAAGTTCATATTCGAAGATATCGAGAAGCATATAGCTGATCATAAGAACAAAGTGGCTGCTTCAACTGGTGAAAAATACCCTGCATTCAACAAAAGTGACTGCAAAAAGACGGCTCCAGCTAAAAGTGCTGTTAAGACTGAGGTCATGATTGATGAAGAAACTGAGAAATTCGCTGAAGATAACCAACTGAGATTGATCCAGTCTAGCAACATGGCCTTCTGCACGCCATGCCAGCTGAAAGTGCCACTATCACTGAAGAGCATGAAACAACATGTCAATGGCACGGGCCACCAAACCTTGCAGAAAAAGCCCGAAGTTGAGAGACCGGAGTCTCCCCTATACAGGACAAAGCCTATGAAATATTTTGTTGAAACTTGCACGATTGTAGAGAACATGTTTAGACATGATGCGGTGATCAATGATGATATTTGTGTGAACGTGAGCAGTTTCATGTTTCTGACTCAGATGGACGGGGTGATCGAGTGCCTGGCGTGCGATGAAACCGTGAATGACGCTGAAGAGCACCACAAGACCAAGATGCATCAGAAAGTTATGCAGGAAACTCCGGTCCTCTATACTATAGATTCGGAGTTTATCCGGGAGGTATGTAGACTGTAAATTTTGAAGCTTTTCGCGTTTTGCGTTAGCAATAGGTAACTTCTTAGCGCGACAAAAACTATAACTGTATCATTTTTGTCATTATGTTGAAAGGATAAGGCAGTCAGATACCCATTATAGGATCCTCTTCGCATGATTTGAAAAAAAAAAAAACAATGAGACCCATTATTACCATTATCATCACAAGTCATTAAGTATTTTGCTGCTGGACATATGCATCCCCAAATGACACTCCTTACCCCAGCCTTCCTAATTCCAACCATAAGTGAAAGAAGAAAGATCATAACTTATTCGAATCTTTTATCCAAACCTCACTTTAATTCCCAGGTAAGAGACGAGATCTACCACTGCGGCTTCTGCAACGAGACCGAGGCCGGCTGGGATGACTTACAAGAGCACTTGAAGAGCTACCCACACAAGAGCAACCGGGAGTCATGTGAGTACGCGTGGGAACAACACATGCCTGCCATCAGGAAGCAGAGGGCGGCTGAGCAGAGACAGACGGCTGAATACGAGTTTCTGATGCGGCTCATGGTAGGCGCACATTTTAAACAGTTCTAGAACTCAATTCGTAAAGTCTGTTTTTTAATCTCAGATACTAAATTGACAGCAGGGCTACTACGAAAATCGAACGAACGAACGCTGTCATGCAATCGGTAAGCCTAATATAACGAGATAGAGTCGTGGTTATCGCTGCATATTTGTTGTGCCGATTGCGTGAAAATTCTTGTTCATTCGTTCGTTCGATTTTCGTTGTAGCCCTGCTGTCAATTTAGAATCTGAGATTAAAAAACAGACTTTAGAACTGTTTTTCTAGCTCTAGTAAGGCCAACCGTTCGAACAGTGAAAAGCAAGAAGAGTTTGTGTGGCGCCACCTATCGGTATATACGTTGTACTACATCAGCGCCATACAAATTATTTTACTTTTCAGTGATCGAACGGTAACAAAAAGTCCAAAAAGAGGTAATATTAGGCACTGTGCCAAAGTGTACTAGAAAACTGTGCCTTTAAATAAGTCCTTATAAGTTTTCAATTTTGTGTTTATTTCATGAAGTTAATGTGTTTATAAAAAAACTTATGATTAGTAATCAAATATTTTTTCTAATGTGCCAAACTTTAGTCATCGTAAGTATCGCAACTATATTTTGACCTCCTAGATATTCACGAAAATTTTTACAAGTTTCTTTTTATGATGGTTTTATCTAAGTATTAATCGTCAAGCCATTGTATCTGAAAGTTATAAATCAAACTATATTAATCGATAATTTAGAATTACTTACATAACATTTCGGTCACACACTCCGACTCACTGTATACGAAGTATACCTACCTACTATTATAAGTGTTATTCCGAAAAAAGAGTTAGAGTGGAGGCTGTGTGAATGAACCGTTATATTAGTTATTATTATGCTGTTTTGTTTACCAAGTATGTAAGTAGAATGTACTTTGTTACTGTTACCAAATCTCTGTTTTAAGTGCGTTAATAAAGACTGTTGATGGTGCCTTAACATTGATAGGAGTTTGTATTAGAATATAATATTATAATAAGCATTCCAATAGTAATAAACTTTGTATACGTTTTGTAACTAGTATTTTTATTGTTGTACATACCTAGTGTTGAATTTCATCAGTGCTTACGGGTAAACTTAACCGTCAACTATCTTATCTGTTCCATCTCACTATCAGTCTCTCTCACTATTAGTTCATAACATGCAACATAGATGGCGTTTCCATGCATTTTATCGATGACCTCCGAAATGTAATAATAAATCCATTAATCCTTCCTCAAGTTCGTCTCAATGAAACGTATAAAACTGATTACGCAGTCTATTTTTCTCGCTCTTTACTATGTGCCAGTAAGGGATGAAATTCTATAAAGGCCACTCTACAAGCGAAGCGATGTAAACAAACAAACATATCCTATAATGAAGTTTATACGTTACTGTGTTTTTATTTCTTGCGGCGATTGGTCGTGGCAATGTTCAAACTCCGGTAAAAAATATTAATATGTAAACGTGATAGTGCCAAAAAAATACTGCATTCTTATTTTAAGGTATGTAAGAGTTGTAAAAGAATTTGGTGAATTTTGTGTGAACTGGACTTTGAAATCATTTAGAAGACCGTGTCTGTTAAAATTCTGCAGGTGAGTAGCTTATTGATTTCCCCCCTACATAAGTATGCGTGCATTATATTGGAGTCTTTTATAAATATTTTTCACAAGGAGCCCGTTTTATAAATCATTAATTAAGTACGTGCAAACATCTATCTATCTAACTTTCCTATCATGCGTTTTTGCAAATGACGTGTTACGAACGTACCCGATCCAGGAATAGCATCCGGTTTCCGCCACTTCCGGACATAACGGACATTCATCTGATGCCTTCTGGAAGTTCACTAATAAAACGTCACCCTTTGTATGTTAGTTATTGGGTATAATGAACCCTATTGATGTATTTTTATATTGTACACTTTAACTAGGTAACTTCTAAGAAGAATAATTCGCAATTTTTCACACCATATTTGGCGTGAAAAATGGTGGCTTGCTTTTTTAGAGTAGGTACCTAGGTATTCACATTCCAGTTCGGTCATGCTCTAAGAAATAGGCACCTAGACTTCAAAAATGTATGCCATATTTCCTGTTATTATATATGAGTTTGAATAATATTGTATAAGTGTGGTAGCTAGTTACTGGCTAGCGGTTGCGTGTTTTGGATGCCACGGATTCTGTTAGACATGCAATGTTGATGAACACTTCAAATTACAATCTGAAAAATATCACTGAGTTTTAAGAAACTCTTAAAACCCTCTTTGAGTGCCGATGGTACCTCGTATCACTCGTACCTACGCTAAGCAATATTGCGTAGTCGGCATTCTATGTGTTAAGTACACAGCCATCGAGATGTAGAGTAGAGTAGGGAGAGATCTTCAAAATTTGCAGAAAAAAACACGTATGTACATTCTTAATTTTAATGAAATGAAATGAAGACATTTATTTGCCTATTTGGTTTAGAAATGGGTTCCTGGCTCCCAAACTAGGATACCCTATGGGTAGCCAGATAATGAACCATCTTCTACCCATCTCCCATCTGTACCTACAAGTTTTAAAAGCTCTTTTTCTCTAACCGCCAGTGTCGAATTTAGACCCAATCTGGCACAACCAAGACTGAGAACAAAAATATCTGCACCGGCCGGGAATCGAACCCGGGACTTTCAGCACAACTACTTACCCACTTCCTGTGCCACCCGGTCGTCTAAAGTCTAAACCCTTTATTAGATGGATTACATTGTGTATCTTTTTGGGAATTTTATTATTTGTCAAAGGAAATCGTCAGTTTCCGGTTTTTTATACGACTTTCCTTGTCGTTAGGAGGCAATATATTATGTAGACTATAGGTATAATAATGTTGTACATACTACATACGGACAAACCGTACGAACACATGTGATAACTGCCTTGAGGTAAACGTGTCATTGTCAGTGGAAGTACGACTTACTTACATATACTGTACTTACCTACCTATTGATATAACTTAACTTACTATACTCACGATACGAGGTCCATAAGTGGACCACGGTAAGGTCGGTTTACCTAAAAAAATGTTTGGTGCCCGTAACAATATTGAAGTCAAAGCTAGGGACGCTAGGGTCAAATAATGTAGATGTTACGCGTAATTATGGTACCTACTCTTCCAATAAATGTCTCGCTAGGTAGACCCCCGTAGGGTGGTTATAAGGTCAGCAAGTCTGGTACCTATCGGGTATCGAATCTGGGACCACACACTGGGAAACATAAGTTGCGTGCTCTAAAGAGGTAGTTTGTTGAAGGTTTATGCTCCGTTTGCTTATACTTACCGAATATAGGGTTTGATTATGTAAGCCTAGGTAATCGCTTCGTGTTTTTCCTACATTTTGTTTCTGTCCCACTACTGAATATAACCAACCATAGAATTGTCAAAAGCTGTACCAGTAGGACTAAAGTTGTTTAAAATGAGACCAAAAGCTGAGTTACTTACCCCTCTTCGGCTTGCCCAACCAATTTGCAACACCATGTTGTTAGCTGATCAGAGGATCCACCAAGGAGAATAAAACACCTAAGGTGTACATAGGTATTCAGTTTAGTTAGTCTCCAAGATCGGTACATTTGGTACCTACTTATATTATTAGCGTTCCGCTGTTGAACACGAACAAAACAATGCACATCATTGTTTCATGGTTAATGAACCGTATTATACCGTAATTCAGTTAGGTTGTTAGGTAGGATATACCTAGATACAGTGCTTGCTGAAGCCTCAATAATGCTATCATATATTTTCAATTAAGTATATTAGTTACTTTCGAAATACCTACTAGCTGTACCTTGCTATTCTGGGTTTGTGTGTGTCTTTACTTTAAAAAATCGAGCTATGATTTCCCCTCGAGCTTCGCTTCGTATTAAAAGGCCTTCCGTGTGATATGTCGTAAAACACTATGTAGAGCTGAACACTTTTACATAAGTACAGCATTTGTCACCCTGGTGAAAGTATTACCAACCCAGTCAGAAAAGTTTCAGTAGCTGACTGACCTAGAGGGTTACTCTATGTATAAGACGAAAAACGAACGAACGAGAGCTGTCGTGCAATCGGCACCACGAACCACAACTATATACAGGGTGTTGCAAAAAGGGTATACTAAGCCGAAACCTACATGTGCAGCATGGTATATCTAAGCCCAAAACTGAAAATCAGAATTTGAAAATTCGCGAAAAAAATATTTCTCTTTCCATAGAAACTTTGTTGGTCACGTAACTTTTTACTATAGAAAATTAATTTTTTTTTCGCGAATTTCCAAATTCTGATTTCAGTTTTGGGCTTAGATATACCATGCTGCACATGTAGGTTCCGGCTTAGTATACCAATTTTGCAACACCCTGTAGAGTCGTGGTTCGGGCTCCGAAACTTAGTATTAGGTATATAGTATATACCTAATACTAAGTTTACAAGGGTGCCACTCTACCTACGAGTATATACTATATACTCGTAGGTAGAGTGGCACCCCTGGGGTGTGGCAGAGAGGTGAGGTAAATACAGTTGACAGTAAGGCACTAGGGGAGGATCTTTTACTTCTTATTGTAGAGCCTCCAATTTCCCACATGGTATCTTCATTTACGTTTAGGTATATTTGCAATAAAGACTGCATGCGTGTGGCCAACATTGTCGTGTACCATGAGCCACAACGAATGATTGAGAGCAGGCGCGGATCCACCCATATAGGCAAGGTGGGCATGCCCATCACCTAAATGACTTTGCCATATCAAACCACGGGATTTTATAATTTAGTTATTTTATCAAATGGCTTTTTTTATAGTTATGATGAGATGATTTCCTGGAAAGCCATAACATTTTGAGTCATGTCTTCAAGAGTCTATGTTACGGCTTACGGCCAAAGTCACTATTTACGTATGGGCACAACGAGACTAGTTTCATCTCGATTAGTCAATAGGTAGTTTCGTTATTTAAAAGACACCCTTTTTTTGAAAAAACGACCGGAATTTCCGTTTTTTTTTAATATTTCCCCAATTTTGAGCCCTGGAGTGGGTTTGTGGAAAAAATAATAACAAAATTATACGAGTTGTGTTAATTTATTAACAATTTAGTTAAAGGTTAGGATAAAAAAGAATCCTTCACATAATTATAATTAAAAAAAATTGCGGCACTTTTTTAAATGATGGCGCCTTGGGTTATGGCGGAACAACCAGAGTTTAAAAAATAAATAAATAGTTGTATACAATGTGTTGTTTTTCGAACCCGACAAACTTTAAGGGTGTATTCTACGAGTGATTTCATCGAGAAAACACCCCCATATGTGCGGTCAAATTTCAATATTCTAGAAATGGTGGCCATTTTAAAGTTTTAGATACTTAGTTTTCATAAAAAATCATATCTCGAGATTTAAACGGACATGAAATAAAATGATTTTATCCGCAAAAAGTCATCTCTATCCAATAAAAATATGCACAACTGCTAAAAAGTTACATAAAATAAGTTACAAGCAAGTTTTTTTGACAAAAAAAACAGCAATTGTATTGGTATCATTGTTTAGCTTATTTCAAATACTTTTTAATAAATATAAAAATACTATCAAAATGGGGCTATTTTCAAAGTAATTCAAGTAAATGTAAATTTTTGCTGTTTTTTAGTCAAAAAAACCTAGATTATGTACATATTGTACACTATGTGAAGGTGAACAATATAAGTATTTTAAAAACCGGCCAAGTGCGAGTCGGGCTCGCGCACAAAGGGTTCCGTAGCAGCAAATATAATATTACAGTTAAATCAACCTATCTCAAAAACTATAAGAGATACTTTGATCAAACCAAAAATCGTTGAAAGAGTTAATTAGCATGCATCACCTCTATTTTTTTTAGAATTTTATACCCCGTAGTTATAAAAATAGAGGGGGGGGGACATACTTTTTACGACTTTGAGAGCTGATATCTCAAAAACCGTTCACTTTAAGAAAAATGTTTTTTAGAAAACTTTATATCATTTTAAAAGACCTTTCCATTGATACCCCACACGGGTATGTACATCGAAAAAAAAAATTTCATCCCTCAGTTACATGTATGGGGGGCCCCACCCCCAATTCTTTTTTTTACTATTTAGTGTCATATTTTTGTAGCGGTTCATACAACACATATTCCCATCAAATTTCATCACTGTAGTACTTATAGTTTCCGAGTAAATCGGCTGTGACAGACGGACAGACGGACAGACGGACAGACGGACATGACGAAACTATAAGGGTTCCGTTTTTGCCATTTTGGCTACGGAACCCTAAAAACCGGCTAAAAGCGTGTCGGACACGCACGTGAAAGGGTTCCGTAGCTAAGTGGGTCTAAAAAAGTTTTCTCTTGGAAATTCCGCAATAAAAAGTAGCCTGAATTTATCCCCTTACTGTATACGATGCCATATTTGGCATTGAAAGTTTATGGCCCCTCATTTAAATTTTATAGAATATTTTAATCTGTGGCGTGACTTAAATAAATCTCAGATAACGTGGTTTGACGTTTATAAAAAAAACAGGTCCAGCGCCAAAAAACAAAAAGTTATGTCAGTTTTTTTCATAGGGGTTGAGAAGAAGAAAGTTGCTTCAGTTTACAGAGGATTTTTGTATGGTGTTCTTTCATAAATTGACATGTTACCTATTTCACATACAAGATTCATCTATTGAGAAGACATCAAGCTAAATAAAATTGAATTGGAATGAAAGATTTCAAATATTTTAGCTATCGAATGTAGTGGCCAAATATGGGATAGAATGCAGTTTAGCCAAAAAAAAAATCGGCAAATATGGGATTGTATGCAGAAAGGGGATAAATATTTCCAAGTCAAAAATGGCATTGCATGCATTGGTAGAACTTTTTGAATATTTCTTTGGAATGTGTGTACAATATTTTATTTTTTGCTTGGTAACAATAATCTTGCTTTTTTCTTATAATGTATGAATAAT
The DNA here is from genome assembly GCF_932276165.1 of Plutella xylostella. Taxonomy (NCBI): domain Eukaryota; kingdom Metazoa; phylum Arthropoda; class Insecta; order Lepidoptera; family Plutellidae; genus Plutella; species Plutella xylostella. Next base: position 4,464,683 of record NC_064006.1, on the reverse strand, counting down.
AATGTGAAAAATAATTAAATGCATATTTTAAACACTCATGACGGCATATAAGATGTAGAATCTTTAGAATGTTCAGGTATGAAATTAATTATGATACAGAAAAAAACTATTGTACATTCCTAAATTATGTAATCATGATCCTAATATTATAAAATAAGGGTGTGAGGCATTTTTAATTACCACTCTATTTAATTATTCCACAATATATAAGTAGTTAGGTACCTACATAATTTCGTATTCGAATGCATACAATGACATATTTGGAATGAACCCAAAACTGCATACAATGCCATATTTGTCATTTTTAGTTTTCAGTAAATTTTTTCATAATTACATGACCTGGATTTTTTTGCTATTTTTTGTAGGCTTTTTGGATAGTATAGATTATAAAATATATTTTTTTTAACCAAAACAAAAATCCATGCAGTAAGGGGTTAAGTTCGGGATGTCAGTTATCTACATCGGTTTACAAACATACATCCAAACTTATTTATAAACTTTTGCCTTCTGTAGGTATTTGGGTCAAAACTGTGGAAATCGGTAGGTTTTATCAAAAAAATGCGTTTCTTTGAAATAGCTGTAGGTAAGTATCTTAAAAAACTATTTTGCCAATAAAGTCAACCACATTTAAATGCGAATTTAGGCTAGTTGTTTACGTTGTATTGTAATTTTTCCTTGAACACAGAGTTTTGTCTGTAAAAAAATTCAAAAACTGTAAGTAAGCACTTGTTTTACAGTTTTTAATTATTTAAAAAAAATGCACTGTGTGACACCATCATAATTATCATCACTACAACAACAACAAAGACAAAAACAGCTATCAGTACCTCAAGGCGAGGCAAAATCAGTTTTTTTGACTTGCCCATCACCTATTTTGAGGTCTGGATCCGCGCCTGATTGAGAGACAATTGGTTAATGACCACCAGTTGACATTCAGATCGATCTGTTTTGATCCGGTATCCAGCGGCCATTGTCTAAAATAAATTGTTGTTAACCACGTATAATTGTTTAAACGGAGCTCGCCGACTTTGAGTCTTTTAGATTAATGGCGAAATAGGTTTTATACTTACTTTGATACAGCCTGTACCTATATACCCATCTGCCTAAAAAACATGCATTTTGAGGCATTTAATGGATATGTATAATATTAACTATACTTATCAGTTTTTGACTGTACATAACTGCTCCATTCTATTCTCTGTGGGGGTGTAAGTACCTGCACCTGGCTCCCTCAAGTGGAACCTTTGTGGATATCCCCTAGGTCTAAACTGCCTTCCTAAGCTTGGACCATTTCCCACCACGCTGTTCCACTGCGGGTTGGTGGGTTCACATTATCTAGATATGCTAGATCTATATGCAAGTTTCCTCACGATGTTTTCCTTCACCATAAGAGCGATGGTATACATTATACTTAAGTTAAAAGAACTCATTGGTACATGACAGCGCCGCCGGGATTCGAACCCGCATCTCTGGCGTGAGAAGCGGGCGCTTACCCGACTGAGCTACCGTACATAACTACCTGATGTCAGACTGTAGTCTGCTTACTGAAGCTATGTAGGTATAGTGTCTGTCGAGTTATGGCCAAAAGGACTAGGTAGCTTCTCAGTAAAGGGCTGTACGCTGTATACATATCCATCTGTCTAGTCTACCTACCACCCGCAAGTTTAAAGTAAGTACCTTTGTGGTGGCTCTGCCTGAAGAAGGCTATGATTAAGCCATTAAGGTTATGATTAGGTCAGCCAGCAGCAGCAGTGAAAGATTATTGGCTGACGATGAAGTAAATATAACTTATATTTATTACTATGTTTGTAATTTGTTGCATCTTGCCTTCAACGGTGGTCATTTTCTTGGCTATTAGTCAACTTCCTTATTCGTGGAATAAATCAGAGTAGACTTATAGGAAATGACGGTGGCAGTAGGCAATGTAGGTACTTACTTAGTACTAACTTTAATATTCGTTTGGTAGATACATTTCATATATCTAGGTCTACTCGCAGTAGGTACCTAAGCACTGTAGTTGAAGATAACAAAATGTCACTCTCATTAGAATGCTTCCTCAGCCTCCTCTTGTGTTCCACGGAATTCTAGCAACTCCAAACCTTGATTAGCCAATAAAAGACGAGGGGAGCCACTACACCCTCATCAAACGATAGCTATTTAATAATAGTCATACATTCTTTAGAAGCATAAATCAAAGCTAAGAAGCCAGTTTACACGTTAACGCACAGATTTCTTATTCGGAAAAGCCAGCCACTAACACACCTACAAAGAATATAATACCTAATTAGTCGATTCAATTCACTCCATTTGCTTGTCTTTACTGGAGAATTTCTCTGCCCCATCGGTCTGAAAACCTGATTGTTAGTGACTCTGATTATAATGAATGGTCATCTCAAAAACGTGCACCTTAGCGTGACCCTTGACGTCAACTGCTAAGTACAGGATGATTCATAATTGCCTCAACTTAAAAGACACGAGCGATTCGAGTATACAGAGTAGAACACAGACGCCAGGAGGGGTCACTCTATATAGACGAAAAACTACGTTTCGGAGGACTGCTGCGCGAGCCACGACTCTATCTCGTTGTATTAAATTTTGCACGATAGCTCTCGTTCGTTCGTTTTTCGTCAATATAGAGTGACCATTCAGATGACCGTACGTTATTATTTAACTATAGGAACTAATTTTAGTAGTATACCTAGCACTTAGCGGTGCCATGTCATGTGAGGCCATGCCATGACCGTGATATGGTATAGTACAATCCTGTATCTGTATCCACAGCTGTGATATGACCTAGAAAATAAAGTCTTTCCTATGTTTTTCTTGAGTTTATAAATGTAGGTAGGTAGTTAGATATTAAAGTTTTTTATTTATTTTTATAATTAGGTATATTGTGAATCTTAGCTGTGTTTGTATATTGCTGTTTTTACTTCCTCGCTACCTTCTTGCTACCCATGTCGGTTTGTATCAGACCGGGTGTCCATATTTAAAGTAAACTATACAGGTTGTTGTAAAAGTGGTAGTTATAACTTACCTACTTAGATACTAAGCCGAAAGAAGCTGACTCTGGATGTCATGATGAACCACTTTTGTTGTAAGTATAGGACTTTTGAAAAATCGAAAAAAAAAGGTTCTTCGTACAAACTTTGATGGTCACGTGACACGTCACTTTTTACTATGGAAAAGCTAATAATTTAAAACATGTCTGGATTTTTTACCATGTTGGGAAGGCACTAGGTAGGTATATACAGTATGTACTTACCTACAGTATAACGAGTTAACGAGACACATTACAAACAAATTAATGCTGCTATTAATAAAATTGATCTTAATAGACTGACATGATACATTTTAAATTGACCCTATTTATTAGAATTAATGGGAATGGACTTGCATTATTTAGTACATGGAACTTCCTCAAATAAGGGATCTCACGAGTCTTATGTATACCTAAGTAGACTGATTGAAAAATAGGACATGCTCCTGAAAAATTTAACGTTTCAAAATTTCTTTAATTTTAGGTTGGCTAACTAGGTAGGTAAGTATATATGTATACCGTCTAACATTTTGCAACACCCTTTGTAGAATATTTGAATGTATGTAGGTTTACCTATACTAATGAAGTAATCTCATAAATTATCGGGGTTTTATAATGTGGGCACCCGGTTATATTAAAACCTTGAACGACTAGTCAGGAAAACGTAGCAATCGTCAACAAAGTTTATCAGTAACTATGTCGTTTATCAACATGTCTCGTGTAAAGTTTCCTCACCTTGTCTTGTACAGTTGTACCTAATGTAAACTACCTAATTAAAATAGGTACTATTTAAACACAGCCTGTAAAAAAACCACTTTAGGACATCCTCCAAGGTTGGAGCTTCCTCGGCATACTGGGCCGAAGGTATGAAGATGTGGCAAAACCCAGACATTTTAACGTTCAAGACCCGAGAACAAACCCTGACCAGTCTGCGACTGACGTTATTCGTATGTATTTGTATTACAGTATTATAAGTTTATATTAGGCTATTATAAGTAGGTATATAGTTAGTTATATTATTATTATTTTGTTATTATTGGTACACCGCCCTCTAATTTGTCACTTTGTTTCCGCAACATACAGGGTGTCCCAAAAGTCAACGTCATCCCTTAAAGGGCTGATAGGTCAGCTCATGAGAGGCCAGAATATCACAATATGACCTTAGTAAAAACACGGTAATTTTCGAGATATTGACACTTTTATAAATTTGCTGAAAATCGACACCTTGGATCAGTTTTTTGCGTGCCGCCGGTACAAAAATCCATATTGTTAGAATTTGTTTGGTGTTGTATCACCCTGTATAGCCCTGCTATTGATCGCAGTCAAAAAAAATATCGAGTAATGCTGTATGTTTAAAAAAAACACGGTTTTCAAAGTCATAAAAGGTAATCGTATTTTTTTATAAACAACTTTGACTCTACATACATACATACATCCATCCTGACGTCCCTCAGCAGGGACAAAGGGCCTTGAGTAGATTTCTCCATCTGTCTCGATCTTGGGCAGCGGCTGCGAGATCCTCCCACTTCATTCCCACAACTTTTGCCTCATTCTCCACAGAACGTCAACAGTGCAGAATCATTGGCCCAATTCATTACAACTTTTGTAGTAATAAGTACAGTAGCAAACAAGTATCACTCATCAGTGATTTCATTGTAAATCTTTGCCACAGCACTCTAGTTCCTATTCACATTGTTAAATCTAATGTTTTCTATCGCCTATCACTTCATTTTCGTTTGGCTAATTAGATTTGTGTAATACTTTACTTTTTTCCGACATTAGGCTCACCTTACCCACATTTGAAATTATCTGTTGAATTGAAATCGATTTCCGCTTGACAGCTGACAGAAATTGTGACTTTGACATATTGTTATAATGTTGCCATTACACAAAATATTAATATTGCTCTGGTCATGTAACGTTCCGTTCTCTGTAATTTATGTTCTGAGTGATAACTATTGGTATAATCAGCTGTGTAACCATTTTTTAAATTTACTTTTCTATTTATTTATTTTTTACAGTGGGCCGGCAGTGGATGTGGATGAATTGATTGGAATTTTAATTGATTAATAGAGAACGAAATTAGTGTATTTAACCATTAGATTGTATTATTGGTTCATATCTATTTTCTTATTAGTTATATATTATATTGAATATTTATTTTATTTATTATCTATACTATTATCATCATACCGTCAATTGATTTAGATAGGTGTTGTAATTTATGGATCTGTCGATAAATTCTGACTTGTTTTACTCGTTAGACTCGCTCTCAGATGTATCTAGTGATGATTGTGTTCATCTAAGTGATCTGCTTCACAACGCCTTCTCACCATTCCCCAAGAATCTGAATCTCTGTCACATTAACGCTCAAAGCATTCCTTCACATTATTCTGAACTTCTTTCAACATTTACCAGCAATTGCATTCACGCGTGTCTAGTGTCCGAATCGTTCCTCAAGCCCTCACTACCAACAACCTCTTTCTCTTTGCCTGGGTACATTCTTATAAGAAACGACCGACTTGAGAAGGGTTGTGGTGGGGTCGCCATATATCTTCGTGCCGATATTAAGTACCGAATATTAGCCACCTCTCCCCCTAAGTACAACAAAGGCATGGAGTTTATTCTTCTTGAACTTGACTTCAATACGGTGAAGTTTATGTTGGGTGTTGTGTATGCTCCTCCCAACTCCGACTACTTTGACGCGCTTGAACAATTGCTGGACACACATCTGCCAGAATACGAACATGCAGTGCTGATGGGTGATTTTAACACCTGCCTTCTGCAACATAATGTCCGTTCCCGTAAGCTCCTCTCATTGACTACTTCTCTCAATCTCCACATCCCTAAATTAGATCCCACTCACCATGTCAATGACTCCCATACCCTCATAGATCACATAATCACATCAAACAAGGAACGGATTGCATCCCACGGTCAGTTTACTGCTTCTGGATTTTCTCACCATGACCTGATCTTTGCTTCATATAAACTTAAAGTCCCCAAACCCAAACCTAAAATTATATTTCAGCGTAGCTTTGCGAGAATGGACCAGGAAAAATTGGCTAAAGACGCAGCTAACACGGACTGGTCACAAATAGAGGGCATGGATAGTATCGATGATATGGTCAAGTGCTTTAATAGCCTCGTCACCGACCTACTCGATCGTCATGCGCCTCTCCATCCAGTCCGCATGAAGCGGCCCCCAGCCCCTTGGCTGACAGCTGAGATACGCAGACAGATGGCACATCGAGATGCACTGCGACGCAAACATAAAAAAGATCCATCGGAGACTAACTGGAACCACTTCAAACGTGCACGTAACCGATGCAATACGATGATACGCAATGCAAAGCGTCGCCATATACACTCGTGTGTCGAAAATTGTTCGTCAAAAAACCTTTGGCAATTTCTCCATTCTTTGGGTTTCGGTAAGTGCAGGAGTGACGTACCACTGTCTGTCGACAAGGAAGGCCTTAATCGTCATTTCTCATCCCCTCCCCATACCCTTGATCCTTGCACCAAAGCTCTGACGATAAATCGCATTCAAGCTCTCCCTGTAGCAGCATCAAGTGCATTCTACTTCTCACCGGCTACTGAATCAGATATAAAAAAGATTATTCTCTCCATCCCAAGCAAGGCGGTAGGTAATGACAGCATTGGTCGTGATATGCTGCTCCCCATTCTCCAATCCATCCTATCTCCTATTACCTATATCATTAACTTTTCCTTATCCTCAGGCACGTTTCCTCTCCTTTGGAAATATGCCTTCATGGTTCCCGTTCCCAAAATTTCAGATCCTGTTGAGTTCAAGCATTACCGGCCTATATCCATTCTACCATTTCTTTCTAAGGTCCTTGAACGTGTGGTGATGCGACAGTTCTCAAATTTCCTCTCATGTAATAATCTCCTAAATCCTTATCAGTCGGGATTTCGTCCATCCCACAGTACCTGCTCTGCCCTAATAAAAATAACAGATGACCTTCGTAAGGCCGTGGACGATCGCCAATTAACTCTCCTGACACTGCTTGATTTTAGCAACGCGTTCAACTGCGTGGATCATGACATCCTCTTGTCCATACTCCGGTCTCTCAATATATCTGGTTTAGTAGCCGAGTGGTTCACTTCATATCTGTGTGGTCGCCGACAACGCATCCGTACGGATAACGTTGAATCGGATTGGTGTGATGTTACAGCCGGCGTTCCGCAGGGTGGTGTCCTTTCCCCTATCCTATTTTCCGTATTCATCAACACCCTTGTATCCGTCCTTAAGTATAGCTCTTACCACCTGTACGCTGATGACCTTCAGTTGTATGTTCCATGTGGTCCCGATGACGTCCTAGAGGCAATTAACAAGATGAGTGCCGATCTTGAAGCAGTCAAAACTTGGACAGCTCATTATGGTCTTCTTGTTAATCCCTCAAAGACGCAAGTTATGTTTGTGGGCAGCAGGTTTCACCTGGCCAGACTTGGACCGTTACCACCCGTTGTGTTCGATGGAATTAGCTTGTCATACTGTGACAATGTAAAAAATCTTGGTCTCCACATACAGAGCAATTTGTCTTGGGAGCTGCAGGTTTCTGAGGTCAGCCGTAAGATCTATGCATCCATGCATGGACTTAAACGCCTTCAGAACTTCCTGCCGTACTCGACCAAAGTTACGCTAGTCAACTCATTGTTGCTCCCAATTATTGATTATGCAGATGTGTGCTATCCCGATCTCACCGAAGAGCTACTTGATAAACTCGACCGTCTGCTCAACTTATGCATTCGCTATATTTTTGGCCTGCGTAAGTATGATCATGTCTCTGATTTTCGTAACAAACTCAAGTGGCTCAATATCCGTCACCGAAGGAATGCTCATATTCTATCTCTTGTTCATAGTATAGTCTACAATGCTTGTGCCCCATCCTACCTAACAGAACGCTTCACGTTCTTCGACTTTTCTGACCGTCCTCAACGGTCAAGTCGCAATCTTCTCTTTCGTACCCCAGAGCATAATGCGGCAGGGTATTCTGATTCTTTCACTGTGACAGCGGTTCGCTTGTGGAACAAGTTACCACTGGATATAAGACAAACTAAGTCTATAGATCTTTTTAAATCTAAAGTTCGTCTCCACTACCTCCAAGAGCAGAACATTCTGCCTAACTGATCCCTATCTGTGTGATGATGATGATGATAGTAATTTTATGTATGTATTTATGTATGTATGTAATGTATTTATTTAGGTATCATGTGTATATTTATATTGTATAGATAGGTATATATTAAGATATTAATATTTCGGTTAATTACTCAATATAAACCATCTTCTTTCCTCAAAGCATTAAGCACTACCAATCACTTTTTCAACATCACCAAAGGTTAACTGGTAGAAAATGCTGCTAGCATTAAGTTCGCCTTTGTACCAATTTACTTTGTGCAATAAAGAATTTAATAATAATAATAACGTCGCCAGGTTGTTTTTGGGCGGCCCCGTTTACGTTTTCCTTATTACTTTGACTCTACATACTGTAAAAAAAATATACCACGCAAACCTGGCACCTTATTTGAAAAGATTGCTCATTTAATGCAGTTTCCAAAATGGTATGAAACGTTGCTATTGTTTCAATTAACAAAAAAGTTATTGCTATTTTAGTACAAAACGACCTCGATGTAAAATTGTTTAGAAGGAAATTTATCTGACTGAATTTATTAAGGGTAAGTCATGTTGGAATGAGTAAAAGTAAAATAGGTGGTGTGGCTGGGAGTGGGAAAAGAGACAACGTTGTCACAGTTTATAAAAAAAACGCATTTTGAGTATCTTTCTCGAAAAAAGTGGACTATAGCAACTCCACATTCCCCATAAATGTAGCGCATGGTAACGTATATTCCTGAGTAGTGCTAATGTGTGATATTGTACAAGTAAAACGCTTACACATGTACATTGTACACCCACAGTATCCAAAAAAGGGACAGATCAGTTTGTCATTAACATTACCCCTAATTACTTGTTATTTATTTTGAAGTTATTGTTAAACAAAACCAAACTCTCAAAATTATGATTATGATCATTAATGAGTATTATTTTTTGCTGATTATGTACTTAATATAAGAATGTGGTGATATAATTTTGAGAAATAAAAATAAAAGTCAATAAATGTTTGTTTTATTTTAAATAAGGTGTAAAAAACGCAAAATATGTTTTATAAGAGTTCGGTAAGTATTTTCTTAGCTATTTTTGCGCCATCTATGTTGCCACGGCTGACCCCATCACCTATTTTACTTTTACTCATTCCAACATGACTTACCCTTAATAAATTCAGTCATATAAATTTCCTTCAAACATTTTTACATCGAGGACGTTTTGTACTAAAATAGCAATAACTTTTTTGTTAATTGAAACAGTAGCAACGTTTCATACCATTTTGGAAACTGCATTAAATGAGCAATCTTTTCAAATAAGGTGCCAGGTTTGCGTGGTATATTTTTTTTACAGTATGTAGAGTCAAAGTTGTTTATAAAAAAATACGATTACCTTTTATGACTTTGAAAACCGTGTTTTTTTTAAACATACAGCATTACTCGATATTTTTTTTGACTGCGATCAATAGCAGGGCTATACAGGGTGATACAACACCAAACAAATTCTAACAATATGGATTTTTGTACCGGCGGCACGCAAAAAACTGATCCAAGGTGTCGATTTTCAGCAAATTTATAAAAGTGTCAATATCTCGAAAATTATCGAGTTTTTACTAAGGTCATATTGTGATATTCTGGCCTCTCATGAGCTGACCTATCAGCCCTTTAAGGGATGACGTTGACTTTTGGGACACCCTGTATAAGGTTGCCTGTAAGCCGCCTATTGTACATTAGTTCTAGTCTATGTATAAGTAAGTATGTTTTTTGTATGTCTGATTTATCTGGTGTTCAATAAAGCAATATTCTATTCTATTATATTCTATTCCGACTGGATGATCCTTTCACCGCAACTAACTAATAATCTAATGATACAGAAGCTATATTGTGCATTATTAAATAAACTCTCGCATTAACAAAAAAACAATGCTAACAAGTTTATATTTATTTTTTATTACGTTATTATATTTTTTCACTATCTTTATCATATTTATTTTACTTTTATATATCAATAGTAGTATATTCATTTTACTTAATGTATATATCATACCCGTATAATTATTTTTAATTAATGAGCCACCTGTCAAGCATTGGTAAATACTTTAGAAATAAACTACTTATCAGACTACTCACGATACAGGCCTAGCCTAGTGTGAGGGTCACTGACACATTCATAGGAAAAACATCACCAATATTATTATTTCAATTATTTCTATTACTACTATTTGTGAATTACTCAAAATTCTTAAGTTTTTTGATATATTTTTTTAAATACTATTTAATTTCGTCGCAGTCGTAGAACAATGACGGATCTGCAAAACAGCAACTTTACAGGAGAGCCAGTTAAAGTTTTTAAACAACGTTTTGTTCGATAAAATGAAAACGGCTGAAGCAATTCATTTGAAATTTGGTCACATTATTATACGAATGGACTTTTCCAATATAGCCTGTATAATTAGTCTGTAATAAGTCTAGGTTTCCTGAAAAATCAGATAGGTCATTGTTCTATGTATCCTACTATGTCGCATTATATGATACGTCGTTTTTTTACGGACTTTTATTGCGTATCTAATGGCGTATTATACTTTTCGTCGTTATTTTAGGGAATATATGGAAAAATTCAAAGACGGATCTTTAAATAACCTATTTATAGTGCCACAATCTTATCTGTTCCGGTGACGGATCGCTGTGATCGAATCCAGTGATGCCATCGATTAAATTTTGCCGTGGTTTAAACGACAATGCATTCCTGCTATAATTAGGTACATTCAGAAGTATAGATAAATCAAAATATAGGGTCAATAGTAAATGAAAGAGGATATAATATATCAAACGACATTCGTTGTATAAAAAAATTGTCCACTGCGAACAGAAACAAAATTAGTTCTGATTATGTTCTGATATAAGACATTTAAATCTAGATTTTACAATGATATAGGTAATATCTGTGGGTCGTGGGAATAACGAGATAGATACACTTAAAAAAAACTATTAAGTACTTAATTATTATTTATTTATTTAGGTACCTACTTTATTTTCTAAAGTAACAAGAAACAAGAGCATAAAATTAAAAGAAATTCAGACAATGTACAGAGGCTAATTGCTAAAAATCCATTTCTTCCAGCCAACCCTTGATACTCGTAGGGGAAGAAGAAGATGTCATTAATCATCATTATTTCGTCTAAAATCGCTGCAGGTGCGAGAAATTCTTCTTGGTATACTGCCTAAGGTATAGGTACGCAGCTTCATTCACACCTGTAATCAAAGAAAAATAAAGATTATATACTTTACGGGTCTCTCGGGAAAATATTAATAAAATTACATGTCAGTATATGGGTAAAATTATTCGTCATATTTGGCAACACTAACCTGTAGCCGCTGCAACTCGTTCTTCCAATTTTTCAAACGGAATTAAAGGCGCCTGAATACGTTATTCTTCCTGCATAAAAGCCAATATATCTAGTATTACTTTTCTTGCATCACTTTTCAGCGCTTTTGGCATTATTTCACCCAGAAAATCACAAAACAAATTAAATAACATAGCGTCAGCCTCTTCGCAGAAATTGACAACTCAAATAACGCACAGAGTATGAAATGAAGTTTGACAATGACGTCTCGTTAGTACACATTTTGACCACCGGAACAGATAAGATTGTGGCACTATAGGAGAGTGTTGATTGCGCTATATTATTTTTTGTTTAGGTCTAATTTTTTTTACAAAATACAATTATTTTATAAAATGTTTTTTGAAGACCCCATTGTGTCCAAGCATCAGTCAATAATCATCCAATGCTACACATAGGCCTCTCCCAAGGAGCTCCACAACACTCGGTCCTCGGGCTTCCTCATCCAGCCACTACTGGCTACCAGCCTACGGTTGTCCTTATTTGTGACTCGAGAATTCGTCGACCCCAACGGTTATCGGTTCTTCGGCAGATATAGCCAGCCCACTGCCACTTCAGCTTGCACATTTTGACAGCTATGTCGGTAACCTTAGTCCTCTGACGGATACCCTCATTTCTGATACGATCCATCAGAGAGACCCCAAGCATAGCACGCTGAGCGACTTTAAATCGGTGGACCAGTACTAACATCAGTGCCCACCTATCTGCCCCATACGTCATCACTAGCAAGATGAACTGGTTGAAGAAGACTTTTTTCTTCAGGCTCTAATGATAAAAGTCTTCTTCTCTGATCAGGGATGGCCGAAGAGAATATGTGACGGAGTTTCCCAACTCAATTGTGACATTTGTGACCCTTTGCTGGGCAAATGTCTCTTCCTGGGTCTTCCAGCTATCCCTGTTCATGGCCTCCTCATTCCAGTTCCTACTAAACACGTCTAGGTCATCCGGTTATCTTCTTCTGGGTCTGCCCCTGTGCCGGCGGCCGTTATCGGCTACCCATTTGGTAGCATTTTTACCCTACCTATCCGGCTGCATACGACAGACGTGCGCCGCCCAGTCTCACTTCAGTTTGGCGGTCTTAGCACCCAGGACGAAGGACGCTATCTCGCCCAAATAAATTACTCATTGACATATTGTATTTTCTGCCTATCTACCTCAACCCTACGTTTCGTGCTGTTGGTCATGTCTGTTGTCTTCGAACGGTTCACCTTTAGTCCAACTTCAAGGCTTGCCGTGGATAGCTCTCGCAACATTTGTTGGAGCTCGGGCGTTGAGTGGGAGAATAGGGCAATATCGTTCGCAAAACTGAGGTTTGACTATTTTTTACTTGCGAAATTGATGTCCTTGTCCTCCCAGGACTGTGTCAACTTCTTGAAGACCTCTTTGAGGAAAATAGTAAAGCGTGTACAGCAAGGGTCGCCTTGTATGACACCCTTTTCAATCGGAAACGTTGGACCAGTACCAGGTTTTCCAATTTCACGTTGGCTGAGCTGTTTATGTAGATAGTACCAACGAGTTCGATGTAGGTTGGATGAATTTTGTGGTGTTAAGGGCGGAAAGTATTGCTTGATGGTAGATACTGTCGAAACCTTTTGTATCTATAGTCAATAAATACATGGTAAAGTGGTGTGTTAAGCTTTATGAACTTTTCAATCTGATTGAACGTGTATAGAGGGTTCGTGGTAGAATAACTAGGTCAGAAACTGGCTTGTTCTGGTGGTTGATGTTAGTTCAGCAGAGAACGGATGCGATTGTGAATTATTTATACATGTGTGATGTCAAGCTAACGGGTCTATAGTTTCCGAGGTCGGATTTCTCACCCTTTTTATGGAGAAGTAAGTATAATGTGAGAATTACAGAATTTAAGGGGAATTTTTCCTGAAATTAATACGTGAATAAAGTGGGCTCACCTATTTTTAAGAGGAAAAGCCCCAGTATCAATCGAGTGCTGGTGGTTGTGGAACGGCTGCGGAGGGTTATCGTCCCCAAGCAGTTCGGGATGATCCTTGCATGGCTGCGGATGGGATGATACCAGTTTCCTTAATTATTTACTGCCCACAAACAGTAAATTCACGCTGCTGTCCGATCACGTTGACTCCCCCGCGATGCTATTCACCCCTAGAACTAGAGAATTTACTGATTGTGGTCAGTCAATGAAGGAAATTGCTGTCATCTTGTCCGTGGCCGTGTGGGGATCCTCTCGGGCTGCTTCGCGATGGTCATTGTCCTCAGCTGTTTGACAGTCGCCAGTGTTCGGTTGATGCTGGGACTTTCCCTTTGCAGTTGATGTAACGGTAGTTGTTAATACAGAAATTTAATGTTTGATGTGGATTCTGCGGCTGACTTGGTTTGTATGTTTGGTAACTCATGCAAATGGCTGGAAAAACATAATTCCAAACCTACCCGCATGGTACCGTGCTCCCATCGTCACCTGCCTCTGGCAGTAGAGTTAATGAACAAAAAAAGTACTTAAGTACATAATTTTACATTGTTTTTTAGCACATAGTTTTAAAAACATAATAAATTAGCAAAAATATACTGAAAAATCATAAATTTATTTATTTTCCATTGAAAATACGTAATATTATGAAAGAACAACGACGTATCCTAAAATAATTCCAAAGAATAACGACGGTTATCTACACACGTCTACCACTTATCCATAGAACAATGACGGTATATACAAAACACCAATAGTTAGGACAAAGAACATAGTCGCATTTGAAATACCGTCACTAAATTTAACAAACAAACAATATTGTTTTTTTAATACACCGTACCTAATTATAACTAACTTCTCAATGATTTTAGCGAAAACTAGGGCTTTTATTTTTTTAAAACAAAGTTCCAAGTATAACGACGGATTTAAGAGACCGTCTTTGTTCTATGGGAGAGGTATTAAAAAAATATTTACTTGGAAAACAGAACTTTTTAAATAATAATTATAGCAAAAAACATTTTAAGTACTCATTACGTGTTCCATGTGCTCCTACATAGAACACTGACAGAACAAACAAACCGTCGCGCGGGAGCGGGTCGCGGGGGGCGAGGGTCACCGCGGAACATCGACGGGACGGCACAAGCGCACATGTTCTACGCGAAAAAATCAAAACCGTCAGTGTTCGACTCTGTATTTCGCTTATTATAAAAGATTTTTAAAAAAACTTTTGTTGTATAGGTAAATAATGAAATTTTAAAGAAGAATCTGCAATAATCCGAAAATCGAAAAAAATCAGATCCGTCACTGTTCTACGACTGCGACGATTTTTAAGTTAAGTACAAATTTTAAGTTCTTAAAAGTTTTAATATTTTTGTTTTATGTTTTAGATGTTTAAATTTTATGTTTTCAAGTTTCTCAGCTTACATTTTTGATTTATTTTAAGTATGGTGTCAATAAAGACTTTTTAATTTTTTAATTTTTTTTTTTAACTCTAGGCCATAACTAATGTTTGGCACCGCCGAGCTAGAGCCAAAAGTATCGTCCTGACTAACTACTCACCCACCCCTGATGATTGGATGAAAGAAAGATGAAAGGTTGAAGACAAAGACGTACATCGATGTCATCGATTGACGTCAAAGTTACGACGCGACGACGCCGACCCACGTACGAGTGGGAACGTTTTTTTCATGGTATAATAATTAATAATACCTACTTATATGGTTTTTAAAAGTCGACGCATAAGAGACACTCAAGCGTCATGTGAACTTATGAGATCGTGTGGATTTATCAAGATCTGAGCCAGATGCGTCAAGGTCCGCCAGTTTGTGACCTCGTCTCGTTACACGCGTCACGATTCTAAGTATCTGTCCAATTTCATTTTGTATTATTATGATATGTTTTGTCATTCGTGTAAGTCTCGACCAACTTCAATACAGTTGGTAGTAGACGAGACGGTGAAGCCGCAAACGTATCGTGGGACGCCATCCAGTCCGCTGGATCGCCCTTATGCTACCTTTCCACTAGACATTGTGATGCTATTGATTTTGAGGAAAGCCTGGATCCTGGCGATTTATGTGATGATGGGCAGAGCTTCATAGTCATTAAGCGAGATTTCTTATCAGAAGTTCTTGTAGATTTGTATAATAATTTTAAGCTGAAGATCTTAAAGCAGTGTGTACCTACAGAATATTATACTTAATTTATACTTAAGTAATTACAGAAGTGATTTATTTCAGGTTATTCCACGTAAAAAATTGCTTCACACCCGGTTTTATGTTTTTTTTTGCACGGTCTCCTAAAGTATTTCTAATACCGTTTTTCCTTATTTATTAATAACGACATAAGGTAATTTGATTGTAAATTCAGTGTACTTACTTACTAACTAATAAGTAGAGTATGTCCGCATTTAATTAACAAATTGTGTAGAAAGCTCGCTGTCCACTGTTAACAAAGTTGCAAGTTTATGTGCTCGATAAACTTTATTGTGTAGGTTCTACCTATACCTGCTATTTACCGGACGTTCTCTTGCAGTTGGCACCGTATTCAGAACTACTCAGCGTTTTAAACCTATTCAATTAAATTGACGTAGTCGTGAGCATAATGAATAGATGTATGTATGAAAATGGGAGTAACTAGTAGGATCTAAGTACATATGAAAGCTCGATGACGAGTTTTCCCGCAGAGCTTTGCCCTAAAATCGCTTCTGAATCTCTGAGTTCCCTTGAATAAGACACCAACATGTGGACCCCGTCCCTATTCAGAACGTAAGGTACCTAATAAACAAGGTCTTTAACGAAAAGTAGATAGGTGCAGTTTGTGAAGTCAGAGACATTATCAGTAGAAGTTTATAGTACCTATACCGTGAGCGACTTCGCGGCCACTCACTGTTTGTAAAAGTACCTAAGTAACTATGTCTGGTTTTTAGTTTTTAAACTTGCGTTTTATATAAAGGTAGTTTTACACCTACCTATTATTGTTTAAATTCAGATTCAAATACGCCCGCTCCAGCCAATCGCTAGGATTTAGTTAACGAGTTCATAGTGAAAAGATAAAGAAAACTCATGCAGGCTCATCTTATCCTGTAGAATGTAGATTATACGATCTCTATAGACTATTACATTACTAGATTACTATAGTATAATTCCAATCGCCAGGAGGCCCTGGAGGTCTGGAGATCACTACTCTAGCTTCAAGAAAATTATTTTTGGAAGCGCTAACTACGAATCTGTTGAATTAATGTTAGTTACCAAGTGCACAGACCGCATGATAAGAAAGGAACCTATTAGGTGTTAAAATTCGTTTCAGTCTATTTTAGCGCTTAGGTCTTCAGTAGAAGTGCTGCTGCTATAGACTGATATTGTTTGTACTGAGCTGCACTTACCACGACTCTATCTACCTAGTTGCATTAAACGTACCTTCTATTTCGTCAGAGGAAAACTCAGGCATTCACTTGACAATTTATTGTAATTGAAAACAGCGCCGCCGAAGCAGCGGCAGCGCTTGTCTGCTGCACTAACCGCTCTACTCTTACTTGCCGCATTAAACGTACTTAGTAAAATTCATCAAGGAAGAGTAACTAGGTATAGATACTTCTTGTGCTAAAGCTATGTAAGTAAAAACTCAGGCATTCACTTGAGGAACTATTGTAATTGCTTGAAAGCGGTGGCGCCGACGCAGTGGTCGACAGCTTCCATGAGATCGGAGGTCTCCTCGGCGCAGGTCTCCGCGGTATTCGTCCTGCTCTTCACTCGCTTCTCACACTCCTGCAGCTTCAGGAAGAACTTGTGGACGTGGCAGTCCTCTAGGGGAAAATAGGGGTTTATAAGGGAAGGTCCGAAGGGTATGGGTAAAAGGGTATAAATGAAGGGGAGGGGAAGAAAGGTATTTGAATCGGCAAGACATGCGCGGTATCGCGTGAATATTAATCATAATTTCGAGGAAAATAGTTTACAATAACTGCTTATAGGATAATTAGGTACGTAGGTGTAGTACCTAACTAGTTACCTACTTACTTTCAAGGCACACTGCTCGCTCCTTTTCCAATTGATCCTCTGAATCCTGACGAAGAAAATATAATATAACGAAAATATTCGAATTCTAACTAAAGGTGCCTTCCTGAGTGACATATCAACTCTAGGCACATATACCTACACGTCCAACGCAACGCACCCTGGGTAGACAGTGACATTATGCTAATCCTTTCACCACGATGACAATTAAAGAAGAAGAAGATCGGTTCTTCAGCAACTCCGAGTAAGAGTTACCGAAGAAACATTAAGTTTATTTTCAGTATATCTTTGTCCCCAGATCCCTGCTATGGTGAGGTAACATGGCTACCACCACTACCATGGTAGTCTCGCCTCTGGCTACACAGTCGTCGCCCAAGAATAAGAGGAAGCTGTTTGCGGAGGCCAGGCAGAACAGTCTTCAGAAGTTGAGCATCATTTTCGACCATGGGAATAAGGGTAGGTAACCACTAGTAGGTAGGTAAATAATAAAATTCGATTTAAAAAAAGACTACGACATGAGTTCTACTGAAATTTCGGGTAACATACTGAAACCTACCGGATCAAACATCACTTTATCTTCGGCCATTTTTGAATAAATTAAAAATCAGTGAACCTGAATGAAAGTCATGAAACTTGTGATGGATTGTGAAAAAGAAACACTTTGTTTGTGAACAAACAGAACCAACAAAGCATGGATGATAACATTTATTTTAAACTCAGAATAATAATATTGTGGTCATTCTGAAGATCAGCGTCGCGTCGATAGGAAATACTAGTTGGAAATTTCATAGATCAACGCGATATATAGTTTATAATAGTAAACCTCAGCACCCACACTTCCAGTTCGAGAGAAACATATTTAATAATAATAAGCAAAAGTTATAAGTAACCCCAAAAAGCGAGGCCCGTCTTTATTGTCAGTCACAAACTGACTTTAGTTTTTAAACTTTAAAAACCGGGTGTTATTCATGTGGTTATGCTATAATTTACTAGATGGCAGCACTAACGTCCAATGAAATTCGCGCTTTTATTTGGCCTGTTTGACGTTTAATTTCTGAATGTTGCCATTAATAGGTAAAAAATACTACTATGGTAGAAAACTAACGCTGCTTTTTCTTATTGCTCATGCACTCCTTGTTCGACCCGATGACTGTGTGAAAATTACAAGTAAGTCGTGGGATCTTTCAAGTTTACTCTGCATACCAGCATGGATCATAAGAACAAGACCGGCCCCTGTATTCTGTAACTTTTTGGTAAGTACTTGGAAACCGGTGATAGTTAAAATCAACTTAGTGACAAATTAACCAAAAACAAAACATAAATCCCAATCAAAAAAATATTATAGAAAGTTATTCCTTAATTTATATATCCTTCGCATTCACACTTCAGTTTTTGAAATGATATTGTCCGTTAAAAGTTATTAAGTAGGTAATAATCCTCTAATAGCTCTTTAATTTTTTTATTATTTGATATGAAAATGAATTTTTTGAAAAAAACTGTAAACGTATTTCGAAACGGGTCAACTTTAGACTAGGGTACTTCATGGTAAAAATAGTGTGTACCCACCTTAGGGTTTTGTTCCCGTGTACCCGTGAATTCCCGTTCCCGGGAATACCCGGGAAATTTATCCTTCCCGAAATCGGGAAAAAAATAGCATTCCCGCGAATTCCCGGGTTGGATTTTTAATCGATTCTACGCTATATTTTCATCTTTATTTATCTGTTTCTCCTACCTTAAACAAAAAAATAATATCGGCAGGCTTGTCGTCTACGATCAGAAACTCGGTTTTGTTGTAAATTATTGGAAAATCATACGTGTTATTGTTTTCGCGCAGCTGCATTGCAAAGATAAATGATGAGTGATGTAGATAAACCTTATAGGATTCGTGTCAAAATGTTAAATATATTTAAGATTTTTCTGTTGTGCTAATAAATAAATAAGATCACCTTTTTCACCTCTTCCTGATTCAATATTTTCATCTTTATTTATCTGTTGGCCCTACCGCCAACCTAAAACCAAACAGTGATCGGCTTTTACATATGTGACCAAAGAGTATGTAAAAGCTAACGCTAGTGTGACGTCTGTCACATTTTTTTTCTGCACGCCTGCAATATATCCATTATTTTAGATTTTTGTATTGATATTATTTGCTAATTCATACCAGAGAACACTTTTTATTTATTTGAGGATAAAAATATTTTGTTGCGGTCGATCCATTAATTTTCTGATACAAGTTCATGACAAAAACCTAGTTCCCATTTACAATTAAGAAAAACAAATGATTTGGCATGTAAATCAAATCATTATAATTTTGTTAATTTTATTTATTGGACTGTTGCTTTTTTCTACCTATACAAGTGATAAAAGTATATTTGATTTAATTGTAAGTGTTTTTATAGACTTTTAATACCCGAAAATAGCAAAACCAAGCATAAAAAATAAATTCCCGTTTCCCGGGAATTCCCGGGAAAACTTGAAAAAAATTCCCGTTTCCCGGGAACAGAAAAAGGTCGGGAAAAACGAAACCCTAACCCACCTCTACTAATGCTCTACTATCACCTCGTAAGGATCCGGTCTACTTACCAATAACCCTGCATAAAATTATATTATTATAATACTCTGACAAGGCATTTCCATCATCGGCGTCATCATTAAAAATAAAGTTACTTAATACTTTACCTAGTAAAATTTATTGCAAATCGCATTAGCTTTTAAATAACAAAATTGCCTATAGTAAAATTACACAAATTAATTTAAATAAATATCAGTCATTGTTAAATGTTAAATATCATCAATATCATTAAAAAATAAATGCTTGTTTATTTACTAGTAAAATAATATTGATTGATGGTAGTTTTTGTGTGTATTTAGCTGGCAACACTGCACTATGCAGTAGTTGTTGTTTCTGGCCGCCATTGCTTTTTTTCCGATTATATGTGGAAATGATTTTAAAATCCGTTTTAATCAGCAAATCTGTGTGATGTTTTAGCAAAACTATCAGGTGTTTGTGTAATTAAACTATTGAACTTTTTAAAGTTTTAGTGCTGGGCTTTGTCATGGCCGGTAAGTGGTGACTTTTAGCGCCCGCTAGTCAAGGGCGAAATCTTCGGATTGGGAATCGCAATAAACTAGAAGATGTTTTATCGGTCGAACTCCGACGGTAAATGCAATGTTCTTGTGATTTGTGTGGTTTTCTATTCTAATGTTTACATTATTGTGCCGGTAGTTTGGTTTTGGAGTGTTTCGTTATTCTTTCACCTTCCCTGCCGATCGTTCTTTTAACCTTCTGCTCACTATTTTGTCTTTTACACTGAGAATAACTTACACTGACTACAAAGAATGTGCCCGCAACGATCTGTAGCCAAGTTATTTGCGTAGAAACCTGGCGGCCTTGCTAGAATTAGTTGACAAGCTACATAATGTTTGTCCAGGATCAGATGATTACAAATTGTTAATTTTGAAGGTCAGGGTGATAAATTCTACTCGTATCTCGGCTTTAGATGAAACGGTTTCTCTTATTATTAAACATTAAACCTAAACACAACGACTACCAAATAATACAAATACTTTGAGGTTATTTACAGTGATGATTATGCTAAATGTTTTTTATTATTATTTAAGTTTCAAATAGTATTTATCACACAAATCAACAAAGTGTTAGTCCATTGTGAGCTCACCCATATTAAAATGCACTGAAAATAAAATGCACCCTGATAAATTCTAATATGTAGCTGCTACATATTACTATTTACTAATCATAGCATTGTGTTACAATAGGCATTCTGAATAAATATACCCATATGGTTGAATCTCAAATAAGTCCGTACAAATTAATCTCATATGACTATGACTGATGTTGTAAACAAGGACTTCCAATCATTAGTATGCTTAAAATGTGTCGAGTTGGATTTAGTCCAAATTAAGCATAGCATTACATCGACTGTCTGTACCTACTTTCCTGTTTATTTTATATGTACTAAATAGATCATTTACATTTACATGGTTATAGTTAGTATTTGCTGTACCAGTTACATCTTAGTATTTAAGGATCATAAGCAATGTTTACAAGTCAATGCCCAAAATGTTACGAAATAAGCTTGTTGATTGGAAAACACATTTTGGGTCATACTTCTTTGGCATTAAAGAGACACACAAATAACTCAGAACATCACCCTTTTATAGAGGTTTTTATTCAAACTTAGCCGATGTGTGTGTTCTATGCCTCTGATTTCACTTCTGCCTCAATAATTGAGTCTCCCAGGCTTTATACAATAGCCAACAATGAGTATCAAGGCAAGGTCTACTTTTCTGTGATCCTCAACAATTTATTGCAGTGGTGTTTTTTTTTCAAATTGGACAGTCTCACTCTCACTCAATCCATATACATATTTTGTCTCATAAAAAGCAATATTAATAGAATTTTTGTTCTAAACACCACATAAGACTTGTAAATGTTTTTATTCTTAAAGTTTCAGTGGCCAATGAAACCTCAACATGCCCTATGATTCTTATGAAAAGGTTTGCCAAAGTTGAAGACACACTGGTGGTCAAACCATGCACTGTGTAGGTCCTACAACATATCTATTTCACTAACAGACAATACACAGTGACAAATACTTCTACACTGTTTGTTTAAAACCACCTTTTGTTCTTCACGAAGGGATAAAAGGAGTTAAATTACTCTTGACGTAAACCTCCATTTCTATACAAGTGTATCTTGTTACACTTCTCCATTGGAAACAGGTTTTACGCTACTCTGGTACAGCATTTGGTGTTTACGTGTGGCACAAATATGTTGTCTTTTTTGCTATAACTAAGCCATGTGGGTGCAGTGTTATAAGAAGAAAGTTGCTATAAATCTGATGTGCTATTAAAGTTTTGCGATGCTAAAGAAGAAAGAGTCGCCATGGTACACAAACCATCACATTCGGATACAGAATAACTTTGCCCATTGGAGACATCACTCCTGTAGAGTACATTGGAACTCGCTATGTGATTGTATGTACATGCCGTTATGTATAAATTATCCACATTATCTTTCTATATATATATTTTTTTCAATCAATTTTCTACCAGCAATACTCGCCTAGCCTATCTGTAGTTGTAGGATACTTGCATGGATACTTTGATTTCACTAATCATGAAGATATTTGTAGTATAGATTCCTTTATTGCATCCCAAATATTATCTCAGTTTTAAGCTTCTTGAATATTTTCTTCTAAACCAATTTTGGGTAGGTAGGTACTTACATTATTTTAAGATGTACTGTATAACATTTCAATAGTCAACAACACTTATTTGCGCAATATGAGCAATCATTTTCACTGAGTTCATTGAGACTAATTGATGGAATGAATTTCAAGCCATTTGACTAACAGGCTTCTACAGTTTTAAACTTATTTGACTAATACAATAACATAACAAGTGTAATATTTGAGCAAGAAATATAGGAATTTGTTAAAATATTTTTTTACAGAAACTTCATTAAATTTACATAATAAGATCCCTGATTCACTACTACTGTACTACCTATTTGCACTCAGTATTACTACTGAGTGCAAAATGCCAAAATACTTATTAATGTTAGATGATTCCATTGGCCCAGAACCAACCACAATATTCAACACCCTTTTGCACCACACCAAATGTTAAACTAAACTTGAACATTCCAGGCAATGGTGGTGAGACGACGTGGTGTCTCAGCCAAGTGAAGGGCACTCTCGAGGATGATGTGACCGAGGCGGACCTGATCTCCTGTGTGGAGTTCAACCATGACGGGGAGCTGCTCGCTACCGGGGACAAGGGTGGCCGAGTTGTTATATTTCAGGTTGGTTATAAAATACAATACAATACATTGGCAACAGTAGTTTTTGAGTTTACTCATTTCAAATATGCCTTTATATGCTAAAGACGAGATAACCGTTGGGGTAGACGAGTTTTCGAGTGTTGTGAAGTGGGACGTCCTCCAGCTTGCTAGACTGACGATATGATAGAGGTAGTCGGTAGTGGCTATGGATTGGTACCCACAGCTGCAACGAATGTCGGCTGATAAGTGCTTTACCTATTTAACCCTTAATTCATTTCCTGAGTCCCTGGGACTCACATCAAAATTTCAAATTTCAATAATTGTAACATTTGAGCGGCTAGTTTCCCCCCCGTCTCAGTACCTTCCTGAAGGGTCACGGGCTCCGCGGTGGCGAGAGGACGTGCGCCGGCGATGCGTATTTAGTGAGTTATTGCGTCGAGTGAGTCCCACGGACTCATAAAAGTGAATTATGCTACATTTATTTTCTTAAATTTAATTTTCGAATGTTGCTTATTTGTCGTTATTATTGATATAAGTCATATATTTTTATATGCTTATAAGATATATTTTTATGGATTGGCAAAATGAATCGAAAACAAGTTAATATTAATGAATCTAAGGACACGCCTGCACAGAACTCGTCTGCCACACAAAGTTTGCTGCTCGATTTCATCTATCATGAAAAAAGACATTCCTGAAGATGCGAGCCACCCTGAAACTGAAGACATGTAATGAAAAAAAGTACTGCTGTCTGTTCCATTACAAAAAGAGAACATAAACTGCATTTCTATGTACCAAATGTATAAAACCCATATGTTTGGCCTGCTCAAAAAAGGTATGCTGACGTTGCCTGTAAGCAGTGGCAAAACCCATTGCACGTTTTTTATTTTTGTATTAGAGCATACATTTTTGTTTTTTTTATTTTTGGTTAGTATGTCTTTAAGAGTCAAAAAAACGTAAAAACATGTTTGTTACGAATATTTGATATTTTTGTAGAAGTTTTAAAATACCTCTGTTTTTTTGACTCATAAAATTAGTTTCTTTAATTTTGGAGAGGATCTCAGAAGTCTGTCCAGTTTCGTTGCTTTTTTCTAGTGCATTAATAAGTACTGAATAAAATTATTACATATTTTTTGAAAAAAATATGTTTTATTTGAGTAACCCACGCTTACAAAATATATGAGTCCCAGGGACTCATACAAGTGAATTACGTTAGTAAATTTCACGAAGTGAATTAAGGGTTAAACACAAATGGAAACACAAGGCAAAATAGGATACCTAACCTAGGAGACCTAATTGAAAGCTGTGAATGTGGTATTTTTGTATGTAAATTAAACATGCAATGTAAATAAACAAATTTTATGAGGCTGACAGTAACTTCTTCCCGATAAATACAGCAAATGCCAACAACAATAGATTACTGTGGAAATGTTTGTAGACATTATGTTGCTTCTATATCTATAACTATGTAACTAATCGCTTCCAGACATCTTGCAATAGACAAAATTGTCCTTCATGTGTAGCTAATGTTTTCCATTCATGTAGTTGTAGTATGTTACTGACGTGATGGCCGACGACATTATTAATAAATAAGCTTAGTTTATTACCAAAAACATACCAATTATACACATACCTTAATATCTAAAACATGTGATGTTCTGTAAAGTATTAATTGTAGTGTAGGTACATTGATGTCGATTCTGAAGGCAGCAATTCTAATTCATGGTTTATTCGTTAATTTATTGTTAATTTATTCGTAATTGTTATTAATGATACCAATGTAACTAAGATGGGACTACACAAGTGCTGAAGATTTTCAGAATACTGAACTGTTCCAATACACAGAGTGTTGTGATGATATTTATTATCCAACTGAACCTTTTCATCAACAATGACTTGGCAAAATATAGTTCAAGTGCTAATGTTTAAATCGGGTCTATTATATCTTATCAGAAATATGGAGTATTTTTTAAAACGCCTACAACTACGTAAAATAATGAGTTATTATTTCAATGAATAGAATAATGAATTTTTAAAATTTAAAGTTCTAGTTTCAATAAACCATTTGGTCAATTTAAAGCACCATTTGATTGATACAGTCAGAAAAAGAGACTACATAAATGATTAGAAAAGCACTCATGTAACATAAGTCATAAGTCATAAGTCATTTATTCATAATATTACGATTACATGTCAAAATTTAAATACATAATAATATAATAATAATAATATAATAATAATTTACAATTACCAATAATTAATTACCTTTAGTAGATATAATGTCACAATATAATTATAAGATTATAAAAATAATCATTATTACACAATGTATAAATAAGTTAATAAAATTAATTTAAATTGAATAAAAGATTAACTAGGTCGAACATTCAATTGATAAATTCGTCAAATCTATAGAACGCTTGCTTGACAAGCCAGCGTTTTAGTGCGGACTTGAACCGATCATGGCTAGGTGCTTCCGTGATGGCAATAGGCAGCTTATTATACACCGCGGGTCCCATGACATGGGTGAGCTTCCCAGACTTGGCCAGCCCGCGGCCCAGGGCCATCAGTTTGTTGGCCCGGCGCGTATTGCGATGGTGCACGTCGCCGTGGGTTTGGTAGGAGTCGTAGTTGTCTCGGACGTACATCGCTACCTGGTAAATCACTATGGAGGGCAGCGTCATGATGCCTAGCGACTTAAAGTACGGCCTCGCGGAGGTGTCCTGCGACACGCGTGCGATGGCTCTGACGGCCCGCTTCTGCATTCTAAAGGCGCGCTCCCAGTCGGCGGCGCGCCCCCAGAGCTCGGCGCCGTACTGCAGCAGCGAGTGCACGGTGGCGAAGTAGCAGGTGCGGACCACCTCGGCGGGCACGGTGCGCGCCAGGCGGTTCAGCGCGAAACATGCGCTGCCCAACTTTCCGCAAACTTTATCGATGTGAGCATCCCAGGTCAACCCTCTGTCGAGTATAAAACCCAAGAAGGTGGCGGCTTTGGTTTGTTCGACGACTGCATCACCCGCTCGTACCGAGATGGCTCTCGGTGGTTGGCCAGCAAGGTTGAAATGTATGAACTGGGTCTTGCTGATGTTCAAAACCATTCCGTTCATTCCAAACCACTGAGCGAGTTTTGTAGCCGTCTCGTTTAAACGCTGCTCCAGTTGCTCGATGTTGGGAGCGACGACTACTCCCGCCACATCGTCCGCGTACATTAGCATGTGCGCAGTATCGATGCTTTGGGGCAGGTCGTTCAGGAGGAGCGAAAACATAATATTCGACAGCGAGGAACCTTGGGCTACCCCCATCGTTGTAGTCAGCGGATCAGACCTAATAGAACCTCCTTCGCCCACTACGACTTGCGACCTCTGGCGCATGGAATTAGTCAGTAGGGCGAGAGAAGGTCCACTAATGCCATAGTAATTCATTTTGGTAGCGAGTACGTCGTGGTTGGCTACGTCGAAGGCCTTGGACAGGTCGCAGAATACGACAGCAACCTGCAACTTGTTCTCCCTCGCTCCCACGACTCGGCGCAGCAGCTCGCGCGCCATGGCGGTGGTGGAGCGGCCCGCGCGGTACGCGTACTGCCGCTCGGACAGCGCCGCCGTGGACTCCAGGAACTCCACCAGGCGGGAGCTCAAACCATTCTCGAATACCTTCGCCGCTGCCGGTATAACGGACACTGGACGGTACCCGTCAATATTTTCTTTGCCGCCCTTACCCTTGAAAATAGGAGCTATTTTGCTCATTTTAAAAGTAGTGGGATAAATACCATGCTTCAGACACTCATTGTACAGTTCGGCCAGCACGCCAGCGAGGGCTCCCGCCGCTGTGTGCAGAAGGTCCATCGATATATCGTATACATCTTTGGTAGGTTTCTTCGGGATACGAGTGATGATAATTCGATAGACCTCGGCAGCGGTGAAGCGGCGGAATCGCAGCGAGCGGTCGGGCGGGGCGCGCGCGGCGGCGAGCGCGAGGCGCGCGGCCGGCTGGTCGGCGCTGGGCGCTCCGCACGACGCGGCCGCCGACACAAAGCGTGTGTTCACCGCATCGACCGCTTCCTTCGAGGATTTAAATACCTCTCCATTCGAGCTTTTGACCACGTCAGTAAAGTCTACTCTAGCGAATGTACTCTTCCCCCTCTCTCTATTTACTACTTTCCATACTGCCTTACAGGTGTTGCTACTACTATGTAAAATGTTTGAGTAGTAGGCTGACTTCTGTCTCAGCAGTACTTTAGTGTATTTGTCATTGAGATCTGAAATTAAATGTTGGAGAGAGTGGGTTGAAGTGCTCTCCAGCTCGGTAAGATCAAAAATGAGCGTCTTTAGATCTAACACTTCTTGTGTGATCCAACTTTGCTCTTTCCGTGAAACAAATTGTTTTAGCGGGAAGCATGCTTCAATTTTATTTCGTATTACTGACATTACTGACGTGGCTAGGTCATCAGGGCTCGCCAAGTTCTTGGTCCATATTGCAGACCAGTCTACAGAAGCGATCGATGCAACGAAGCTGGCTCGGTTGTTTTGAGTCATTTGTCGAAGCAGGCGTGGGCTCGGGCGGGCGGGCGGCGGCAGACACAGGGCGGCGCGCACGGCGAGGTGGTCGCTCAGCAGAGTGGCCACGGGCTCCGCGCGCACCGCGCCGGCCGGCAGGTTGCAGTACAGGTGGTCGAGGCATGTCGATGTTGTCGCTGTGACCCTGGTTGGAAAGCTTACCTCATTCCTGTAGCTATGGATGGAGAGGATGTCCATCAACCTTTTCTGTTCACTACAAGGAGGACCTATCACGTCAACATTGAAGTCACCTACAATGACGCAGCTCAACCCCAACTCATTTGTTTTGTCTAACAAGCGTTCCAAGTGCGTTAAAAATGTATGAGCGTCGACTAAACCGGTTCTATACACACAAATTATAGTTACACTAAAGTCAATTAAATCTATTGCAGAAATCTCACAGTATCTTTCTACAGACAATTCGGTAAGATTCTTATTCTCTACGGCCTTAGTGCTATTGTTTACAAACAAACAAGATCCTCCATGGGAATCGTCGTAAGGTCGACAGTAACTTGACATTAAATTATAGTTATTAAACGATGTTCCGATACAGTGCAGTTTGTCCTTGGTTAACCAGTGTTCCGTTAACGCTAGGACATCACATTTTAGTTCACACTGCAGCAAAACCTCGAGTCTCTGAGTCTTTTTATCTAAAGATCGCACATTTTGGTTACTTATGGTTAAAACATTCGAGCTTACGCAATAGTTGTTGAGCATACTAGGAGACGGCGGCGGCGGCTGCGCGCGCGGCCGGGCCTGGCGGGCCACTACTGCGGCTGCGGCCGGCGGCGGCGCCGAGTGGGGATCGCTCGCTGCTTCGGGTGTTGTCGTCTTGTCCCCGACGGCGATCGCCGCGGGGTGGGGCGGGAAACCAATCCGTGAATCGTACGTGCTGGGGCCACACAGATGGCGATTGAAATTTGCCATAAATGCTGTCGGGCATTCCAATTACGAAGCAAGCGTGTTTCTTTGTTAGTATATTTCTTTTTTCTACAGTATACTCTTCACATTTTTCGATTTTCTTGAGGTAGGTCATGAGGGCTTCCTCAGTCGTCTCTGGTTTAAAGGACCAGGCTTGCATGTGTCTGATTTTTTCCACGGTTCAGCAGTTATTTAGCAGTTATTTAGTAGTCCAGCATCCAGCATTCCGGTTCCAACCATAACTGACATGCGAGGGTTCTTCTTACGCTTGTGAATGACCTTTTTCCAAGAATTATCATAATCATCATTTTCGATCTTGGATGTCGTTGGAGTAGATTGAAGACTCGGTGTTGTCGCCGCTTTTGGGGCCGCAACCTTAGATACACTGGGTATGAAGGTGTCGGGTACCGTCGGCGTCGGTCGGCTCACCTCGGGTGTCTTCGCTGCGTCACTGGATTTTTTGACCGTTTGAGGCCGGGTATTACCAGCGGTGATAGCGCTGTATGCTTTCGCTCGCGCCTGCCGTACGGGGCGCGCTGCAGCCGCTGCGTCCGCTGTCGGAGCCGCCTGCACGTTGAGGGTAGTTGGTGTAGCCTTTGATAAATCCACTACTTTAGGCGTAACTTTAGATGTTAATTTCTCGTCTATTTTGGATTCGATTACGCACACTTTATTTGTGAGAGTGACCACTGACTTTTGGAGCTCGCGAATTAGTGTTTCGAGTGTTTTGAGCGACATTTTATAGCACTTTTTAATTAAAATTAGAGAGCT
Source organism: Plutella xylostella (assembly GCF_932276165.1). Classification (NCBI taxonomy): domain Eukaryota; kingdom Metazoa; phylum Arthropoda; class Insecta; order Lepidoptera; family Plutellidae; genus Plutella; species Plutella xylostella. The sequence goes on along the minus strand of NC_064006.1, from coordinate 4,435,121 downwards.
TACACAGTTCGTGTCAGAGAAAGAGACAACACCTTAACAGAGCTTGTGTATGAAATAAATATTATTTTCTTCAATTCATTGGACCTAACGTTACTAGATAAATTTAATGTAGGACAGGCATACACAATTCTGCAATTTTGTCCTACATATACCATGTATGATGTTGTATCATGATAAGGGTTGTTAATAATAAGTTAAATTACATATTAGGTAGCATAAAAAATAGTCTTCTGTTAAATGAACACTCGTCAGAATCATCACTATCATATATAGTATAGAATCATAACTATCTATCTAATACAAATATACATGTGAAAAGATAAGACATTTTGTTCGCAACATGACGTAACCCAGCGTAGCCCATTCTTTGAATAACAAAATGAGGAAGATTTGTTCAGATAAATGTTATAAATAGTCCATAAGCAGTAGTGACTACTGTTAAACTAAATGCGACGGTGTGTTTGAACGAATAAATAATATCGACCTCAGAGAAATTACCTTTTCACACAAAGACGCCAAAATTACCACTACCAGGATTCCCTTTCGTGCACACCAAAGGCGCCTAAAGTTTAGTTACTACTCCTCCTTTCCCGCTATCTAACCCAAAGTAATAAGTTTGCCCACTTTCCCCGTTAGAAAGATTCGTCTTCTAACCAATGCGTGCCCAAGAAATTTAACACATTATATATTATCAAGTTTTCCATCACCCTTTAGACGCGCAAAGTTCAATTACTGCTACTACTACTGCCACTATTTATCCTATAATAACAAGTTTCCCATTTCTACCATCAGAGGTACCCGACGTAGAAGCAATATAATATAATACCAACTTATTAATTATTTAATACCTATTAGTCCATAATTATATTATTAGCAACAATTTGTCAATTTGAATTGCAAATGCGTGCCTACTTACTTATAGTCCTGTTACTCCCCTGTGGAGCTTAGGGCTACAGACATTCTTCGCCACGCTTCCCTATCTTGAGCCGCCTCCTGCGCCAAATGCGTGCCTAAGTTTACTTTTTTATGTAGTGTCCCACCGCTGGACAAAAGCTTCCTTATAAACTTATCACCGTTCCCGATTTATAACCCATACTAATAAGTTCCAAACTTTCGCCACCAGAGGGACCCAGCCTCCAAGCAGTGCGTGCCGAAGAAGGGCGAGTACAACGTGTACTCGACGTTCCAGTCGCACGAGCCCGAGTTCGACTACCTCAAGTCGCTCGAGATTGAGGAGAAGATCAACAAGATACGGTGGCTGAAGCGGAAGAACCAGTCGCACTTTCTGCTGTCGACCAATGACAAGACTATCAAACTTTGGAAGGTATGTTGGGACCTTTGTGTCGCTAATATAGGTTTTACATACACATGCATAATTATACCCACGACTGTAATCCCCGAAGGGAGTCAGAGAACGAAAAAAGTTAATGTTTTCTTCTGTAACCTGAAAATATTAACCTATCTGCCAATAGTTTCCATGATATTTTCCGCTAAAGGCGCCACTTAGTATGCTAGAAAACATAAAACTTTCCGCCCGCTGGACCGACGACCTTAGATAAGTAGCCGGTAAGAAAGCAGTGTTATGGTGCTCCTTGATAGAGGCATTTGTCCAGCAGTGGATGATTACTGTAGGACTAATCACGATGTATCAGAGCTTATTAAAAGCATCAGTATCGATACAGTATAACTATTTACCCATTATAGTCCTGATTAATGCGTAGAAGACCCTTTTCAGGTACCTTTAAAACTGTATCTCATTTATTTAAAGATATATCAAAGGAAACACGAGAATAACCCACAAACCCCCCCATTCCAGGTGTCGGAGCGTGACAAGCGAGTGTGCGGCTACAACACGCGCGAAGAAGGCGGCAGACTGAGGGACCCGGCGCGAGTCACGCAGCTGAGGGTGCCTACCGTCAGGCCCGCTGAGCTGATGGTGGAGGCTTCTCCCAGGTAAAAATGATGTTTTTTTGTTAAGAGTGGTTGGGAGGGTTATGCTTTGTTACTAACTACACGGGAGAGGGCAGAAGGGGGTAGGTAACACTCACTCATAGATTGAGTCACTCGTGACGGGTCCTTCACCGTCGCGAGTGACGCAGCTGAGGGTGCTCACTGTCAGGCCTGCCGAGCTGATGGTGGAGGCTTCTCCCAGGTAAATTAGGCTTTATTGATGGGTTATGCTTTGTTAGTGATGGAACAGATGGCATCTTCATTGTAATTGATGCTTTGTTGTTAGAGCATTTGAGTTATCTATGCTCTGTGAGACCTGCTGAACTGATTTATTAGACTCACATTATCAGTGTATCCAAAACAGCAGATCGTAAGCAGCTCATTTCCCCATATCGTAGCTTCGGCGCGTACTATCTGCAAATATTCTGTGAAATATTACGTCAAACTAGCGATCATGATAAGCGATACGGAGTTTTGATATGGAAAAATGATACAATAGTGGTCTAGATGTTTAATGTATGAACGTCTGGCGCACCCTAGGCATTCAGACGCTAATCTGATGGCTATTCCTTTCACCACCTATTTGTAGATAAGAAGACAATAGTTTAACAATGTAAATTATGATTATTTTGACGAGTCTTGAGGCTTCTAGAGAGAGAAAAACTATTCAGCATAGTTTTACAAAGCTTTCTCTATCAAAACTATTCAAAACAAACTGTCCACATCCAAATATTTTGATATGGAGTTTATTTAATTTCAATATTGCATTCTGTTATCTATTTGTTTCATTATCAACACACAGATAGGTGAGTTCACGCCTCCACTGCCGGCTTTTATTAATAAACAAGTGAGGCTTGTTTACTTTTGATAAATAGGTCTCAGATTTCATTAATATTTATTGATGTTGATAATAATGTTGCATGATGACAACGATGATGATTGATAAGTATGCTTTTTGAGAATTTTAATGAAATGTGGTAATGTTTTTGTATTTGATTACGCCACTGAGGTAAAGTTGGTGCAATGTAACTCTGCCTGTCCCGTCTGACGACATTGTATTGGCAAAGGAAATTTTATTCAGTTGTCAGTTGCAGTTATTGTGCGGACTCTATACTATTTAATTCCTATTTCTTTATTGCACAAAAATATAAAAAATACATGTACAAAACGTGGGCTTAATGCTAAGAGCATTTTCTACCAGCCAACCCACAGGAGGTGCACTTATGGCCCCTTCGTACGAGCAAAGAGTATTTGAAGCAGGCCTAACTGTTGGCCTCGAAATGTAGACCTTGGTTACTGTTGGCAATGTTGTTCTGTCATAGTGTGTGCTGAGAGCGGTGGTAGCTCAGTCGGGTGAGCGCCCGCTTCTCACGCCAGAGATGCGGGTTCGAATCCCGGCACTGACATGTACCAATGAGTTCTTTGAATTTATGGACAATGTATACCATCGCTCTTACGGTGAAGGAAAACATCGTGAGGAAACCTGCATATCTAGATTTAGCACATCAATCTAGATATGTGAACCCACCAATCCGCATTGGACCAGCGTGGTGGGAAATGGTCCAAGCTTAGGAACGCAGTTTAGACCAAGGGGATATGCACAAAGGTTCCATTCGTGAGAGCCAGGTGCAGGTACTTACACCCCCACAGAGAATAGAATAGAATAGTGTGTGCTGTCAAACAGAAGCCACTACTGTCCTGCCCTCTGCTCTGCCTCAATTCCCTGTCCCCTTGTGAAAGAGCCATAAGCGACTTAACATTTGTTATAATCAAAATGAAACCTGCTAAAGATTTATACAACCAATAATTAATTCTCAACGTCCTCCTCTTCCCCAGACGGATATTCGCCAACGCGCACACGTACCACATAAACTCGATCTCGCTAAACTCGGACCAGGAGACGTATCTGTCGGCGGACGATCTGCGCATCAACCTGTGGCACCTCGAGATCACCGACCAGAGCTTCAACATCGTGGACATCAAGCCCGCTAACATGGAGGAACTCACCGAGGTAACTTGGTGCTTATGTGTATTGGGTTAGAGGTGATAATAGTGGCGATTGGGGGGCAATTTTCGCTCACTCGAAATCATCTCTCAATTCACGACATAACGTTATCCTGTGGCTATATCGTATTATCATCCTATGCGATCACTTAGAAGCTTGTTATAGGTCTATTAATTATCATACAGAATAAATTATTAACAGTTGTGTTTTTATTAATTTTCAGGTTATAACCGCGGCAGAGTTCCACCCGACTGAATGCAATCTCTTTGTATATTCTAGTAGTAAGGGTAAGTAAACAACAATTCAGTTTGATTTTAAAATTTTGCTGTACTTACTTACACTCTTCCGCCTGTTTGATCTTCCTTGTCCAACCAGTTTGAGCTACTGGCACAATGTCTTATGCCCAGCCGTTTGGAGAGTTTTCCACACTTTTTTTCACCGTGTCATCACACTTTGGAATCCATCTACGTACCATGAATCAACTAGTTATTCAATTCTCCCCCTTTTCCCAGGTACAATAAGGTTAAGTTCTTGGGTGACTTGCACGAAACATTTAAACGCATTTAAATCTATTGATGTCCTGCTCAGTCAGTATACTGTCAAAGCAATAGATTTAAATACGTTTAAATGTTTCGTGCAAGCCACCCTGGGACCGCACAAACCACCTTAACATGTCATTAAAATTTCCACCCCCTATCCCCAGGTACAATAAGGCTATGCGACATGCGCGCGGCGGCGCTGTGCGACCGGCACGCGAAGCTGTTCGAGGAGCCGGAGGACCCGCACGCACGGTCCTTCTTCTCCGAGATCATCAGCTCCATCAGCGACGTGAAGCTGAGCAACTCGGGACGGTACGTGGCACTTCTTATAATAATAATAATGTAATACGTGAAGACATCTCACGCACAGCCATCCGATCCCAAACTATGCAGAGCCCGTTATATTGGCATCGGATATCTTCACAGCGAGCGGGAGGGTATGGAGACTATGGAGTGTTGTTGGCTTGATTAGATTCAAATTTTAAAGTTTTTTTCATCAGTCATCATACAAATATTTTTTTTTGTTGATGAAATTCTATATTTTATAATCTACTCTCCGTTCAGAAAGGGCCTTTTGTATTCGGAGAAGAACAGGCGGAGTGAGCTGATATACATTCACAAATAAGTAGGGTGTTGAATTGTAGATAAAAAACAACCAGACACAAGTTTGCCCTGCCTGAGCGACCATGACTTACTACTCCATTCTAGGGCCCAATCCAACAGAGGTGCAGTTAATCCCCTAGGATCCCCTATCCCTAATCCATTGGTACCTTTACTGCTTTAAATAAGGAGTTTTATTGTGTCTACCTAAATAATATCACAGTCAAGTAACTACGTAAACATGTTTTTGCAAAGTCTGTCTAATTTGATAAATCCATTTATCTAACTCTCTTTTTTTGTTCTCTATTTCAGATATATGATGTCCCGGGATTATTTAGGATTAAAAGTATGGGATCTAAGAATGGAAACGAAACCAGTAGAGACATATCCAGTAAGTATAAATTTTTATGTGATTTCTTATCGATATGTATCATAGTCAGACCTAATTATTATACCGCGGCCTGACAATCACTGTCGTTAAGGCTATATTACACCGGGGCAACACTGTGCGGCATTGAGGCATGCCACAAGGCTGCATGCTACAAAGTAAAAAATGTCGCACATTGTGGCAAGAACCGAGCGGCACGACAACACCTTGCGTCATGTGGCAGACTGTCGTAACTTGTATCCGGGCACAATGGATTCCATGCGACATTTTTCGTGCGTCAAAACAGTTTTCAGTTAAAATTAGTATTGGATAGTAAAAATTTTAAATAAGGCACCATCGTCTGAAGACTGAGACTGAGACATTCTGAAGTCATCTTCTTTTCCACCAACATTTTTTCTTCCGTTGTATAGCTACATGGCTTAGCAGTGCTAAATAAGCTACTGCTAAAGTTACTTGATCAGCCATATTCTATGGTGTATATATCCCCTCGATCGAACTAGAAGACCAGTCACTCCTTAAAACAGCACGATGCTTTGGAAATTATCCAGGCACGATGTTGCCTCGGCGTAAAATAGGCTGCCGTATGCCACATATGCCGCAAATGCTTTCTATTTGTAGCATGCCACAAGGTGCCGCATGCCACAATATGTAGCATGCGGCACTGTTGCACGTTGTTGCGTCGGCGTAAACGAGCCTTTACGGTACCTTTCTAAAGATTTATCTGTCTCGTTGCTGTCAGGATAACGATATTCAGGTCTTTGAGGTCGCGGTAGATTACTGATAATAATTCTAATCAACTGTGTTCAAGAATACTGATGACGTAAGCTTTTCCACCCAGCATTTACTTGATATTCATTGCTGAAAAGCCCATCGAATATTATCCGCGGCACCCCATTAGTAGTAGTTTAGGGTAAAATTATATCAGCCAGCCCTCAAATGCATTTACCGCATTCCATGCGCGCGATATTTGTAGCAGATAGTCATCTTCTTTGATGGGACCAATTTACATGATTGCTGCCCAGTTGGCCACTGCAATAGCCGATTAGCCTTAAATTAATAATTAGTGTAAAGTGTATTAATTATACTGTTTAAATCCTTCAGGTGCACGAGTACCTGCGCTCGAAGCTGTGCTCGCTGTACGAGAACGACTGCATCTTCGACAAGTTCGAGTGCTGCTGGAGCGGCGACGACCAGCGCCTCATGACCGGCTCCTACAACGGCTTCTTTAGGTGAGCACTAACTACCGATGTCTACGGAAACACTAACCCTTGTGGCATTTAGATTAAAACTTGTGAGGAAACGATGAATGATATTTGGGAGTAGTCAACCTATTTTGTGGGCCGTATACGGTGAAAAAGAGCATAGGCAAACCATAAATACACTATTCTGAAACCGTTCTTAGGGAACCTATATGGCATTCAGATAAGAGATGAAAGGGGGTCAACAGCTGGCTAACCTAATATTTACAACACAAGAAACAGGCTACGATCGTAGCTCTGATAAACAGAAAACGACACATACGACAGCCCCGAAAGCTGTGCTCCTTTTTACATAGATTCTAACACTTCTATTTGCCTTAAATTCTTGTGCATATGCCTTCCCTACGCTTAGATAGATGATGCCATATTTGAATAGAAAGTCGACGCGAACGCCTTTTCATTAGCGACCGCCAGTTGAAAACGACATTCAACCCCTGTGATGCGGCATTCGTAGCTCATCTGTCTCCTCTTGTTATTTTAATTTATAATTTGTCTCTACCCGCAGACTATTCGAGCGCGCGTCGGGCGGCGGGCGGCGCTCGGAGCTGACGCTGGAGGCGTCGCGCGAGGCGGCCGCGCGGCCCCGCCAGCCGCTGCGCGCGCGCCGCGTCGCCACCACCGCCAAGAGGAAGAAGGTATGTTGTTATACTACACTGTAGTAGCATTCATGCACCGGGGTCACTCTGTATGACGAAGAACTTAAGTATCGGAGGGAAGCTACACGAGCCGCGATTCGATCTCGTTGTATTAAAAGTGAAACAGCTCCCGTTAGTTCGTTTTTCGTCAATATGTACTCAAGAAGACGGTTCATAGGTCTTCTTGGACGGGATCGGGATGAAGAGAGGATGGAATGTGTCAAAACTTTATATATGCTGTCAAGGACACGCTTCGAATCCTCTCTAATCATTCTTTTAAAAATTCTACATGCACATACATGGCTGCTATTTTAGTTACGTGGTCACTTACGTAACGTGACAAATACTACACATCTTGATACTACATGAGTATGTAAGTGCGTAAAATATCTAATTGCGACCTATCACTTGAGTGCAAATCTACAGCCGAGAATGGATCAACTGAACGGGAGCCAAGCCACATCTGATGATTATTTTATGGTATAGTATAGTATTCTATTCTATTCTATTCTCTGTGGGGGTGTAAGTACCTGCACCTGGCTCTCTCGAATGGAACCGTTGTGCATATCCCCAAGGTCTAAACTGCCTTCCTAAGCTTGGACCATTTCCCACCACGCTGGTCCACTGCGGGTTGGTGGGTTCACATATCTAGATGTGCTAAATCTAGATATGCAGGTTTCCTCACGATGTTTTCCTTCACCGTAAGAGCGTTGGTATACATTGTACTTAAATTCAGAAAAGAACTCATTGGTACATGTCAGCGCCGGGATTCGAACCCGCATCTCTGGCGTGAGAAGCGGGCGCTTACCCGACTGAGCTACCACCGCTCTAAACCGCTCTATAGTATAGTAAAATGTACAAACTTATCTCGCGACGTCTTTCCATTTTGCCCCACTTCTGACTCAGCCCCTCCTCTATTTCCAGGACGAGATAAGCGTGGACTGCCTCGACTTCAACAAGAAGATCCTGCACACGGCGTGGCACCCGCACGAGAGCATCATCGCGGTGGCGGCCACCAACAACCTGTTCATACTGCAGGACAAGTTCTAGCCCGCCCCGCCGCGCCGCCCCTCGCTGTAAGTGGCCGTTGGACAGCCCTGGCGCTACACGCATTGTCACACAGTTTAATTGATGAAGTTGGTGAATGGATAATGTTGATTACCGTGATATTTGATGCAGTTAAAAATCGTTTTTGGTTAGTAAGATATCAAGCTTTCGGTAGCTGACAGGCCATGTGTCCTGTGGCGAATCGTTTGCGCTCGATTAAAATAAAACTGTGTTCATAAGGCAGCTGTAAAGATGGTTAAACTGTGAGATTGTGTTAGTGACGCGCCCATGGTTGTGCTAACAGCTTGTTTCTCCAAGCCGCTTGTCAAGGCCTACCATTGTTGTAAGTTTAATTTTCTCATGACAGATATGGCTTGGATCGTTTAAAGATATATGCCCTAACCGCCATGTGTTGTAGCGATCCGGTTTAGATTTCATTTCTGTCTAACTTGAGTCGCTATAACATGTGGTGTATCCTTAGTCACAAGACTCACAAGTCACCTGATTAACAGTACCCTAATACAGGTTTTGTAGTTTACAAAAACGAAATAGGTTTACGTTCACTATTGTCATCTGCATACACTTTCTGTCCAAAGTTAAGTACATACATTATCCGCTAGGGGCGCTACGATGTATTCGCGAAAACGTAAACTTACATAGTTTTTGCAAACTATTTAAACCCGTACTAGGCCTACATACGTTTAGCGTTGCATTGTATACTGAGTTATAATCGAATAGATAACAGAATCACGGCCAACTTAAAGCGAGTTTAGGTGTGGTGTATGGTAGCTGTCACTAGACTGGGCATGTGGACTTGACACCGTGACAATGCAATTTTCTAACTTCGGTGTTACCCTGACTTTGGTCTTGTCTTGTACCATCAATTGGCTGGGGAGGTAGATTAACAAAATAAGACTGTATCGTTTGCGAAAATGAATGTATGTTATTAATGTAGCGATAAAATGCTGCCGTACTAATGACAGCTACCATCACAGTATTGTTAAAACTTAACGAATGTATCAAACTGTGTGATTGTATTTGTAATTACATATCTTAATTATTGACGCGTGCAGTGTTTCCTAAACTTGAGTATTTGTAGGTATACTTAGTATGTATTATTTGAAGCCTCAATCTAGCTAAGCTGGGAGGCTGTTCCACTAATTGAAGATGTAGCAAGCATTCAAAACGATTCCGGACCATTACCGAGGTCGAAAATAGCTTGTAAGTAAAAGTCTGACATTTCACATCACAAGTAAAACACAATTTGGTCATGAAGTCACTGCTTCCGTAAAAAAAAAACCTCGAATCAGATACAGCATAATTGTGTAACAGTAAATATGTATAACTTAGCTTCCATGAAATTTTCCGTTAAGCTATGATCACACAGTTCGACCTTTCAATGTTGTAATTTGTACTCGGAATATAATTTATACGCTTTTCATACTAAGGTTCTAAGCGATAATTAAGTATTTATTGTTTTAATAAAAAAAAACCTTTAAGGTTCCGCTTGACCTTGACGTATGAAAATGAGATTAGTTAGGTGTACTGAAATGTTACTAAAATACTCGATACCAACAAAAAGAATGGAACACACAGATAACCTAACTCAGGTCTCATTTACAAACAAAACAAAACTGCCTAAACATCTGAGCATCTGAAATAGCAGATACTGATTTGCTATCAGATGTTAATTTGTTCTTTGAAAGTTTATGCTTAGATACGCACTTTATTACTTGGCATTCTAAACTCTCGAGTCTTGGTGCCTACTTCACAAATGCTTTAACTTATTCCATTTCCTTTTGTTGGTGTGGAGGTGAAATATAGCATAAACATTTATTAGCTAGTGGTGTCGTATTTTTATTTGGAAACACGTGAAATAGCTAAAAACTTTTGATCTCAATTTAATTCTTAAAGTATCAACTTTGTAATTTGTTTGTGCAAGTATAAACACAGACCTTTGAATTCATGATGGTTATGATAAATTACTAGGAAATGTAGGAATGTACGGGCAAACTGTATTTATGTAAAGAGGTTACCTGCTACATAATCACTAAAAAAACCGTAACACTCCCGAAATCTCTTTCGGAGTTCATAATAATATATATGTCATTTATTTGAACACGTGTCCCAAGTAAATACTGACAGCCCAATCAAGTTTCCACCGTGAATGTAAAAAAATACGTACATAAATGGAAAATCAATTCAATTTGTTATTTTTAAGGAAACGATTGGCCAGAGTTTCAGTTCAGGCATGTGCCTTAGGTATACGCGTAGTTTTTTTTCATTTGTTATCATTCTTTATTTATTATGTATTTTTATCATTGTGATTGTTTTAAGATGGATTCATGTGTTGAAATGTTAGCTGTGAACGTAGTCTCCTTGGTTTCTCGTTGTATGTTAAATTGTGATCTTGACCTAGGCCCGACAAAGCTGATCGACCCAATAATTGTTTACCTTATATTGTGAGATATCCTAAAGAACGGGATGAATTGGGCATAGAACAGTTACTTATGTTTTTAAATTCCATTTAATTGTGATTTTAGTTGAGAGTTTGTGTATAAGAAAAGCTTAAATTAAACCAGTGTTAATGAAAATGTAAATATATAACGATTGAAAGGGGGCCTGAACATTGAAAGTATAAAATATTTTGTCACAACATTGATGTACAGATTTATATATATTTGTACTTAGATTGTGTAGTAAAGTATTGAAAATTATGTTTCACAATGTTTTGAAAATGAATTTGTTTTGAAATTTCTTTTGTTTGTTAATTACTTCTCTCTTTTTTATTAGAATCGGCCGACGGTTCGGTTGTTTTATGCCGTAAGCTGGTTATACAATAGTTGAACAACAGTTTTAATGAAACAAGGGTTGTATTCTAGTTGGATGCGCATGCAGGCACTAACGTGCCTGTGTGTTGATATGTCATTACCTGTAACATTTTTTGATGTTAAGCGATTTTGTATAAAGCATTTTCATAATTTCATTTATTTTTGCGTAAGGGATCGAGTCAATTCCGTATGTGTAATTTATATGTCCACTGTTATGTCGCATCGCCATAACTCACTTAGATCGGTTAAAGAAACGTAAACTAAAGTTTGTGATAATCATATTAAATGCCTTCGCTATCATTAAAATATCGCTTTTAAATGAAGCAATACGTTAAAAAGGAATTGACTGTCCCCAATCGAGATATCAGTGTATAATACGTGAACTCTTGTAGAATAAAAGCAAAGACGTGTGTGTGTACGGAGTGCGAGCGTGACAGCATGTGTGCGAGCGAGCAAGGGATAGCGTGTCTGACTAATTTAAGTTTAGTTTATAGTTAGGCAAAAACTGTGAACGCGCAGACAGATAAATGAAAAAAAAAGTAAAAAAAATACAGTTTTCTTTTCTGCATCGAGGGATCAACATGCTTGAAAATGTGATAGTTGCAATAAGTCCAGGAGTTTGAAGGCGCGAAGGTGGGATAGGGCGAGTCTTTTTTTAATAAGCGGCGGTTACCTCGAGCGGCATTGTTAGTGTACAACGAACTTTTAATTGCTGCCGGTGTGGATGCGGCCTAAGTCTTTTCCACCACTCGCGATATATCGCTTATGTTGTAAAATTAACACTAGCCCAACAATATTGACTAAGTGCGTGTAAATTTGTTTTTTAATGTACCTCGTTTGATAAGCACGATAAGATTTTGGGAGGCAGGCTGCTATTGTTGTGACACAGTTAGGCTTCGACGCCTAGGGCTCAATGTATGTTCCAATTTTGTATACAATATTCTTTTGGCGAAAATGGCATTTGTAGTTACTGAAGTTCGATGGAAACTTATGTGATGTGTACGGAAAATTGTATCATAATATTAAGAGTGCATTGTGCAGTGATCGCCATTGGCACGGGATCTTGTTACCATAGAGAACTAGATTTTCTCCCAAATTTAAGTGCGGAAGTATATCAGCTTAACAAATGGCGATTATTGTACAATTTTGTTATCTAATTTAGGTATTGTGCCATGTAATTGAGTAAGGCAAGAGACTTAGGCGATTTTGCACCGGAGGAGTGTTGTTGATATCCAAAATATTTCCTATAATATAAATTTTTATATCTGAACACACTGTGGTTTCATTTATTTTTTAATATGGTCTGATTAGAGCGAATAGGTAGGGCGGAGGAGTAAAATAACGGAGTTATTTTAAGATTTAATTCATAAATACCCACAAATCACTTTTTTAAAGTTTATGTATCACAAAGAACCCTTACAAACTACGGCATATCTTAAATTTCTTGTTTGGTCATGTGATCATTTACTTTAATATAAAAATACTCGTTCATAAAAATATAGAGAGATATTTCATTATTTTATTACACTTACCTTACCTACCTATACCTACTAACATATAAAAAATCGTCACCAATATCAATTTTATACTTTGTTTGGCTACATCGATCTACCAGTATTTTAGATAAAATGCATAAAAAATATCATATTTTCCACGTTTTGTATACAGTATTGTATATTTTATAACATAAATATAGCACTAACCCAGAAACGTAATACCTACCGAACTCAAAATGTTAGTTGAACTTGAGATAGAGTCACCCGAACACTCCAAAGAAATGTTCCTACATTTATAATTTAACATAAAATGTCCATATAATTTACTTTAGGCACAAGTTATAAAAAAATACTTGGATACCTACATAGGCTGTTCTTTCATTTGATCACTGGGTGCATTATATCTCAAAGTTAACTGACAGCTAAGTTGAGGTAAAATTACCTATCATAAAATGTAAAACAATGTTATTTACAGACTTAAAAGTAGTTTTACATAGGTACTTGACCAACATTGAGCTTTTAGAATATACTCACTGCCAGTCTAGAAGGTCTCTAGGACGTAAAATAGGTATATAAATAAGTTCTTGTTTCAAGAATTCATGAATGTTTTGTAATATTTGAATTAGTGTCTTAGTATACCCCTTTTGCAACAACCTGATTACACAAGACATGAATATCGTTAATCGTTATACACTTATACATACCGTTAGCAAGGAGGCCTTACCTTAGTAGTAGAAGGCATCCAATTTATTAAAAACTATTTTATTTGTTTTGAAAGTAGATAGCCTATTTACAGGCAGAAGATGATTATGTCCCCGTATATGTATACCCGTTAAATTAATATCGGAATATTTACACCATGCATCGCAACCACAAATACCTATATTCTTTTCCATAATTTCATTAAAATTTCACTATACCTACCTACTAAAATTCTGGCAACAGACAGGCATTTTGTTGAACGCTGAACCTTATATCGGCCCTTTTATTTTTTTTATTTCTGATGGATAAATCCAATAGATTAATTTCTCTTTGTTAGCTATACGATGACGATAGCTGAATCTCGAGTCTTCTATTTAACCTAATCATCATTATTAATAGTTACCGCAAAATTCAGCTTCTTTTCCAATCATTACCTGTTCAGGAGGGTCACTAGCATTACGAAATAACAAAGTTTCGGAGCGCTACGCTAACCACGGCTCTATCTCGTTGAATCAAGCATTTAGGGCCTGTTTCACAATGTCTAGATAATTTAGACATTTAGAAAACATAATTACAGAAAACTAGTGACAGCATGTCTTTATTTTACAATACAATACATTATCCAGACTTTGTGAAAGAGGCCCTTAACATATTGTCTGTCAACGTTTCGGAACTTCGTACCTAGGTATTCCGTCCATCAAGCAACCATCCGTCCCTCTAGCTAGAGTTTCTGATACCGCAGTCTCAAGTAACAAATGGCCAGTGTGAAGGATATCCAGGCCAGGGTGACCAGGTAGCCCTGGTAGACGATCGGGTCCGCCATGGTGGCTCCCTTCTCCATGATGTCTCGGAGCGACTTGATGGGGATTGTGAAGGGGAGGGTGAGGGCGAGTGCCCTGACGCCTTGGTACATGCCTTCCACGGGCCAGAGGATACCTGGGGGGAAATAAAGTTTAGTAACGTTTAAGTAAAAAAAAAACATTTTATTTTTCTAAAAAATAACTAGTGTTCAAAAAGGTTATTAGAAATACGTTAATGCTGTTAAAATTACGATGTGTAATAGGAACCTAAGTCTTCCAGTTCTTTTTGTATGTAAGTACCTACCCATATTTCTTCTTTTGTTAACTTTGTATGTCTTCATCGAAAGAAGGTATGTACATAACATTTTTATTTTAATGAGGAAAACAAACGCTTTTCTATGTCATACTGGACAAATATCCCCAATAAACATACCCTAACTCGCCTAAGTCCTAATAAAATTTCAGGCTAAATCAGCCCTCTGACGTAAAATAACAGTACCTAGTCATTGAAACAAAAACCAACTCACCACAAAGCAAGATCATCGGATAGAAGCTGCCAGTCACAATGAAGAACGCAAGCGTAAAACTCGTACAGCAGATAGACAGCAGGAACCCGTAGCACATGCCACTGATGCCCTGCAGGAAGAGCAGGGTTCCCGCGTTGAAGAGAGACCCCTTCGCCGGCAGGTCGTAGCCGAAGAAGCCCAGGATTATCAGCTCCAACGTCTGCGGAGAGAGGTTTAAGTAACAAAATAAAGACTTTTGCAACTAGCGATACGTCATACGATGTAACGACTCACTGAATATCAATAACTTTCGCCAAACCATCATAACTTGAAATACGAGCTGCCGCTGCACGTGTTCGTTATCTACGTAGATAATCGTCACTATATCGCTATTGGTCATAAATACGGCGCTGCGATTGGTAAAACGCGCATTAAACGAGTTTATCGACGTCGATCACGAACCCGTGTAGCGGTCTCAGAACAAAAGCCATCCATCAATAGCACATTTTCATGTTCTATTAAATTCATCATTCATCATCATCATAATCATTAGCCTATAGCAGTCCAATGCTGGACGTAGGCCTCTCCCAAAGCACGCCACTGGATGCAATCCAACCTTTCGCAAGTCCCCACCTTACTTATCAAAACTAACCTGTATAAATATAACGCTGGCCTGCAACACGATATGCACGTTAAGCATCTCCTGCGGGCGCACGCCGGCGACCGCGCTGCGCTCCCAGACGCCCTCCGAGCGGTCCGAGATCATGATCGTGGACGTCACCAGGGCAGACATGAAGAAGATTATGCTGCGGGTGGTAAGAATACGATGTAAGAATTGTATGATAAAAACGGAAGGGATCAAAAGTGTCTGTATAAGAAAAGCTATGCTTGGATAAGTAAGTTCGAAGACTAGGTTTTGTCCACTGCATGGAAGATATATTCCTTCATCATCATCATCATCATCATCATCGTCACAACCCATCACGTCCCCACTGCTGGGGCACGGTTATCCTTCCAATGAAGGAAGGGTTTAGGCCTAGCCTAGTCCACCTCGCGGGCCTAGTGTGGATTGGTGGACCCCAAGACTAGTAAGCAGCACGTTCTGAGAGAGTTATCGGGTAAGTGGTCAGATGTTTTCAAGCTCCCCAAGGCCTCTGACTAGGCACTACGACTGCTACCAAAACAGGTATTACCGTGACGACTGGACAAAGAAGGCCCAGTTTTGTGGCACTCTTTGGAAGAGACCTGTGTGTGATGGTGATTGCATAGGCTCAGTAGGTACTCACGTGATCATGATGCCAGGAGCCATGAAGTCCACAAACTGTGCGTCCATACTGCCATACACGGGGTCAGCGAAGTTCACTGGGATCTGGCGAAACGTAACGGAATTGCAATGTTAGAAGATTGGAAGGTATTGCGGTTAGCGATTATTGTGCCGGAGGTTTTGGGTTCGATTCCCGGCCGGTGCAGGTTATGTTTCAGAGAGATTTTTGCTCTACGGCTTTGACTTCCGGTTACATGAGTTCTTATTGAGTACACTACACCTTATACATAAGTATACATAAATGTGTTTATAACTAACTGCATTGGTTTGTTTATAAACTTATAGTCAGTGGTCTAGTCAATATTGCGTTCAACAAAGTTTAGTCTTGAGGTAATTTGAAGTAGGTAAGTAGGTATTTGTCATGGTAATTATAAGTAAGATTTGCAAAAGAATGATATGAATAACAAAGCATAAGTAATTGGTTAGTAAATAGGTAGGTACTTCGATAAATTTGGAATAAATAAATAATTACACATCTAATCAAACCTTGTGTTACGTGAAGGTGATAATACCTAACGATTTGAAAGCAGAGGTATCTGAAAGATAAATATTTTATTCATACAAATAATATAAATAACAAAGTCACAGAAGTCTTGTATGTGTAGGTATGAGTATTAGATGGCAGCCATGAGCATCTGAAAATATAATAATTATAATAATAAAGCATTAAAATATAATTGAATACATAAGTAGATATTGTAAATAAATATGAGTCATGTCATAACATAAGCTGATAAAGTGCAATAATATATGAAATGGTTTCTCCAAATGTTTCAGATCAGTTAAGGTCAAACCGCATACTCAGGGTCAACTTGCCGTCGGCAGCTCAATGTACCCGATCTACTAAGCAACTTTCATAAACCAACTCCACTCTTAACTGCAGTCACTCAAGAAAGAACCGACTGCTCAACAACAAGTCCACTGATAAAACTCCACCCTATACAACTCCCTATCCACGTTGTACTCACTCGGACCATGTTCTCGGGGCGCCCGCAGGCGCGCATGGCCCGCGCCGTGAAGGTCTCCCACGTCTTGTGCAGCTTCCGCTTCATGAAGTGGGATATTTGGTGATCTGAGGACAGACATTAGCGTTGTTAGGAATGCTTTGAGTCCACCCTGTTAGTCTTGATACCCACTACCCAGGTACCATAAACTTATGTATACACACCTAAATACACAGTTGCAATAACTAAATAAGAATAGGTCCAATTCGCTCGTAGATATGCAAGATATTTTTTGGATATAAAATTCCCAACTTGCTAGCTTTTAGATGTAATATGCGGGAAAAAGGTTAAAACCTCACCGTGTTGCACGGCTTCTTTATCAAATTAGATATCGTATAATGCCGTATTTATCGGGACTTGGGATATAGTGACATTTATCTATAGCAGCGGGAGTTGAGCTAATGAGACTTCTACTACATAACTTTGAAAACTATAATTTACTCAAATTACATATTCAAAATACGCGATAATACTTACTAGTCTGATCGATCCAAACACTAATCGTGCTGTCGCGGACCGTATCGTCATCAACATCTCCCTCCCGCACCCGCACCGCCAGCGCCGAGCTGAAGTTGTGCGGCAGCACCAGCGCGCCGTACAGCCGGCCCGCGTGCACGGACGCACGGGCCGCTTCCGGCGAGTCGTACGCTATCTGGAGATAAATTATCGTTTTATTTTTATACGAACAATGAAAAAGTTACAGTGAGAATAGGGCCAAATTACTCCTAAACGAAAAAGACTAGCTTTATGACGCCGTCTGCAATATAGAAGTACCTACATTTAACGGCGCATCAGAATATTACCAACTTAAAACGTAAATAAAGGGTCTTTTGTAGTAGGCATTTTGTAAGTGGATCTCTTTCTTTACACACGAGTATAAGCAATTATAGTGCTGCAGTTAATGTTAACATAGTAAACAGGATGGAATTGTATCAGTGTACTGATCGTCGGCTGGTTTGTATATAATAAAACAGCTTATATGTCGGGTATAAGATTGATTAAGAAATTCGTCTTATAGAATTGATGACTATGGTGATGTCACTCGAATATTCCATAAAATACAAGATGTAAACCAAATCTTTCGACAGTAGTGAGATATGAGCACATTTATTAAACAAAAGTATATAGGTATTAAGGATTATATTTTTCTTTATCTCGTAACTTACTTGATAAATATCGTGTTTCTCCATTTCCTCCACAAACCAGCAACTTAACATACTAAGCTCACAATTGTCGTTTTCTGTCTTCGTTATTTGTTGTAAACTACTATTTTTACATGCTGCTAGGCCCCCTGAAAAGAAAATAAAACATAAAATGAGTTAGAAAGAAAAAAATCCGAACAAAAACACAACTTTAGAAAACAAAAATATCTCTTTCGACAAGATATAGTTTCTTTTCATATAAAAGACATCAACGCGTGCTCAAAAAGAAAGTTCTAATAATATTTTTCAACCGAATTCAATCAAAATCGAATATCCGCGATGACAAGCCAGACCAGCTCTAAATTTTGTCTAGTGTAGATCTCCCAAGGAACGGCAAAGAACTTTTTCCTTAGAATTCCGCACCAAATATAAACAAAAATATACAGATGAGTCCAGTAACCCGTTGGCCAATCCTGATTATTGACGTGAGGACTTACTATAGGTATTCTTTTAGGCCACCCGCTGTATAAAAGCTACACTCACAGGGCGAGAAGCCGGCCTCGTGGTTGACGACGGCGACGTGCAGGTCGCGCGGGTCGTGCCCCACCGCCAGGAAGAACGCCACCGCCTGCACGATGGGGAACAGCACCGCCAGTGGCAACCCTACGCCAGTGGACTTACCACCACAGACACAACCCTACGCCAGTGGACTTACCGTACCACGACATATTAGCAACTAACAATCCTTAGGCTACGTCCGCACAGGCAGGAGGTTTGCTTAGCACCTAGCGAGTCAACAAACGAGTAGCTCAGATCTAGAATCTTCGTAGACGGCCGCATTACGCGCTTGGCGCCTAGCTAGTCGCTTAGCGTGTATCAATGCGGCCGTTCACGAAGATTCTAGAACGTTCGTTTGTAGAGCAAAATTTGTTGCTTTCGGCTTTTACAAAATCCTGTATAGCCTATTTTAACAGCTTTTATACCTAAATAACGTTATAGACTACACTTACAAGGCGAGAAGCCGGCCTCGTGGTTGACGACGGCGACGTGCAGGTCGCGCGGGTCGTGCCCCACCGCCAGGAAGAACGCCACCGCCTGCACGATGGGAAACACCGCCAGTGGCAATCCTACGCCAGTGGACTTACCGTACCACGACACATTTGCAAGTAACAATCCTTAGGCTACGTCCGCAAAGGCAGGAGGTTTGCTTAGCGCCGAGTGAGTTACCAAGCGAGTAGCTCAGTCAAACGAACGTTCTAGAATCTTCGTGAACGGCCGCATTGCGCGCTTGGCGCCTAGCTAGTCGCTTAGCGTGCACGAAGATTCTAGAACGTTCGTTTGTAGAGCAAAATTAGTTTCTTTCGGCTTTTACTAACTCGTATATAGCCTATTATAACCGCATATTATGTTATGGACTACACTCACAGGGCGAGAAGCCGGCCTCATGGTTGACGACGGCGACGTGCAGGTCGCGCGGGTCGTGCCCCACCGCCAGGAAGAACGCCACCGCCTGCACGATGGGGAACAGCACCGCGAATAGGAGACCCCTGGAATGATTGAGTATTGAGTTTTGAGTATTGAGTACTGAGTACTGAGTACTGAGTACTGAGTACTGAGTACTGAGTACTGAGTACTGAGTACTGAGTACTGAGTATTGAGTAGCGAGAGCGTTGAGCATGGTAAATGTATTCACAGGTACATCGATGAATAAGGTTGCAGTAAACGACGGCGCTAACTTGTCATCGAGTATCACTAGCTGATAAATCCTGTTTAAATCAAAGGGACTTTTCAACCAACGTCGCATCGCCTGCTGCAAATTCATGTAGTCAACTTCCAATCGCAACTTTAAGCTATGTATTGTGATAAAAATACTTTGTATAAAAATCAGCATCGTTAGATATTCAAAACATAATCTTAATAAAAAAATCATAAAATATATCATGAGCAACGTATACTTACGCAGGATTTCTGCCAAACTGTTGTATATTTTTAATAAATACAGCCTTGTACCGCGCTCTCGTCTTTCCTTTAATTTTCTTTGGTTTTTCTTGTTTTGTCAGTACCTAGACAAAAACATAATATATAAATGACAATATTTTAAAAATACATTATTTGTCGAAAAAATGTGTAGGGATTAGTGACTCTGACTGCAATTCCGAAGGTGCCGGGTTCTATCCCCGGCCGGGGCAGATATGAATTGTTTAAAGACAGGTATTTGTAGTCAGGTCTTGGGTATAAATATGTATCTATCTACCTATGCATCTGGTAGATGTATCAGCTGTCCGATACTCATATTACACAGTTTGGGATCGGATGACCGTGTGTTAGATGTCCCCACATATTATAATATATTTTACTCACGTCAGTACTGCTGGTGACTCCACTGAAGTCCTCTCGCGAGGGGAATCTGGACTCCTGCCGGGACACGCTGGTCTCCGGGATCACGTCAGGGGAACCCTTCAACGCTGTGGAGGAGACAATAATGAAATACATTGAGTTATACACATACAGAGTGATGCAAAAGTGGTAAGCCGTAACATTCGAAAATGAGATTTTTTTCATATTCATAACATAAATAATAATATATTCAAATACAAAAATTCAATATAGCTCGACAACTTTGTGCGCGACCCTCTTTGCGGGGTGAAAGACGGGGGGGGGGGGACGAGGCCCAGCTATAATAAAAAAGCGACGGTGGTGACGGGGGGTAAAATATTTAACATAGTAAGCCATTAAAAAAACCAGTTTATATTTTAAAGGAAAAACTTGACTACCCATAAGCATGTTTTATGAATAATGATTACGAAAAATAGTAAATAATAATTACTTAATTATTTACAAAAAAATATTTTAAAAGAAAAATATCTTAAAACAGGTTTTGGCAATGTTCTTTACATTGATGTAGGAAGGTTGTTGACTTTTATTTTTTTTATGTGCACACGTGACTCACGTGTCCCCATCAAGGCTATAATTATGCTAAAAAGTTGTTAAGTTTTTAAACCCTTACGAAGCATTATTATGGTCATTCGGTCAGGATCATGTCGGGATAGACGTGACCTACGGCGTTGGTAGATACCGGCCTCTACTAAGCCTTCATGCTAGAAGGGAAGACGGACGAAGACTTTTGTGATCGATGGTGCACTATATAAGTATATTATGCATTGCCTAACGCCGCATAATTTGGTTCCTTTCTATCGCCGAATTGTAGTATTGTTGTTGCAGTCCTATGGCACCCCAGAGGTGCAGAGGGTTTCTACTAACGTCCGGTACTTCCGCCTATTTTCGACTGTATTTTGGCCTCGCTCCAGCTAAGTCCAGCGGCTCGCAGCAACTGCAATTGTAGTATAATACTCACTATTCCTCTTAGGCGCATACTCGTGATGCCTCAAAGCCAGCTTGAGGAAGGCGTGTTCCAGAGTATCACAACTGAAATGCTGCAGCAGCTTATAACTAGATTTAAAAAACTTTCCCGTTCAAAATCCACGATAAAAAGTAGCCCGTAACAAAACCTCCATGCTCACAAACTTTCGCGTTATGATTAGTAACTAGGCTAGGCTACTTACTATTCCTCTTAGGCGCATACTCGTGTTGCCTCAACGCCAGCTTCAGAAAGGCGTCTTCCAGCGTATCACAACTGAACTGCCGCAGCAGCTGTTCCGGAGACTGCTCGGCTAAGAGCTGCCCGTCGCGGAGGAGGCCGATCTGAGGAGGGGAGGGTGTAATAGGAAGGTTATGGTGCTACGAGTATAATATAATATGTAAGGTCAACTCACGCACGACCACCCGACCCCAAACTAGGCAGAGCCTGTAATGTGTATCGGACAGCTGATATATCTACACAAATACATAGATAGATACATAATATTATGTATAAATATCAACACCCAAGAGCCAAGTGCAAATATCTGCCCCAGCCGGGAAACGGACGAAGAAAGAATAAAATGCCATAGACATTCTTCTTATCATGATGGTGACAAACTAGACTAGGGTTGATGAGGTCAGGATATGGAGTAGTTAGTAACCTCTCAGTAGTAATACCTGTACCTGTTATGTTAAAAACCGGATATTCCACATTATGTAAAATGTAAACCATAAATTTTATGAGATAATAAATTACGTTGTACATACGCGTAGGTCAACATTTTTTAAATTATGTTCTCGCTTTTTTTTGTTTTATAGAACAAAACTGGTACTTTTTTGATTAAATCAAAATTGCGTGACGCAAACTTGTTAGGCACGGGTATGCAAATTGTATAAAACAGTTTCAAATATTTAAAACTGCTTCCTTCAAAAAAAGTTCAGATAATTTTCGTTACGACGAATTTATGGATAAGGAAACTTGATCACGATTCGATGTTATACCATTATCTGTGACCAAGGAACACAGTACTTCTCTAATCTGATAAAGTCTAAAAGCTCCTAGTTAAGGAAAAGCTACCACTTATCTTTCTTTTTATTTCTTTATTTAATTATTTAATGCTAAAAACATTTTCTGGCAGTCAACCCACGTCTTTCCTAAATATTAACACTAAATATTTTTCTAAGATATTGTAACGTAACGTATAGTAATAATCTATGGTTATACCTTGTGTGCTTGTTTCGTTTCGTCTATGTAGTGTGTGGTGATGATGACGGTAGTGCCACCCCTCGCCAGGCCGGCTAGGAACTCCCAGATCCTGAAAATATAATGTTTTATGTTTTATAAATGTGTTTTAGTGTTAACTTAAAGAATATAGTGTTATACAGCTGTGCAAATGAAGACAAGCCTTCAAACGCTGAAATAAAACACTTACGGGACTCGGATATTTGAAGCAACGGCACCTGTCAAAGTTCGAATTTGCCAACGGATATCTATCAGGGGAGTATTGTTAAAATTACATATTTTTACTAGTATTACTCATTTAAAATCATAAACACTAAATTATTTAATCATTATTCATTAGTTTGCTGCATACGTGAAATGTTTTTCACACTTCCTTAACCCACTTTTAGACTTTGTCATTTTCAAACTTTGTTGTTTTCATTTCTAATTTTCAAACTTTCTATTAGCTTTTGTATCCCTTATTCCCTATTCTTACTATATCATAGTCTCCACCTACTTAATTGCTATTAGTATTAGTACTTCATTGAATAATGATCAAGTGATTGTTTTTTGGCTTAAAGTTTACATAATTCTAAGTCAATAATACCACTGAGTACCTATTCATTTAAGTAACATATTATGCATATTACTCCCTCCCCACCTATAGTTTGTGTTCATGACTACATTGTTTATGATAACTAACAAATAAGTTACCTTTTGATCATTTTTACATAGACTTACAATATATTACTTAATAATTATTATAACCTATTGGTATCTGGTTTGATCAAGTTATACCTAAAGAGGGTTATTTTGTGTCTTGGATAATCATCTTCTCGGTTCTACCTATCAAGATACTAACGGGTAACCCCGGTTGGTTTTCAGAGATGTCGAGGATGATGACCCGGAAGGTGCAGAGCCGTGACCTGGAGATCCAGCTGAGGACAGCTTTGGAGGATCTCAAGGCGTCTCGTGACCTCTCAAGCCAACTGATGGCAGAGCGGGAGGACAACGAAAAGGAATTTGATTCCCTTTTGAAAAAGAACACCGACCTAAAGAATGTCATCGCTGAAATGGACATCCAATACCAAGACTTACAAGGCAAATGTGATGAGCTGGAGATTGTACTGAGATCAAACACAGAGTGTCAGGATTTATATGAAGCTGCCTTGACAAAGATCTGCAGCCTGGAGCATCAACTGGCTGAAGCACACACAGAAATCCAGCAAATAAATGAAGCACATGCAAGCGAAGAAACAAATAAGACAATGGCACTGTACGATGAATTAGTTACCCTACATCACACCCCTATGCCAACAATAGACCTCACCACTCCAAGCAAATCAATCAATATCAAAGGTGCAAACAGGCTTAAAAAATATATTAAAATAAATAAATATATTAGGAAGTCTGAGCGAGCATTGAAAAAGCATAAGACGTACCTTCCATTGAAAAAGGATAGAGGGAGACTACAACTACTGGTAAATAAATATGAAGAAGAGATGTCGGACTACAACCAGAAACTCGCAGACAACAACCAAGAGTGCGAGTTCAACATGGCTATGCTACAGTCTAGGCTGGCCACATTGAAGTCTGCCCTAGACCAGAGAACTGTGGAGTATGAAAACCAGCTGCTGGTGCTGAGAAGTGTGGGCTTAGTTCGGGTTGAGATGCTGCCGGAGAAGTCTTCACCTGCTGAAGCCTCCACCGCATCTCCGGAGGCCACCACCACCACCTCGGAGGCCACAAATAGCATCCCGTTGGCCACCACTGAACTCACCACTGGTCTCCCGAGGGCCACCACCAGACTCCTGGCGGCCACCACCAGCATCCCGTTGGCCACCACTGGACTCACCACTGGTCTCTCGGGGACCACCACCGGACTCTCGGGGACCACCACCATTCTCCCGAGGGCCACCACCAGACTCCTGGCGGCCACCACCAGCCTCCCGACGGCCGCGCCATCCTCAGAGGTCATCCAGAGCGGATCGGCGGCAGCAGATGTTTTTCAGGCCTCCACTAAGAAATTACATAGGAAACCCACCTATTCTCAGGCAGCTAGTAGAATAGTAGGTAATAAGCAGTTACCTAAGATGTCACCCACTACCTTGACAAGGCTTACTACAAGTAGTAGCAATTCAAGCGAGGATTACAGCACAGTTGTATATTCCGATAGGCTTGGCAAGGATTTCGGGCACATGTTGGGTAATCATGTAAATGGAAAAGTTGTTAATTATTGTTACCCAGAACTTACATTCGGACAAATAGTTGAATTAATTTCAGAGAGGTCACACACTGACAAAACAACTATATTTATTATGGTGGGAAATAGTTTAGGGGTGTCAAAGTCTGACATACATAGAAGTTTTGCTATATTAGAAGGCCTTCCTACAAAACATGTATTTGTTTGTGCATTTCCTTACTCATGCACACTGCCTGACAAATGCAATTATATGACATGTAGCCTAAATAAAACAATGTACAATGCATGTTGTAAATCTGATTGTATCAATTTCTTTGATACCAATTTATACGTAGATAATTTTAAGTTGACTTGGGACAGTTTATTTTTGTCCTCAAATCAGAAACGACGTCTAGCTACAGAAGTAGCTCATCTTATTAACTCAGTTATAAGCATTATAACGAAGAAAACTTGTGTCCCTATTGACATCGTCAGTAGTAATACTGATAATATGTAGTAATAGTACAGTAGATTTAAATTAGATTCTCAGACAACGGGAGAGCATCATAGCGTTGATATAAAGATTGATTCAGTTCACTGCTCTCTCGGCTCAAAACTATTAAAGGACAAGACATTTAAGAATGAATTTAAAGTGGTACATCAGAATATTCAGAGTCTTTCTTCTAAATTGTTAGAAATAGAACTATTTTCGGAAAAATTTAACATTGATTGTTTATGTATCACAGAACATTGGTTAGACGAGAATAAAATGATGTTCCAATTGAAAAATTACAAACTTATAAGCTGTTTTAACAGAAAGTGCAACGAGCATGGCGGGTCACTTATATTTCTTAAAGAAAATTGTAAATGTAAAGAACGAAAGGACATAGTATCTCTTTCTGTTAAACACCATATAGAAATTTCATGTGCAGAGCTAAACAAGTATATAATAGTATGTACCTACAGGCCACCTACTGGTGATTTCATTACCTTTGAGACTGTCATGGAGGATGTTCTAAGGTTGGCTTCCAATAGTAAAAAGGAAGTAATAGTGTGTGGTGACTTTAATGTTGACCTATTAGGTGACTCTCCTAATATGTCGAAATTACTGTTACTTTTTAAATCATTTAATCTTTTTAATGTCTTTCTGGAACCAACTAGGATTACATCCACGTCGGCCACTTGTCTAGATAACATATTCTGTAACTGTGAGTTTAAAGACAGTAGTGTGATAAATTGTCTGAGGTCAGACCACAGTGGGCAGACCATTACCTTAGTAAACACTGACAAGACAAATAAAACTAAGGTTAGATGCAGACCGATTACTACAAAGAAAATTGACAATTACTTGAAGAAACTAGACGAAAAACTTCCGAGGGTTAAAGTAGATTGCAATTCTAATGAGATGTATACTAACTTATTTAAGATAATAGCTGATGAGTTTGAGAGTAATTTTGAAACGAAGGAAGTTTTGATAGACAATAAAATTAAATTTTGTGACTGGGCTACAGATGGTATTCGCAAAAGCAGGGCGACATTATATGATCTGTATGAGATGAAAACATTCATACTCCGCCCTGACTTTCAATCTTATGTGAAGAAATATAGCAAAATGTACAAATGTGTCTGTCACTGTGCGAAGACAATTTTTATTAATAACAAGATTAAAGACTCGGCTAACAAATCTAAGGCCATTTGGAATATTATTAATAACGAAACGGGGAAGAATCGAACACGCGAGACTAATTTATCTTTAAAGGTAGGCAATGACATAATAACATCAAATGACGAGGTGGCGAGAGTTTTTGAAGAGTTTTTTACGAACATTCCTTTAGAGACTACTTGCAACCTAGATTCTTCAGCTACATTAGCTGAAACCCTGATGAAAGAGAACGCACCTTCAACCGATAAGGAATTTAAATTCAGATATATAAATACATTAACTATTATAAAAACATTTAAGTCCTTAAATATGAAGAAAACTGAAGACTTGTGGGGAATGACAGTTAAATTTGTTCTTTCTATTATTAATAAAATCGCCCCAATTTTGGCTAACATTTTTAATAAATGTATCGCTGAAGGTGTGTTCCCAGATCTTATGAAATTGAGTAAAATTATACCTCTGTTCAAGAGTGGGGATATGGAGGACCCTGCAAATTTCAGGCCTGTCTCGGTTCTTCCAGTTTTGAGTAAAATATTTGAGAGGATCATACTCAGTCAGATGCTTTTGCATTTCAATGAAGCTCGACTGTTTCATAGCCAGCAGTATGGTTTTACAAAAGGCAAATCAACAACCGATGCCGGTACTGCGTTAATTAAGCACATATTTGACGCCTGGGAAGACCATCACGATGCTATTGGAGTCTTCTGTGATCTGTCGAAGGCGTTTGATTGTGTGGACCATCAGACTTTAATTTCGAAACTGAGATACTATGGAATAGGAGGAAAGGCTTTAGATTTGATAGCTTCATATTTAGACAAGAGGCAACAAAGGGTCGATATTAATAATACTAAATCACAGGGGGCTCATGTAAAGATAGGCGTCCCTCAAGGATCTATTCTAGGACCATTTTTATTCCTCATTTATATTAATGACTTGCCTTTTATGGTTGAAAAATTGACTAATATAGTTTTATTTGCTGACGATACTTCTTTGCTTTTTAAAGTTAAAAGAAGTGAAAATATTTTTTATGAAATTAATTCTATTCTATCTGACATACACGATTGGTTTACCGTAAATAATCTTTTATTGAATTCTAAGAAAACGAAATGTATTAAATTTACACTGCCGAATGTTAGACAATGCGATACTAACATTATTCTAGATGGGAATAAATTGGACCTAGTTAATGATACTGTCTTTCTTGGTATGACTATAGATTCAAAGTTACAATGGGGACCTCACATTGCCAAATTGGCTGGAAGGTTGAGCTCGGCAGCTTTTGCTGTACGGAAAATTAGACAACTGACCGACGTTGAAACCGCCAGATTAGTTTACTTTAGTTATTTCCACAGCTTATTGTCGTATGGAATTTTGCTTTGGGGTAGAGCCGCTGATATTGAGACTATATTTGTATTGCAGAAAAGAGCCATCCGCTCTATATACAAACTTGGTTCCAGGGATTCATTGAGAGAACTATTTAAAGAAATTAACATTCTTACAGTTCCATGTCAGTTCATTTTTTCCAATTTAATGTATGTACGAAAGAATATTTCAACTTTTGATACAATTGGCAGTAATCATGACATTAATACTAGGAACAAGCATAAGCTGGCTTTTCCAGCGATGCGTCTGGCGAAAGTTAATAAATCGTTTTTAGGGTACTGTATTAGATTTTATAATAAGCTTCCAGCAGAAGTTGCTCAAATGCCAGAGAATAAGTTTAAGTGTTACATTAAAGAGAAACTCAGTAAAAAAGCTTATTATAGAATTGATGATTACTTAGAGGACGTTAATGCATGGCTGTGATAAGTAGTTAGCTCTGCTCATATTATAATAATAGTAATAATTAAGCTTATATGTATTGTATACCAACTAGTTTTAAGTCTTTTTTTGAAAAGATGGCTCAGGAGTTTCTTGCCTCCGTTCTTCTCCTTAGACAGAAAGAGCCCCCCCTTATCCGAACGGAGAGTAATTTGTAAAAATTGACGTTCATCAGAAAATTTTATATTTGTACGATGAATAAAAAATTTTGACTTTGACTTTGACTTTGACTTATGTTGAGCATTCACGACCAATCACTTCCATATTACTAAGGCACGAGTCTCCTTCCAATATAATTAAGGAAGGGTTTTAGGCATAGTAACATGCTTGCATGGGAGATATGAAAAAAGTTTAAAAAAAAACCTACAGTATGATTCTTGAGGAAAATGGTTGAATTATAATATTCCGTTAATTGTTTAAATTTTTAGGGAGTTATTTATTTCAACCCCGTATGTAAGTGTGTCACTGATTAAGTATCACGCCACTAGAGTTAAGATACCGCAATAGCTCAGTATACATATTTCTTAACCGGCTGTTAAAACATTCCTCGCTCCAGCAACCATCGCATGTTTATCTTGCGTTATCAAGCAGAATCATTGGATTTAAGAAATGAATGTCTTTCATTTGTGAGCGTACTAGGTATTGGTTAATGAATTAATAGGTGTAAAATTTATAGCTATTAGTTATTATATTCGCAAAGATCTTATTTTTATTAGCATGTCGATGACAAACACTGCTGGACTAGCGCTTGTCACAGTACTTTAATAAAATTATGAAATGACTGTTTTTAGTTAGATACCATCTGACATGATCGTCAAGTGTTTTTTATTAATAGCATATGTATAATAAACTGAATCTAAACAGAATCAAATCTAGATTTCGTCTAGTATGCCTGAGACTGCAGAGAGATGGGTAAGTATGAGTACCTACATAAAAAGTATCTAGATTCCATATAGACGTACAATTTTTTGATGAGTGACGCTTATTTGACCATGCTATTTATTTACTTTAATAATGTTTAAAGTATTATTTTTATTGATGGTAATAAATGAAATAATGTCATCATTGCACATTGTTTGTGTGATAAATTCATCACATCATTAATACTTAGTTAGTGCTAAAATGTTAAGTGTGCCTTTGATTGCAAGTACAAATTGATGATAATTTTATTAATATTTAAGATTGAATAGCTGGGCAAATATTGTTGCTTCTGAATTTAACCTTGGTCAATAGAATTGGCAAAGTTTTGAGTATAAGTACTTTGTAAACATTTTTATTACTTATTTAATTTTTAAATTTTTCAAGTTCAAAAAAATAATGAACTGAGCTTATATTGATTTAAGGTGACTTTGGTTTGATGTCAAGGTAAAAAAGCCTGGATTTTATGCAATATTTGTATAAAGTTTTTTGTTTAATTAAAAAAGCGGCTTACTTGAGTCAACACGTTTCTTATTTACTCAGTTGGGTAATTTATGTCATTACTTACATAGTAAGTGGACATTCGAGCAATTAAATCATTATTTTACATGTTTTGTAAAGAAAAAAAAACAGTGTTCTCGCTAAATTTACCACTTTGAATATTGTAGTTACAAGTACTTAGTGACTTGTGGGAGAGAACTTTAATTAAGAGTCTTGACTTTAATAAATATTTCAATATACCTAAGTAGTTATTATTTTTTATCGTGTAAAAAGCATGAGCCATTGTATATGTAATGTAACCCTGCCGAAGCACATAGCTCCGAAAGCGAAATGAGTTCAATGAATCGCCCGGCCAATTCACACTAACAGCAGCTTTACAGTTACAGGCGGTTCATAGTAGCTCTAGTAGTATGAACCGCCTGTAACTGTAATTCAGAAATTTATTATGCATCTACCCACACAATTGTGAAAAAAAAAATCTATGTATTATTATTTTAATAATGTTACAATTTATTAACTGTGTTTATGTTATGTAGGTAGTTTAGTCCAGTACAAATCAATGTTTTGTAAAATTTCATACGTGTATGTTGTGACATAGTGTGAATAAATGAAATGAATTTGAAATTGATCCACAAAACGCCACTACGCGTGTGCGTGCGTAAAAAAACCGCACGATCGTATCTGCACTTGACCCCTCATTACTCTCATCATGATCATAAATAGATAGAGTGTCAACTGTCATACCGTTCCCGCAGCACGGGGTCCAGCCCGACGCAGGGCTCGTCCAGGATCAGCAGCTCGGGCTCGTGCACCAGCGCCGCCGCCAGCGACACCCGCCTGTGGACGTTAGTGATGGGGTTAGGTAAGTTCATGGGGTTTTAGGTAAGTTCGTGGGGTTTTAGGTAAGTTCGTGGAGCTTTAGGTACCTTTGTGGTTGTTTTTGATGAAAATATATTTAGCTAGGTATCTCCTATAGTTAGTACAAAAAAGAACTAAGTTTGAAATGAAATTTTACAGAATTTGAAAAAGGTGTTTTTTTTTTAAATTATAAGGTACTTTATAATAACATACTGTTATATATTGTCTGTAACAGTAACGAAGTAGGAAATATTTTATTCGCCTTAAGAATATACCAAGAGAAAAAATAACAACACAAAGCGCTGATATATTTCTATGACTGACCTCTGCTGCCCCCCACTCAGGTGCTTGACCAGCTTCCCGCCATCGCTGAGCTCCAGCAGGGAGGTGAGGAAGTCGAACCGCTCCTGCATCTTGGCGGCCTTCATGCCGTAGATGCGACCGAAGTAGAAGATGGCGTCGCGGACTGTGAACTCGCCTACAAGCGCTATTTCCTGCGGAGGGAGGTTTAGGTTAGTTCGTGGGGTTTTTAGGTTAGTTTATGGGGTTTTTAGGTTAATTTGTGGGGTTTTAGGTTAGTTAAGTTAGATTTTGTAAGGTTCAATAATTTGTATTTCAGTAGTTTGTATGGTTCAGTAGTTTGTAAAGTAATGTAAAGTTCAAAAATTTTCAATGAGTCTTACTGGCCTTCATACCGAAGCGTAGATACAGCCAACCCAAGGGTTTTAGGTTGGGTTGTGGGATCGGTCACATGTTTTGTAATTTTCAAGTCTGCGTATCTTATTCTGTATCTCTCCTCTTATCTTAATATAAACGTATTGTAATACCTACACAACATCAGCTTTCAAATGCCTTTCTTAATGTGGCATCATTTCAAACTTGTATTATTTAATAAATCTGTGGAACAATTTTCAAGTTCACATTTTTCTGCAGGTACCATTCAATTCCCTATCATATTTAAGTTGTTGACCAACATATTTTCACTGATGACGATTTAAGTGCCGTCAATTTTAAATTGTAATCTTGACCCGATGAAAAGAACACCCAACCACCGTAAACATCTGTAGTTAAGTAGTTAATCACGAATATATCATATACTTTAACATTCGATCCTAGACAGAAAAATAATGTATTAATTTAAATTTCATATTTGACTATCGTTTAAATTCGAGTTGCGACAAAAATCTAAAAGTTATTTCGAAAATAAAACTAGGTATAGACAATTTGTACAAAACTTTCGATTGAAAAATGATAATTTATAAGATTTATAAGTGTCTTCTACATTTGCGCTGCAACCGGGTGCTTAAGTACCGTAAGTACTAGTAGTACATAGTACATAGGCTCTCTAATCTGTGCCTAGCCTAGTACAACATTTTACTTTTTTTAAAGAACATTTTCATAAATCGAACACTGAAGTCACAGTTGTTTTCCACAAGCAATCATGCAAAGAGGCGGGATAACTCCGCTGGTAACATACTCCTTGCGTGCCAGTAACAATGGACGATAAAAAAAACTCCGTTATTAAGTAGTATTATGGGTTTGATCTCCGCTTTAGCATTGCATCAGTGCGGTGCAACAAGTAGGCTAGTTTGTATTGCAACGTGATCATT
The DNA here is from genome assembly GCF_932276165.1 of Plutella xylostella. NCBI lineage: Eukaryota > Metazoa > Arthropoda > Insecta > Lepidoptera > Plutellidae > Plutella > Plutella xylostella. The sequence goes on along the minus strand of NC_064006.1, from coordinate 4,402,758 downwards.
TGCTACTAGTTTTAACGAGACTACGGGGCAGCAAAAAGGGGGGTTTTGCGCTTGAATACCCTTGCGGTTTGTCTATGGTTCGCCTTTGGGTTTATTCTTACCCAATATCTGATCATTATGTTAAATTATAATATTGAAGAATAAAAAAATATAATTATAAACAAACAAAAAACCCGACTGCACGCTAAAAAGATGAAAACAAGCCCCAATGTTAATGGAAAGTATCGCAGGCGGGGACCAGCAGAGGGTTCACCATTTAGCTGAATGTGACTTAGATAGGTGTACCTTGTGTGGCGGTCAAGTTGGCTATGTATATCTTTGTAATGTGCTAATCAAGCCCTTTCATTTGATACCCCACACGGCATAGTTGGAAAATTTATATTTATTCGATCATCACTTTATGTCCTCTAGAGGGCGTTTTATACATTTTAATATAACGTCACATAGTCTATAACCATCGCGCAATCAATACGCTTCTAACGATACCTCATACATAAAAATCTATCAAGCCGTCTAGGCTACAGGAGGGAATAAAGAAACAGACATACATACATACATACAAACATATAATCGAAAAACATTATCCTCCTCCTTCGGCAGTCGGGTAAAAAATTAACAATATAATATGTATATGACACCTATAGAGCCTGAGAAGTGTATATTTCCATGTTAATAAAATGTAATGCCTTAAAGAGATCGTCTTATTAAAAATGCATGCGTCATGCATAAACAATGAACTCATAATTTACTACGTAATTAGAGTTAAGAATATATAATTAATTAATACAATACCTACTAATAGCAATGTCTAATAATAAAAAAAATTGCCTCTGACGTTTGTAAAAATAATAACGATTATGTTGGTGCATAAATAAGTCAAAGGATTCTATTTCATAGTTTTAATTGAATGGTCCAAGAATAGAATGAACATTAGAGTGAAAACCACTTATAGTTAATTATATTTTATCTTTTTAGGGTGTCGGTGACAAACTTTGAAACTAAGTACAGCTGTCTTACCACCACCGACCTTCAAGAGCAACGCTTACTTAACCAAACATCTTTCAGAGAACTGAAGAAAACAAATTACGCAAGTTTATACAGATAACTAATGCTGCAGGATTGTTAATTTCTAATGTGTAGTGGTGGTACGGTAGCAATTGATACTTACTTCGAGGATTCTCCTTTCTTATCTCCTTATATTATAGGTTATAATACATATGCTCCCCTTGTTCTTTAATTTTATAATATTTGTGCAATAAAGAGTTCAATAAATGATATAAAAATACCTGAGGCATATACCCAATATTGGGTCCAGGGACGCCACTGCCCTTCTCCCCTGGTCTCCCGCCGAGGACCCAGATGTCTCCGCTGTCCAGTTTCCGGCGCCCCACGATGCAGGACAGCAGGGTCGTCTTACCGCACCCTGACGCGCCGAGGAGGCCGTAACTGGGGATGGAAGAAGGAATGAGGATCTGTGGGATCATTTATGTATTGTGGCGAGCAAATTTTCCGCATTTAGCCTCTAAGGAGGGTCATTATGCGTGAAATACCTATGGGGTATCTAGCTATTAAGCCACACAATCTCACGCCAGAAAGCCAGTAGACCTAAAGTAGACTTGAGGGATCATATCGAGGAAGATAAGTCTAGGTCAGATCACTAAATTTGCAAATGAGTACTGAAATTGGAGCTACCACCAATCGGTAGTGGTCGCTTGAGGGGCTTCATAGAAGAAGTGTGGTCTAGATGCAGATCCATGGAAGAAATCTAATGACATCGTGGCTTCAAAATCTGGCTGGGAAATGGCAATCAGCTAATATAAACTTAAGTATTTGTATTTTCTTCTTATCGATTGTTGCTATGGATGTATACAGAGATTTTATTATCAGATGATGGCTTACATGCTTCCTCTGTCCACAGTCATGTCGAGATGGCACAGGACAGACTTGTAGTCGGGCTTGTTGAGGCGTCCATAGTATTTGTACGCTCGTTCCACCAACACGGCTGCGGGCCGGCGCTCCTCCATCTTGGGTGTTTGCGCTCGCAAATGCGGGGTTGAGGTTATCTTGACATGGTCACGTGGTTCTGTGGACAAGTCAGGAATGGTTAGCTTTTGGGGTGGGGTTTCTGATGGTTGATTTAGGCCTGAAACAGGAAGGCTTCATTGGAATGAGACCCGTGCCCCAGCTCTGGGGATGCGATGGGTTATGATGACGATGATAGTTGGATTGATATATCTATGCCATAGAACTGAGTGACATAGGTTATGTTTTTTGGGTTTTCTGATGATTGGTGGAAGTGGAAGATGAGCTTTCGAAAAGAGATTATGGTCAGCCAAACGTAGTCAAGTGGTCATTAAATAAATATGAGTTTCCGAACTACGAAACGAACTAAATATATGGCCAGAGATGGACTACATAAACTGAAAATATCCTTATTTCTCGGCTTAGGTGCACAACTAAAAATTATTTATCTGTATAAGTAGTGCTATGTACTCGTATGTGAAGCCTCCCGGCAAAAATCAAATAAAATATGAAGATGAAGGTAAAACGAAAACCGTGAAATCTGTAGTTTACGAGGCACTAAACTGCTTAAAGATGATTTGGTCCTTTGTGTAAATTTATGACTATGCGCCATAAACGTATGGTGCGAAAACATTTAAGTTTAGTTTTGCCTGCAATAAAACTATTTAATATTACTTAATACACAAGTAGGTACCTTCATCGATAAAATACCAAAATAATTGACGCGCATAAAAAATATTTTTTATGAAAAACAGAATTTTATGCCATGTCATGTAATCGGCATTAGTGATATCATTACATAGTTTTTTCAATATTAATGTTAAGTATTTGCTTTCAGTTCCATGACCCATCTCGAATATCAATGTTTGCACAGTTCGTCCAACCACAAGTTATTTGCGAATATGAAAATGTAATGTTTACAAAACTCAAAACATCTCCTTATAATGTAGACTTTAGACTTTATGCCACTTCATTTCGGTGGCTTGACACACACGAAAAAACCTCAAACTTATAACAACCTTCTTTCGATAAATAGCCGTAAGTTTAGTAATATAAGTACGTATCGGACCAAACGATTGTCATGAATGTATGGAGAAACGGCGTCGGCAATGCCATGCAACTTGTGTGAATTTCTATACAAAGAATACGGAATGCGATGCGTCCGTTGCGTACGATATCGATTGATGGACGCTTACCTTAAATAAGTGATAGTCACTATTGGCTAGAGCACAGCTAGCTTACCAATCAATCATGGCCCATGATTTAGCAAAACTATGACATTTCAATTAGCAGCTGCACCGCGGATAATAACTAGGTGTGAGACCACCGGAAAACGTTGTCGGCTTGTCAGCCTTAAGGACTCTACACACCAAACCCGCCGACCCGCCGACACAGCCCGGCGGCTTGGTGTCGGCGACTTTGTTTCAAGAATCATGTCGGCGACTCGTACCCGCGCGTGCAAGTACTAAAAAAGTTGTACTGATTTCTTGCCGCCGACACTCACCGACACAGCCCCATGACACATGTTGGCGGGTTGGCGGGTTTGGGTCGCCGACACCAAGCCGCCGGGCTGTGTCGGCGGGTTTGGTGTGTAGACTCCTTTATTTAGCGTAAGAGAGTGTCTGTCTGATGATAATTATAATTTTTCTAACCAATGTTGTTGTTTGTTTTCTAACAACGTTACAATTTAAAAACATTTTAATTTTTTTTACAGAATTCTTCCATCCTTATTTTTATAATAAAACCGTCTAATTTTATAAAGATGTAAATAATAATGCTGACACAAGAAATGTAAATGATTCAGGTAAGTATTAATTTTGGTAATAAACTTTGAAATCATCAATATGATTTTTAAATGGCTGTTACCATATTGTGCGTAAGACTCGAAAATAAATTACTAAATGTTTATAATACGGAAATGAAACCGTGATATCGGTAATTAAGAATTGTGTTTACATTTCGTCTTAATTATTCAACATTGAAAACGATTAAATTACATTATTGTCTTAGCTGTAATTATTAAGATACGTCGTTAAAATGGATTACCTACGTAAGTGCGAAAAACGATGCATCCAATTTAGAATCTTCGAAAACCACTTTCAGATAACCACATTCCACATACAAATGGTTGACTGGAAGAAATTGATATTTGGTAATAAATCCGCCTTCGTGCGGAAATTTTGTATATTTTACAAATCCTTTGGTTGGCATCTCGATACAGCGACATCAAATTTATCTATTCAATCAACTTAGTTATTTATCCTTTATAACATTTTACACCGTACCTAAACTTCCTCAGTAAACCAAGTATACCTACTGATGACCTCTAAAACGGTGGAGGATCTTTTTGATCATCTGTGATCACATAATGATATTGTTTCTGATGCGGCTGGCTGCACCACAGACTAGAGACGAGCTCGTAGGGTAGATCATGGTTAAGACAGGGCCGGACTGAGGTATTAACAAAAAGTATTTATTTTTATTTTATTTAAACGTTAAACATATTATTAGGTATAACACTTCGTATTTTGGTTTATACAAATCTATCCCACTTCGAACCGAATTTCAGCATACTGTCCCTCATATTACATGCCTGAGGTGTGGGTGGCACAGGGAGCATTGCTAATAAACACCGTTTTGCTGTGTGTTTGTAAACGTATTATTTATTTCACACACATTTGACTCCTATCATTACCAACATATCTCATGATGCTCTCCCCATCGATGCCCCAGGTATCGAAGCAGAGACTCTTGGCACAACCGTCAGACTTACTGTTGTGCCAAGGCCTTTATAATATACATATTATACGACAACCGGAAGAAATTAACAATATAATATATAATATAATATATTTTGATAACTATAGATACACGATTTTCATGCCATATAGGAATAAATAGGCATATATAGGTAATCAGCAGGTCAGGTGATATTTTGGAACATTCCCTGAGTTCGTGTCTGGTAAACCGTAAACTAGTCAGTTAGTTAATAGAAAGGGCAAAACCGGTTATGCTTCAAGTTCTATGGTACTACGGTACTTGCGGATAAACAGTTTGTGAGGACTACACACATACATGCACCGAATAGATATTAGGACACTTCCCTTTTCTGGGTCACCGTTGATTAAATAATCTCTTCAAATAAAGCTGACTTCACTTACAGGTACGTTCGTTTGGCCATAATTATCAAAATAAATAATTTTGTTATGAAACTTCTGATGCGTATGAAAAAACGTATGAAACTTAGGATTCGTTTATTGTACAAACCATTATTAGGTCATAATAAGATAAAAATGAAAAAAAAGTGCCTCATTCGTTTCGGTGATTAAAGACACTAGCACTATCATAGTCATAACAGTTACTATAGCATACACGTATGATCGATCAGTAAAACTACAAATATGAACGATACCAATCTAATGGGGTCAAGATACGACAATATCGTTATGAATACGGCTTAGTGTGGCTAGACCCTAACTAGATGACGTTTAGATTTAGATTAACGGATTGAGAGAAAGTTAACGGGTGTGCAACTTTTATAGTACCTAAGAATTTGCAAAAGAATATTTAACATCTTTAAATCAATATCTAATCATTTTAATTTTATATTAGTTGGTTTTAGTTAGGCATTAATAATTATAATTTAATCAAGTTCTATTGTGTTATACCTGCCTATATTCACATATCTAATAAGTACATATATATGTAACAAAAAAAACAGATGCTGAGAAAAAAATTAGAATTTGGCAAATAAATATAAAAAAACGGTAAAAGATAATAATAATAAACTTTATCCGAAACAAATATACACTTAACTCTGTTTCGGAGTGAAATCGATGATAGCTATATTGTTGTAAAAATACATGCTTAGATTATTTACTTACCCTTTTTTTCCACAAAACACACAGACAACATTGTTCCTAGCGGTTAAAACTACGACTGGTTAATAAATACATATACAGATGACAGTCCCTAATTCCCGATGCAGGTATTTTCCTACTTACCCTCATTTTCTATTAGATTTAAGCGAAAAGTTATTACTCGTACATAATTATATTCTGAGGTTTCCTGAATTAATTTTGATTGATAACTGAATATAAGAAAATTCAGACATTTAAGAACATCTTAGTATAATTCCTTTTAATATAAAAAACGAACACATAGAAACATAATATTAAAATGATTCAGGTTGATGGAATGTTGATGTTGAACTACTTTTATAAACGGACACTTGTTTTTCCTTTCTAAGGTCTATTTCTTAGCATTTCATATCAATCCAACTTTACACTTTACACCAACCCATTTGCTACAAGAATTTCGTGCAAAACCGCCCAAAAACCCAAATGGGGGTCAATGCACCTGTGTGAGTGAGCAACCAGTTAGCGGTGGCCCAGTCGTGTGGCCCAGTGAACTACGCACACATACACAGCTACCGTGTACACACACGAGGTTTCCTGCGCGTGTGTGCGTGCGATGGTGTCGGACCACCGCCACCGATGATGCCGTCATTTTTGCGAGTCGATCGTCGAAAGGTTGAGAGGAGAGGGGCTTATGAATGGTTGCTGCAATGGTAATCCGCGGCAATAACCTTCCGGCAATCAATTGGTTTGCACTTCGAGCAGAAGGAAAATCTGGTTTTATTACCTTCTTGCATTAATTTAATAGCTTTGTATTTTTTATAAACTCTAATTATGTATTTAAATCATATTTTTTCATAATCAAAATGCATTAGCATATCGCATCTAGTGTTAAACGCTATGCATAATTTTAACGGCTTCTAGATGCTAGAATACTTAAAACTGTATGTAAACCGATTCTTCCGCCTTGGCTGATGCACAGATCACTCCAATCTTGCGTTACATCTTCGCATTTTTCCGCTTCCGCACTTGACTCTCAATCAATATGTCGACACCAGCGCGCACAGGCCTCCTCTCAATTGTTGACGCAATGTGTTACGTTACACTATGAGATGACCGGAGCGCGGCAACCTTCGCTGTTACGTCAGATCGGGTTACCGGACGGCGGCGGTGGACAAAAGGAATCTTGCCGTAATCGTTTTGGAGTTTGGAAGGTGCGTGGATTGTCGATTGATGCTCATAAGTCTTACAGAACGCCTTGCACGGGACGCAAGGCGCGCACGCCAAGACGTGATAAAAGTTTTGGGTCACATCGCGCGGCTTCCAGAGCGAGTGCGACGGGAGACTTTTGTCACGTCTTGATGTAAGCATCTTGTGCCCCGTGCTAGGCCTTCAGGCCTTCTGCCTATCGTGACATGGAAGGGAGGTTTTTGAACTGGTTGTAAGTGGGTAGCCCCTCACGCACAGCTCATAAGACTCGACTATTGGCCATAAACCTATAGGCCAAAGGTTTGACATAACCACCATACCATACGAGGCAGGTCAAACATATCAATCGTTAGATAAATCAACAATAGTTATGCATAATATCTGCTAATCGGTTTGGCTCTGGAGCCTATACATAGACCGCAAGATTGCGGTTACCTCTGAGTGGGATGTATAGTATACTAGCGGTTCCCGCGAGCTTCGCTTTGCCTTGAGAAGTTTTCCCGTGGGAATTCAGCGATAAAAAGTAGTTTATGTGTTAATGCAGGGTGTCAGCTAACTCCATGGCAAATTTCATTAAAATCGGTTGAGCCGTTTTGACGTGAAGAAGTAACAAACACACACATATTCACAAACTTTTGCCTTTAGTAGGTTGTACTTCAAGGAAAATCCATGACTGCCAGATTTGAAAATAATAATGTCCCGTGCGAACGTGTGTTAAGTCGATTTTAGTTTTGAACATAGGCTAGTGGCTGAATGTAATAGTTTGAATTTTTCCGGTAGGTACTAGGTACACTCCCATGAAAAACTTACGATTGCAATTAAATGGTATCAACACCTGTGTCTAGAGAAACCATTACTTTGGCAATTTGTGCAGGTTTTAAAATTTAAAACCTGCACAAATTATTATTTAAAATTTAAATAATAATACACATATAATATAGTATTTTAGATATTTCAAACAATTACATGTTTTAATTCCATCTAAAGCAAAGCAATACAGACACACTCAGCTGAAGTTTTTTTTTTAAACTTGCAGTATGCTTATGTACTATTTAAATAGGTACCTGCATGCATCAGGCTCACCTTGACAGGAATTTTCGTCTACTCTGCGAAGTGAGTTGGAATTAATATAAGTATCCAAGAATATAATTAAATTTTAATTTGGTACTTAAGTAGGTACAGTTCGGTTCAAATAACTTGGTAGTTAAGAAGTTGGCAGCGAAAGCACTTTTGTACCTTGCAAAACTAACAAATCACCTATTCATTCTTTCAAAGATTGCCAGTTGGTTAGTTTGACAAAGCACCAAGTGTAATCGCAGCCAATTTCAGATACTACGAAATTTTTGGACCGTATTGTACCAACCTGTTTATTTTATTTTTAAAAGCGTGCAAATACCAAAATACCTATCCCATTACTTAAAAGCGACATTTGAAATCTAAATTTATAAATTTAAGTTTTTAATTTTCTAAAAAAACTGAATTAAAATATTTTCTACACGTGCACATTAAATTTATTCAAGGTTTTTGAATGCACGTCTGAGAATAAATTCAGCTATTTTTGATACAAAATGCGTTAATAACCCGATGTCCTCGGACTTGTTTTAAGAACATTTAAAATATCTGACCAACTGTGTATTTAGCCGCTAGGTATTTAGCCATTCTAAGATTAGGGACCTAAATACTTTGGCGCACCTAGAGTGCTTTGCTAAAAAGACAAAATAACATAAAGCAACCTTGATAAAACGATCTAATTGGCATGTTATATATTAGGTATAACCTCGTCGAAACTTACCCCTATATAAAATTGGTATAATATATACATATACATATATATATAGTACTAGCTGTTCCCGCGAAGTTCGCTTCACCTTAAAAAGTTTTCCCATGGGAATTCCGAGATAAAAAGTAGCCTATGTTCTTTCTCAGGGTCTAGACCATATGTATACCAAATTTCATTGAGATCCTTTCAGTAGTTATGGCGTGAACGCGAAAGAGTAACAGACAGACAGACAGACACAGTTACTTTCGCATTTAAAATATTAGTTAGGATTTAAATACAATTGTAATTTATGGGCAATATCCACTGTATTGTTTGTTTTATAAATATACTTCTTAAAATGCCATTACTGAATTTACAAAACGTGATTCAGCACTTATTTAGGAAAAACAAAGGAACCTACATACCTACATGATTTCGTTGAGCGTGGGCCCGTTTTCGGAGGACGATCACCTTAATTCATAAAAAAGAAGGCGAAGTTAGAAACGTTGCATTTCGCCGGTCTCAAGTTCAAATCCTGACCAAAATTACACCACCGAGAAGTTTGTGCAACAATGCACCTCTGCCTACACCGTAAGGCATAGAATAGAATATTATTAAGTACTTTATTGAACAACACATAAACCAGACATACAAAAATATACTTATAGACTAGAAACAATGCAAAATAGCGGCCTTATCGCTGAGAGCGATCTCTTACAGGCAACCTTAGGGATCACACCGAGTGTGCACTTGCTTAATTTGTCATTTGGTAGGCACCCTGCGTGCTCGCCGGTACAGTTACCGTCATATTGAGGTCAATGTTCCGTCGCCTGACTGAGCCACGGCACGACGAATTATGATGGATTATATTTACGAAATGCAACCGAAAAGGAGCCGTAAAACATGTGTGGTATTTTGAGTAGGTATAATTATTTGCATCTTAAATATTTATAGACAAAATGAATGATATTGATATGTTTTTCAATTTATTGCTTGTCGAAATAATAATATGGAATAGTGATAATTTTACTCATTATTTTACCTGCGAGCTTTGAAGATTGTTGAAGATTTTTTTCCGTGGTGTGATATTGCATATTTCATCATCATCATCATCAGCCAATAATCATCCACTGCTGGACATAGGCCTCTCCCAAGGAGCGCCACAACACATTGCATATTTACCGCAGAAAAAATACACGTCCGATAAATTAAGAAACACGTGTTTGTGAGATGAATAGTAGAATCCCATCAAAAACAATACTTGTCAAAAAAACCAAGTCTCGTACGTAACTCAGTTGTTCTACGGTAAAAAGTTGTGAGATCCATGTATTACCAAGTCTTATCCACGCACGCATCTCAATCTTAAAAATCTTTAATGTTTTATATAAATATATTGACTCGGCCATCGCATGAAAACACGTGTTAATTAAATTATTTAGTGCGATGACCAAGTCAATATATTTATAAAAAACATTAAAGATTTTTAAGATTGAGAGTTGAGTTGAGTTTTGACAAGTATTGTTTTTGATGGGATCTCATTTCTTTTATACTTTGTAGACAGTTCTACTTTTTTTTCTTTTCGGTACCTTCTAGGTACGTAGGTCCGTTAACTTAGTTTGGTAGGTACCTACCTACATAAATCGCAAACTTGAGGTAAGATTCAAGAAACTTTATTTTTGGCTACGTAATGTACATAATGAATAAAAGTAATGTTGATACTTCGTACTGCATCAAATTTCCCTAATTAAATTTCAACCTTAGTTTCCAATACACAAAGTTCATTGTACATTAAGAAAATTTGACTATAAGTGGTACACTGGTAGCCTGATGTGCTTTGTCCGTAGGTAGGTAATCCATCCTTTGCGGATTTAATTTGCATGACGGGAATTTTTTGCTCGATTTTGCAGGGGCACTATCGTGCGCCTATATTTACTGATATGTGAATATGAAATTATATAAGCATTTATGTACCTACCTAGAAAACTGGACCAAAATTGAAAAATTTTACTCGATTTGGCTGGTGCACTACCGTGCCCCCAAATATTTTTGTTTTTCCTTGATTCATACACCAAACACTACTTTTATTCCAAATTTGAAGCTTCTAGGTCTGCTAGAAGTGCCTTAGATTTTTTATGATCGGTGAGTGAGTGAGTGAGTCAGTGACAAAATTAAGAAACTTTGACGCGTTATAATTCTTAAACTACTGGTTCAAATTGAATGAAATTTGAAATATACCGTGTCATTACAATGCCTGCATGGTTACTGAAAATTCAGTCTTCTAGTTTTATCCACAACGAAGTTACAGGGGGTCGAAAATGGCCTGAATTGCTTCGAGAAAAGGATGGTACGGCCGTGCCGCTTTTTTGCTCGACTTGGTGGGGGCACTGCCGTGCCCCCAGATTATTCCTTTAGAATTCTTTAGTACACATGAGTCAAGTGTACTAAAGAACTCTTTGATCATAATATCCTTCCACCCTAAGGTTTTCTTGAAAAAATCGCTTTAAGCGATAAGACCGCCATTTTTGTACATATGTGTTAGTATTTAAGTTATGTAAGTTAATTTTATGTGTGTGTACAAATAAAGAATATTCTATCTGTCTATCTATCTATCTAGATGTAGAGACGGGTAGAAGAAAGTCAGATCCCCTCATCAACTAGAAGAAAACAGATTGTCTTTAAACGTTTGATAAGTTTACTGGTTACCGTACTATGTAAACCTCTGCAATTTGTCAACGAAACAAACATAGTTATGGATTGGTAGACAGGTTAAACTTATACTGTATACTGTAAATTTACACACAAATATTTTAGCAATATTCTTTGAAAACAGATAAATTTGTTGTAAATTCTGTTCATTTATTAGTTTTTTTTTCGTGATTTTTACATTGAGCTATACCATAACGTAATTAGTTAAATGATGTTTTTGAAGAATTTACAAGAAGTTGAAGATTACTGTGAATAGTTTATAATTAATTTAATTACCCGTACAAGATAGACAATAAATCCTTCATGTTATGTAACTTTATTACCAGAAAAGTTTTTTCTGTCTTAAAATAAGTACTAAGATTGTTTTTTTACTCGTCGTTAAAGGAAGTTAGTTCTTATCGAATTCATTCTTATTTCAAAATTTTCATAGGATAAAGCAATTTTATTGAATGTTTGTCAAAACAAGTTCGCAAAAAGGGCATCAAATGTGCAGGCTGCTACCGTACCACCACTGACTCATTCGCAATTATACCTTGTTTCACGGGGAAAGACATCTGATACAAACAATAACTAACCTTATTCGAATGTAATAAGGGTCCTGTCAGATGTCTTTCCTCGTGAAAAAAGGTATAACAACCCATAAACAGCGTCGCTCGCCTGTCACACATCCCGAGATCCACTCAAGTTACGTAAGATTTGACAAGTGCTAATGTTCGGTGGTGGTAATCCTACAGTGCTGAAAAACAGGAACAATTTAGAGTCTTGCGTAAGGTATATAGGCACTTTCGTGGGGTTTGACGCCGGGTGCAGCGGGCGGGGAGGCGATGACCCTCATGAGGAAGATTGTCTGTAAACTAAGGGACAGACTGCACGAGGTGTGAGGAGCATCTCCGGTCATGACCCCTGATCAGTATAATAATATATGTTTTTCGGTCCCGCCGCTGGCAGGTGAATCAGAAAGAAGTTACTCCAATAATTAAAGTAAAAATATATTCATATTATATCGTCCATCCAAAAGTTGTCTGTGGTATGAGTGGTAGTAGTAGCTCTGTCTTTGTATAAATCATACCTAATATCATCTCAACACCGCTGCACCTACAACTGATTGCCAATAATAATCTATCTGTGTGTGAGAGAAAGTGCAACATAATCTTATAAATGTTTGTGATTGGCGTGCATGACGGATTCATTGCGAAAATACCAAGGCTCAGCTCCAACGATACACCGACGACAGCCGCTGGTGACCCGACAAAAAAGAGGGGTTTTATAAGTTCAACTTGCCTGCATATATGTGTCGCAGGCATCTGGTTTAATCTCCAGTTTGATTGAACCGCTAGCCCGTTCATTGGATGACGCTATTCAGTTGTATGACTAGGCCGAACGTTGATTGTACAAGCGTCACAAAACGTCCAACTAGTTAGCGGACTTAAAATCAGTCAGGTGGTGAATAAAACAAATATGGCGTCTAACAGCGAACAGCTGACACAAAAAGCACTTGTATTGTTATTTTTTGCAAATAAATTAGCTTTAAAGTGCGTTATTTATGTTAAAATAGTGTGACAACATGGATGTACCTATTATTACACCGCCGGCGGATAGTTTCAAAGAAAAAAATGTCCTGAAACTGGATAATTATGAACAACAATATCAAGGTACGTTTATTGTTATTGTTTAGTTAATTTGTAAGATGAGAGCTTTGTAACATAGTCTTTTTGTTGACTCTTGTCTGGTCATGTTCATCCTAACCAGACATTACAAAGTTGCTATACTAAATCCCATTTAACGACTTCGCTGAATAACGTTCAGTCAAGACGTTGGACGTTACAGTCAACCACTTGACGAGTTGTTCTTTAGTCATTCAACTGAGTAGCGTCATCCAATGAACGGGCTAGCGGTTCAATCAAACAGGAGATTAAACCAGATGCCTGCGACATATGCAAAGGTTGTCTGGTAGAGATTGCTATAACCAATAAGGCCGCCTTTTTGTACTGTTCTTATTTTGTATTGTTTCCGTTTTTTGGTGCAAATAAAGAGGATTTTATTGTATATATCTGTGTGTGTGTGTATCTGTCTGTGTAGCGTAGCTCTCGAACTGTTGGCTGATTTTTGATTTTTTTGTGTACTGTTACTGTTACCGCGCGTGTTCATAGCCATATTTTATCAAAATCGGCTTAACCGTTCCTAACTTATGCGACTTTGTATTGAACGTCGGGGATTTTTAATGTTGGTTAGGTTATGTTTTTCATACAAAGGCCGCACATGAGAAGTCGTGGTCTGGCTACAGAGCCTGTGGTCGTTGGTCGGTTTGCGAAGAGCCTAAACCCCACGTTTTGCTTTAATAAGGCTTGATAGGTACACTACCGCTAAGAATGAAGTAGCAGGAACGCCAGGAACCATGCATAAACAAACCTTTTGTAATTTATTTAAGTGTTAAAAGATTAGTGAGATCCTCAAATACATAGGTTAGTGTGAACTGTGACAGAATACAGAAACAGATCCAGCCTCAATGTTGTATGCATCACGTCGAATAGCGGGTTCTTGACCTTTTGTCGTATTGTTTTGCTGAAAAAGTAAAGTTGGTAGTACTTACATACACACACGCACTCACGCCTTGTACTAATGTACTCCATTGCGGGGTAGGCAGAGGTGCATTGCTGCACCCACTTTTCGCCAGAGTGTTATGTCAGTCCCAATGTAATAGGGGGCGGGCATATTGCCATTTTACGGGCACATCCAAGACCCGAGAACAAATATCTGTGTTTAAACAAATATCTGCCCCAGCCGGGAATCGAACCCGGGACCATCGGCTCAGTAGTCAGGTCACTAACCACTACGCCATTCGGCAGTACTTACATGTAAACTACATTAAAGTTCATCTTTTGATACGACTTCCTGTTACGTGGAAAATTATTCAACGATCAAGTTTATTATTTTCATAACAACGAGAAAAAATAGATTCATAAATTACATGAGTTCTTAATTAAATGTTTACAATAATTGTATGCAGTGGATGTTGAGTAAACGCATATTTTTTCTATTGTGTTTAGCACAATGGCATGGATGATACAATCACACGACTGTTTTACTACTTCTATCAACTTCGATCTACAATCGAACAATTGGAACCTAGGTCCTACCTAGCATGCCTAACTGCGGCTATCAGATGGTACCTACATACATAGGTAGGTATATAAATGTATCATTTCAAATATCATTAGACAAACGGTGTGATTAAGGCATTTGGACTAAAAATATTCTAAATGAGGTCATGATTTTTAATTATGACCAATAGAGTAGTAGACCTACGTGAGAGCCTTTTTATATCTCTTCAAAGCAGTATCAGTATTGATTGTTATAGTTATCACTTATCAAAGGGCCCTTCACGAGCTAACTTGGCAATACTATACTATTTTCGATACTACACAATCATATGGAAAAAGAACAGAAGAACAGCCCTACATTTTGGCAGTGACAGTTGACGATACGCAACGTAAACGGAGGTTCGAAAACCTTGTAATCACTGCAAAATATATTATTACACCAGTTAGCAAAATGAATCAGCTGATACTGTATCAACTCCTAGATATGTATTATGGATTCAATATTTTTCAGCCCATTTTGTAGGGTGGAGTGGAGTACAATATACACACCACGCAATACCAATAGGTATTGTTGACATTACATAGCACAAACAGCATTATGGCATGTTTGTGGTCTATTGAACCATGGATACGCCGGGTCTGCCCAGTGCACACCGTTATTTGTTCTGTGGCAGCCTTTGATTAACGATATACGAACTAGATGGTGTGTCAGATACAAAAATAAAGCAAAAAACTTCCCGCATTTTGTTTCCCGTCAGTTAAACCTAATGACAACCCATTGTACCAATGAATAAAGTCACAAATCTTCCAACCGAACTAATTCAAAATAAGAGCTGAGTGGTAGAAGTGGGGTGTTATTTGTCACGACATTTAGTTCGTATATTCTTAATCTAAGGTAGCTACAATCACACCACGTAATGTCGGATCGAGTGTTTGTTTCCTGTTCGATGGAAATCTGTCGCTTCCTTGGTCATTTCATCCTTAGTACTTATGTAGGTACTATCTGTTCGTTAATCGTGAGAACTAGTTAGTGATTCTGTGGTATTATTTAAGTTTATAAAGTTAAAAGATAATTTTGATTCAGGATACTCATTATAGTTTACAAAGTCAGTTTCGATGCGTCGTGTCATATCGCTAAAAGCGATCTCTCGAAGGCCCGTTTCGGTAGTGACCCTTTGCGTAATTAAATATGAATAATATAAATGTTGATATCATTTCGAGTAGTAAGGATATTCTTGGATGCCTGGGAAGTCTACGGAAAGCAAAATGGTAATTTTGGTCATAGCTTAGGGTAGGGTAATGTAATAATTATGGTTTAAAATAATTATTCTCTCGCAGTTACCTATAACTATTAGTTAGATTACCTACTAGCTATGTCAGATCTAGAATACCTCTCCATAAACAAAGGGTATAATGCTTAATGGAAAACTCTACAGATCTTTTTCTCAAGTGGCCGTGTTACGTACTACAAATGTTTTCAGAAAATAAGTGTTGTAAGTCGGTAGGGGTACAAAAGTTAATAATGTTAATATTGACGTCCTGAGTCACCCCCTTTCGACTTAGTATACTTATTTGCAACACCCTGTATAACGCATAACATGATTTATACTAACAAGAAAATAAAATAAAAATGCAAATATGGTGCCAGTATGGTTAATTAGTCCAGTGGCAATTCCACAAGATAACTATTAGAGATAGGAAGTAATTAGCCATATAAATTTTACCACATAGGTAATAGTTAATTAATGTCATACATTAATTTTATTTCATATACTTACATTCTTTTTAAAACAAACGCAATCGACACGTGTTTGGAATGCAATAAAACTAAAATAAAAGTAATATATTGAGACAGTATTATTTACTATTTCATCATAAAATTTTAATTGTTCTCAAGTAGGTTATTTATACCTAATGAGTATATGACAAATCTCCGGTGTTGTTAAAGTATCGAAGGCATTTATTTGCACTAGTTTATGTACTTACACTTAGTCACCGCCACGCAATGCATAATATATGAATAGCACATGTATGTAATATCCATGATACACAGGAACATTGGAGGAAGCCAACATGTGTGGATAGAATAGCTTAGTAGTTTTACTTTGTATTATCGGAATGTTTAGTTGAACTTGAACTATTAAAAGTTGAGCTTTTTCTCCGGATATTTCGATAAATGCTAAGTGTTGCAAAAGTGGTATATTATAATAATAATAATATGTGGGGACATCTCACACACGGCCATCCGACCCCAAGCTAGGCAGAACCTGTGTTATGGGTGTCGGACAGCTGATATATCTACACAAATACATAGATAGATAGATACTAAATATAAATATCAGCACCCAAGACCCGAGAACAAATATCTGTGTATAAACAAATATCTGCCCCAGCCGGGAATCGAACCCGGGACCTTCGGCTCAGTAGTCAGGGTCACTAACCACTACGCCATTCGGTCGTCCATTAAGACCAAAGGGGGTGACTCAGCTTATATACCACTATTGCAACACCCTGTACAGTGTACACTTGTACAGGGTGGGCCTTTTAGGGTCCTCACACACGGGCCACACGCCACTGCCACAAAACGCCGCGCCGGCATAATTCCCGGTAAAAAAATCGTATCCCATCACCCAACCTATTACACTCACGAGCAATGGAAAATGTTTAAACATTTATATTAGAACTAGCTGTTCCCGCGAGCTTCGCTTCGCTTTAAAAAGTTTTCCCGTGGGAATTCCGGGATAAAAAGTAGCCTATGTTCTTTCCCAGGGTCTATACCATATGTATACCAAATTTCATTCAAATTCGTTCAGTAGTTTTGGCGTGAAAGAGTAACAGACAGACAGACAGACAGACACAGTTACTTTCGCATTTATAATATTAGTTAGGATTTGATCATAATATTTAAATTTTGTGTTGGTAATATTTTGGTAAATGTACTTAAATATTGCAGACATCGTCGTTAAGCTAGTTTTTTTCCGTTTAGGAGTAATATGGTGCTATTGTCACTGGAACTTTTTCATTGCTCGCAGTGTATATCCCGAGAAATTTTCCACATTAGCAAACCACTTTTTGTGAGACACTTGGTCTCACGTTGAAAACAACTTGTTACAGCAAATATTGACTTCTTATTTGCATGCGATACAGTCACTTGAGGATCACATAATGTAATCACTGTCCTGTTCCTTGGAAAAATAAACTAGCGTAATGCCTTTGTTAGCTGAGCAAAGCGGTCCGCTGTATAAATAGCACAGGTTTCAATTGAAATAAAAAACAAGACAAAAGTAGATAAATTACATACAATGTGTCCTCGTTCCGTGTCAAAAGATCCACGTCAAAAGACAAAAAACACAAAGAAGTTACAAATAAGTTGTACTTTTGGCTCATTTTCACTAATATCTTTAGCTGTCTCATTATTTGCTCACGATGTTCTATTGACTCGGGGTCACTCGGGCCTTACATTAGTTATAGGAGCTCTGCCACGCCATCGCTACCTCTAATGACTACCATATAGAGCCCGGTTTATGTAGCAGAATGACTGTCTAAAATTGTAATACAAGTCCTTAAAAATATGGATAATGGATACAGTTTTGTTTTGGTCATGAAATAAATTGTATTCCTAATTTGTCACTTTGGGATTTATTAAAAACTATCGCAGGCTCATCGATGAATGGGAATGTTCAAACATGGGTAGGATAAAAAAAAACTAACACACACCTTGTACTAATGTACTCCCTTGCGGGGTAGGCAGAGGTGCATTGCTGTACCCACTTTTCGCCAATGTTATGTTAGTCCCAATGTAATAAGGGGCGGGAGTATTGCCATACAAATATCTGTGTTAAAACAAATATCATCATTTTAATATTAAATTTATATGATTCAGTGATGAGCAGAGCAGATGTACGATGAATTTCTTCCAAAATCACCTTGCTGAGTTATATATTATTATATGTACTTAAAACATATTCCTATGGTCTAATCTCCACAATGATTAAAATTATTCTTAATCACGATGCAGACCTCTGACTAGTCCCCAGAGAATGTTCTGGACTCATCGTCTATCAATGGAGGGTTCAATAGTCGACTGTGTTTGGCAAACAATAGATACAACATTGCGAAAAGTTCTACATAAGGATCGGTAAAAGGTATTGTGCGTGTAATGGGGGATTGCCAAGTAGGCTTTACTCATTTGGTTGATGAATTTTGAAGGTGACCGATATTGCACTTGAGGTATTTTTCTGAAATACAATTTTGCAAGTCTGCAAAATTGTATAGATGTCAATAGCATGAGAAAGGGAAGTCGTGGCCAGAGCTCAACCTGCTGGCCCACGACAGAGAAGGATGGAAGCGGCTGGTGTCAGCCCCAGACTCGGAGGAGTAGCGGGATTGAAGAAGAAGAAGAAAAGCTTGTCATTTGGATTTAAACACTATTAAATGACATATTTCATAGAAAAACTATACATTGAAGTGCTATATAATAACATACCGAAGAAGTGTTGAGTTAAAAAGATTGCGAACGGAACGGTCACCATTATTTAATACTGTCTCAAGAGTCTCAACGTGCAGTTGCATAAATGAAACAGGTTTGGCCACAAGTGGCTTTGGTATTTATTTTGGAAACGGAAATGTGTTACTTAACTTCGGTAACGCCTTTGGTACATTTAGTATTTAGCTTCTCTTTCATCTTGTGATGGAGGGACATAACTTGAAGAATTTTACGTATATAATTAGATATGTATAATTTATAGAACTAAATATCACAGTTCTTCTTCAGCGTGTCGGTGACAAACGCTATGGGTGCTTACATAGAGAATCGGGTTACCGGTATCTACCTGTACCGGTAACCTGATTATGCGAAAGCGCTCACTCACGGAGCATTTCCCGGATTTTTAAATGTCATGAGCGCTTTCGCATATTTGGGTTACCGGTACAGGTAGATACAGGTAACCCGATTCTCTATGTAAGCACCATATAGCTGGTCCACGGGTTTATCACAGTGGTGAAAAGAATAGTGTGTCACATTAGGATCAGTCATGGACTGCCCACGCCACGGTGCGCCACATGGATAATTATAAAGAACCTACAGAGTTGATACATCACTCAGTCATAGTTTGATAACCATACAATATCTTATACAAATTAAATACAATATTGAAAGAATGTGCTCATTTTTCATTGCATTGCAATAGAATCAAATAATAGAATTTATAGAAACAACCATCGATAGAACGGACTGTATCCACTATCATACAATACATTGTATATGATTGCATGCACCTATAACATTGAACCATCTTTTACTTACGATGCTAGCCGTGTCCCAAGTGAAATTAACCTTGGATGCGCGTCACGTCTCATGTCACTGAAACAGCAGCCCGTGGTGGCCTTGACAAGTGGTACGCAACCGTTAACCAGCACTTTATAAGCTGGAAGTGAAGATACAGCTGGCTATTAAACTCTTTAACATAGATGCCAGTTTTGCAACGCTTGGCTTTGAGGCGTGTAATTATTGTCACACATAGCTTGGTACCAAAACTCTTTGGTATATAGATGTAGCTATTTTTCGAATAAATAATTAGTAAGTTAGGTACGGCTAATTATAAGCTTATCTTATTGACCTGGAACGAAATTCTGTCACAAAATAATATTCCTAAGCCTCCAAACACAATTATAAGTGGGCGTAAGACAGATTTAAATTATGCTGATTCAGCGATGATTGCCACTGAAACAGGATAAAAGTCCTACTGAACTATATCCAGTTATCCAGCTGTGTCTAATTTTATTTACCAATAGAACCAATAACTAATGAAATAGAGAGTGCTCCGTGCAGTCTGTATTTGTGCAGGCACAGAAACTACACCCACGTGCAAAGAAACAGTTCCACTTACAAAATGCAGACACCAAATGACCCCTATTTTATACACTAATAGGAAATTTGAACAATACATTTATGTTTTTAGTTGGTAATATTCTGATGCACCGTTAAATGTACAAAAATATTACAGAAGGAGCCATTAAGTTACTTTTTTTCGTTAACTTGTAATTAACTAGGTGCTTTTCTCACTTGAACTTTTTCATTACCCGTGAGTGTACATCAAGGATACAATCTACTCCTGCGCAGATTTCCCCACAAGATAGCCCCTCGTGGTCAAAATTCAACCGGCACTAACCTTAGGTTCTTGTTTAAGGCCGACAGTGTTTTGTTCAATGCAGTCTTTTGTTTTGTTCAGTCATTATATTAGCACGTTCAGTTACTCTGCTTATGTTTCAGAATATGCCGATGAGGCAAATGTTCTCATGATAAATGGGGTTTTATTGTGAAGTACTTAAGTACTTGAATCTTTTGTGTGTGTTTTTGTGAAAGGAACAGTGACACTTGAGTTTCAAGATGAGTAAGTATTATTTTGGGATTCAGACATAAAACGATGTTTAATGAAGATATCGATGGTACCTATTAATAGAAAGTTATCGTTGTTATCAGCGATTAAAGCACCTTTATTTAATTTTATTGTATAAAATTTTATAAAATTATAAGTGTATATAGAATTAAGTGTAGCATAAAATTAAAAAAAAAAAACAATATTAAGTACTTAAGAATGAAAATAATATTAATACAATAATTATTCTAAATGCTAAAAATCGCTGTTATAAATATTCACTTACACCTTGAACGTTCTTAGTCAAAGTTTTGTTCGGAAGTGTTTCAAGTTCGCCTCTCTTTTCTTTCACAATGTTTTTCCTTATACAGGCATGAGTAACAGAAATTCCATTGACCGCGATAAGGCAGGTCAAACTTTTTTTTTTTACAAAAATCGTTAATAATTTTTATTAACCCCCCATGAAAAACAAGGGGTATAATAAGTGACTGTGTAATTGTGCATGTATCTGTGCTAGCGTAGATCTAAAACGGCTGAACCACATTAAGGCCTCTACACACCAAAGCCGCCGGCCTCATTTTGTACTATGTTAACCCGCCGGCACTAGGCCGCCGGGCTATGCCGCCGGGTCAGCGGCTTTGTTGTGTAGAGGCCTTTAGAGATTTAACGGATATACCCGTCAATTTTTCAATCAATTTTTGCTTTAAAACATACGTGTTTCAATAAGCAGAGGACTTATGTTATGGTTCTATGCACTATTTGCGTGACTTTAACAGACTTAAATGACGGGAAAGAACGATCTACCTATTGTTTTCTTAACATCAATGACAATGAATCAAATAGTTAAATCATTGGCTTATTGCTATCACTGCTACAGCCGCTCTACAATATTACTAGTATTTTACACACTTATTATCTTCCTACTTTGTTAAATCGATTTCACGTACGAAATTAGGTAGGTATGTATGCCATGCACTTTCCGTAAGTTTATTTGTGATAAAACTTGAATTTTTTTGGCACAATAGATGTTATAAATATTACTTATATCCTTTTATCCTGTAATTCCTACTGGAAATGTTTTAAAAAGAAAATTTGAATACGGTGGAGAGAAAAGTCAAGCTCGGGCTTTTAAAGGGAACCTACCTATAATCATAAAGTTACCTCATTTTACTTTGCTTTTCATTACGGTAAGGTCAGGTCTTTAGGATAATTATTCCTAAACCTAATTTAATTAGGCAAGTACATAAGTTTTACATAATGGCTACAGTTTGTCTAGTCAGTAGTAATGTAATTATGCTGATTTTATTCTTTTCTCCGCAGTAGGTCAATGGAGTGGTATGAGCGTGTTTTTTATGAATGATATAATCTTTACTTTTTGTGTTGCTCAATAATGTATCAGCTGTCTGCTACCTACTTTAGTTACTGTGGTCTTTTAGTAACGGGAAATGAGGAATTAGTTACTCGAATGGTTTATTTTTAATCTATGGTCTATGACACCATTGATTTGCTTTTAATGAGCTAGTTGATGTTACCGGTTCACTGGCCAAATGTGGCCGTCTTTCACTAGGTACGTGACATTAGTAAATAATAAATTGAATAACATCTCGACCTCAATAGTTAAAAATCACGGTAAAATAAAAAACGAACAAAAATATCATAGCACTCACCAGTAAAAAAGACGTTTCACCTCCTTTTACTTTCGCACCAAAGTTCACTGGCACACCGTAAAAAGTTTACATTAACTTAATCACAGAAAAGAAAACTTTAAAAAGTTATCGATCGGATTTTGAAGTTGGAACGCGCGCGGGAGACGAGACGTCAAATTTCAAATATGGAACGATGTCCGAGTTCCAGAGTCGTCGCGCTGACGTTTGATTCGAAACTGTTGGGTCGCGCCGCGGATCGCTCTCTCTCGGCATCAGTGAAGAGCTACGAACCTTGAGAGGCGGCACGCGATATCGCAGATTGTTATTAAATGTATCTCATGAAAATAATGAGTTGGATCTTGTCTATGCAAAGTGCTGACGTTAATAGATCAGGCCAGGAAGTTGCACTGCTGATGTGTAATTAGTAATTAAATGAATGTAGGTGTAACCGAAATACGTCGGTTACGTACATTTTTATAATCAAAATCCATTAATACAATAGAGTGGAAAAATAAAATTATATTTATTTAAACAATTCCAGTATGGAAAATGAAATTTAATTGAGGAAGAGATCACATACATAATAATTATAATGCTCCTTTGTTAATTGAAGTTATAAAATTTTAGCACACTCTAGCACATTGATATCTCTTTTACACAGACGTCAAAGCATTTCGCAAACAATCGAAAGAAATAAAAACTTAAGTTTTGTGTTTGATCCATAATTTTATGACCTATTTCAGCAATGGATCTATGTTATTAACTTATTTATGATGATAATAATAATAATAATAAGGGCTGATTTTTCAATAGTCAGATAAAAGTTATCTGGGGAATAATTCTGATGATGTCGCGTCTGAGTGTTTGTATTAGACAGTGACAGCAACGATGTTTTCTTTCACCGTAAGAGCGATGGTATACTCATTGGTACATTTCAGCGCCGGGATTCGAACTCGCATCTCTGGCGTGAGAAGCGGGCGCTTGCTTACCCGACTGAGCTATTACTGCAATTGCCATGTTATTGATATCTATAAAAGTTAGCAGACTCCTGGCCTAGTGATGATGGCGTCATTACGCACATCAATGCATTTCAGAGAGACGTATACTATTTGACGTACACATTTTATTTACTGTACCTTCTTAATAAATTCCTTATTGTATTTAGTACCTACAGACAAATTTAATAAACAAATGAAAAGGAAAAAAATATACTTAAATTGCCCATTATTATGATTTAGGGTCCTACCCACATACATAATTACGTCAGTCATAATTACTTTACATAACAAGTTAGGGCAGCTATTGGTCCTAGTGACGTTTTTCACCTATAAGATAAGATCGTGATGTTTTCAGAAACAGGAAAAACTAGACAAATTACATTAAAAATAATAATGAAGCACTCAAAAAAATCATAAGCGGTCATACAAGAAAAATTAATTACACGTACAATCCAACACATAGAAAACGCATCTGTAGATGCATCTATCTACATAATTATATACGTCATGAAAACGGAAATGGATTACCAATAGGGAATACGCATGTATTTTTTTATATTCTTATTACAATTATTTACTTGCTCAAAAATAAATTATAATCAAACATATTGATGGAGGCATAATTTTGAAATAACAAAGTTTATTAAAAATTATTATTGATATACATTTATTTGAATCAACTGCATATTCCCTATTGTATCGATAAAATAGGTACTGTTATTTAAGCACAAATGCTTTAAAATAGATTATCAATTTACATATAATTATTAATAAGAATTTTACTGTAGGTATAATAATTTATTTTATTGCTTTATTTATTTATTTCGTTAATGTAGTGTATTATACTTCTCTAACACCACAGCTATACCTGAAATCCTATTTTTTTACTCTTTCATACAAATATTTCTGGATTGTCTGAGATATACTTCAGCAAATTTTCATTTTTAAATTTTCGTGAAAATAAAGAGTATTGTAATTGTAATAGAGTGTTTTGATCTCTGTAAGCTTTATAGCAAGAGTATTGATAGTAGACCATTAAGTTTAGTACAAAGTTTGTAACAATAAACACTACATTTTTTATTTTGATTTTAAAGCTGTAGAGCAATAAAAGATGCGTTGCTGATAACGATATCCTAACTAATATTATAAATGCGAAAGTAACTGTGTCTGTCTGTCTGTCTGTCTGTCTGTTACTCTTTCACGCCAAAACTACTGAACGGATTTGGATGAAATTTGGTATACATACGGTCTAGACCCTGGGAAAGAACATAGGCTACTTTTTATCCCGGAATTCCCACGGGAAAACTTTTTAAGGCGAAGCGAAGCGCGCGAGATCAGCTAGTTATATATAATTTGTTTTAATCGTTGGGTTCAATTTACGATTATTAGCATAAAATAAATGAATTGTAAATGTTTAATGGTTCAATGATAAGTACCTAAGCACTTAATAAAGTACTGCCAGTTTCAATAACTCTACCTACCGATGAGTAGTACTAATTTCATACTATTTTGTCACATTAAAACATAGAACAACGCGGACTCGGCTAATTATTAAGTTACAACCTGTCAAAATCGTATGAAAGTGTAGGTAGAGTTAATGAAACTGATAGCTAGTGGGTTATTTCAAGGAAACAGAGAAGCCAATGACTGAGGCATTTTGAGTCCTTTGATCCTCGTGGGGAAAACCAAATAAATACGTCATGTAGGTAACCTGTTTGGGTTCTTGACGTAAGAAAAAGGGATCGAAATTACTGAGGGAGCATTCAACTAAGCATTAACGTCGGTACGGGGTTAACCCAGCAATTTAACTTTTTTTTTGCGGTTTTGAAAATGGTAGGTATTTTTTTTACAGGAAAACTTTTCGCCTGTTACGACACATCGACAGTGAGACAGTGACAAAACAAGTAGAACAATAATTTATCAAACCAGGTTTAATGGGTTCTCAAAATATCAAACCAGATTTAAAGGTACAAGGTGTTCATGATAATGTCTAGTTTTTCTGGAATAGCTAACTTCCTAGCTACTAATGCTTTTTACTACCTGTACCTTGTCAAACTAACCTTCTTTACAAATTGTAAGTATTTGAATGTTTGATCAATGAATAGTGTGAGAATTTGACAAGGTCTGAAGAGTTGAAGACCAGCGGAACTATAGCTGAAGCAGACCGTACCTCTTTATGTTGAACTGTTTTTCAGAATTCAGTTATGAATAGTTCTGACCTACAGTGCCATCTGTAGATAATTTCACACTCTATTACATCGCTACGTTCGCCACAAAGCTTCTTTTTGTCTATTTAAGCCTCCTTTAGACGCTTTTTCAAAGCCACTTTGTACATTTAGTTCTAGCAATTTCCAACAGGTGGCAGTTTTTTCAATTTCATAAAATATCCAAACGAGTACTCCTTATGGATGCATTTTTTTTAAAAATCTAATCATATGATTGATTTTTCTAGGGCCTTGAAGTCTTGGATGTATAGTAAAGAGATTTTGTATATCCAGTGTACACCCATACTGCTAAATTTATAAAATATTAGGTGTTCTTAATACCGCTTTTGCACCTTTCCGAGAGGAACGCCAGTTTACATCATCACGACCCATCACGTCCCCACTGCTAGGGCACGGGTTTATACTATTTTATATAAGTTGTGAAATTGTAATGTTTTCTAATGGTGCAAAATAAAGAGTATTCTATTCTATTCTATTCTACATATACTGGACTGTAATCCTTGAAGGGGCAGTCGGAAGTGATTCGCAAGTGAGCCTTCACTATACATTCACCCCCTTATTCATAGAGAAGTTACAGAACGTTTTAAGTAATAAACTGTTTTGTCCCTCTCCGACAAAGAACAGTTTGTTCTTTGACAGAGAGGGACAAAACAGTTTATTAGTTGAAACGTCTTGTAACTTTTCTATGAATAAGGGGGTCAATTTGTACTCTCTTGATATGTTACGAGTCGTAGTGCCGTTTTTAAATGAGTGCTATGCTCTTACTTAGTTTCATCAAATACTTACTTCAATTACCTTTACCGATATGGGCCCAGTAAGGATTTCACCACATCGTTCCTATTTATTATTTCGAGTGGATATTTGCATTAATGAACTAAATTGATAATTAAATTGGATAGCTGAAAGTGCTCTAACTAAATTAGCTTTAGCCAGATTTCGTTAAATAGTTTTCAGCAGATTTTGCAACATAATCGTTTGCGATAGAGTTGAATTTTGAAACTGTCATTCGATTTTAACGATTAGAATATTTAGTGGATGCCTATTTGCGAGACGACTGCATTTAGATACATAGTACATAGGTAATTATTTAGACCGTCGGATATTATATCATTTATAATTTAGGTACACTTATTGTATTTATTTTAGGATTTATTGAAATGATGTCGAAGCGTGAAATATTTAGTGTACCTTGGTACTTTAATAATTTATTTATGTTTTATATAATGACCTTTTCAGCTTGCTAGTGAGCTGAAAAACTGGTGCGAAAAGTTGTTCAGAATGACCCCCTTAATCAAGCCCTTTCAGCTTAACATACGACTTTTGCAACCCCAAAGATCCAAGATTTTTCTAGCATCTGTTATAAATATCTAAGTATCGCAAAGAAACACAAAACACTGTTTACTCTCATAATTTATTGAATATACTTAATTCATTTATCACATTAACAGCCAGCATTGTCTAAACAATATTTTATTTCGTATTAAATTAGCTTTGGTATTTACAAAAGTAATAACAAAATTATGCTTAAATTTAAGTGACTAGACTAGATCTTACTTTAAATCTAATTTATAAATACTACTTAAGTATCTGAAAAAAACAGATTTTTAATATTTCCATTTTTTTTACTTACATTGAATATTATTATGAGTATGAATATTAATTAATAAAATCATGTACTTATGAATTTGCCAGAATAGCAGCGATACAATAACCAACGTTGAATCTAAAGGCAACCCTAGATTCAAGATAACATTCGCTGTAAGTCGGCTTCCCGCAATTCTACAGTATATTCACAAAATGTTTACATTTGAACCATTCTGACTTCACGAATACGAAACTACTAACTACTACTGAGATATTCATAGTATTTCATTAGCCATTCTCGTGCAGCGATTGTATGTAAGAATGTGGGTTTGAAAATGTATTTACTTTTTTTATGTATTCGTTTGTTGTAGTGTTGCCCAGGTTTTTCATTCTCAAGCCGCACTTTGAAGAGTGGTTTCAGAAAACCTGACGCGCGTAAACGCAACTGCATTTTTTGGCGTATATTACGGTATTACCCTGATTACACCTACGAGTAGAGTGGCCGAGACAGTACATGTCTTCGGCTGAGCACTCAGTGAATTGCTAGCCGTTCATTGGTCGATAATCAGCCGAGGATGCTGTCTCGCCACTCTACTCGGTAGGTGTAACAAGCTCGAACCGGTGGTTGGTGTCGTGTCAGTATCAACAGAAAACAGCGCTTATACGAGCTTTTATAGAAGTACGTCAAGTACCAAAAAAAATTATAGCAATATATATGGAGTTATGACAGAAGTCTTTTAAGGTGGGTGGTTGAGGATTTCCTACCACTAAAAGTGATAACTTTGCAATGAATTTCCTCACACGCTTCATAAGCCGCAGAGCTGCTGCCGCAGTGGCCCTGTTTACACAAGACAACGCCCTGGAGGGTCCCTCTATAATTGAAAATCTAGTAGTAGCTAGTAGTTGCAGTGATTGTCCACCCACCCGCACTAGGCCAGCATGGTGGACTAGGCCTAACCCCTTCCTTCATTGGAAGGAGACCCGTGCCCCAGCGGTGATGATGATGCAGTGATTGTGATAAGCTAAATGGTATTGATAAAGGTGTCTTCCTACTTATAATGTAAAATTTACTGTTATGTCTGTTATGTTAACTGCTGGGGTTCATTATTTAAATTAATAAATAAACCTTTACGTAGCTATCAGAAGTCACCAGAAATACCATGATACTATACATTATATCAAATACTCAAATCGGCAACTGGGTACCTAAAGGTATATAATACACAATGAAACAATGAATGTATACAATGAAAGACTACAGATAGATAGCTGAATTATCATTTCCAAGTATTTTATGCGAAGTATCTGTTCTAAATCAGCTGAGAATTTCTGATTTATAAAATGTTTCACTGGGTCACAATAAAATCGGGCTGTTTACTAAAATGAAACTGTTATTGTCATATCATTATTATGTAATGTACTGTGACAGTGAAAGGGTGATATATCAATCACGTGAAGAGTTTTCCTAGACATTTCCAATATTTCCATGTAATATAGCTAGCTCTCTTACGATGGTTCGGTCGATACTGACAACAAATATTCGATGGAAACTTTTCACGAAAATTAGTTTACAAGCTGAAACTCGTGGCACACTTTTACTCTGAACCACTTTCTAGTATCATTTTTTCGACAAAGGCTAGATCACATCGGAAAAACAGGCACGTAACATTACTTCCAACAAATTGAGAGGAAAACATGATGTCGTTCCTTTTACAAATTAATTGAACGAAAGAGGGAGACCAGGCGCGTGTTTCGCTTGTGAAATCTGACGAAAAGCTTTTTCAACAAAATATCCACTTTTTAAAGCACCTCTTTGGACGGTCAGAAGCTCCGCGAATGAGATGGAATATCCTTAAGCTTAAGACCTCTTTGCAGTGACCTAATTAGGAGTTATGGCTGGACCCTCATTTATTTTGCAAGAAAACAACCTTTGTTAATTTGCCGTAAAGGGGTTAATTTGTCGTAAAGATTTAACGATTATGGTCTGTGTAACAATTACGCACTGCGTTTCCGTTTGAAAAAAAAAAACTTGGTTCTGTGATTCTGAATGCTGTATATAAAAAAATACAAGCAAGGAACCTGAAGGAACATGCAAGGAACACAAATGGGTTATTAATTAACAGTTTTTAAAAGTACGATAATACAGATTTCTATTATCATTTAAAATGGTGTCAATAAAGACCCCTTCTTGGTGGAACTTCAGTATAAATTAAACATCATAACTTTTGGTGCAAAGGGCTCATTGAGGAGAAGCAATCAAATCCTAAGTGCTTGAGGAGTAGAACGAGGACTTAAGTAGCTATTGAAGAATCTGAGTACGCACCCAAAAACTCTTCATATGCTGCGTTCACATTCATGTACTCGCCGAGTGACGTAAGTATAAATCTGCTTTATCGTATACACAAGGGCTAGTACGGGGCGCATTTAAGACGTGACAAGAGTTTTGCATCGCGCTCATTCACATCGCGCGACCTCAAGAGTGAGATGTTATGTCACGTCTTAAAAGCGCCCCGTGCTACATGGCAAGAGTGTTGCAAAAGTGGTCGTACCCTTTTTTAATACTATGTATAAGTCTAGCGCCACTGGACAGCCAGCGACTGATAGCTGTTCGGACTGGCTAATAATTTCACCACAGTGACAAACCCTAGTTCAACTCTATTATTTGTCACCGCAACGCTAAATAGATTTACTGATCGACTGGATGTACCTATTATGAAATCTCTT
This sequence comes from Plutella xylostella, assembly GCF_932276165.1. NCBI lineage: Eukaryota > Metazoa > Arthropoda > Insecta > Lepidoptera > Plutellidae > Plutella > Plutella xylostella. The sequence goes on along the minus strand of NC_064006.1, from coordinate 4,372,550 downwards.
CCGTTGCTGGTTCTGCAAATCAAAGTCAGTTAAAATAATATTTTATAGAATTTTGATTTTGTTTACTCTACCGAGTTGTAAGTGTTACAAAAAGTTTTTGTAACACTTACAACTCGTTGTTTACATAAACAATTTTCAATGAGAAATTGCTAAAAAGCAAAAACTCAGTAGGTACTTGCATCATATTTTTATATATGATATTTTTTTTGGGTTCTGTACCTCAAAAGGATTTAACCCTTGCCTACTAGGTTGCTTGTTCAAGTCACTGGCTCGATGTAAACACAGCATCACAGATATTTATCGCTTAGATTACGTACTAGGTACTTAAATGCCTTTTCAAAAGCTGACTAGATACATCAATTTATAAGCTAAACCGATGCGTTTGTTTCTAACAAACTAAGTAAACGTATAAATAGGTACTTATAAGTAATTAGAATACGTAATACTGTAAAAGTTATCTAACTCTATAATTTTTACAATAGTTATATTAGTACCTAAGTTCGTTGAGATTCAAAATAAGATTGATGTTATCTTGACCAACATTATCCAAACACTACTTCACGTTTATTTCTCTTACATTTCTTTATCGTGAGCCTCCAAAACGCTACCCGGAAATCGGGTGAGTAGAAAGCATAAATAAATGGATTAATCGCACTGTTGAACCAGCCGAGCCACGTCAGGATATACATGAGTACCGGGTTCACATACTTATTGGGAATAAATGGCGTTAGTAAGTAATACAAGAAGAAAGGCAGCCAGCACGCCACAAACCCCCCTACCACGAAGCTCAAAGTTTGCGCGGTCTTTGTCTCCCGCCTTAAAGACGACACTCTGTTGTTCTCCGAATGTTCTTTGACCGAATGCGTTCGGTGACGACCCGTGCTTTTGTACTTAAAGTTAGCCTTAAACGTCACTTCGTTGTTGTAGAACCGCGACTCTCGCTCCTTCCGTTTAATCTTCTTCCTGTCTTGACGGAAGCAGCACGGGCACTTCTCGCCCTGGCTGGAGCATTCGCTGTGTTGCATCGAGTTTTTCGACGTATGTTTCGACGCGCTCTGTCTCAGAGACAGCTTGTCCGAACCTGAGTCCGACTCCGTCCGTATACAGGCCAGCTTCGCTCTCTGAAACAAAAGAACTTCGGTTAGTTTTCGCCCAAACTTCGGTGTTCGGAGTTTTGTCAAGACTGTGGAGCGTTGCACAATACAAGACAAAGTTTGGTCTGTTCGGGTGAGTGAATTAAGACGGCGGGAAAAGTTTTAATCATAAAATTGAATGCGTTTTCAGTTACAGATTTGCAGTTATCAGTTTAGGTGTTCCCGTGTGGGGTGCAATTTAAGTATACAGAATGGGTGTTATCCTCGTCGTGTATATGTCGCAGGCAACTGGTTTAATCTCCTGTTTGATTGAACCACTAGCCCGTTCATTGGATGGCGCTATTCAGTTGTATGACTAAAGGACAACTCGTCAAGTCGTTGATTGTAACGTTCGACGTCTTGACTGAACGTCATTCAGCGAAGTCGTTGAATGGGATATAGTATAGCAACTTTGTAATGTCTGGTTAGGGTGAACATCACCAGACAAGAGTCAACATAAAGACTATGTTACAAAGCTCTTATCTCACAAATTAACTAAACAATAACAATAAACGTTCCTTCATATTGTTGTTCATAATTATCCAGTTTCGCCACTTTTTTTCTTTGAAACTATCCGCCCGCGGCGTAATAATAGGTAAATCCATGTTGGCACACTATTTTAACACAAATAACGCACTTTAAAGCTAATTTATTTGCAAAAAACTAACAACATAGGTCGGCTGTCCCATTTTAAAACACAGTAACAGCCATGAGACAAAATGTTCAGGAGAGCCAAAAAACGTTTTTGTACCTTCATTTCAATGCCCTGGTAAAACTATGATAGATATCTGAACAAATGTAAGCTTAAAAGAAGCGGCAGAACCTAGGCTTTATATACAATACTATTTCATTTAAATATGACTAAAATTGTTGCTGTAATGCACAAAAGAAAACACTTACTAGGTTTTATATGGTTTTCTCACCCTAAAACCGCCCTCACTGACCATTTCATAACCTAGTAAGGGCCATTATTGTGTCATTTAAGACAAGTTAAGTATATTGAAATTGCAATAATTGCGTACTAATTTAATTTTTTATATGTTTGGGATCCTTCACATATTATAAATCCAATTTTGCAGCACTTTTACACGACGGCACTATAAGTAATAGCTGAAATACGGGCATATTTTTATGTTTGTTTTTTTGTTTTATGTAAATGAATTAAATAGCCATATTCAGAAGGCTCTAACATGAAAATTATTTATGGCTGCCTTCAATTAGACAATATTTCCTAAATTTCTATCTAAAAATCAGTTTTATAACTTGTTTTTTTTTTGTTTATGCAAAATAGGGCTAGTAGAAAGGTTCTAACGAGAAAAGTCTCTATAGCTTTTATAAAGAAGACAAAATTTACTTATGTTCTACTTTTAATTCAACTCTCTAGGTTTCATTGGTGCAAAGATACAGGTTCTGAAATGTCTGATATTTTGTTCGAAAAAAGTGTTAGTAATAATGTATGCCATTTGTGACTTACTAAAATTAACGGACGAAAATTGTCCTTTGCTGACCATTTCAAAACCTAGTAAGCGCCATTGACCATTTTAAAACCTAGTAAGTCATTTTCACTTACTGTGTTTTAAAATGGTTGGTGGCTCTTACTATGTTTTGAAATGGTTTTCGTGGCATTTTTGATTTCGCAGGGTGGAGTTACTAGGTTTTTAGAAATTTTATTTTCGTTTCTAAGCGGTTTTTTGATATTCTGACAATGCAGTTTTGTGCGGAATCGCCTAAAATAATGTATAAATCAAAGACCCGTTTTTTTTAAAAGTTGGCGGTTACTGTGTTTTGAAATGGGACAGCCGAGGTGCTTTTTGTGTCAGCTGTTACCTGTTAGACGCCATATTTGTTTTATTCACCACTTGACTGATTTTAAGTCAGCTAACTAGTTGGACGTTTTGTGACGCTTGTAGAATCAACGTTCGGCCTAGTCATACAACTGAACAGCGCCATCCAATGAACGGGCTAGTGGTTCAATCAAACAGGAGATTAAACCAGTTGCCTGCGACATATATATGCTATATTTAGCCTACATCAGTAGTTACATTCACCGAAACAGCCACAGTTAAATTCAAAAGCACCTAAGTTATTTTTATAAAGTATATTTACAAAAAATCGTACCTGGTTTATTGATAAGAATTTTAGTTGTTATTATTTTTAGTTAGGTAATGCTCTTTAATGTTACATAATATGATGTGGCTACATTTTATTTAGAAGTGTATATGTGCTGTAATTTGCTCAAATGTTATCAAATGTGTTAATGTAACTATCTTTTATGTGGTCCTTAAATACCTAAATAATAATAATAAAAAAATATATTCGTACTATATTACCGAAAGATGTTAGTGTTAAAAACTGTTGACTAACGATTTCTCCTACCGACTCGACATAAAAACTGAGTGACGAGAAAAACCGACAAAACAGTCATTCCCTTTAAATCTAAATCATCACTTCACCCTCGAGAAGCATCTAAGGCCACTTGCATCTAGATTTAGTGTTAAATCTCTGTCAAATTTTATATGGATTGACGTTTCTTAAATCGAGTTTAACACTAAATCTAGATTTAATAAGTTGTTGCAAGTGGCCCTAGTCATAATACATACATATACGTAGCATAATTGAGATAGAATGCGAAACAATTTCGGAAGGCAGACCGCAAACTTCCTGTGCCTTGTTTAACGTGGCCATGCTTTGCTGCACTCCGTCTAAGTTCTAAGACTGAAGACTAACTAAACAACTAGTATTAGACTTCAGTGTTGTCTTAGTTAAGTATCTACAGACCGTCATTTCAGTTGGAATGTCCGGTATTACTTTCGTAATTATGTTGCTTGCGTATTCCGGGAAACTAAAACTTCCTGTGAATGTCAAAGTAATCGGGCAAAAGCGCTGGGCCGTTATTATTCTGAGATTTTAGCCAAGGAACTGTAGTTCCAGAAATTGGCATGCACTGGAACTAAAGTCTGTTGTTTAATCTCAGATACTAAATTGACAGATTCTGAACGGTTCGGCGATTAAGTGATGAATCGTTCTATTGGCGGGACAATTGACTGTTGATTAACCGTTCAGAATCTGTCAATTTAGTATCTGAGATTAAAAAACAGACTTTATGTCCGTCGAAAAAATTAATTACCCACCCACCTACGTATGAGGAAAAATTATAGTCTAACTTATCAGGAAAATACGTTCTTCTAAAATGGACTACATTGAGAGAAGCCTCGTTGAGAATTCTGTGAAAAGTGAAATGAAAGGCCTATCACATTGGCACGTTAAAAGGGTCGTCTTGTATTAAGTGGTTATTTGGGGATGACTTGTAAAAGGGTCAGGAGTTGACAACACCTATCTCAAGTATGTATTGTACTTATAGGTACGTTATGTACCTACTCTCCTAGTGAACTGGACAGACTCACACGTTGTAAAAACTCACACTCCGCGAAATAATACATACAAGATAGGTCTTTAGAAAAACACATGGATTCTATTAAATTTATCAAGTCCTTCTGTTTAAAAGCATATGCTATATAATTCTATCATAGCAACCATATTATTCTATCATTTTTTATCAACGCTCGAAAACTTGTATCGACAATATCACTTTCAAAATTAGTTTTAAAGTATCATCCCTATATTGTATTAACAAAGTTATTTAAAAAAACTACCTAAAGTTATGTAACAAAACTGATTAAAAGTTCTGAAATTTTGTAACTGTTCTTATTATTTTTTAGTTACTACGGACTATGTTGTCTTTATATTGTATAAATTATTATCTGATTGAGAATGTTTCATGTGCGCATGAAATAGCTGCAGCTGTCTGTGTCAACTTTATTTACTTTTTCTTTGAAATAGAGTATGGGACAGCAGCCTATATCAGAAATCGGGGGATTCTTAATTTACTCACTCACTCTTGAAGGCTCGTTGACCCAAAGTGGATCTTGGTCTTCGCTACCAAAAGACGCCACTTCTTTGATTCTTAATTTGCAAACATAAAATGTTTAAATGTATGTATGTAGGAATATAGTTATGTTAAGCATGAAAAATGCTACAAAGGATCGTTCGTTCATATTGCTGGGTATTTTCAGTAAGTATTTGCTCTAACCTTCATTAGGTTATTTGGTTAGGTAGAACGTAGGTCGGAACTGGGTAATACCTTTCTTTGCCGAATTCAATATAATCTTTCAACATGTTTTCAATGTTTCTATTAAAATGTACTCCTAATGTACTCTACTAGAAATGGCATGTTATTGGCAAATTAATAGTAGAAAATAAACGATGTTCATATTACAAATTTTGTATAAATCGAATTTGGATACATCATTTAATTTTACTGCATTGTTTGAAGTGAGTTTGAATAAATTAACGAAATATGTAATTTCCATTTTAATATGAAACTATCGGATTTTAAGCCAGATTTGATATGAAACTGAAAGCGGGATTGCTTTGGTATCATATTTATTGGAAATAGCTTCAAAATGGTTGTGATTGCGTGCTTGAAAATAATTTTAAAAGCATATTATATTCACCACTGTACAAGTCGCTGAGGAGTATATTACAGTCATATTGTATACTTAGCCCCTGTTTCACAATGTCTGGTTAGTCGCTACCTGTCGGATAAAATACATGCTGTCACTGTCAAAAAAATAATAACAGAGAGTGACAGCATGTATTTTATCCGTCAGGTAGCCACTAACCAGACATTGTGAAACAGACCCTTAATGTAGTTCTCTTGCTTAATTTTCTTTCATTCAAGAACAGAATTTTTGTTCAGTAAAATAACTTAATGACTTATATGTATATTAAGTTATTTTACTGAAGTTTTATTTACACATCAGGATTTCGACCCACAACCTCTCGAATGACCGATTGATACCGAATGAAATATGTTTATCTGTTATGCCATCACTAAAATGTACGGTGGCCTGCGCCTAAAAGTATACAGGCGGAGTTTTTAAAATAGCGATCCCTGATGATGAAGGGACCAGCTACATCTGTTATAAATCCGGGGACGTGTTGTGTGTGATGTGTGTAGCAGTGGTGTTTATGTGGATGTACTTGAGCAGCATGTGAGCTTGAGATCGCTATTTTAAAAACTCCGCCTGTATACTTTTAGGCGCAGGCCACCGTACTTTATTAATACCAGCACTGTTTTATATTCCCTCATGATTAGTGTATGAATGCAACAACTGCGCCGGAACCTAGAAATATTGCAGTCATATTTCAACACTTAAGAACATTGTGAAAATTCAGCCTTTCTACCTGAAACTTGGAGAGATCTCATCTAAAGCCTCACTAGTAATGTAACAGGCAAACCAAGTTACTCTGCTCTACCCTGCCCCCCGCCAATGTAGCGAGACAGGGCGACACAGGGGATCCCACCGAAGCCATAGGAGGCCTTATATTTAGTGAGTTAACGTGTATTTTCGTATTTACTTTTCTTTCACAAATATTTTCTGAGCTTCATCCCTCAGAATGGTAGAGAAAGTTTGTTTTTTGCTTTCGCTAATCGCCCGAACGATTTGTGATGTTTACTTTAATAAAACCTTAACTATACCTACGGGTGGGTCTAATCGAGATTTTATTACATGGCCGGTTGAAGAGAGTTTGAAGTAAATAAATGAATTTGCTAAACTAACGGAAAGTAAATAATGCGCATCTATCATGCGGGCATAGCCACATATACAATAAGTATATCGTATGTTTGATCAGCTCTAAATTATTTTTCGTTTGCTACAGAAACCCCTTATGACTCAAATTAAATGAATTTTAGCACCTAGTTTTTTTTTACTACATAACAAGTATGTAACAGTCGCTATATTATATGTAGTTTTATTTTCGTTTATTGCGAATGGATTTTTACCTATCTATACATCTAGCTAGTACTTTAGCGTAAAAGTCTAACAAAATAAAAAAATAACTTTTATTTTAAATAAATTTTATGCGCAAATAGCTATATAGTACAATACAACGTGAGGGAGGTGACAAATCCCACTTGACTACCCTTTTTACCTGTCCTTAGCCGAGAGCACAAAGTTATCCAACTGAGATTAATTACATTATTTACATTACAAACTGGTGTCAGGTCTAAGCTTTAAGGTCCACTTAAATACTTAAGCATATAAACATAAATAAGTGAAATCTGGATTGCGGCACAGTACCCCCTTTGTTTATCATCAGTAGAATTCTATTGCAAAAGAGGATAATAATATGACAATCACTAGAGGCTCCGGGTTGGTTACCGTTGTCACGGGATAAGCCAGTCAGATTAGCATCAATCGCTGACTGCCCAAAAATGTGGGCATATTTTTGGGCAGTCAAAATATTTACTAATGAAACAGAAAAAAAAAAAACACGCACTCACGCCTTGTACTAATGTACTCCCTTGCGGGGTAGGCAGAGGTGCATTGCTGCACCCACTTTTCGCCAGAGTGTTATGTTAGTCCCAATGTAATAGGGGGCGGGCCTATTGCCATTTTACGGACACATCCAAGACCCGAGAACAAATATCTGTGTTTAAACAAATATCTGCCCCAGCCGGGAATCGAACCCGGGACCATCGGCTCAGGGCCCCAAGTCTGCTAAAGAATGGCGGCACAGTTGTGTGTCGGCAGCATGGGTTTCGCACTGTAGGTATTCATTATCTGCGTTTTAGGAAACATTTATTGCATCTTTTTTAAAGAACTAACTTTAATAAACAGTAACAAGTGTTAAGTGTTTCATATTTCACTACTGGGACTCACTAACCAAGAGAAAACAGATACCTAAAGTCAGAAAACCATTCAGACGACACAGCATTGAGCCGACATTCATTAGCAGACTTGAGGCCCAGTAGTCAGGTCACTAACCACTACGCCATTCGGTCGTCTTAATGAAACAGTTAACACCATAATCCTCTGGTTTGGTAAGACCATACATTTCTACGCTTGACATTATACTCGTAGTACAGTGGCAGCACCGAGTCTCCCATTATGCATTCCTTCTGAAAGCCGCATAGCAATGTATGTAAATAGACAAACGAGCACAAAAGTCAGTGTATGGTAATGACAGGAGTTCCAGATACACACGGCAACCTCAAATGGTTGGCAGGGCACACTAACGTAGTGTATGTGTGCACACTAACGTTGTCTATGTGTGCATAAACGCAGAAATCGGTTTACACACCAGTAACAAACTACACACACACACACACACACACACAACAGCACAAACGAGTTTGCGCGTAGGCAAACGCCCGTATACCAGCTGTGACATAAAAGTATCAACCGGTAGTGTTAGTTAAATAGTTATAAAATTGAAGTGTAGCAAAATTTCACTTCTTGTGTCTATATACTTCGTAGCCCAATGGTAGAATGTTAGACTCACGAAACATAGGTCGTGAGTTCGAGTCCACTGATGGTTATTTTTATTTTTATTTTACTTTATTAAATTTTGCGTTATTTAAACGGGTCCGAACGTCACGTCACGTAAAGTTAATTTATTTGAAACTGACAAATGACTACAAGCTGCATAGCTGTCAACCATTTCTCTTCGGCAAAAATAGGTATATGATTCGTTCTTCATTTGAGAATTAAAACCATTCTACCCTCATACAATATGAATAAACGAAATTTGTTTTTAGTTTTAGTGACAATTCACCTCTGCGTCTGCATAGTGATTCACTTTGTGATTTGTCAATTTAATTAATTACTCTTCGCAGTCACTATGGAAAGTCTTAACTTAAATTAAACCATGTTCAAAAAGGCGGAGATAATTGTATTTATATGAACAAAATATTACAATTAGTGAAATTGCAAGACGTTTAACGGTAAGTAACATAGAATTGCAAATATTTTATTTGACTGTTAGAATATTTGTATTTGTATATGCTAAGTATTTGTTTTTTTTTTGTTTGCAGAGGAGAACTGTTCAATTTTATATGGGTTCACCGATACGCAGATTCGGGACAGGTAGACAGTAGTCGTCTATACGGATGCATCACCACGCCATCGAGAAATCGTAGCTGCACATAGCGCTGATCCGTTCTGCAGCACCCGTTCTACGGCCACAAAACATAATCTATCCTCTATCCCTACAATCCGTACGGGTTCACTTGCGTGCTGCTGGGTTGCGGTGTCGGAGGCCGGCGAAGAAAATTGCTCTAACCGATCAGCATCGTCGAAACAGAGTGCGTTTTGCGACTGACTATTTTAAACTTTGATTGGTGCAACAATGTTGTGATATTTAGTGATGAAAAGATTGAAAAGTCAGACAAGGATGGACGTAAGATATTATGGCGAAAAAGTGGTGAAAATTATAGTGAGGGGTTAGCTCAGTAATTTTTATTTTTCCATTTGTATAAGATTTTTGTTATTTTGTTAAATACTTATCATTATTTACAATTATGGGTAAGCCAATGTGTTAATGATGTTATTGTTACTGAGGTGAGAATATCTTATTTCTAGCTAATTAACATGTTGATTCATATAACTAATGACTTGCCTATTTACTTTAGTAAAACAGCCAGTCCATCCTTGTCTGATGTTTATTATGATTTAAAACTGCAAATTGAAAATTTTCCTTATTAATATAAACTACAACTATATGTTTTAAAACGAAAAACAACAAAAACGTAACATCCTTAATGTTTATGTAACGGCAAGAATAAATTTGGTAATTTTAACACTTAATATCTTGTTTCATTTACTTTCTGTGTTGCTTTTATTCGTATATACTACAATACTATTATTAACCATCTTAAAAATAAATTAAATTTATTAAAAAAACAAAAAAGGAATATTGTAAGTTCTGTGAGATTTGAACCACCATACCGATTCATGTAAGTCTTGTATCATACCAACTGAGCCATTCAATCTATTACATTGTCTTGCAAAATTTTGCTTCATATCATAAAAACAATGAATCATTGTCACTGGCACAACTACATGCTTACAATATCCGTGTGTGGGTTGCCCAGAACTAAATAATTACGTCGACGTCGCCGACACACACATACACTATCTGCGTTAGTGTGCCCTGCCAACCATTTAACTTTGCCGTGTGTACATGGCAGAAGTTTGCACATACATTACCTTCTTTAGTTAAGTATAGGTATTGTTGATTTTTTTATATCTATAAATCAAATTATCTTTGAATTAATGAGTTAGTATGATATGAGGGGAATGGTGCATTAAAGGAGCTCCTGAAATCACTTACATTATTGCTCCTTCTATTGTTATTATTTATCCTAAGCTCATTTCATCGCAAAGTTAAAAAAATTAAAATGTATATATGCCTGTTTTTTAAATAAATACCTAAATAATAAAAAATAGTTATAACGGGATATCACTAGTGGGAAAAGCTATTCTTTGAGTAAACCTTTCAAACTCAACCCAGTGCCAAAAATAGTATGGTGCTATTTCTGTAATGTTTTGTTCAGATCTAGTTCAAGTGTTTCCTCGCGGTGGTGATTTAAGGCTGTAGAAGGTTCTTCAGTATTGATTGAACTTATTAATTTGCTTAGTATTAAAATTAAAAGCCACACTGAAAACTCACAATACATAAACAATGTTTTCAACAAGTGAATTTTGCCAGTGATTTTGAACCAACGTGAACTAAGCTAATTTTGAAAAAAAAAACTCAAAATATAAATATTTTTACAGGAGTTGTTAATATTTTTATTAAATAAGTTACCAAATGGCAAAACTTACAACGGCAATAAATTTAATCCTTACGTGTTTTGTTAATGTCAGCTACAAACTCGTATAAGATACCGTTAGATTAAACAAATACTCAATTACACACATGTAAGTCGTAAACTCGAATTAACAATAAAACAATAATAAAGTCCTCTCAGGTTGCCTTTGTCCCGGATCGCCAGATCCCTTTGAAAATTAGCTAATTGGTTTTCAAGCATCCTGTATATACGACGACGCGACGTGTATCCCATAAAAAGGGAGCCAATTTCCACAATCAATCCTGTCCAATTATTCTTTGATCATCAATAAAAACAAATTGGGTAGCTACTTACTTGATGAAATGTTTAATCACATTCTGATATGTTTAGGAAAAGGTATTTCTTGTTTGTTACATTTTTTTTTGTGTATTTCGGTATCTATGATATCTAGATTATCTAGCTAGCTATAGCGATGTTTTATAATAATTATTAGCCTTTTTATGTATCCTACGATATTAAAAACGCGAAAGTTTGTGAATGTGTTACTCTTCCAAATAAAAAGTATTGCATGGTTTTTTTCCTGTTCATTTTCCGCCATGAAAGTGTTTTACAAAATAAAAACTTATAAATAAAACAGCACAAAAGGTGGCCTTATTGCTAAAAGCAATATCTACTAGATAACCATTGGATGTAAGAGTAAATTTACATGAGGCTACTTTTTATCCCGATGGCCACGTCGATAGTTACCTTACTACACCATGTCATTCCAGCGTCGCCCGCTAGTCTTTGATTGAAATTATAAAAAAAAGCTGAAGTGTCGATGGCGGTATAGTGCGACAAACTTATCTGTTCCGGTGAGAGCGAACTAAATTGATTCATATCTCATTATTTACTAAGGAATTATATATTGATATAGATTAGATGGGTTTATTATTATTATTTATTATTATTATTTATTTATTTATTGGAACACAATACAGAGAGTTAACAATTTAGCAATAACACAACATTAAAAAAATTATTCTGGTACAGTTAACACTCCAAAAGATATGTGTTCACAGCATGCAAGTGATACATAAAAAGAACACAAAATTAGAATTCATTAAACATGCAACCATAAAAAATATATATATAAATTAAAAAAAACACACTTATACTTAATTATAAGTGTTCGAACAATTCAAATTATATACACATTCAAAGCTGATTGAAAAGATTCATAAATTTTTAAAATTTGACAATTAATTATAGTAATAATCTAATAACATTACATCAGGGTTATAAACAATCATTCTAGTTCTCCTATAGCGGTAGAGACAAGGCGACGGTAGGTGGGATAAGAGTTCCAAAAAATATGAATATCACAGTCAGTTTTATGAATTTGATTATAAAGACGACATAATCGACGCACAGGTGAGTTATAGCCAACATTAATACGACAGGTTGAAACAAAGAATAATTGAAATCTACGACCAGATCTAGTTCTACAGTCTAATGCAATCTGGGACAAAACAACTGTATCAATTTTATTATTTATTATTTTATAAAGACAAAAAAGATCCAAACATTTTCTACGATTCTCAAGAGTAGCCATGTTGAAGTACACTAGTCTAGACCTATAGTCAGGCAGTTTATATTTAAACCCAAACCTAAAACTGAGCATTCGGAGGAGACGCCGTTGCACTGACTCTAGGCTCTGTACATGAATATCATAGAAGGGTGACCATATCACTGAACCATATTCAAGTATACTACGTACCAGGCTATTATATAGAGCAATAACACTTTGCGGTTTTTTAAATTTCTTGCTTATTCTTAGCACAAATCCTAGCATACTATAAGCTCTTTTTACTGTCCCATCTATATGCTCAGCAAATGAAAGTTTATCGTCCAATATAACACCAAGATCTCTAATACGGGACACCCTTTCCAAGGTGTGGTTATTTATTGTATAGTTATATATAACCTTATTGCGCTTGTTGGTGAAGGATATCACAAAGCACTTTTTAGCATTTAAGCTCATGCTATTGGCATGACACCAGTTATCAATGGTCAGCAAATCCGCTTGTAACTCAACACAATCCTGATCACATATAATGTCTTTGTACACTTTAAGGTCATCGGCGTAGAGCAGAAAATTACTTTTTAGTTCCTTTGTAAGATCGTTAATAAAAACAATAAAGAGCAGCGGACCCAGATTAGATCCCTGAGGTACCCCAGACGTAACCAATATTGGATTTGATGTGCAACCCTTTAATGCAACTAGTTGAGATCTCTTGGAGAGATATGAGATTAGCCAGCGGAGCAATGTACCTCGTACTCCCATTGCATAAACTTTTTGAATCAGTAATTTATGATTAACCCTATCAAACGCTTTTTTAAAATCCGTGTATATTGAATCAACTTGTACTTTATTATTAATTCTGGCACTTAAATATTCTGTGTACTCCAAGAGATTAGAAACCGCAAGAAACTTATGAAACTTATAAACGTATTGAAACCACAAGAGCGTATTACCACTACTGGCAAACTTAAAATCTTATTGAATCAAGAAATATTTCACATTTACGTGAGCTGTCACCGAAACAGATAAGTTTGTGGCACTGTACGGTTAGGTAGTTGGTTCTTCTTCTTGTCGTGTCGATATCAACTGTCTTAAACCAAGAGGAATCCCATTTAGTTAGTTACCTTATTTCTGACATGACATATATGTCAGATCCATATAAGTTAGGTCAAATTAGATAAGCGAGCGATCAAAACCAGGGATTAGTTGTTGACTTTGACACATCTGAAAAGAATTTAATATTAAGATGACGTATAATTCATGAACTAATCCCTTGTTATGATTTAAGAACGAGCCCGTGGCGGAGACACCGCGCCGCCCGCGCTCTGCTGTAGCGGTGCACGACGCGCTTTTTGTCTAGGAATGTCATGTCTGCGAGGCTTGAGTGTCAAATTTGACGTAGCTTGTTTGGATCTGACATATGATTGACAGACGAGCGACGCTGCTTATGGATTGTTGTCGTGTCAATGGCAACTGTCTTAAACCCTTTGGAACCCCATTTATATAGTTAGTTACCTTAAGTAGCCCGCGTTCTGGTTGTAGCGACTCACGTCACGCTTTGACATAGCCTGTATGGATCTGACAGATGTTTGACAGGCAAGTGATGCTGCTTAAATGCGTTGGTGGTGGTACTTTTCATCCCGGGATTCACCATTCGGCTGTAAAATTTGACGTAGCGTGTATTGATCTGACAGATGTTTGACAGGCGAGCGACGCTGCTTATAGATTGTGAATTGCTAAAATGCCGATGGTGGTACGGTAGCAGTTCTTCTTCTTCCTGTCATGTCGATATCAACTGTCTTAAACCCCACTGAGTTTCAGACAGTTGCTTAAACCCAGTGGTGTTTAAGACAGCTGATTAAACCCAGTGTGCTTTAAGACAGTTTAGATAGCTACCCAGGTTAGATAGTCATTTATCTAGTTACCTTACTGCACTTGTTGCTGGAGCTATGCAGCTGGTGGTGCCTCCGCGCCACGACGCAGGAGATGCGCGCGTACACGTACACCATGACCGCCATGGGCAGGAAGAACGAGCCCGTGGCGGAGACACCGCGCCGCCCGCGCTCTGTTGTAGCGGGGCACGACACGCTTTTTACCCCGGAATTTACCATGTCATGCCAAATTTGACGTAGATAGTATGGATCTGACAGATACTACACTTTTTTTCCCGGATTTTGTCATGTCATGTCAGCGTCACCCTTTGACAAATTTGACGTAGCGTGTATGGATCTGACATATGTTTGACAGTCGAGAAATATTACCTATATTGTATGTCATGTCAGCGTCACTCGTTTATAATTTTTGACGTAGTTTGTATGAATTTGACAGGTTTTTGACAGGCGAGCGACGCTGCTTATGGATCGTTGTCATGTCGATATAAACTGTCTTATTAAACTCAGCGGACCCCCATTTAGCTAGTTACCTTACTACACTTGTTGCTGGAGCTATGCAGCTGGTGGTGCCTCCGCGCCACGACGCAGGAGATGCGCGCGTACACGTACACCATGACCGCCATGGGCAGGAAGAACGAGCCCATGGCGGAGAAGACCACGTAGCCCGCGTTTTGGTTGTAGCGGCACACCCCGCCCTGGTTGTGGTCTGGCTCATACCTGAAACGGAAACGGGAGGGTTAAAGGCCATTGTCAAATAAAGCGCGTTGCTATGCTAGTACTTAGTACACGTCAGAGCGAGGTAAAATACCGTCAAACAGAGCGCCAGTGCTAGCAGTACGCCACGCAACGCTAGAGCGAGCGCTCTCTGTTTGACGCTATTTTACCATAGTAGTCCAACACATCTTAGGCCTGGGTCTCCTATTTTATGCTATATGCGGCGTCCGACTTTGGCGTAAACGTTTCTGTCAACGTCATATGGCCTACCTACGGCGTCTACGCGCCAACGTCGGCGTGTGAGGGAGACCGCATCAGTACATTTCTATAGTGAGCATCGTGACGCGGCCTACGGCGTGACGCTGGACGCGATCTACGGCGTAAATAGGAGACCCGGGCCTTAGCGTCATAGCGTCAAGTTAGCGCACTAGCACGCGCTATATAGTAACGCTTTCTGGTATTAGACCACAAATATTGTCGAGTCAAGTCGATAGCGTAATTCGATAGCAATTTGTACGACATCTTGATCAGCGCCTCTGTCGGTGACGTTAGAAACTAATAAAACGAATACAAACTCCAGTGACCGGTCTATCGAACTTCTATTGACTAAAGTCGACAATATTCGTGATACACACAACGGTCTTCTCCTAGCAAATCGATTACGTTAGGGTTTGTCTTCGTGGTGAAAGGATTGGTCATTCAGACTAGCGTCTGTCGCTGATTACCTGTAAATAAGGTACCTAAAGTTCATACGTTACTCGGGGACGCTCCTTTCAAACAACCCGAAAAAGCTAGGGTTCGAATCTTAGGAGGCTAGGGTTAAACCTAAACCGGAGTACGTAAACAAAAAGCCTAATTTCGTCTTAGCGTATGGCTGGCTAATTCTCTACAGTGACCATAGCTAAAACAGCTATGGTCACTGTAGAGAATTAGCCAGTCACGTACCACGGTGGCCCGAAAGTAGGCAAACTGTTAGTCGCCGACTGAGTTAGTATGTTGGTTTAGTTAGCTTCTGCATATTTGTTCATGTGCAGTTTGCTAGTTTTGCGTTGCAGCGTGTTATAGGTAGAGGGTTGGGAAATAGTTTGCACCGCAGTAATGTAGGTATATTGCGGAGTGATAGTAGCTTAGATTGAAAATATACGAACAAGATGGTGTGTCACATACAAAAACAAAGCAGAATACTGTCGGGATTTTGTTTCTGTGAAACCGAAAAGTTAAAAGTTCAACCGAATAGTTGTCAATTTCAAAATGAAGTCACAAATATTCTAACCGAATTACCTAATTCAAATTAAGACCTCAGTGGTAGAAAGTAGGGGTATGGATACTCCATCTGTGAGATCCGTGTGTGAGATGTCCCCACTTTAAAAATGTTAATGTTTTATCTGTTTGTTCTTTAGTGTCAAATAAATACATCCTATTCAAACCTGCAGGTGCAAAGGCGCAATCCTGTTCAAAGACAAGAAAACTAATCAAGGTAAAGGGAACCATCCAACCAAGGAACTAGAATTCGAATTGCTTTGGAGTCAGTTCAACCGACATTTGTAGACTTCCGTGCTGTTTCCTGCTGAAATGTTAATATACTGAACCCTCCAAGTACCTGAAGGGCTAGTACGGTGCGCGTTTAAGACGTGACAAGAGTTTTGCATCGCGCTCACTCACATCGCGCAGCCTCAAGAGCGAGCGCGACGGAGAAGTCTTGTCACGTCTTAATAGCGACCCGTGCTACAGGGCCTGCTAGAACAGTCCCAAGGAGAAGCTTTTGATAGGTAATTATGCTCGCCTTGACGTTGCTATAACAAGAACAATTCCGGGTTAGTGGGTAATCTTGGTGGTTATTATCTGTATAATTTTAAGAGTGAAGTCATAAAATTATATTATCACTATGATATTCTTATATATTATCACTATATATTATGAAGGCACAAATCCTAATTTTTGATGCATATTCTAGGTACCGTTTTTTCAGACTAACAATTATATTATAGCAAATTGTCGCTGCGCTTCAAACTCAAATGATGGCATGATTATTTAGTAGAAACTCATCATTCTGAACAACTTTCTACGACTTTTTCTCTCTACGAAAATTCATAGGTACTCCACTTACAATTATTTATTACGAATTACAAAAAGTCGTAGTTTAAAATTGGTTTCGCGTTAGGTACTAGCCTTGTTTTCATCCCCTTTTGGTTATTATTGGTTCCTACTTACTATACCACATTTGCAACACCTGTAGTGTAAGACCTTTCTAGAATTAGTCTAGCTCTAAACTAGAGTTCTAAGCTATTAGCATCTACCCCCACGCCTTATTGTGACGCTCGAATGAACTTTGTTTCAGACTATGCAGATGCACGTGGACGCCCCAATCTAAAAATATGAGTGTTATATGACTGTCTGGTCATTCCTAAGTCGATTGTATGCGATGTATTTAAAGGAAAACATCAACTAAGGGCCAGTTTTTTGATCCCTAGTTAACTCAACCATTGGTCAAAAATGGCGACCATTAGTTAAAAACCACTCAAATTTGTATGCAGCTGTCATGCTTGACAAGTGACTTTACTAATGGTTAAAGTTGACCACGGATCAAAAAACTGGCCCTTAACAATCACTCTCTTTAGAAATAAGGACTTTAAGTATGTACAATTATACCACGTGCTCTTACGGTGAAGGAAAACTTCGTGAGGAAACCTGCTCATGTAGATTCTGTATGTGTACCCTAAGTGCTCATACAAAGACCGAAGGCGATACGGCTCACGACCTCACGTGAGTGCAAATATACCTACAGCGGAAAGATTCGAAGGGAAGTCAGAGGTGACTCCCTTGCAAGTTACTGACTAGTGATTATTTATTTATTTATTTACACTTTATTGTACACAAAAATCAATTTTTACATGGAAACATTTAAAAAACATAGCTAATAATTTGCGCACAAAGGCGGACTTATTGCTAAAAAGCAATTTCTACCAGCCAACCTTTGATTGGTGGTTATCGGATGATTACAAGTAGACTATTTTAGAATTTGTAGACAGACTGTTATTTTTGTTATACAAACGACACAAATAGTCTTTATAACACCCCTTCGGTTTTATAACAACAAACCTTTATAACATAAGGAGGTTTTTCGGTGGGGGATCAATAATAGAGCAGCCTATTTAAAGGTATTTCAGCGGTTCTATAGCTATATAGTTTTTTAGAAGATTATATTTACTTGATGTAACATGTTTTTATAGATGTCCCATGTTTTAAAGAGAATTAACTTCTTATGTTTGTTACATTGAAAAATTATTCGAGGAAGTGTGTAGATAAGGCTTAAAATATTGTATGAAATTATCACTAATAAGTAGAATTCTGTATGGCTTTGAAAACGCCGGCGACTGAAACCTGAATATTTATACATCCATTATAATATGAAGCCTAAATCTAATCGGTAGATATCCAATGAGTTGGATGATTTTATCCCCGATATATTTGGATTGCAAATATGAACCGATAAACTTCTGTTCCGTTGCATGTTATTATTAGGTTTTGCAGAATAATGGAAATAGGATAGTGGGCAACTCGACTGTCAGATGTTTTCATGCTGTCAGTTCGTCTAGTACAGGTTTGATAGATTTTAGAAAACTACAAAAGTTTCCGTTTTCTCGCATACAAAGTGGCGCCTCTAGCAGAAACTATCATGAAACTTTTGACAGATAATGTAGGCAGGTGACAGAAGAAAACCAAAACTTTTTTCGTCGCAAAACCCGTACTAGAGGCCCTGAAGGCCTCTGACTAGGCGTAACGGTTGTTTTCTGGACGCTTCCATGCTTCAGACGGCACATTAAGCCGTGGGTCCCGGTTGCAGTTGGTAACGACTGCTATCGTTACCACTTGAAATTGGTCACCATTGAATGGCTGACCGTGCCATGTGTTGCTTAACTTCAATGATCAGTTAGAATCACTGAAGCTAGCTCGGCTACGGACGCTACCAGCTAACGTCACGGGTAGAAGTATGTAAGCTTAGGGATATTAAAGTTGCTTATAGAGCTTTTCTGCATATATTGATTAGAGATAGATAATATTCTACAAAGTATGTTTTATTTGAGGGCTTTATAACTACACAAACAGCACTACAAAACATCTATAACCTACCATTTTTAATATATTTTTATCTTGGCTATAATTTCTCACCTGTGTAGCTCCACAAACACTGCTCGGCTCAGCGCACCATAAGATATTAAAATTGCTATATAAGCAAAAGGAACATTCGCACTTCGCACCACACAACTACACATGGTTACATACAGGGTGTTGCAAAAAAAGGCAATTTCAAAAATATAAAAAATACATGTTATGCCATCAATAAAGTTTATGTATATATAGAATGTTCAATTTTTTTTGCCTTAGAACAAAAGACTCCTGAGTATCCCCGTTTCGGCTTACTTTAGGTACCAATTTTGCAACTTCCTGTTTAGATAGTCCTGAAATACAGAATTGCCCCCCCAGGACCGTATTTCAGTTTGTGACACATAAGACACATTACTTCCTCCTACGGCAGGTTGCTTCCTGGAAGACACAGTTAGTTCCACATAACCGAGGTATATAGGTATTTATATAGGTTTATTGTTAGGACGAAGAGACAAAGATCGTGCAAACTGCAGAATAATTCATTTCTCGGGAGGCTTTTCTTATAGAAAGAATGAAATAAAGAATATTTTTTTTATTTCTAACACACACAGAAACAATTTGATAAGAACAGGTTAAAAAGTAAAAAAAATAAAATTAGCATGAATGTTGCTCTCGGTGCCGAAATGGGTTCTAGCTCAGTACTGGTACTAGTTATTATTCACAGAATAATAACAACTTATTAAAGAAAAACGAGTCAAAAACTTTTTTATAAAAAGTCTGTAGGGTTTCTAAAAACTTTCTTAAAACTGAATAGCTAGAAAAATAACAGATTAAGTGCCAATTTCTCCATAGTCGGTTATCTAACCGACCAGCGATTGGTTATACGTCATCTCCATATAAAATTCTTGACAGATGTGTCAAAAGTCAACCACTAATACATGGTTTTGCCCTAACCGACTATGGAAATATAGTCACTTAAAGTTGTTTTTTTTTTAATCGGATATATTTCATTTCAGATTCAGGTACACTCAGACAAAGAATGGGTAAGAATAGATATGAGAGATATTCAAAGAAAAGTAATTCATTTCTTAGAAAAAACTGCACTAAAACAAAAAACAAGCTTAAGCCGGATTCCAAGAAGTATTTTTCAATAAATCTTACAAAGCAATTGTGCTTATTCTATAAAAATAACGTTTCTTTGTGTTACAATTTGATTAATATTATGTTGTTCTTCAATGTCATTATCAATTGCATGTACATTTACATTATTAAAAGCATAAACGTTTATAAATGCTTGCTTGCTTTGATGACACAAATTTGTGTATAGAATATTATAATAGTAAAATGAAAGTTATAGTGTTAATACTTCGTGAGTTTCCGGTCAACATAAATTAATTCATAATTATGTAGGTAGGTACCTACTTCATAAAACATTTTTTTTTATTTAAAAAGGAGCATGCGGAGCCGAATAACACGAAATAATTATTATTCACCTTTACTGTACCTACGTCAATGATCAATTTTGATCATCGATAACTAAACAACCAAACATCTTCGCCAAATCTCGTTCAGCAAACACTATAACTACTAAAGCAAACCTTTATCCATTTATAAGCCGACTGAAACATCGAACCCGTACCATTTCAATACTACCTTTATAAATACTACCGTATCTACCCAAAAAAAACAAAATGCGATCAGCAACTTTCGTCGTGGCACTAGCAGCGCTAATTGTCGTATGTGCGTGTGCACCTAAAGAAGACAAGAAGGAGCAAGTACCTTCTGGACTTGACATGGCTGACGTGAGGGTCCGAAGGTCCTTGGGAGGGCAGGAGAGCGACCTACTGCCAGAAGCAGGGGATGTGGATGCTTCGCCATTCGGAGAGGCTTCGCAACTGGCCGGCAGAGCCCGGGGCATTCGCGTGCTACCGGCCTTCCTCGGTTGAAGAATTTCGAAGACTTCATAGGTAATTCAGACAAAATGGCGTTCGTATAAAGGATTTTGAGATTTTAGTGGTTAAACGTTTAAATTGGTTGAGCACTGTTTGTTTTTTATTGGTTAATAAATTGGAAACAAGTGTTAGTTAGTTGGTTTCATTTTAAATTTATCACTATCTGCTCTAAATTTTGTGTTGGTTATAATCGTGATGCAATGATTTTATATAAATTAATTATTATACATATTTTATAATGTGTTAGTCGATACTATTGGAAAACTTAGGTACAATTAATGGATTAGCGACAATATTGCATTACATAACTCAATGTGCAGGCAACACCTTGCGACAGTGGGTTTAGATTTATGTCTTAGTTAATGACTTTTATACTATGTAAGATCAAACCAAAAATAATAATAATAATAATATTTAAAATAATTAATTCGTTGTTACATAATGCTCAAGGGCACAGCCAAATAAAATACAGTAGAGAAACCAGTATAAAAGTAAGTAAGGGATTTTTGTGCTTATGTGTGGGAACCTCACCATAGTCCCACTATGGCGGGTTCACTGTATGATATTATTTAAAAAAACAGTGAAATTTCACTGAAATAACTTAAAAAGCAAGAAACGCAATATTAAAATCATTACCGATAGTGATTTTATTTAAAAAAGATATGTCCTCTACAGGTAATTGTCACAGTATTAGGAAAGTGTCTAGAAGATAGTCTGCCATAAATAACTCTATTTGATACTCCCCAGTTCACACACATTTTCCATTTATTTGCATAAGTAGCGCAATGAATTATTCATTTCCTTATAACATCAACTGTATTAATTAATACCACTAACACATTTCGCACTAACTAATGGGTAGAATACCTTTGTATAGGCTGTCACAGCTTGCCTATATGTCGATAAATCTGCTAGCGCACGCAATTTCGGTAAGTGAATATTCAGTGTTCTGCCATGTCTATTAATTTATTGTCTACTAGCTGTTCCCGCGCGCTTTGCCACGCCTTAAAAAGTTTTCCCGTGGGAATTCCGGGATGAAAAGTAGCCTATGTTCTTTCCCAGGGTCTAGACCGTATGTATACCAAATTTCATTCAGATCCGTTCAGTAGTTTTGGCGTGAAAGAGTAACAGACAGACAGACAGACACAGTTACTTTCGCATTTATAATATTAATATATAATATATAATATATAATATATATATAGTTAGGATTAGGATGGTGTCGCAAGGGTGCTTTGTGATATTGGTTGGTATTTAAATAAATAGTTGATAGAAAAGCCAGGAATTAAATCTTTGCTAATATTAAGTATCATCATCCAGCCATCATTGTCTAATGCTGACTGCTGAACAGTCTGTTTGGATCTTTAATTTTATCCAGCTACTATCTATCTGGCTATCTGTTTTATTTTTATTTAACTCTTTATTGTACAAATATTACAAATAAAAGTACAAAGGGTGGAAGCATTTTCTGCCAGTCAACCCGCAGGAGGTACAGGAAAAATAGGTAATAAGGTGTACAAAAAAGAATAAAAAAAAGGAAAAGAATAGTAAACCTAAGTCACATAATATTATACCTAATTAACCTATACAAATATACCGATACATACAATATATTATACATAATATATAATAATAAATAAATAAATATTAAAAATATTTAGACAATTGTTAGACCAGCTCTTAGTAAGTGTTTGTCACCGACGCACTTAGTATTTTAAAATACCGTAGGTACTATATCTAGATACTACTTTAGCAATTGGGCTCACTCTTTCTCACGACAAACAAAATTTTGGAACACTGTAGGTACATTTTGCGAAAGGTACGTTTTGCGATAGGTGCATTATGCGAAGGGTACATTTTGCGATTGGTGCATTATGCTAACAAAAATAAAATCACCGCGGTGCATTTTGCGATAGGTACTTTATGCTCCTGAACGGACTATACCAATTGCATGCTGGTCATGGTAGTTGCGATGCTGTCTCGTTCGTTCGTTTTTTGCATTACTAGAGTAACCCCCAACCTTGCGTTTTCAGGAGCACTTTCCCGCCAAGATAGAGAGATCATGACGTGTCTTTTGTTTAGACAGATGTGAGTTCCCAACAAAGAGAATATAAGTTAATTTTGAGGCCATTATGTGTCTTCTGGAACACTCTCTTGTTTAGTCCTATCCTTGTAATTTTACCGCGCATTAAACGAGTTTATTGACGTCGATAACAGACCCGTGAAGCGGACGCTGATGTAGTAGATGAGTATATTTTAAATTACAAAAGGTCCAGCAATAACTGGTATAACACATAATTAACATTCTGTATTTAATGTAATTTTAGAATACATAAGAAACAGTCTAGGCACATTGTTAGTTAAGCGCCGGACTGATTAACTTTTTTAGTAAATTATCTGAAGATCTGCAGTGTTAAATTCAAAAATAATGGTAGGTATTTAGGCGTCACATACAGCGCCCTATTGACCTAGAACTAATACGTGAGCGATTTTGAAGATTTGTCTAGCCAGTTTGGGTCACAGTCATCTGTATGCGTCCTTTGACACATAAGAAATTGGATAGTGGATATCCTTGTAATATTAAACGACAATGATAAATAGGTAACTAGACTACATATTGTTCGGTGTATATTTAGGATACGCATCGTCATGGTTGGCTTAGAGCAATGGTACGGGTGTTCCAGAGTTGTGTTTAGTACTCGCGGCGAATTTACCTTTTTGTCGAAACAGCATTTAAAAAAATGTTGTGATGATTGGATAATTCGTTGGCGTACAATATATGTATCGCGTTGTATGTGTATCGTTTCTGAAGGAGTAAACTTTGAAGGTGATAAAAAAAATTGGATGATAACAAAAATTTTTTTGTTTTATAGATATAATTCCGATACTTTTTACACAGAATGTATATTCTCTATTATCTCTCATGGCACGCGGGCCACTGATAAAGGCCCGGCGGGCCACATGCGGCCCGCGGGCCGCAGTTTGAGTATAGCTGGCTTAGAGCGTATTATTGCTCTACAATGTATTAGGGGTGGGATGATTCGAATTCCAAGAATATGCCTATAATACCAGGTTCTACTTACTATGTATATTTTAGCGCCATAGTTTGTGATAAGTAGGTTAAAATTTACGACCTGTTTCAAAATGTCTGGATAATGGCATGTCTTTCATAAGGTTTATCCATAGAAACTTTGCTGATCACGTGACTTTTTACTATGGAGAATGATATTTTTTTTCGCGAATTTTGACGTTCTGATTTCATTTTCGGGCTTAGATATAACATGCTGCACATGTAGGTTTTGGCTATACCCTTTTTGCAACACTCTGTATTGAATAGACTATTGATATATCTATCAGAAAGTATTCTATCTTAACTTAGATATGTCAAAAGCGTAAACTCACCATCCAAACATAGGCGGGCAAGTGATAGCGCCCGCTGCGATCCAGACGAAGAATATCATGGTCAACGCCAGCTTCTTGGACCTCCGTCTCCGGGAGTACGTCAGGGGCCTGGTGACGGCGAGGTACCGGTCCACGCTGATGGCACAGAGGGACAGGATGGACGCCGTGCAGAGCAGGATGTCCAGGCTGATCCAGATGTCGCAGAGGATCCAGCCGAGCTCCCATTTACCTGGAGGTGGAAGTGGGTGGTTAAGTTTTTGGGGACACTTCAAACATCTAGGTCAAACTAGGCAGAGCCTGTTGTAATGAGTTTTAGATGGGCAGATAACATCTGCTTTGCCACCACCGACAGATCTCAAATCCACAATCATTAAAAGTTTAAGCAGTAGGTATTGCTTATTTGTCACAAGTAGTAACACAACTGACATTATTCGCATGGGTCTGGTAGATGTGTTAATAAGTGGTTGTGGCTCACACAATGCTCTCAGAAACACAGGGTATCACAAAAAACACAAGCTATCATCTTTTCTTACGAATAGCAGGTTCACTGGTGTTATTTGGGTCTCGTTAGCGTGGTATCATCCACAGCAGGACATAGTCAGTCTTAAGTGAACCAAAACACGCTCGTCGTATTTGTGCTGAGTACAGGTAATGATTTGTTACTGAGACAATAAAGAATAGCAAAGTAACAAAAATGGAAATATAAGCCATAAAAAGAGATATATTTTATGAAGTTATCATTTGTAGTAAGTATTTCATGCTTACACGACGCAAAAAATACAAGTCAAAGACGGAAGATAAAATAATTAGGTACTTATCTGTGAAAAAATACTGTCCTGCTCTATCCTATATCACTATATCGACAATCCAGAAGGGCTAGTACAGGGCGCATTTAAGACGTGACAAGAGTTTTGCATCGCACTCACTCACATCGTGCAGTCTTGAGAGCGAGCGCAACGGAAAACTTTTGTCACGTCTTAATAGCGCCCCGTGCTACAGGGCCAGGCCCTGTAGCACGGGGCGCTATTAAGACGTGACAAAAAATCTTTGTCGCGCTCGCTCTTGAGGCTGCGTGATATGAGTGAGCGCGATGCAAAACTTTTGTCATGTCTTAAATGCGCCGCGTGCTATCCCTTAGTACCAGTGCAATCTGACATAACGTGTATGGATCACATCAGATCTAATCAATTAATTATTGTTGATTTGGAATATTGTTTTTTTTGCTAGTGTATTTCAGCAATGATAAAGTACCTATACTATGTCAAAGAAGGCTACTAAATGGGAATGTACCTATTTCCCATCTAAGTCGTCTAACCAAAAGTATCAAGGTTGGTAGAGATTGCCTGCAATACGGCCGCCCATTAGTAGACAACTCACAAACGACCATCGGACCCCAAACTGGGAAGAGCCTGGCTATCCTACAGATGAAATATCTACACATAAAAAAGTAAAAAGTAAAAAAGTAAAAATTGTTTATTTGCACATAAAACACATAATACCTAAGTAAATTTTAAATCTTATTTTACAAAACAAAAAGTATTCTAGCGCACATCTTACATTTAAAATCACAAAATGAACAGGGGCCCCCGAACTAGGCTTTGCCCGTATCTCGGGGTACCATTAAAATCAAAATCTTATTGAAAGTAACATCAGTAATATAACATAAAATGTAATTAACTATTCTAAAAAAATATATATATTTAATCAGTCTTTTAACTGTAACACATTATAAAAATAGAACAGAACAGAAAATAATAAATTATTGTAATGGACTAACTGCAAATTGCACATCTTATTCTATAATAACCTCAGTAGAGGCATAATCTAATTTAAGTAAAGACTCTTTTAACTTAATTTTAGCTTCAGAAACAGAAAGGTGTATTAGATTAGAGTATTGAAGGATATTGTTATAAACGTGTGCTCTTATATATTGTCCGAAACGTTGACCGAAAGAAGTAGTAATGTAAGTAGTAGGAATTTTAAAGACACGTTTTTTAAGTAAGAGGTCATATAAATCAGAGTTTATTAGTTTTTTATGAGTAGAGAGGCATAACCGAAGGATAAACAGTTGACGAACATTAAGTAATTTAGCATCGTTATAAAGAGTTTGAGTCGGGTATCGAAAAGGTTTTCTTAACATAACTTTTATAACACATCTTTGTGCTCTTTCGGCGTGAAGAAGAGTTGTTTTAGCTGCACTTCCCCAAACTGGGATGCAGTATGAGATGATTGATTGTGTAATAGCAGTATATACTTTAGTCAGAAGCGAAGTTTCTGCAGAATTGCGCAGTTTTTTAAGGATACTTGCAGTTTTTCTGATTCGTTTAGATAAGCTGAGAATGTGATCTTTGAAGTTTAAGTTTTGGTCTATAATTACTCCAAGATACCTTATTGAGCCCACACTTAGGATAGAATTACAATCACAGTTTTTATTGGCGGTGACGGTTTTGCAGGTATGTATTTTAAGGAAGTTGGGTGTGCTTGGTTTGGACGCTGCAGTTTTATGGAAGCATATAAATTTAGATTTTTTGTGGTTTAATGTGAGTAAATTTTTAGATAGCCATTCATTGATAGTAACCATGCCCTTTTCAGTATTTTCATATGTCTTATTCCAATCACTACCTTTAAAGATAATAGCTGTGTCGTCAGCGTAACATAAAATTTCGGCATTTATTTGGAGATCATGTATGTCATTCATATAGATAAGAAAGAGTGTAGGTCCAAGAATGCTACCCTGCGGTACGCCGTACATAACGGGAAGCGTGTCACTTTTGTGCGATCCGATTTTAACCAGCTGTTTACGGCCGGATAGGTAGCTATTGAACCAGTCTAGCGCAATGCCTCTGATACCAAATTGCTGTAGCTTGCTTAAGAGGATTTTGGACGAAACAGTATCAAAGACCTTGGCCAGATCGAGGAATACTCCTATACAGCCATTTCCACTATCCAAGTATTGGGACACCAGATCTGATAGAAGTACTACAGCATCTTCTGTAGATTTATAATGTCTGAAACCAAATTGGCGGGGAGATAAAAGATTCCGAGATTCTATGAATTTTACTAAACGATTATTGACTATGCGTTCGAGAATTTTTGAAAGTATGCTGAGAAGAGAGATTGGTCTATAGTTTTCAGGGCAACTTCTTGGTCCGTCTTTATGAATTGGAGTTATAGAAGAAGTTTTCCATGCTTCTGGAAAGCAACCATTTGTAATGCTAAGGTTAAAAATGTGAGCTAGAGGTTCAGCAATGATGTTTTTTGTATTTTTTAGCAGTAGTGGTGTTATCCCGTCTAATCCAGGAGCACTCTCTATTTTTAAGCTATTTATTATGGTAATTATTTCATTTGGATCAGTAGGTTCTAGGAAAAGCGAGGTGGACGATTCTTTACTTTTTGTGTTTAGAGCTAGTTCATGTTCCGTAAAGTTATTTTTCTTAAGAATATTGTTAGCCAGATTATGGCCTACTGAAGCAAAGTATTTATTGGTGATATTTAAAGATTCTATAGGGTTTTTATTAATGGTAGTGAGTTCGGTTGCATTGTTACTTTTTGTTTTAATGTTACATATTTTCTTTATTTTATTCCAGAGCATTTTACTATTTTTCATATTACTTTGAAGTTCGCTTTTATCATATTCTGTCTTTACTTTTCGTATTAAATTTTTATAAAAGTTTCTATATCGCGTATAAGTTAATTTTAATATTTCATTTTGTGGATCTGATTTAAGTTTCATGTGTAATTTGTCCCTATTTCTAGCACATCTAATCAATCCTGGGGTCATCCAGGGTTCTATAGCGAGTTTAGACTTACTTAGTTTTATTGTTTTGGAATTGTTTAGAATAGCATTATTTAAGATGGAGAGAAAAATGTTTGCAGCAGCGTCAGTTTCAGATTGCTCTGTCACTACTGACCAGTCAGTCTTTGAAAGTTCTTCAGCAACTGAATTGTGATCTATAACTTGACGAAATCTGGTAGGAATATTTTTTGGTGATTTTGCTCCTAAACCTGCTATGACAATTTTGTGGTCAGTGATGTCGGATTCGCATACTATACCAACGGCAGGTAAGTCAGATTTAATAGAAATATGATCCAGGCAAGCATTAGACCGCGTTGGCTTAGTTATAGCTTGATCAAAACTGTGTTCGGTATAGAGACACAAATATTCTTCAGAATCGGGAGACAGTAAATCAATGTTTATATCACCAATGACTATTAAACATTGCTTATCCTTGAACCATGAAAGTTTTTCATCCAATGATGATAGAAAATTACTAGTGTTCCTAAAAGAAGGTGACCTATAAATGCCAAGGATGGTGGCGACTTTTGGAATATCGATAACAAGACAACATGAATCATTAAAAGTGGGTTCGGATACGACGGCGTTCCATGAATCTTTGACATATGCAACGACTCCTCCATTTTGGTTAATATTTTGATTAGTATGGTACGTGTTGTAGCCCGGTAAGTTATCTATAATACTCGAATCATTAAGTCTACACTCAGTTAATACTAAGACGTCAAAGGTTATGTTTAGTCTTCGTAGATACACAAGGAACTCGTTGAAGTTCTTACTAATACTACGTATGTTCATAGAGAGTACTCTAAAGTTAAAATTAGGGGTAATTATTTTCATACAATCTTCAGGATTAGACAACAAATGACAAGGAATTTCTAGTATTGAATCAATGTTAGTAGCTACGTCTAAATTATTCATAATGAAAAGTGTAATAATCAAAATTAGAATTAAATAAAGTTGAGTTCGAAGCTTTACATATGAGTCTATGATAATGCATGGTAGGTATAAATGTAATTACTATGAAAATATTCTGATCATACAATTTAGTTTCAGAAATCATCATGAAATTGTAATAAGATTTTGTTATAATAATTATGATATTGAATAGGTATTGTGCATGATTGTTTACAGCGAGGTTACGAGCAACACAATTATAAAGATTATCAACGCAATTGTTTACAGAAAACTTTGGAAAACGGCATTCAGTGGTAGCATTTAAGAGCATTAAAAAGGTACATGGTAGCATTAAGACAAGTAGCTTTACATAATGTAGTCTAATTGGTATTGTTCTGAAATGGAAAGGGCTCGTTTTTCTGAGGCAACTCTTTCCCAAGCTTTTCAAGAGTAGCTTCGGATGTAACGCGAAGCACTGAACTCGTTTCTGAGCGACGCATGAAGATATTGCCGTTTGATGTCCACACATACTTGAACTTGAGTTCAGCCCCCAAGGCCCTAGCTTTGCTGAAAAGAACTCTACGTAGATAAATAGTATATACATACTACACTCCCGGGCAATGAAAAAGTTCCACTCACAAAATGCAGACATCGAACGACCTAAATTTTTTAAAGATTTAATTTAAAATTGTAACATAATATTAACGTTGTTTGTTGGTAGTATCCTGATGCTCTGTTAAACGTACTTCAATCTTGCAGAAGACGTTATTAAGCTTGTTTTTTGCGTTAAGAATTAATTTGGTGATTTTCTCAGTGGAACCTTTTCATTGCCCGTGAGTGTATATTATTGTACATATTAACACCCAAGACCCGAGTACAATTAAGGTCATAGCTCATTAGAGTCACCCGTCACCCATCCGGCACCGGCTAGTCGCACGGCGGCGGCGTCCAGTCGTTGGCGACAGGCGGACACCATGTTATCACTAATAAACGTCGCGCGGTCAACCAGTGGACCTTGCATCGTCAACCAGTGGACCCCGCGCTGGCAGTGGAGACTGGTTAGTCCAGAAATTTCCGTTTACTCTGTTAACAATTGTCACTAGGAGCAGCGCATCGCCAAACTCCCGTCCTCGCGTGAACCACTCGCGGACGGCGCGCTTTCAACGCATGCAAGGAAAGCGTGTGAGCAAGCATGTTTTGACCGAGGGGAATCGACCTTTGGCATAGCAGTCAGGTTCACTAACCACTACACCATTCAAACTTCTATAATAGTGGTTCTAAACTTTAAAGTGACACGATTCCGACAGAACCTTGGGCAAAGCCCCCGTTAACGTTGTTTGTTGGTAGTATCCTGATGCTCTGTTAAACGTACTTCAATCTTGCAGAAGACGTTATTAAGCTTGTTTTTTGCGTTAAGAATTAATTTGGTGATTTTCTCAGTGGAACCTTTTCATTGCCCGTGAGTGTATATTATTGTACATATTAACACCCAAGACCCGAGTACAATTAAGGTCATAGCTCATTAGAGTCACCCGTCACCCATCCGGCACCGGCTAGTCGCACGGCGGCGGCGTCCAGTCGTTGGCGACAGGCGGACACCATGTTATCACTAATAAACGTCGCGCGGTCAACCAGTGGACCTTGCATCGTCAACCAGTGGACCCCGCGCTGGCAGTGGAGACTGGTTAGTCCAGAAATTTCCGTTTACTCTGTTAACAATTGTCACTAGGAGCAGCGCATCGCCAAAGTCCCGTCCTCGCGTGAACCACTCGCGGACGGCGCGCTTTCAACGCATGCAAGGAAAGCGTGTGAGCAAGCATGTTTTGACCGAGGGGAATCGACCTTTGGCATAGCAGTCAGGTTCACTAACCACTACACCATTCAAACTTCTATAATAGTGGTTCTAAACTTTAAAGTGACACGATTCCGACAGAACCTTGGGCAAAGCCCCCGCAATACTTTATATTCTTTTGGGGAAAAAAGTATGCATGAGTCGGTCGAATGAGCTTTCTCCTTTGTTTCACTCGTGTTTTACATCAATAAAATATACGACCACGACCAACCACTCACGAGGGTTACTCTATATTGACGAAAAACGAACGAACGAGAGCGGTCACGCAATCGGCATGTTTAATACAACGAGATACAGTCATGGCTCGCGCTCAACGCTTCGAAACTTCGTTTTTAGGGTTCCGTAGCCAAAATGGCAAAAACGGAACCCTTATAGTTTCGTCATGTCCGTCTGTCCGTCTGTCCGTCTGTCCGTCTGTCCGTCTGTCACAGCCGATTTACTCGGAAACTATAAGTACTACAGTGATGAAATTTGATGGGAATATGTGTTGTATGAACCGCTACAAAAATATGACACTAAATAGTAAAAAAAAGAATTGGGGGTGGGGCCCCCCATACATGTAACTGAGGGATGAAATTTTTTTTTTCGAAGTACATACCCGTGTGGGGTATCAATGGAAAGGTCTTTTAAAATGATATAAAGTTTTCTAAAAAACATTTTTCTTAAAGTGAACGGTTTTTGAGATATCAGCTCTCAAAGTCGTAAAAAGTATGTCCCCCCCCCTCTATTTTTATAACTACGGGGTATAAAATTATAAAAAAAATAGAGGTGATGCATGCTAATTAACTCTTTCAACGATTTTTGGTTTGATCAAAGTATCTCTTATAGTTTTTGAGATAGGTTGATTTAACTGTAATTTTGATTTGCTGCTACGGAACCCTTTGTGCGCGAGCCCGACTCGCACTTGGCCGGTTTTTTATCATATAGAGGGACCCCCTGTTCTCCTTTTTTAATATAAGTTCTTTTCCACTGTTTGCACTGCCGATTGCAGGTAGGTCGTAGCAGGTACTCGAAATAGTAAAATATTGGAAGTCTTTGTTCTGCAAAAGGAAATGTGACTATGGACTCTGATTATAGTTTACATGATACAATATTAGGACCAAGAACACATGTGAAAGTTTATAATGACACACACGGAAAAACTCCGAGAGGGGGTGATTCAAATGGGTTATTCTGAACAATTTTTGTTCAAGAACTTTTTGAAATTTTGGTTTTCTATACTTAACTTTGTTAGTCAAGTGACTTTTACTAATGGAGAAGCATTTACAAACTTACTGACTGACAGGCTTGCAGGCCTTTTTGCAACATCCTGTATATTTTGATAAATTGTCAAGAGGTTACATCGTACGCTCCAGTCTCACATTATGTCGAGCGAAGTTCAGTTGATTCTGTGTCAACAACAGACTAACTGCCGGTTTCACAACAAGTACGCCATGTTAAGCTGAAGTTAAGTGTGGTATGTGCAAAACAGAATTTAATGCTTAGATGAGGAAGGGATCTAGCATGTACTATCTAAGTACTACATTCAAAGCAAATGTAACTAACATAATATAGCATGAGAAACTTTTTACAAATCTTATAATATGTAATACATAATGTAATTATCATGAAGTTATAATTAAATTATAAGTTATTATAAGCATTAACCTTCGCCTAATAATGTCCTCCTAGCCGAATTTCGACTACGGCGGCCAATCTCAATTGAGATCAGCCATCTACGCAGGAGTAGATTATAGTGCCCAAGTGTGTGCGCAGTACACAGGAGCACTCTCTGTTCCATCACTCTCATAACCCAATGGGACGGATTGACCGACACGACTGGAGAGAGCTAGGCGCAGGACCGACTGCTTTACATGCCCATCCGACAGCATGGATCGTTTCACTGTTTCGGACATCAGGTGATCAGCCTTCTATGTCCTAACCAAACTTAGAACCACAATTTAGAAACACAAATTGATGGTTCCACCCGGGAATCGAACCCGGGACCCCTGGGTCATGAAGCGAAGCTTCTACCACTAGACCACAGAGGCAGTTCGCTTCCTTCGCCTACAAGAGTTTTCTCGTGAATCCTGAAAATTCCAGGATAAGAAATGTGAAAAAGTTTTATGGCAAATAAAATGGTTTATCATTTGTATTTTTTCATGTGTGTTATAATGGTTTACGTGTCATCTGTCAAACTGTCAACAGAAGGGAACTTACATGTGACACAGTCCCCACTGCACGGGTTCGTTATCGATGTAGATAAACGTTACTATATGTTTCTACATAAGGCGCTGTGATTGGTGAAACACATATTATGCGAGTTTATCGACGTCAATAACGCGCCCGTGCAGCGAGGACAGGCGCGTCAATCAAGATAAAATATACGTAAGGAAACACAGGGTAATATTTTAGGTTTCATATTGTGTACGTATATTAGACGTTACACGTCACCTTCATTTTAAGTAGGTAATATTATATTTCCAGACATTGTGTATTATTTTATATGTGTGAAAGGAATTTGATGATATTAATTAGCACTCTGCATATTAGTAGTGGAATTAGAGAATGCCAATTTCAAAACTGAATTTATGTATTAATTTGATTTATGATAAATGGTACTTATGTTGTTCTTGTGCACGTTGTTAATATATTGTTTTTTGTTTATTGAATTTTATGACATGTACTGAATATGGATCAAGTTATCTGAAATAAATGAATTAAAAAAAAAAAACTCACTCCGGATTCAGAATCGAGTTTTGACACAGTTTTTAATTTGTTCCAGCTCCAAATGAAACAAAGAACGGAATAAATATGCCAAGAAATTCAAAATGTTTAACAACCTAAAAAGCCAAACCACTTACAACGCCATCTAGCGGTCTTCAAAACCTGCTGAAATCAGCTAGTCTGCAATCTTCGTAGCGATGTAGTTTTCACTGGGGTGGCAATATGTATTTTCTACTGACTGTACCATAATGCTAAATATCTTTATAAATAGTTTACCTTTCGCACCCGCTAACCTAATAAAGGAGTGTTATAGGATCGATATATCTAATTAGGCCACCAATATCTGGAACATGGTCCGTAAGGAATTAACCAAAAAGGAAATAAGATTAGCGAAACAAATGTACCAATTTAGGTCTCCTTGGTATTCCCAGCTGGCGCAATATCCTTGCCTTAATAAGGACATAATTAACTATAGAAACCGAATGTATCTTAATTTGTACACCTTTTCTCAGATAGTCTTGTAACATGCATACACATCCTATATGATTATCATGTTTATAAAAATATAGCAAGTCCCGCGAGCCTCGCTTCGCCTTAAAAAGTTTTCCCGTGGGAATTCCAGGATATTTGTATACCAAATTTCATTCAAATCCGTTCTTTAGTTTTGGCGTGAAAGAGTAACAGACAGACAGACAGACATAGATTACTTTCGCATTCATAATATTAATTAGGATACTTACACCTGAAGACCTAGCACGGGGCGCAAGACGCAAGACGCGCACGCCAAGCCGTGACAAAAGTTTGGCGTCGCGTAACCCTTTCAGACCCCTGCCCGTCATATTTCATGCATTTCCTCTTCACAGCATAGCGTGTCGAATAGCATTTATATTAACCACACACGGCTCGCTTAAACTTTATTGCAGTAATAAAACTACGCCGTGGCCGATCGCAGCTCGTAGCATTTCGCTACCTCCGACGATGCACGGTGTATTTTAATAAAATTTTATCAAACTTTCAGGTATAATGTTATAGTTACCAATAAAGTCCCGCGTACTGCAATCAGTGCACATTTTGACGCACCCCTTCCTAGGTAGGCAAATAAGCATGCAACAGACTCTTTTACTCTTCGTGGTTGTGTGGCTTGGGATTTTGTTGTCAGTCAACGTAGACTAAGCTTAAATACCTACCGCGACATTTATGTCTTTCTTTCATGTACCTACACCACACACCAAACAAATATGAACTTATGTATAGTATGGAATATAATACATAATATAATCGATGACCCATTATATTTTACCCTGAACGTAAAACCCTCCCCTTTTTACAAAGGGCTGAGAACAGATAGTTACGTAACTTTTTATCTTTTCCAATTTCCCTCGAAACTGGCACAAAAATATCCACCAACCAACTGACGCCATTACGTGAACGACGCAAATATGTCTCCCGAAATGATATCACTTTCAACTTGAAAAATTAGGTCGTTTCCTCAGAATATACTGATAATCTTAGGAGTGCAGAAGGTACGTAACAAAAAAAGAGGTAAATTACAGAAGAAGAAGTGATCTTAGGTAGGTTAGCTAGGAGGAGCTTCCAAGGTTATCTGGAAGAGAATGCTGTTAGCATTAAGTTCGCCTATGTACGGTGGCCTGCGCCTAAAAGTATACAGGCGGAGTTTTTAATAATGAAGGGACCAGCTACATCTGTTATGAATCCGGGGACGTGTTGTGTGTGATATGTGTAGCAGTGGTGTTTATGTGGATGTACTTGAGCAGCATGTGAGCTTGAGATCGCTATTTTAAAAACTGTGCCTGTATACTTTAAGGCGTACATATATTTATTATTGTGCAATAAAGAATTTAATAATAATAATCTTCTGTAGTTTCGTATGCTTGTGTGCAGGTGATAGCTGATAAAAGCTAGAAGAGGGAGGAGGAGAAAGAGTGTTATATTCAATACGTATAGGTACATAAAGAACACAAGTTATAATATAATAAATAAGTTATGGCCATCGATACATATTTTTTCAAACTTTGAAAATTTACTAGTGGACTCCGCTAGACAGAAATAAGCAAAATCATTTAAGATAAAATAAAA
Organism: Plutella xylostella; assembly: GCF_932276165.1. Classification (NCBI taxonomy): domain Eukaryota; kingdom Metazoa; phylum Arthropoda; class Insecta; order Lepidoptera; family Plutellidae; genus Plutella; species Plutella xylostella. The sequence goes on along the minus strand of NC_064006.1, from coordinate 4,336,801 downwards.
ATCTAATATACAGGAAAATAAAATTTTAACTGCGACGACGACGTATGATGCAGCAGAGTTTTTACGATTTCGGAGTTGGTTTCATAATGCTTAGTGGCATATAATATATTATTATGTACGGTAGGTATATTAAATTATTATGATATTATTCGTGTAATCGGATACGTTAGAAAAATGACACTGTCACTGAGCTAGGTACCTCCATAGTGACCCAGTGTAAGCGTGATTATACCCTATCGTGACTGAGGTCAGCTTATGGGCTAGTTGAAAACCAGCGCTGTGGCCCTCTGGATAGCAAACTGTTGTGTATTTTCTTTTTTAAAAATGTTGTATTTTATTTTATTTTTGTTATCAATGTGTTAAATATAACACACACACACACACACACACACACACACACACACAAACACTCACGCCTTGTACTAATGTACTCCCTTGCGGGGTAGGCAGAGGTGCATTGCTGCACCCACTTTTCCCCAGAGTGTTATGTTAGTTCCAATGTAATAGGGGGCGAGCCTGTTGTGTCAAATATATGTTTCTTTATCTTATTTATTTATTTAAACATGCTTTATTGCATAAAAAACTCACAAAAAATACATAGTGAGATCTATTATAGTAAGCACACATAGGTGGGCATATTACCAACATGCTATTTCTTCCAGCCAACGCTTGATTGGTGGAGAACTACGGTAAATATTCGAAATATATATCTATCATATTCCCACAAGCTAAAGCGTCAAGTGTTTGAGCGACCCACACAGAAAATTAATAAATTAATTATTATTAACGCGAATGTGTTAATTAACTGAGTCAAGGGATTAGTCAAAAAGTTGGTGTGAATAATTCCATAAGCTTATTATGCTAAGCTACATCTCCAGATGGATGAAAATTGCTTGTAATTAAACGAATTTAATCCGTCAACATCATCTTGGCATGTGTCTCGGTACATCTGTAGTAACGTATGCTTTTTATCTATCTATACGACATAGTATTGTTACTAACATGACTTCGTTGATATTTTTGAACATTAGATGTTTGTTTGCAGTAGTAGTATTACTACAATAACTCAGTACCTACCTGCCTTGACAAACATGATTTTCCCCTACAACACATCATCGCTCGTTATCTCAAAACGCTAGAACTAAGCCTGATTGGTTCAATCGCAATCAAGTAGCTTCTAAAGGGTCACCACATTTCGTTACATTGAATTAATAACGGTTTCGTAAACACGTATAAACAATTAACAATATCGTCGTTGTGGTCTCAAACAGTCAATATTCAAATTAAATGGTCTACCGTTAGATTCGTACCTGTGAAAGTGAAGTTAAGCAGGACTTAATTATGAAGTTTAATGCTGTGATTGGCGGAATTTTCGTTATCTAGATTTTGTTAATGCTTAGGTGAATTTACTGAAGTGAGAAATTGGGTCTTAGTATTGTATTGTATAGTAGCTTTCCCCTAAAGCTTCGCTTCGCATTAAAAGGTTAAAAAGGAGCCTATGTGATCCAGGGTCTCATCTTACTTCATGCCAATAAAAAAACATAAAAAATATTCCAGCCGTTTTCCCGTGAAATAGTAAAAAATGTCCGTCCATTTAACCACGCGTTTTTAATATAAGTAGGATAAAAACGCTTTACATTCGTATTTAGCACTAGAACATATACAGGGTGAGTCTTTCATAGGTGTAAATCGGGAAGTATGTCACAGAGCTTTTCATTCTGAACAACTATTGTTATAATGACCTTGGGATATTCCCGAAAAAAATTATCTACTCCCCATACACAGTGTCACGTAAAAAACCAATTTTTGTATGGGGAAGCATCCTTTTTTTATCGTTATATCCCAAGTCATTATAACAAAAGTTGTTCAGAATGAAAAGCTCTGTAACATACTTCCCGATTTGCACCTATGAAAGACTCACCTGTATACCGTATAAAGAGACACCAAACACATCATCTACGTTTTATGCAATGGAAGAAAGATAGTGATCTTTAACCGGTCCTTTAAAAGCATTTGCGGATTCAGCACTACGGATTTGTAAAGGAAATGAGTTCGAAAGACGTACCTAAGTATAGCATTTATAGTTAACGAATTGCTGTAGAATTCAGAACTGGAATACTTGTAGACATAATTATTGTGTCTACCTATTTCATCACCTCATTAGCCAATCATCTACATGGGTATCCTAGTAAGATTATAAAGGCGAAAGTTTGTGTATGTATTTGTATGTGTATATTATGTTTGTTACTTCTTCACGTCAAAATGGCTACACCGATTTTAATGAAATTTTTGCATGCAGTTAGCTAACAGCCTGAGACCCTGGATTAACACATATGCTACTTTTTATCGCGGAATTCCCACGGGAAATCTTTATATATTAATCTGTAAGGCAAACCGAAGCTCGCAGGAACAGCTACACTGCCGGGCAATGAGAAAGTTCCACTCACAAAATGCCTACAACAAACAACCATAATTTTATCAAAGATTTTATTTAAAATTGTAAGAAAATATTACCGATTTTAGTTGGTAATATCCTGATGCTCTGTTATATGTACTTCAATGTTGCAGAAGACAGCATTAAACTAACATTTTCCGTTTAGAAGTAATTTGGTGCTTTTCTCAGTTGAACCTTTTCATTGCCCGTGAGTGTAGTTAAAGAAACAACATGAATAGTCAAGAGAAACAACATGAACATTGTTGGCATTTACTGTGATTACAGAACAATATCCCGTGCGCAACTAGTCGTGCATGCATGCGTGGGTGTAGTGAACACGCGTGCAAGCTTCGAGCGGTTTTAAGCTTTATGGTAGGCTTCAGGATGAAGACAGGATTATATTTACTATGTAGAGAGCTATGCTCGGGGTTTCTCTGAAGGATGATGAAATTAGGTCATCTGTCTGAGAAATCATGAATCATGACTATCATGAAATTCGTGGGTCAATTGTAAGGCCCTGATTTACATTATCTGGATTATAATAATAAAATATAATATAATCTTTACCAAAAAGAAAAACACATTACCGAATAAACTTAATTTAACAAAATGTACACATGGCGGTTTTATCGTAAAAGGCATACTGTCATTATCTAAAACATAGCACAGCATGTCTTTTATCCCACAGGTAGGCATTTTTTAGACATTGTGCAACAGGCTAAATCTCCTATCTATCAGAGTAGTGGGAGAACCTCAAAATCCGAGACCAAATATCTACCAGGGACAGTAATCAAACCCGGGACCTTCATCGCTTTAGTAAGTTTTCTACCCGCGATTTCACTAGTCAACAAAGCGGTTTTATGAAATAAATATTATACTTATTCCCAGATATTATATTGCAGAAGATAAAACTTTGTACTCTACACTCGATGCCGGTATGATCACGAGACTCACTAGTTTTGCCAAGCGAGTAAAATACTATGCCTAGGGTAGGATATTAATGTGTTTATTTAGCCGGTTTTTAAAATAAAATCAATGTCCCGAGGTACAAGCGTCCCAAGGTACGTTACGTTACCCTACTTTTCCAGTAATGAGAGGAATTCATCCTATAACATGGATATTTTTTTACTTTTCTTCGACAAGGGTTTAACTGAATCAGTCTCTCGATAATTGTATTACGATAACTAGTTAAGCGATCCAACTCTGTAGCAAGAGCAGGGAATCTACTAATTGACAGGGAGAAGCAATTTGATAAGAGAGAAACTTTCCGAAGCAAAAATGTATGTTAGTGATATACAAGAATCCTATTATATCCTATCTATAGACTAAGTTTCATTGAATGCGACTTTTTAGTAAAAAAAAACAAAGTTTTGTGACATAGAACGAGCGCTTTTAAATTAGATACACTTTCAGTATAACTCTTTTGATTTAGGTGTTTTTAATTAGGTAATAAATAATATTGTTTATGTGTGTGTGTTTTTTATACTTATTAATATTACAGTATTCTGGCATGGTCATTATGTACTAGATAAATCCATATTGATTGAATGATCTTTGAAACATGTTTCGGTCCCTGCCAGGATTCAAACCTGAAATTTTGTGACTAGAAACCAATGTTAGAAGCTGCGACTGCAACCTAACCATCAAAATTTCTAGCGCCGTTTTAAAAATCATATTCCGTCCAAAAAAGTAACAAAAAGATTTTAGTGCAGGATTTTAACAAACCAGTATTTTTATTTGCCCAGTAAAATGTCACAGTCATGTTGGGCACAGATAAGGCTGAGGCTGCGTTGATTTTCATTTATTTTTCCGGGTCACCGCAGCAATGGGACCTCTCCCTAACTCTTTATGTTCGAGGACTTCAAAGAATCACGGCAAGGTAAGTTTAGTTACACACGTTAATTGCATTATCTGATTATAGAATATGAAATTAAAACTTGCTAAAAATCGGGTAAAAGTTATGAGAAACATTTTATACTTACTAATTTTTATCAGAGCATTATTGTCACATAACAGGATTTCATATTCTGTATTGATAGTAGGTATATATTTATCTACATATACATCTCCTTAAGAGACAGTACCTATGTAATGAGGAACCGGCGGCGTCGATAATACCATCATCATAAATAATAAACCCTACCCTCTCAACTCAATTCAAGGTTATACATGACAATGTATAGAGTGCGTTAAGAACGATGGATTGTGAAAAGACGCGCGGTATGATAGATTGCACGCATAATATGATAGGTACCAGGGTGATAACCAACCTAAGTAAAAAAAACACAAATAATAATAGATTATGCAATACATATTAGTGATAGGCATATATTATATACTTTACACGAAATTAACGACAATGTAAAGCTAGTAGACAAGGTGATGTTTGCCGATTGTTGTTTGCTTATGTGTCGGTGGTTGAAAGGCAACTGGTTGCCTTATGCAGGGTGAGTCTTTCATAGGTGCATATCCGGAAGTATGTTACAGAGCTCTTCATTCTGAACAACTTTTGTTATAATGACCTTGGGATATAACGAAAAAAAAAAGATGCTTCCCCATAAAAAATTGGTTGTTTACGTGACACTGTGTATGGGGAGTAGATTTATTTTTTCGCGAATATCCCAAGGTCATCATAACAAAAGTTGTTCAGAATGTAAAGCTCTGTGGCATACTTCCGGATGTGCACCTATAAAAGACTCACCCTGTATATTTCTAGATGAAAATAATAACAAATCACTCACCAGTTATATGTACAGCGATGGCAGGAGGCATCACGAATATGCCCACCAACAGGTCAGCAGCCGCCAGACTAGTCACAAAACAGTTAGTCACCGTCCTTAGTCGTTTAGTCGTCACTACCGCCGAAATGATCAGCGTATTCCCTATCACAGTCACCACGATCAGAACAAACAATATAATCACTACACTTATTTCTACGCTATCGTAATCCGTTGACACACATAGCTCACTGTTATTTCTGCATCCCATAGTTATGTTTTCTATGGCCGCGTCCTCCGCACTGATAATTTCGTATACTTCGTTGGTGTGATTGTAATTTTCGTCTCTTGTGTTCTGGATGCTTAGTTCGGTCTGTAAGCGTGCAGTAGTGTTCCATTGTAGAATGTTCTCGATGAGTTCTTCGTTTGATATCATTTACTTCACTATTGGTTTGTATGGATAGTGATTACCATTCTAGCGGTCTGCATTTTCTGTAACCAAAGAAAATAAATTGAGTTAATACGACTGATGTTTGTTTTGGTCAAATAACCTTCCGAGTCCCATTCAGGATACCATAATATTTTTTGCAACATCCTGTATAATGGCTATAATAACAGCGATCATTATTATCTTGGTAAATTAACTAGATAGAGGAAAGATTGCGAATTGCGAAGTCGACACAATTCATTAAGACACGTGTTAGTATTCCGCCCACAAAGTCAGTTTTGTACGTGTTTAACTGAAAGGCTTAATGTTACCTGGGTGTTTCGCTTTAATTTCATTAACCTCCGAACGAGAAAGAGTTGTAATGAGTGTAACGATGAAGAAGACATTAATAATTTTAAAACTGACTGTCTGATCTGACTCTTGACCGTTTCATATACACTAACGAGCAATTAAACAGTTCCTGTGACAATAGCACCAAAATACACCTAAACCGAAAAGACTAGCTTAATCACGCCGTCACGCCGAATAATTACCAACTAAAAATGTAATGTATTGTATTGTATGTATTTTGATCAGCCTTTTCTACTTAGAAGTAGATCAGCACTTTTCTCTCTTTTTCATTGCTCGTATGTATTATATGTCTAGTCCGTACACCAAAATCCCTTTAATCCCCTTCTAAAAGAAATAACGAAAAGAACCGCAGACTCAGCGGGGGCGCGTAGCATGTGTGCTTGCGCCCCGATAAAAATACCTTAATTACTTCTATATTACCATTTTCTGTGATTACGTCAAATTGTTTTTGGTGAAAAGGCCTCATTCTGTCACCCTCTGCGTCGCACCGTGGTGAAACGTCGACAAATACAGGGTGTTGCAAAAATGAGGGACTAAATAAAGATACAGGATGTTGCAAAAGTGGTACAGTAAACCGAAATGGGGTAAACTCAGGTCAGGATGGCATTCTAAACAACTTTTGTTGTAAGAATTTTGGAAAATCTAGAAAATATAATTCGGATATGATCCATAGTCAAAAGAAAGTCACGTAACCAACAAACTTTCTATGTAGAATCAATAATCTAGGTCGTGTATTTTCAAAACTCGTACTTATACATGTACGACTTTTGACTTTCGGTTTACTATATTTTGTAACATCCTGTATATGTCTGAATCTTTATTTAGGTCCCTCATTTACAGAAACAAACACCTGCGTATAATGTAGAGCTAACACGGGCTGATAATGATGGTTAAAACCTAAATATTTATATCATTTGTGAGTGGAACTTATATATTTTATTTGATATCTAAGTATCTGCAGTCAATAAAAATAATAACATAAACTTAAATGAACTTTCACCATTTACACACGTTATATAAACGGAAAACGCTTTTTGGTAGCGGATAAGGGAAAGACTTAGGATATAATAGAATAAAAATATTATTTTGGTAACAAAAGAGACCGAAATCCGTCGTTTGCTACTCTGCTTTTGTCCGGATTGAATAAAAATTCTACAGTGGGGTCAACAATTATACAATAAGATAGGCAAAACTAGTTTTACCTAGACACAATGCATTCCGTGAAACGGGGCTTGTCTGTAACATACAGGGTGTGGCAAAAAGGGTATAGAATTCATTTGGTCACGCTCAACAATAATAATAATTGTTGCACGAAATTTGTGAATTTGTGCAAAAAATTCGCAATAGTATATGTCCGTTAGTCGGGAAATTGTGAACTGACACATCTTGACTGGAGTGAGGTATCCTAACTAATATTATAAATGCGAAAGTAACTGTGTCTGTCTATCTGTCTGTCTGTTACTCTTTCACGCCAAAACTACTGAACGGATTTAAATGAAATTTGGTATACAGATAGTCTAGATCCTGAGAAAGAACAGGCTACTTTTTACCGCGGTATTCCCACAGGAAATCTTTTTAAGACGAAGCGAAGCTTGCGGGAACAGCTAGTACAATATACAAGACACTGTGCTTTGATGGCTAAAGCCAAATGTGGGCTATTAAATATATTGACTCGGCCATCGCATGGAAACACGTGTTAATTAAATTATTTAGTGCGATGACCAAGTCAATATATTTATATAAAACATTAAATATTTTTAAGATTGAGATGCGTGCGTGGATAAGACTTGGTATTACATGGATCTCACAACTTTTTACCGTAGAACAACTGAGTTACGAGACTTGGTTTTTTTTGACAAGTATTGTTTTTGATGGGATCTCATTTCTTTTTGTATTTTGTAGACAGTTCTACTTTTTTTTCTTTTCTATGTACATACCTTCTAGGTACTTACGTAGGTGCGTTAACTTAGTTTGGTAGGTTGTCTACCTACATAAATCGCAAACTCAAGGTAAGAATCAAGAATCTTTATTTTTGGCTACGTAATGTACTTAATGAATAAACGTAACTTTGATACTACGTACTGCATCAAATTTCCCTAATTAAATTTCAGCCTTTGTTTCCAATACACAAAGTTCATTGTACATTAAGAAAAATTTACTATAAGTGGTAGCACTGGTAGCCTGATGTAATTTGTTCGTAGGTAGGTAATCCATCCTTTGCGGATTTAATTTGCATGACCCGAATCTTTTGCTCGATTTGGCAGGGGCACTACCGTGCGCCTATATTTACTTGGTAGGGGCACTGCCGATTATGAAATTATTTAAGCAGTTATGTACCTATCTAGAAAACTGGACCAAAATTGAAAAAAAAATATTCGAGTTGGTGGGGGCACTACCGTGCCCCCAAATATTTTAGTTTTTCCTTGGTTCATACACCAAACACTACTTATATTCCCAATTTGACGCTTCTAGGTCTGCTAGAAGTGCCTTAGAATTTTTATGATCGGTGAGTGAGTCAGTCAGTGACAAAATTAAGAAACTTTGGCCCGTTATAATTCTTAAACTACTGGTTCAAATTGAATGAAATTTGAAATATACCGTGTCTTTACAATGCCTGCATGGTTATTGAAAATTCAGTCTTCTAGTTTTATCCACAACGAAGTTACAGGGGGTCGAAAATGGCCTGAATTGCTTCGAGAAAAGGATGGTACGGCCGTGCCGCTTTTTTGCTCGACTTGGTGGGCGCACTGCCGTGCCCCCAGATAGGACGTTTTAGCTATTGAACTGTTTTGTCTCTCTCAGTTACAGAATCGACTATAACTTTTCTATGAATAAGGGGATAGAATGTGTCTTTTTCTAAATATAATTTTGTTTGAAATCGCTAAAATTATATTTTGAGCCTTCAGAATCGTCATCTTTATTTAATATACATAACAAAGCTTTCATTCATTCTATAAGTACCACCGTTGCGTGTGTAGAGAATGACCTATTTGTTTACGCACTACCCCCTTTCCCACACCCAAGGTGTGAAAGGCTGTATATGACATTACATTGTACTAAAGAAAAGTTAATGACGCCCTCATATTCTTTTGTACTCAGTTGTTGTCCATTCATGCTATACAGTGAAGTAAATAATATAAAAGGGCCGGCTTTTCGCGTTTTATCAAGCAACTTTTCAGTATTATTAGTGCGTTAATCGTGGGGCCTCCTGAAAAACATAGATAAGGATACTTCATTAATGGTACGTACAATGTCAGTATTTTATTTTCACGAACTCTATAGTGTAAGATTTAGGGAGCCGCGCCGTGGTGGTGTAAGATCTCGGATCACATTCGTGATCAAATAGTGGCCTCGGGTTCAAATCCAGTGAAACAGTTAATCTTTTTTTATAAATAAGGGATTGAAGTACAATTAACGTACTCTTACGATAGATATATGAAAACATCGTCGTGAGGAAACCATCACATCAAGTTTGTTTGTTTTTAAGTCTAAGTTAGTTTGTTTTTTATAAGCAGTATGATTGAGGATGCGTATTGCGTGGTGCTATAGCATTACCGGTACGACATCTGCAGACATAATAATGTAAGTAATGTAGTTTCTTGCTTATGTTGTAGTAGCTAGTTAGTAGTACACTTGCATCCAAATATTATAGGTTTATATAATTTAATAATAAGAGCGTACCGCCAACAAACTGTTACCAGTTTGGCGAAACAAATTGTTAAAAATAGTCGTAAGTTTTTGTTGAATAAATATATATAAAAAAAAATCTAGAAGTGTACCCTAAGTACATGGTATGTACTTATTCGAAAACGACGATACGGCTCGTAACCTTCTCGCAGCCCATTACATGCGCAATTCAACTGCTGTACTGCGAAAAGCGAGTTTATCGACTCGCTTGTGAGTCATCTCCGATTACTTTCGCATTTAGCTCTTAATACTAGAGAGGGCGCTACTGAGCTCACGTTAACTTAAGCTCCGTATTATTTACATTAAAAAAATATAAACAGTGGTGAAATCGTAACATAAACTAAGTGACTATATAAAATAAGTGATTTGCTTCAAGAATAATCATAAATAACGAAAATATTTTAGTGTAAACTGAATCTTAAAGCTGTGAAATACAAGATACAAACATTAAAAGTATACGTCAACTACAGTGCTACCTGTAGGAAACCGAGTGAAACGTAACTATAAACTTGTAAAATAAGTGATCATGAAGTGCTAAATTGGTTAATTGTGACGATTTATAGTGAAAAAAATAAACAGTGCAAAACGAAGTAAACAAGTCCAAAGTCCACGAACGTCTTATTTTACAATTCTCAAACCAAGATAGATACTATTCCTTTTTTCGACTAAGATTCTAACATCTTAATTGGCGTAATCGTCTATCTGCTGCCTAGTAATCGAAGGTCCGCAGGTTCGAGCCCCACTGGATACACTTTATTTTTTATATTTTTTATCGCCTTAGAGTGCTATATCAAGCCACAAAATGAATTTTTTGGACACCATCACTCTACGACGACGACGGCGTACACGGACAGTAAGCGATGACACTGTTGAAAACGCTGACGACTCGAAATTATCGCTTAATGGCACTACGAACAGCATGCCATTAATATCTGATGATGAAGATGATAAAATTAAAACTCTGAAGGACCAAATCGAGACACTTACTATAGAGCTGAGAACTGCACACGAGGAAATAAGCTCATTAAATTTAGAAAACACAGACCTAAAAAATAATATAGAAAAATTAAAAAAAGATAATGAAATTATGAAAAAGGTGACTAACAGTCTTAAAAATGATATCACAACCCCGAAGAAAAGAAAAGGCAATAAGGCAAATAACATCTCAGATGGCTCACTGAACAAGTCAAATTCCTGTTTTACAGGAAAAAAATGTAGTGACAATAGTCAGTCACCGTCACCAGCGGTAAATCACAACTCACCCAATCAAAATAAGGAAACACTAACCTCAAAACTTGATGCGCAGACACAAACAAAGTCACAAGAACCGGAACAAAGCTTACCATCACAAATACCTAAAGGCTCAAAACCCTCAACCCGACAGCAGAAGTATCAATCGAAAAATAAACAGAATGTTTTGATTAAATCAGCCAATAAGACCAATCATATATTGGAAATAAGTGAAGAAAAATTAGGACCGACGTTCAAGATTTGTCACAACCTGAATACTAATGCAGGAATCAGGGAACTGTTTAAAGATATCGCGGAAAACACTAAACACCTGACTAGAAATGATTTTTGCGTAGTAATGATTGGAGAAGACGATTTAAAAAAAACAAACGATTATTTTGAACTAGTCCTCTTAATAAGAAATGCTACAAAGCAAATTGAGAACACTAATATCCTAATATGCCTCCCGACATATAAATATAATGGGTATAAAACTATGTACAATTGGAGAGTAGAGACCTTCAATAATCTACTGTACTTAGATGTATCCACACATAAGCATGTTTTTTTGATGGACACTAATAAAAATATAAAATATAACTACAATATGTTTTTACAACAAGGACATGTAAATGACGTAGGCATGAACGTAGTATTTGATGACATTAAATACGCATTAAATGACATTATGAACATAAATAATAATTTTGACAATTCTACAACAGACCACATAAATGACCCCGACTTTTTTCGTCAATAATTCAAATAAATCTAATACTTTTGTACATGATAGCATATCTATATTTCATCAAAATATAGCTGGACTTATAAATAAGTCCGATCTATTAATTGTTCATCTTGAAAATCTTAACACTGCGGGAATTGATGTAGACGTTATATGTGCTACTGAATCTTTTGTGCAATTAGGCCAAGAAAAGATGATAAATATTCCAAATTTTCAACTTGCAGCGAACTTCTCACGTAGCGATGAAAGAAGAGGAGGCACCTGCATTTTCGTTAAAAACTATCACCAATATAAAGAAATTAAAGACGTAGCAAAATTATCTGTTTCAGGTGTTATAGAGCTTTGCGCAATAGAGCTCGTAGAACATAGTGTAATAATTGTATGTGCCTATAGAATACCTAAATCGAAAGAAAAAAAGAAATATTTAGGGATCTTTTATGAAAAATTAGACTGTGTATTGAATAAGTTATGTAAGAAATCAAATAAAAAAAATCATCCTTTGTGGTGATTTTAATATTGATAGATTGCAAAATAATAATGAGTCTAGACTTTTTCAAAATACCCTCTTGGAGTATGATCTAAAACTAGAGATCAACGAACCTACCCGGCTATCAAGCGGAACGTGTATCGATAACTATGCACATAACATTCGTAGGGGCTGTAAAGCCCAAGTACTAGACTATGGGTTATCGGACCACACAGCACAACTGCTATCTATTCCTGTTAAAAAATATACGAAAATGAAATACTGGTTCGTCAAAAAAAGGGATTTCAGTGAAGAAAATCTTAAACTCTTTAACAAACACATAAAAAATATGTCATTTTCAGAGATGTATTCTCTAAATGAACCAGAGGCAGTATACAGTTCATTCTTAGAGACATTTTTGTTGATTTTTAATCTTTGCTTCCCATTTAAAATCATCAAAATATATACAAAAAAGAAGCAGAGATGGATTTCAAAGGGCATACGCAAATGTAGCAGGCGACAAAGAGAACTTCTTTGGAACTACAGAACACAACCAACTGAAAGTAATAAAATAAAATTAAAATCTTATTCACAAAGATATAGAAGGGTTATTAAGCTCACACAAAAAGCCCAAAATAATCACTACATCCAAATTGCACAAAACAAGTCAAAAGCAACATGGAAAGTCATAAATAGTACTTCAAACTTTCCCAAAGAGGAAATAAAACAGATAAAATTAGATCACAATTTACTTACTGACCCAAAGGATATAGCCAATGCTTTTAATAATTATTTTATTGACCAAGTTAAATGCTCTCAAACAAAGCCAGCAACACCTAACATACAAAAGGCATTCATTACTCAATCTATATTTATGAACCCAGTAAGCTCTGATGCTATAATAAAGATTATCAAAGATTTAAAAAACACGAATAGCGTTGGCTATGATGAGATCTCTACTAATGTACTTAAATACGTAGCAGAAACAGTAGCTCCCCACTTAGCATACGTAATTAACGTATGCGTTAGTTACGGAATATATCCGGATAAACTTAAACCAGTGACTGTACTTCCTATATTTAAAAAAGACAACAGAGAAGAAATGCAGTTTTATAGACCTATAGCACTAATATCAGTAATTTCCAAGGTATTTGAAAAATATATTTATAATTCTTTGACATCATTTTTTGACAAGCACAATATTATTATAGACGAGCAAAAGGGGTTTCGAAAAAATATGACTATAAATTTAGCAATTTTTGAATTCTTAAGTAAAGTAATGACATGTATAGATGAAAAAACTCCCGTATGTGCCATATACATGGACTTGACTAAAGCCTTTGACTACGTAAATCATAATATATTAATTAGTAAACTGAAATCATACGGTATCAGGGGCAACGTTATTGAACTCATAAAGTCATACTTAAGCAATAGGAAACAATGTACACAAATAACCAAAATGTGACCTAAAACTAAAATGGAAATAAAATACCTTTCGGATAATAGAGAAATACTACATGGAGTTCCTCAGGGCAGTGTACTGGGCCCACTGTTATTCCTGACTTATATTAATGACCTTCCTAAACATGTTTCCAATCCCATGATCCTTTTCGCAGATGATAGCACTGTCATAATAAAATGCACAGATGAACTCAGCTATGAGGAGACAATAAATAAGAACCTGTCAGAAATTATAAACTGGTTAGATGACAATAGCTTGGTAGCTAATCTCGGTAAGACTAAATTGATGATGTTTCATCAGAGAAAAACCATTCCTGATGTTACAATAACTTACAACAACCAGCCCGTAAATGAAACACGAGTAACTAAATTTCTAGGTCTTAATATAGACAACCAACTAACGTGGAACGATCATGCGAATGATCTTTGTTCAAAGCTCAGTAAACACTCATATTATTATATGCTTTTCAGACTGAGAGGTATTGTTAATATGGATACACTTATAATAGCCTATCATGCATATGTGGCATCCACACTTCGTTATGGGATAATTTTTTGGGGCAACTGCACTAAAAAAGATACAATATTTAAAGCGCAAAAAAGAATTATCAGATCAATGTGTGGTCTTAAAACGACAGACAGCTGTAAGCCGTACTTTAAAAAAAATGAAATATTAACTCTAACAAGTCTTTATATCTACGAAGTCGCGGTATTTGTAAAAACAAATCCTAATCTCTTCATCAAAGCAGCAGATGTACATCACTCCAGTAGAATCCGTTCGATCCATAGGAATAGGATATGTATCCAAAGCTCAAAGACTGCTTTAATGAATAAAAGTGTTTTCTGCATGTCACCACTTATCTATAACAAAATACCGAACAGTATTAGAGATTTAGACCTAAAATTATTTAAAAGAAAATTATTTAAATTATTGACTGATAAATGCTATTATACGATAACAGAATTTTTTGGAGATACTACAATATAGGTAACGAATGAGATTGACAATGGACTACTCGGTTACAAATTATTTACTTTATGACATTGACTTTTTCTAATTACTTACAATCTATTTATTTACTCACCTTAGCTATCATTTAATACCTATTTAATTTAAATTTAATTATTGATTGATAATATTGTTAATTGGATACCTTCTTTTGTACATTTGCCTGTTACTATTAGTTTGCATGTGTATTAACTAGTGTGCTATATCACTAAATGTTCGTATGCTTAATAAGCAGTACATGGAATGTACCTACTACCAATTGTATAAGATCTCCACTTACCTGTGTACACGAATAAAGAGTTTGATTTGATTTGATTTGATTTGAATACTATCTCGAATATGATTATTGATGAGATCCGAGGCATTGAAAATCCAAAACAATAAAAAAAGGATTGTATTTTTCAAGAGGATTCAGAGGTTTATTTTTTTGCGATCGGAGGAAAAAACTCTTTTTTTTACTCTCTCAATAAATTTAGTATTACCACTTCAAAGTACCTACCTGTAGTTTAGCGAATAAATCAGCATAAAGTTACAACTTTGTTCTCTCTTTGTACTTGAAATCTTGTTACACAAGTATTTTACTTTTAAACAATGTTTCGCACTTATTCAGCTGGAAAGCTAACCTGTGCACGGGTATTTTTTTAAGTACTTTTTTAAACTTAAAAAGTATTTGCACCCAGGTCAACTAAGTTAGGTAAGTAAGGTTGCACTAGTGTAAGTGTACATAAATACGAGTACATACATATGCTCACGACTGTAATCCCCGTTGGGGTATTTAAGTACAATGAACAAATTGTTCAGTTTATAAGTTTATAGTTGCGAAGTCTGCTCATAGATGGCGTTGTAGCTAGTCGTGTACATCGCGGTATGGTTTCGTTTTAGCTGATGTCTTTATATTTTGTATGAATTTGTAGGAGGCTCCCTGAAAACAACTAAAATAAACGGTTATTCTTAATATTACGAGGTTTCATTGTGAATTGTGATTATGGTCAATAAGTGCTAGAAAATAGAGTTTACATTATGGTGCCGAAACCCGGGAATATTTGAGTGTACAGCGTGCTATGAAGTGACAGTGACAGCGAAAAAGAAGATTGTGACAACGACAATAGTGACATTGACAAATTTCAAGAAATAACAAAGTCTCTGGTTTTTTCAATTAAAATTTCGATAATCAGCTCAAAGTTCAATAAAATGGAGGAGTTATTGAGAAGGCAAGACGATAGGTTAGAGTCGATAGCGAAGGCCGAAAGCAACTACAAAAAATCGCCAAAGGAGAGAGTCAATTCATCATACATCGAAAGTAGACTCGAAGCGCTGGAGAGGCTGTACGAGAAATTTGAAGAAGATCATGCCATCGTCGCCTCCTCCACGAGCAACTCGATGAGAGAAACAATGGAGTACTTCCGAGGTGACTATCATTCTACATTCGAGGAAAAGTATATAATGTATAAGGCGAAATTAAAGGAAGATCTTAAGAGCCATATTAAAACCACAAGCATGCCTAAGGCCCAAGCTTCCGAGTCATCGGTTGAGGTTAAGTTGCCACAAATCAAGCTACCCACATTCTGTGGAAAATACGAAGAATGGCAGACTTTCCATGATATGTTTGTCTCGCTAATCCATGAAAACAGTACACTGGCTGAAGTTCAGAAGTTACACTATCTAAATAGTAGTTTGTCCGGAGAACCTGAGATTTTATTGAGAAACTTACCTATCACCGAAGCAAATTACTCTGAGGCATGGAACCAACTGAAGCGCCGCTATAATAACAAGCGGTTCAACGCGAATGAGCTTCTGAAAACACTGTTCAATCAAGAGACCATCAAGTATGAATCTGCTAGTGACATTAAACATTTGCTGGATACAACATCGTCTTGTTTGAAGTCACTGACTAACATGGGGATCGATACAACATCATGGGATGTCATAATAATTCACCTGGTGACGTCTAAACTTGACAGTGAGACACGCAAAATGTGGGAACATAGAGTGGGGGTACAAGCAGAAAAATCTAATGATGACCTGCCTACTTGGCCACAATTGACAGAGTTTTTAGAGACTCGATTTAGAGCGCTTGAGATGATGAACCAGTCAGCACCCAACATCAATAGAAGCCAGCATATGGAGAAAACCCAACACTTTTATCAACCTACTAAACCTAAATCATTTCATTCGGCTGTACAACAAAACAAGTGCACGATGTGCTCAGGATCACACAATTTATATCAATGTAAACAATTTAACCATTTAAATCCGCAGGAGAGGTCAAGCTATGTTCAAGAACAAAGACTTTGTTTTAACTGTCTCTCTCCTGCCCATTCTGTGAGAGGTTGTCATCAAGCAACGTGTTGCCGCCGATGTGGGCGAAGGCACCACACGTTGCTCCATTTTGAGCGTCAGGGACTTACATCAGACCATCAAGAACCGAATATTGAGAATGAGGTTAAAGGTGCAACAGATAATTTAGCTGCGTCAGATTCGGAGACCAAAATAGTTGCAAACTTTGCTAGGGAAAAACTTCCAGAACACCAAGTGTTACTAGCTACAGCCTCAGTAAACGTGAAGTCCAACAACGGAAGTAAGCATATCATTCGGGCTTTACTAGATCAAGGTTCGATGGCCTCATTTGTGACAGAGGCAACAGTCCAATTACTTGGATTAAAGAGAGTTCCTGCCAGTGGCATAGTATCAGGTTTAGGTGAGGGCGAAACGAGAATCAAATCGATGGTGTCTATAAACCTTGAGTCACGCCACAATCCGGAAAAAAACATACAGGTGAATGCATTTGTGTTGAAGTCATTAACATCTTTACTCCCAACCACCCAACTCACGGAGATCGCTTGGCTAAAGGGGGAGAAAATACCGCTAGCAGACCCGCATTATAACGCACCTGGCCGAATTAATATCCTTCTAGGAGCGGAAGTTTACGGAGACATAGTGCTGTCCGGTATAATCAAGAAATCTGAAGGGCCAATTGCCCAGAACACGATGTTCGGTTGGATATTGTCTGGAAGAGTTCGGGACACTAAAGAAGGGACTAAATTAGTGAACATGCATATTGGTGTAAAGGAAGATACGTTTCTAAAACAATTTTGGGAGATGGAGAATGAGCCCGACTCTGTCAAAAAGCAACTAACGAGAGAAGAAGAACTTTGTGAAGAAAGATTTAAATCTACAACTGAAAGAGATCAAAATGGCCGGTACGTAGTGCGATTACCTTTTAAAGTCGAAGATCCAGAATGCCAATATGGTGGTTCGAGAGAAATAGCTCAAAGAAGGTTCTGTCATCTGGAGAGGAAGCTAGTAAGTACTCCTGTGTTATATGATGAATACAAAAGAGTCATAAACGAATATGTAGAGCTTAATCATATGGCACAGATAGTAAAGCAGGAAGAGATAAATAATCCAAGAGCAGTGTACTTACCGCACCATGCTGTCGTTAGAAACGATAAGAAAACGACGAAGGTCCGAGTGGTATTTGACGCAAGTTGCCAGGGATACAATAAAGTGTCATTAAATGATGAATTATTAATAGGCCCTAAACTTCAACAAGACCTACGCCATATACTTCTGAGATGGAGACGTCATCGTATATGCTTGGTGGCTGATATAGTCAAAATGTATCGACAAGTGAGAGTAAACGATAAAGACACAGACTTTCAAAGGATTGTATGGAGATCTAACCCGAATGAACCGATAAAACACTATAGATTATTGACCGTAACATTTGGAACCGCAGCTGCTCCATACCTTGCAGTTAAGTCACTCCAGCAACTTGCAAAAGACGAACAGACCAAATGGCCGTTGGCAGCTGATATAACCCTCAGAGACTTTTATATGGACGATCTGATGACAGGCTGCCAGACAGAAGACGAAGCTAAAGACATTTATCACCAAATGGATGAACTCATGAAGGCTGGTGGATTTGAGTTGCAAAAATGGACTAGCAACAATGACCGAGTTTTAAAGGTCATCGAAGAAGAAAAAAGGACAGCAGATCAATCGATACCTGTAGAAATGAGTAACCTTGTTAAGGTTTTGGGAATCAGCTGGAACAGAATGAACGATCAGTTTGAGTACTCAGTACGGCTACCAGAAGAGAATCAGCAACCTATCACCAAGAGGAGAGTGTTGTCAGATATTTCAAGGTTGTATGATCCTATGGGGTGGATAGCCCCAATAGTGGCAGTAGCAAAGGTATTTATCCAAGAGCTATGGAAATCAGGATTGGAGTGGGATGAGCAATTGACTGAAGATCTGAGAAACAAGTGGTTACAATTCAGAAGTGAACTGGTTACAGTAAAACCATGCGTGATACCAAGATGGTTAAATACTACAAACGACTGCCATATTGAACTACACGCATTTGCTGATGCATCACGTACGGCCTATGCAGCAGCGGTATACATGAGAGTTATCAGTCCAAGTGGCCAAATATACGTACATCTAATGACTGCTAAAACCAAAGTATCACCAGTGGAGAAAGAAATATCAATTCCTAGGCTTGAATTGTGTGCGGCAGTACTGGCAGCCAAATTAATATTCGAAGTGTCTGAAGTCATGGATGTTCCACAAGAAAAATTATATACGTGGTCTGACTCTACAGTTGTTTTAGCCTGGCTGAACGGATTACCGAATCGGTGGACAACTTTCGTCAGTAATAGAGTATCGCTAATTTTGACATTATTGGAGGCTGATCGGTGGAGACATGTTAACACAAATTCCAACCCTGCTGACTGTGCGTCGAGAGGATTGAAACCATCTGAAATGTCAACACATCTTTTGTGGTGGGAGGGACCAGAATGGTTGAGAGAAGATATACCTCCTGCCACTGAGAAGGAGTTTCTAACACATGAGGAAGAGAGGACAGTCAAGGTCTTAGCAGTAGCTGTTGAAGAAGAAAGTTTTGTGTGGACGAGGTTTTCAACACTAGCCAAAATGTTAACCATTCTGGCATATTGTCGGAGGTTTCTCAGAATAAAAAAGACGAAAGAGACAAGAGAGACAACACCCAAATTTGTCACAGCAAAGGAAAGAGAGGAAGTACTCAAAATAAGCATAAAACGACATCCGATAATATTGCCTGCCAAGTCACACCTTACAACATTAATTGTTGTGGAAGCCCATAAGATAACTCTACATGGAGGTCCGCAAGTAATGCATAACTATTTGAGGTCAAGATATTGGATTATTCGAGGCAAGGATCAAGTAAAAAAATGCTACAGAGAGTGTGTCACATGCTTACGGTACTCCAGGCAAAGTAATAATCAATTGATGGGTCAGTTACCAGAAGCACGACTTAAACCGAGCAAACCATTCCAAGCTTCAGGAGTTGATTATACTGGCCCTATCAACATTAAGTTTTCACCTGGAAGAGGAGCCAAGTCATACAAAGGATACATTGCACTATTTGTTTGTATGGTCACGAGGGCCATACACTTGGAAGCGGTCTCAGACTTGTCCACACAAGGATTCATCGCGGCGTACAGAAGATTTACAGCAAGAAGAGGTCATTGCCAAGATTTGTATAGTGATAATGGAACGAATTTCGTCGGCGCTGACAGACAACTAAAGGAGATGTTAACGAGTGCTAAATCACAATTACATCAAGACATTGCGAGTCTGCTAACTCTAGAAGGAACTTCTTGGCACTTTATACCACCAGGCGCACCAAACTTTGGTGGACTATGGGAGGCAGGGGTGCGCTCTACAAAGTCACATATGAAAAGAGTTATTGGTGATTCGATCCTCACCTTCGAAGAACTGACAACAGTGTTAACCCAAATCGAGGCATGCCTCAATTCGCGTCCTTTAACAAAGTTAAGCGATAATCCAGATGACCCATTGCCTCTGATACCTGGGCATTTTTTAGTAGGTGAGCCGTTATTAAACATTCCTGATGAAGACGCCACTTATACTCAAGTTACAGGATTGCAACGTTGGAGACTTGTACAAAAAATCGTTAATGATTTTGGAAAAGATGGTCTGATGAATACCTTGTTACGCTTAATCAGAGACATAAATGGAACAATGTGTTACCTGAACCCCAGATAGACGACGTAGTGATTATTAAGGATAACAATTTACCACCAGTCAAATGGCTTTTAGGTAGAATTGTAGAGAAACATACCGGTAAGGATAACATTACTCGTGTTGTTACTGTTAAATGCAAAAATTCTTTGGTAAAGAGGCCATGTAACAAACTATGTTTTTTGCCTAAGACTACGTAGGATAACTATGTTCATTATTATTAAGTATCGTTTAATCTATAACAGCATGCTAGCCACATATTGTTTAAGAAGTTGTTTGGTTTTATGTTTCATTAGTCTTGAGGGAGGTCAAAAGGTGTAAGTTTGTGTATTTTTTATAAATTATTTGGTTTAGTTGCTTGTTGCCATTGTGTATAAGATATGTTTATTTTAAGGCGGAGTTGTCACGGTGGGCGGTACGGTAGCTTTGAGACGTAAAGCGCTTGTTATAATGGTTAGAGGTTCTAAGCCCTGCACCCAACATAACTATGTTGTTTATTTTTTATTTCGATAAGTTTAAACTCTTAATTTGTATTGTTTTCTTAAAGGTTGAATCGGACATGGTCCTCGGTGGGCGGAATGTTCAGTTTATAAGTTTATAGTTGCGAAGTCTGCTCATAGATGGCGTTGTAGCTAGTCGTGTACATCGCGGTATGGTTTCGTTTTAGCTGATGTCTTTATATTTTGTATGAATTTGTAGGAGGCTCCCTGAAAACAACTAAAATAAACGGTTATTCTATGGAAGTAGATTCTATTAGACTATAATAAATTATAATTATTAGAAATCATTATTAACGTCAGAAAGTTCAATAATACGATTTACAATGTAATTACACCACAATTGGCTTCGATAAGAGCTATTGAAACCGTAATGTTGAAAAGAAACGTACACGAAAGAAGTTTTTTTTCACTTTTGTCACAACCGATTGATCTTCAAAGCCTCAAGTTAATTATTTCCCTAACGATTTTTAAGTTGCCTCCCCCAGAGGGTTTAAGCTCATAAATTTCGGTAAAAGAACAAAGCGACCGTGATGGCGCGACATTTAAGTTCTTATCTTAGAACATAACCTAAAAAGTACGGTCTTTATACTTACTGAAAACGATTAGGTCTATCTCTTCCTATATCTATGTAGGTATCCTGTACACACGTCTATATTTTAGCTGGCTTATAAAAATTGAACATCTTTATTCGGTTGCATATAGGTACGTATTTTTATGATTTGATGATCTCTGCTCTTTGTAATCACTGAATTCGCTGGAATGCCTCTCCGAGTTGAATGGGCAGAGCCTAACATACAACAAATTAAAAACTCCAGTCGTGCTTTCATTCCCTTTTAGCCTCAAAGAGCCATGAAATAGGATTTCCAAATACCCATACGCACGGGGCTTACAACTCATATTCAACATGCAGATAATATCTGTAATATGTAGGTATGTTTATATATAAGGTATGTTACTGCCCGTTTCACAACTGAAAACATAAAGTTAAATAGATTAAGTAAGCCAGAGAGGTCGACCTGTGCAGGTATGCCTTGCAAAGTTGTACCGTTTCTTGTAGTGTATGTGACTCCGGAAGGGCTCACCAGAGAGAATTGACTTTCGATTTTGCTCTGTGTCGCGAGCATAGGATTCGATACTATTTTCGAATCTACACGAAGGGTCACTTTTACCAAACACTAAACGTATTTAAATCAAATTTTAAATACATTTTGTACTAACTGACAGACGTATGACAGGCTACTAAATACGTTTAGCGTTTGGTGAAATTCCACCTAACATATGGAAAAAACAAATGTCACTTTTAGAACTAACTTTGCCTTACATTTTGACAGTGCCAGTTGACGATACGCAACGTTAACGGATGATCGAAACTTGTGCTCACGACTCTGGTCTCCTCCGCACTCTGCGGATGTATAAAAAATTGCACAGTTCTATCACCACACACTTTCCTTCGTACCTGCGCAGGCTTACCTGCACAGACAGACCTCTCCCGTGGACTGGAGTGTGTGGGAGAATTGATTTTGCTCCAGTCGCCTGCGCAGGTCCAAAAATACAGGTCTGTCCCCAAACATGTAAAGTCATAACTCGCACCAAGCCGCTCCGTGGTGAAACGTCCACAAATACAGGGTGTTGCAAAAATAAGGGACTAAATAAAGATACAGGATGTTGAAAAAGTGGTATGACTCATACCTGCTCAGGTAGACCTATCTAAATCAATCTGCGGCCAAAACAAACAGAAGCAATAAATAGTGATTTTCCCACCGTATGTCGCCCGTAAAGTTACACAAACAGACTGACTGCGTGTTTTTATCGGTATTTACACGCCTTAAACGGCAATTTATTATTTGTTCTGGTATAAAGTTGTGAATGTATCGCGTTCTTTACTTTGTTATTTTTATGGCTGGCCCTTTGTTTGGGCTGCACGCAATGTTGGCGAGAAATCGATAGTCTTGCAATAGATTGTTGAATGCCAAAAACATATCGATCGATAATAAGAGAATACAGTAGTTGTAGATACGTCAGTCGATACTATATGGATAATATTCATTATTGTATTCGGCAAAGCTTCGACGACTTTTTTTTATCAATTTAGGATAATCTCCCATATTTTACCCGCTGCTAAGTTAGTTTTGGCGGACTATATGCAATTCGGTGTCGATATAATACAGTATACATATTCACATCAACAATGACTTAGTTTTAGGTAAAATAATTTTATCAAGTGAAACAATTTTTCGCTTACTGTTAATATTAGGCTATTTTATGTTTGCAACAAGATAAATTGCTTTCCAATACATTAATTTTGAGCAGGAAATTATGCACGGTGCGGCGGCGAAAACTCATTTCGGAAAATAATATTCGACATCTACACCAGCTGGTATTAAAATGATTCATTGGATCGCAATAAACATAATGAAAGCATTAATTGTTTCTACTTTGGAAGGTAAAAAAGTAAAGATTTTTTTAAATAAAAAAAATGCTGTTGTTCCTGCAACGGACGTCTATATTTTTGTGTCTATCTTAAGAGGAGAGTATAGCACTTGTTCGTCCATACAAAAAGAGAAAACGTTTTACTACCTCTAAATATTATCCAATCTCCATGATTTTTTTGTATGTTATTGACACAAGGAATAACTAGGTCTATAGCTTTTTCTTTTTTCGATATTGTTTATAGATTCAAACTTATAGGCACCTCAAATAACGTATTTTTTGTGTGTTGAATCAAGCCGTTCGTTGAACAATAACAATGTATTTTTTTTTTAAAAAGCGAAACCTATAAACCTAGAATATATTATGCTGAAGCGATTGACACCAAAATCTAAGAGATTGCTTAATATTTAGTTAGTGTAAAACGTTTTCTTCCGAAACCAGATTTTCATTAAGAAAAATACCCTTTGTCAGTCGCGGCAGCAGCAGTGCATCTCTATCGCACCCGTGCCGGGGGCATGAGAGCGCATGCGATAAGAAATCTTCTCCTAAATACCTATTTCGCTAGAATCGCGAAGGTATACTCTCCTCTTAATCATTTTGTCATTTTTAAACTCTTACCAAACAAGGAGCTTTTATAAATTGGTCATAGTTTTGTCAGTGGTTACGAATTTAAAATGGGTGGGTGCATAAGTGTGTTCTATGGACATACCATTTTAATTGAATTCAGCTGTTAGTGTCGGTCGCCTGTTGGCTGTATTTAACTGCAGTTAAAATCCACATGGGTCTTATTACTTTATTTTATCACTCATGTTAATATACTATGTCCACTGCTGGACAAGGATCAGTAATTAATACTCGAGAGACTGAAAAATGTAACAATTAAACGTGATAATTAGCATAAATGTATATATCATTCTGTATTATGTTATTAAATAGGTAAGTAAATAAATAAAATTCTATCGTTTGACATGAAAAATTCGATACTTACATATTTCCACTCGGTATAAAATAAATTTACTCCTCTTGCTAGCCTTAGGTACCTAGATTACCTAGGTACTGCAGTGGCTGGCTACCTATAGTGCTTGCAAAATCACCTATTCGCAAATCCATTAATAATCGCATAGTGTGCCTACGCAGGCCCCGTTGCCAGTAAATGCAGTCTAATGAATGAATGTACAAGCCAATATGCCTCCGTGTGTAGGATTAAACTTTGCCAATGTTAATATGTAGAGAGGAATTTTATCTGAAAGCAACCATAGTTTTCAAATTTTTGTAAGTACTAGCAAAAAATTCTTGATAGGTACTTAGTTGAACTAAAATTATAGTGAAAACATTGGTTCCCACAGAAAATGTCGACTTCTATGCTCAATAGTAGGCATAGTCTATTGAGCATAGAAGTCTGTGGAAAATTTTAGATTTCAATAGCCTTGAAGTGTGCTTTCAAACCTCCGAAGTCACTCACGCCAGTTTACGCTTCGATCTACATAAACAGACGGCTTTATTTAACTAACCGACTACTTGATGTTCAAAATGCGGGCTTAAATTTGCCTAAGTCAACTTTCTACAGACAATATTTACTCCATGTTAAGTTATCGGGCTTTAATCTATGTTATCGGTTTCAAGTAAGTTTCAAGATAAATGTTTACGTCTTCTTTGCCTATAGTTGATAGTAGATCTAGATACTACAGAGTTACGAGTACATAAAGGTCGTCAGTCACCCTGTATAACTGTGCGTGGGAGTACCTGGGGTTGCTAAATTTAATGCTGCATTGTTTTCCGGTTACTGTATCAATTGGAAAAGTCAAGACAGTTAAGACTGTGATAAAATAGTTTCAATAACAAATAAAAAATAGCTAACTTTGTCAAAAAAACTTTGTTCGATTCTGGAAATTCTACGGAAAAGCCTTTTAAGGCGAAGCAAATTTTGCGTCACCACCTTATTATCCCACATAATTCTTGAAAACCGTGCGGTATCTATAATGTGGCAAGTTACTTGGCGACCCTCCTTGCGGGGTGAAAGAAGTGGCGGGGGCGAGGTAGCACGACATGCTACACACGTAGAAAAGTGTGCCCGGATTAATCTCGCGATAGCTTGTAACTATTTCTGACGTAAGTAAAATTTTATTCTATGAGAGTTCCCGTAAATGTCATATTTAGCTTAAAATTTATAGTTTGACAGCATTAAAATTTGGATGTTTACCTTCAGAATATCTACCAATTTGAATTTATTTATGTAAAAGTGTTTTATTTTATAAATCAATTTCCATGTCACTTTCATGTTCACTCTCTGTTTGAACTTGTTCATCGTCGTCGTCATCCTCATCTTCATCATCGTTTTCATTAACTTCAATTATAAATCTAAGACAAAAACCAAAAAAACATTATACCTACTTTGAAGTATAATGTACTAGAGTACGCCAGTCATATTAGTTCAGTGTACACCTATAATATTTTATGTTTAATTTACATTAAATTATAAATAAACAATAACATACCTGTCCAATACATCGTCAAATACTCTATCAGATTTATAATATTCGTCTTAATTTTTTATGACATGGTCGTCACAATTTCTCCACTTTTCAGGCGAATAATTAGAGAAAAGCAACTCTAAGTCATTTATCTCTTTATCTAAGTTAGAGTCAATCGACGTTCTTGCAAGCTCGCCTTTCACGTACCCCCACACAAGTTCAATAGGATTTAATTCCGGGTGGTATGGGGGTAGGCGAAGCACGATATGGCCATTTTCTTTCAAAATTTCATCAATTTTGTAATTTTTCTCTGTGTTTTGCTCATTAATTACTTTCATTAAATCACATAAATTTTGGTTGCTTTCCTAGTTACAAGAACTGACAACTGACGCACTGTCATATTGACTCTTCGTCTTTGTTGTTTACATTTTCGTATCTGACTGCGCAATACCAACCTTTAGCCGCGTAGCATGACTGATCCGGTACGCTGTTCTACAAGAAGCCCCTATATTGAGACATTATACGATTTGTTGTTTTTAACGTTATTTTGTTGACGAATTATAGATACCTAATAATAATACAATGATAATATTAAAAAGGCCTCAA
The DNA here is from genome assembly GCF_932276165.1 of Plutella xylostella. Lineage (NCBI taxonomy): Eukaryota > Metazoa > Arthropoda > Insecta > Lepidoptera > Plutellidae > Plutella > Plutella xylostella. Next base: position 4,310,213 of record NC_064006.1, on the reverse strand, counting down.
CACTCATCCTAAGACTAATGGTCTCAGGATCAATGATCTCATGTGGGTCGCACTCAAATTATGACAGACTATATAAGACATGTGGCCGCCTCGGCTGCGCGGCCGAGACTGCCGTAATAATGACATGCAGTGCACGCGTTGCCCTTCACCGCGACCCCTCCCGCTACCCGCTGTCGTCTTGGGTACCTCGTCCCCTCCGCGTCTTTCACCCCGCAAGGAGGGTCGCCAAGCAACTTGCCAATCTATAGCGTCGGCATGCGTCAAATACGATCGGCTCCAAAACAAACTATGCGTAAAACCTCATTTGTCACTTGATTGGCCGCGATCCGCGCTACACGCCGAATGGAGCCAGGTAATTGGCTAGATGGATGGCCCAGTTCGTTCGGCAGCCAATTGCGTTGCAGCAGAGTGTTGTTGATGGAAAATCGAGTGCGTATCCCGGTGAAAAATAAAGGAAGCGCCAGGTTTTTTCAGGCGGCTATTTTTTGTGAACCGATTACCTATACCTACTATACAGTATTGTTGTCGCCGGGATTCCTATCGTAATTAGGAAGGTACGGAAAAGTTTAGCCATTGCAAAAGCACACTCTGAAATTGACTACATAAGTCATATGATGACATGATATATGACTGACGCCACCCCTGTCCAGAAGGCCTTGCACGGGGTGCAAGACGCGCACACCAAAACCTTCGAGAGAGAGAGAGAGAGAGAGAGAGAGAGAGAGTGCGACAGAAAACTTTGTCACGTTTTGCACCCCGACCTATGCCTTCTGTTGCAACTATTTGTCTCGACGTGGGTTTGTCATCATGATGGAATTTATATGAGCCAGAAGGGCTAGTACGGGGCGCATTTAAGACGTGACAAGAGTTTTGCATCGCGCTCACTCACATCGCGCAGCCTCAAGAGGGAGCGAGACGGAGAACTCTTGTCACGTCTTAATGGCGCCCTGTGCTACATGGCCAGAGATCAACAGACCAGTCTAAGCGGAAAGTAAGTTGTATGACTGTATAAAAAATATTTAAGAAAACATAACTGATTCGGAATCGAATAAACAATTTTCGAGTCACGTTTCATATTGGAATAGCAGGTGTGTTCCACAATGTGTCACATTTCGGAACAATGTAATTATTTAGGTATTACGACAACTGTTATATTTTTCCTCGTTTACGATCCAATTTGCGAGTATTACCAACTAATATTACTTATACTTATAACGCATTTAGGTATATTCTTAAATAAAAAAAGAGAAAGATAGGCTTAGTCCTTTGAAAGTTGAAGCGTGAAATAAAAGTCTAATGACTATTAGACTCACGAGCAATGAAAAAGTTCCAGTGGCCTCGTGCTAAGTATCATCTGTTCCTTATATGTACAGGGTGTTGCAAAACTAGTATGGTAAACCGAAAGGGGTGAAGTAGGGGGTCTATTATATTCTATTCTATTCTCTGTGGGGGTGTACGTACCTGCACCTGGCTCTCTCGAATGGAACCTTTGTGCATCTGCCTTCCTAAGCTTGGACCATTTCCCACCACGCTTGTCCACTGCACTAGATGTGCTAAATCTAGATATGCAGGTTTCCTCAGGTTTTTTTCCTTCACCGTAAGAGCGATGGTATACATCGTACTTAAGTTAAAATAACTCATTGGTACAGTATGCCAGCGCCGGGATTCGAACCCGCATCTCTTGGCGTGAGAAACTGGCGCTTACCCGACTGAGCCACTACCGCTACTAACGAGCGGTGGTAGCTCAGTCGGGTAAGCGCCCGGGGATATGCACAAAGGTTCCACTCGAGAGAGCCAGGTGCAGGTACTTTCACCCCCACAGAGAATAGAATAGAATAGAATAGAGCTACTACCGCTCTGTAGGGGCTGAAGTAGGGGGTAAAACTTATGCTTTGTTCTATGGTCTGACCTATCCTTTCACGAAGTATAATAACGTATTGATAAAACGTAGTCTAGCTTTTGTTTTTGTCACAGATGTGGTAATAAGAAATATATCAGATCTGATAGATATTTTTTTACTGAACTGAGCTTTCACTTTTAGGTTTAACAACCTTGCTAAAAAAAATTATAATGCAATACGATAATAGGAGTTTGTTGCTAATGTACTTAAACTTGGAATTAACTAATAAAGTTTCTATCATTATAACGAATGTAGAAAAGAAAATACTTAAGTACATTAAAGTTTTATCGAAATAAACATTCTTGAGCAGTGTGCTTAAGCAGAGCTTTAGTATGTCTGGAAATAAATTAATGGTAACTTGGTTGGTGCGAAGATGTAATAGCAAGGTTTCATCTTTACTTTATAAATTATTTATTTTACTAATGTGATATCGAACAGTTGAAACTTCTCAGGTGCCCTTCCCTTGGGAATTCCGGGAAAAGTGCCCTCTATGTTAATCCAGGGTATCAGCTTCCTACAAACCGAATGTCATTAAAATTGATCCAGTCGTATTTCCGTAAAATAGTAACAAACAACCATTATAGTATTACAAACTTTCGAGTTTATAACATTAGTAGAATAAACAAAACTAAAATATTCTATACTCTATAATTCGAACGATATGACAGCTATTTACAATGACGTATCAAATTAAATAACTTTAATCATTTTGTAATTTATAAAAACGTCACGTAATCCAAGATTAATGTTGAGCTTGAAAAATATGAATTGCTAGACGAATAATTTATACCCTCTTTGACGACGGAATGGTTTAGTGGTAAGTGACCCTCAGTGCTATGCTGAAGGTCCTGGGTTCGATCCCCGGCTGGTTATAATTATTATCCACTCTTTATATAGAGTGACCCCCTGTATCTCCTACGCGCCTACCAAGCTTGGACATTATGTAAGCGCTAAACGTTTGGAAGAGACCTATGCCATACGGTGGATTGCTTATGAAAATAAAGTTTGTAAATATGTATAGTACCTATGTAATATCTTAAAATTGTTGAGTTTCGGATAAGGCATTGGGTACATAAATAATAACATCTGTTTAAGTAAGTAACCAATTAAAGCAATAACACATGGAACAACCAATCACTCTGTGGGTGTACTAATACTATACTATGATATTTATTTTTTCTTAAAAACTTTAGTCATGAAAGAAAAATCAGCTATCCCTTTGTTCTTCTGGTAAATGCCAGTAACACGGCAAGAGATAGCATATTCACAGTGTAAACAGTGACACAGAGAGCTTTCATTTTTATGAGTTATCTTTAAAATGTAATTCAGCAGCCGGCATAGGGGTGCAACTGTTATCATTTTATAACAAATAAAATATTATAAGTACTTTGCTCGTTGTTAATACACATGGTGGCTTTGCGATAAATCCTTTTGGTTCCGAGATTAGTTGTGATGATTGTTGGAAGCTGAATTGCTATTCTTTATTATTTATGCTACTTTGCGAAACTTAGTACCTATATTTCTAAAACACACATTTGTATTTATAGAAAATAAACGCCTACATGGTGAAAGGATTAGTCAGCAGATAGTAAAGTGGTCATTCGCTTACTGCCTAGAGTCCGACAAAGATAACTTTGTAACAGGTAAAATATGGGGATTAATTTTTTTCTTAGCCTATTTTCAGATTAATGAGCTTTTCTGGTCTTGGCACTGGTTTCTGTTGTAAAGTTAGCTTGGTCGGAATCTAGTGGTGCTGACGATAAATCGATAGGGTTGTTCAACGCCATAAACATAAACATGTTTATTGGTCGGCAGCGACGATATATGTATAAGTACTATCGGTAATATTGCTGTTTTCCAACAATACCATGTTTTCGTCAAGTTTCGATAGGCTATCGATAGACAATTTATCGATATTGGCTTACTGATAAGCCTTACTATACTGCCTGAAGTGCGATGGATTTTATTTTAAACATAGTCTATAGCAACCACTCAGTAGGTATTCTATTCATAAATCATAACACCTACTTTATTGGATTGTATTAAATAACATACGAAAATAATAGTTTTGTGCGATGAATAAAACCTTTGAATTTAGTAGTTGCAGATAATAATATTCGAAAAATTTGTAGGTACTTAACTACTTTGTTCTGAGATATTCCTGTACTATACTAGGTATAGTTAGTCATCCAGTCCCAAGCGAGCGCCAACCCTCATCATATCTCACTGTGGGTGACAGTGACACTTGTATAAAATGTAATTTAAAAACACGTTTACTTTCTGCACTAGATATCTACCTATGATTTAGGGTGGCTTGCATAACAAAGTTAATGAAAATTAAATAGTTTTTCTCTTGCTCTGACACTATAATGTCAGAGCAAGAGGTCATAGATTTAATTTTGATTAACTTTGTTATGCAAGCCACCCTTAAAATATCAAAGCAATACAATAGTGTAAACATTTGTTTTTGTATGTACATACCATCTTATTCGTAGGAATATCGTTAATCTAACCACCGAATCCATAGAGCTTTTTTCACTTTAAAATAGATTTGAATTAACAATTAACGTTGTGATATGCAAATTTCAAGTTTTTGAGTGTCGTAAAGAGTCAAAACTCCTGTGTTTCAAAGTAAATTTTAAACTTGTTGTAAAGTTACAATACAGTCTATTAATTTAAGGGTAATACTGCCTATCCACGGTGACATACCCGCCCAAATGTTTGTTACCGAGAAACTAAGAAGAAGAAAAATATACTGTAAACTATATTGTTTATTGCCAATCTGTGATAGCAGAATGCGTAACTTAACACCCAAGGCAGGTATTCGTAAACTCAATATAACTAAGTTTAATTCTATAATCTCACGGGTAAGTTAGTGTTAACGAGCCGCAGTAGGGGAACTAACTTTAAGTGGCTTAACTCTGTTTAAAATCAGAGTAAGCGTTTCCGTAATTTATGTTTATAGTCTAGTTTAATGGCCTTAGTATTTCATGAGTGTCTAGTCGAAGTAGGGTTAGTCAGGGCTCTGGCGGAATCCTAACTAATATTATAAGTAAATGCGAAAGTAACTGTGTCTGTCTGTCTGCCTGTTACTCTTTCACGCCAAAACTACTAAACGGATTTGAATGAAATTTAGTATATATGGTCTAGACCCTGAGAAAGTACGTAGGTACATAGGCTACTTTTTATCACGGTATTCCCACGGGAAAACTTTTTAAGGCGAAGCGAAACTCGCGGGAACAGCTAGTAAGAAATAAAGTTATGCTTCTAGAGAGAGGTTAAGGGCCATCATATCTGGCTCATGAACCATGGACCATGGACCACGGTCTTGATAATGATGAAGTCAGTGAAGGTCTTTATCAAAATATAATCATAATCTTAATCTTTATTTCAAAAATCACATACATATCTATGTATTTGTGTAGACATATCAGCTGTCCGATACCCATAACACAGGCTCTGCCTAGTTTGGGATCGGATGGCCGTGTGTGAGATGTCCCCACATATTATTATTATTATTAGTGTTGTTGATAATGGTGAATGGTTAGGGACTCTGAGAGCTGTGCGAACGTCCCAACTTCGATCCGTGGCTGGAGCAGATATTTGATAAATATACACTTTTTACTCTACTTTTACTATTTTAACATCAAAATTGTTTGGAGCCAAGATCCACCACACTGTTGTGGCTTATCTTTAGATTATTGGCATCAACGGTTTCAGAAATAATCCGCAAATTGAAATATCGTTTCAGAACATCCAATTCAATTATCTGAAAAGATGTTCAGTATTATGAAAGTTTCAGCCCAGCTTAAGGATTAAGGTATTTTTATTAGATTAGACCTTATTTTTAGGATTGAGAGGCCTATGTTTAGCAGTGAAAGATTATTGGCTGATGATAATGAACATGATGATTATTGATAACAATAAATTAATTTCATTCAAAAAGAGCCTCAAATCTTGTATCGAACATAATATTTATTAACGGGTATATTATTTATGTAGCTAGGTACCTACCTATATTTTGTAAAACAAATTACCCGGAAATTTCCGCAAATATATTCTCAATAAAACCAATTACTCTTACGGAGGTACACAAATCTGTGTAATAAGTAAATACGTTATATTACATGCATGATTTTTGTGCTTAATAGAACAAGATCAATCGAAGTGGAAAATAAATAGGTTCTATACATATTTGCCGTTCCTTTTCCAGTTCCAATATTGTGAAGCATCGTACAGAATGTAAATATGATTCATTCTACATTCAGGTATATTATATTCTCATATAAATGGCAGATTTCTGGAAAGGAACAGCTGGCAGCCGTTTTCGCTCAATTGAATGTGCGAGCTTACGTACTAAAAGCGATTTATAAGTAACGTGTTATACCCCTTAAACGATATTCGATTACATATATAACATTGTTCTCACGCATGCCTCCCAGAAGGGTAGGCAGAGCGTGCCACGATCCTGAAAAACTTATTTCGCTGTACATTCATAAGTCTCTCTGGCTCTCTCGTCGGATCGATTATCTTTCTTTTAAACATGCTTATATACATATATATACCCTTTTTGTGACAACCTGTAGAACAGAATCTGTGGGGATCTATATGGGGACAGCTCACACACTAAAATGGTATTTTAATTTCCCAACTATAAATATCACTTTTAAGAATTAAAGATATCGGCATCCAGTTATCGGTATCGTATGCATCGCATCAAATTAATGGAGAAACGACATTAGCAATGCCGATGAAGTGCACGCACTTGTGTGAATTTCTATACAAATAATACTGAATGCGATGCGTCCTTTTCGTACGATGCCAAAAGGTGGACGCTTACCTTTAATAGCCACTTTAGTTTTACGGGAAAGTAAAACTTCCTATCATATTATTATACCTATTATTATTCAATCTGGATAAGTAAATGCCAGTAAATGTTATAGCCAATATGATGGGTCTAATCCAGGGAGATTTAATATAATCTCCAGGCTTGGCAGTTGAGTTGTAGATAGTTATCACACACGCCGACATTTAACAGACTATTTCATATTAGACTCTTCATCGCAGCATACAAAGTATTTTGTTGCTCATTGAAGTAAAAAAATAACTAATAAAGCACCTGTACTGTTTATTAAACTGAAGATTTTGTAATCTTAGTACCTACCTACTAGAATTGAAAAAATAATAACAATGAAAATGTAGTAATTATCCTATATAATAAAACAAAAACTCCAAGCCTCTTAATTTTTGAATTGTGCTCCTTTATTACTAGTAAGGGAACAATAAATCAAAAGGTGGCGAGTTGGTACCCGTATCGACCTGGGGCGTAGCCGGAGCAACGTTATTGCTTCCCAAGATTGATATGGGTTCATTCGTACACATTATACGTAGGTACAGCCTGTGACCTCGAAGAATAAGATCCGTCATACAGGGTGCTGAAGCATGTGAAAGGTACTGAAATACTTACTGAAAGTTTAGGCAGGTTACAGAGCTTCACCGACCGTCAGTGCGTACGTCAGTCGCGTTTGTCATAATGTATGGAAATTCATATGCTATTCATATGGCCTAAATGTCGCATCGGCTAAAAGTTAAAGTGACCGCATTGCCCTGTCATACGTGAAGGTACTTGTGTCAACATTATTGGAAACCTTATGAAATTTCAAATGAGCTGCACCCGTAAAGAAAGAAAACTAATATCACTATGGGTGCGAATTAATAGAATTGATTTTCAGGCCTCACATTATATTTATTTATTTAATGCTTTACTGCACAAATATAACATAAGTGTACAAAAGGTGGACTTAATGCTAAAAGCATTTTCTACCAGCCAACCTATAGGAGGTAAAAGAAAACAAGTAGAAAGGTGCAAAAAAAATATTGAAAAATTATAGTATTATAAGAAGCCGAATCACATTCTATGTTTTAACACACTGTAACCACATTGCTTCGTAAGCTTTCATTTCGGGCCCGCTGGCGCGTCAAAAGGTCGAAAGACGGGGAATGCTCGACAAACAGTTTATCCGAGTTTAACCTGACGAAATCTCGATTAATTTCATTTCGTGAAATTTATCTGGCAATCCCTCAGTTTGAATTACCTGCCTTTTGATCCTGAGTGTTGCTTTAATGCAATGTATTAAGTATTGTTATTATTTTATTTAGTAGTTTAATAGAATAGAATAGAATAGAATAGAATAGAATAGAATAGAATAGAATAGAATAGAATAGAATAGAATAGAATAGAATAGAATAGAATAGAATAGAATAGAATAGAATAGAATAGAATAGAATAGAATAGAATAGAATAGAATAGAATAGAATAGAATAGAATAGAATAGAATAGAATAGAATAGAATAGAATAGAATAGAATAGAATAGAATAGAATAGAATAGAATAGAATAGAATAGAATAGAATAGAATAGAATAGAATAGAATAGAATAGAATAGAATAGAATAGAATAGAATAGAATAGAATAGAATAGAATAGAATAGAATAGAATAGAATAGAATAGAATAGAATAGAATAGAATAGAATAGAATAGAATGGAATGGAATGGAATGGAATGGAATGGAATGGAATGGAATAGAATAAAATAGAATAAGCACTAGTAGAACTTATAGTTCTACTACGAGTAGTGCTTTATAATTTATGTCGGCAACACTTGCTTGCTGCTTGAAGGTGTGAGTGTTTGTTGTTTTGTTTAGTTGTAGGACGTCTCTCGTCTCTCGTGGAAAGCAGTCTTATTCCCTCATTAAGTTATGTATTGATTATACAATACATAACTTAATGAGGGAATAAGACAAGCAAGAACATAAATTCCTTTTATTTAGTTTGTGAAAGAAGCCGAGAGGTGTGAAACTTTAGAACTGAATGAAACTTTCATTGAAAACTTTAAATAGTCGATTAGCTGGCTAGTTGGTGCTTGGAGTTCCAACAAACTCTGTCGATAGGTAAGCAATTTATAACATTTCAACTGTAGTAAATAAGGCGTTATACAGAGTGTTGCAAAAAGGGTATACTAAGCCGAAACCTACATATATGTGCAGCATGATCACATCTAAGCCCAAAAATGAAATCAGAATTTTATAATTCGCGAAAAAAAAAAAACATTTTTCATAGACACTATGTTGGTCACGTGACTTATTACTAGGTTTCGGCTTAGTATACCCGTTTTGCAACACCCTGTATGTATAGGTACCCACAACTACCACCGCTAATTGAAAAAAATATGAAAGTATCATAATTTCCGTTTGAAAGCGTTTTCCCCAAAATGGTTAAGGCAATAATCATTGTCTTGAACACATAGTCCTGTTATTGTGGATACAGTGGCACCCTCCTTCTTATCCTTTTGATTTATTTTTTATCTTTTGGGTATACCTTTACAGAAATAAAATATAAAAACTTTCAGGGTACGATTATTCTAATTGGACAGTAAATCAGGACTAGCGCTTCCGTTATTCATATTCTGCAAAAAAATACCTTTTCAACGACGTATCACTCATTTCTTTTGATGCTGGTCCCAATATTCATAGATTTGTGCCCATCATCATTTAACAGCAATTTCGGTAGAAACTATTCAGAAGTACAGGTTTTAATGTGGGTAGACCTAAGCGAAGTGTTTAAGGCTGTCACTAAAGCTGGAAGAAAATCAGAATCTGTCAAATCTAGTGAGGGGGGGTTGAGGTATGCGGGGCGTTCTACGGACAATGACATTAAATTTTAACATAGTACTCGAAAACATAAAAGTGAAGACATGCCACTTTGTTAAAAATATACTAAGTAAGTAATATTGTTTTGTGATACGAAAATATTTATTTTTATTTGAAAGTATTTTTAATATTTAATAATTAATTATATATAAAGTCGTACCCGTGCCGATATTTATACAGGTTGTTGCAAAAAGGGTTTAATACTATGCCGAAACCTACGTGTGCAGCATGTTATTGATGTTATTTCTAAGCCAGGAAATGAAATCAGAATGTAAAAAAATCGCGAAAATATTATCAGAGTTTAATAGTTCAGGGTGTTGTATTAAACTCTGCCCCCGTGTAATAAAAAAAGTATAGTTAGCCGAAAGGGCGTTACTCAGGCGTCACTCTGAAAAACTTTTATCCTACGTAATTTTTTATATTCATGAAAAAAACGCTTCTTCATATAATTTTTTTTTGGTCACGTGACCTTTTAGTTAGACGACCTGTTTTTTTTTTGGTGTTTCAAAAGCAGAACAGTAGTTTGCAGAACTCTGCATATACAGGGTGTCACAAAAGGTTACGTAGCTGGCAAAGGGATATGGGGAGGTCACCAGAAAAATAATAACATGTAAGTACCCCCGCAAGGGAGTACATTAGTACAAGGCGAGAGTGTATATTTTTTTTAAAGTACTTATGTGTATTTGGGATATGATAGAAATAATATTTTTGTTTCTTAAAAACCAAAAAATTTACACCTTGCTGCGCTCTTTTGCTCACTGTAAGTACACCTACAAATATTGCTGTATTAAAAAAAACGGTTTTGTTATAACGATTATAAAAAAAAAGTTATTTTCATGTCAAGGAGTCATTTACCTAATTACGATTTCACTCAACAGCAGGTGAACTGAAAAAATAAGTTCTAGTTCTATCATCACTTTAGATCGCAAACATTGTAACTCCACTTTTCTCGGCGAAAAGTACTCTTTGGTGTCAATAGAAACGTTTTTTGAATTCACATGTTTTCCTCTTTATTCGAAAAAAAAAAACTGTATTCCGCATTTTACCATTTGTTTTCCTCTAAACCCCAAACCGTGATTTTTAAACAAGAAAACTTAGTAATTATACCTACCCTTTATTCTCATATACAACGTGCGATGTAGGCGAACGTGAACGAAAACTATGCAATAAGCCTTTGTTAGGGTTCCGTAGCCAAAATGGCAAAAACGGAACCCTTATAGTTTCGTCATGTCCGTCTGTCCGTCTGTCCGTCTGTCACAGCCGATTTACTCGGAAACTATAAGTACTACAGTGATGAAATTTAATGGGAATATGTGTTGTATGAACCGCTACAAAAATATGACACTAAATAGTAAAAAAAAGAATTGGGGGTGGGGCCCCCCATACATGTAACTGAGGGATGACATTTTTTTTTTCGATGTACATACCCGTGTGGGGTATCAATGGAAAGGTCTTTTAAAATGATATAAAGTTTTCTAAAAAACATTTTTCTTAAAGTGAACGGTTTTTGAGATATCAGCTCTCAAAGTCGTAAAAAGTATGTCCCCCCCCCTCTATTTTTATAACTACGGGGTATAAAATTCTAAAAAAAATAGAGGTGATGCATGCTAATTAACTCTTTCAACGATTTTTGGTTTGATCAAAGTATCTCTTATAGTTTTTGAGATAGGTTGATTTAACTGTAATTTTGCTGCTACGGAACCCTTTGTGCGCGAGCCCGACTCGCACTTGGCCGGTTTTTTTTTATTACTACTTTAGTAAATTACAATAACATACTCAACAATGTTAATTTTTTTTTGCAATGTTATGTTGTTAAATTAAGATCTAATATTTTGTTAACATGAAGTTACTTTCAACTTTTTTTTGCATCTATGCGTCGAATCACAGCATGACGGCTGCTGCAGCTTCCTGCTGTCCTGTCCTCCAACCAATCCCACCAGTACTGCAGGTTGCGTCGAATACGAGCCATTCTCTTCGACTTGACAAGACAGGTGCTCCCGGAAGGATCATAGATCGCACGGAACCCGTACCGTATAGAGGCAACGAACTCCTGTGCAACAGCCCCCCAGATTCGGAAGTAGCCCATGCACTGCATGGCGAGCACAGCTGCAGCAATTTTTTCGTAATGAATCATTGGGATGTCATCCCCGAAGGAGGCTCTCAGCCTACCTCACGACCTGTGTGACATTAGAAAAATGCACTGTGCTAACGCCGTTTGCGAGCTTGATTTGCAGGACCGCGTTGTATGCCAAGTTCCACAGCAGAGGGGTCCAAGACCTACCGCTGTGGAACTCCGCAACTGAACTTCTTCAGTGAAAACAAACCCTCTCTTTTCGCATCCTTAATGTACTTGTTAGACACGTATGACCTCTGTCAATTTTCTGCAGAGAAGAAGACAAGTGATGGTATACAAGAGCCGCCCTAAAGGTTCGCCCTCTAGGGGATAGAGTTGAACGCGGTTACTATTTTTAAGCAAACAGCCAGCGCATCAACTCGCCCGTGGTTCTTATCCTGCTCCGACAGTGAACGAACGCAAAGTATTGTACCCACTATTCGAATCCGCATTTCGGATGCCAAACTGACTGTCCGAAAGGTCGAAACCGTACCACCACAGAGGTATGACTCGTTCGAAGAGCTTATCAGGCTCTTACAGCAATCAGATGTGTCGGTACACTGAAAGATAATCTACAGGCCTGCTTTATTTATTTAGGAGCACTAATGGCCTCCTTTCAGTCATTGAGTCACTGGCACTCAGGCTGCGGTTGAACAGGAAGATAGACTGTCTAAACAAATCATTTTTAGGCTAGTTAAAAAAAACTTTAGGTGGGTAGTATGCCAACTAGAACTACAAATAAAACAGTATTTTTGTCTCCTCTAAAATTTGGTCACGAGGAGTTACGATGATTACGATCTAAGACGATATTTTATACAAGGTATTGAAAAAAGGGTATAAAGCTTAGCCAAAAGTGGATTTAGGTGCCATTCTGATCCACTTTTCTTCTACAATTTTGAAAATTCACGTAACAAAACCTTTTACATAGAAACTTATTCGATCACGTGACTTTTTACTATAGAGACCGAATTTATTTTTCGAGAATTTCCAAAACTTGGAGAACAAAAGTTGTTCAGGATAACCCCTGAGTCAAACCCTTTCGGCACAGTATACCCTTTTTGCAACATCCTGTATTGGTAATATCAGGTTTATAAAAGACCTGGGCCTGTAGAGTGAGACTCGGCATGGGGAGTCACAATTTATAGATCTTTTAGGTTGCAGTGGCGAATGGGCACTGGTAGCCCTGCCCTTTTCTATAACTATAACTATAGGTAATTTTATGGCAATTTAAAAATGGTATAACATTTATCTATTTGAAAAAATCATTAAAAATATACATTACCTATCACCCTAATTTAAAAAAAAATTCAGCCCTTACTTTAAACTTATAACACCCCTCTATTTCCTTCAGGGGTTAAAAAACCTGTGTATTTAATATTTTCTTATGAGTTTTTTTTTAAAAACTAGGCTCTTACATAGTTGTACATAATATTATGCGGTATTTTATTCCACTTGTAACGCATAAAATTCATAGCTACAGTAAACATTTCATTTTTTTCATGGCGAGATACAGTCGCACTTAACCGCTTTTTTGCAAAGCTTGTTAAATAGATTTAAAAAATTATGTAAATTTTAGATCTTCAATTTTTAATAATACTTACTTATTTTTAACAACCTGTAGTGTACAGACTACCACATCTTAAAATATATATATTTTTAATTAACTACGGTTTTTGGTTTCAAATAAAACAAATTATGAACTTACTTTTCAACACCCTGTATATTGTGTAGCTTACCTACCATACACAACCGTTAAAATAAAATAAATTACCCCTCAGAATATAAACAGGCTCGCGCTTTGGCATACTGCATTGACCGTATAGTTCTTATTCGGAGAATCTAATAAGTGTCATTATGTGCAATGTTTACCTTTATCTATGCATCTGTAACTCTATAGTAAAAAATGTAAACAAATCGAAAAGGCGAAATGTTTTCTAAGAATTTTCGGCTTTACTGCATCTAAAATGATTAGAAAATTAACTTTCCATAGCAAATGCATATGTATTATAATACTTGTAGTCATAATTTGTTGATTTAATCAGTTTTTGTGAAATATTTGATAAAAAATAAAATGGCGTGGGTATCGCTCCTAACAGGCCGCCACCAGGGCGACGACTGAAGAAATCTGAAATCTGTCACGGTGTCATCATTTTTAAACCGGAATTTATTAGTTTTTTGCAAAAAAAGTTGACTTCTGGTCCATTAAATCCAACTCTTTAAGGTAACTTTGTTAAGAATTTAATTACCTACACATACATATAAGATTCCATGAAAATGGGCCCTCTGATTTCGAGGGTTTTTTCATAATAAGTCAAAAAATGGCAAAAGACATGGTGTGTTTGCAATTTTTTTTAACATACTTATTATAATCCTGCACCAATTTATAAGCAACTAACATGTTCAGTATACCCTCTGCTACAAAATATATTTTTATCAATGTGATAGAAGCCACCGTTTTTCCAATCTAATCAAGTATATCAAGCCGACTTTAGCATTTTAGCTTTAGGGATCCCCTTAACTAAATTTACCATCATGGGGATTATGGTTGGTTTAGACTTTAGATTACAAAACTTATACACATGCTATGCTTTACGCTATCAAGATTCCATAAAAGGATTTATAAATAATAATAATATGTCAAATTCAGTTCCAAAACTACCGTTAATAAACGTGTATGTCAACAAAACATTTGGAAAAAAACAACAGATACGATAAATATAGATAAGATAAATCGTCCGAGGTAGTGTGGGAGAAATTACTAATAGTAATAAGGCCGCCATTTGTCTAAGTTGTGCATATTCTATTGATAATTTCTGTGTTTGTGTGCAATAAAGGATTATCTATCTATCTATAAATCCCATGCAAGATTTATCGATTACATCAAACCGCAACTTCTAGTATAAGTTTGTTCAGCAATCATTTGCGAGACCCCTTACATCGGCAACGAAGTTAAAACATGGTTAAAACTCGGTCGAGTGCCGCTAGCCGATGAAATTCAGACAAATTCAACTGCCATTCTAAGGATACTTTACCTGATGGCCGGTGCTATTAAAACGTAGCCAGTTAAAAACTCCGTGGGCGTTTTGCTAAAATTGCAATACTTTTGCGCAAAAGTGCTTGTTTGCTGTTATTTGTTCTGAACAGTGTGGCAGTTAGAATTTTAAATTTAAATTTTAACGGCTAGTGTTTTTGTGTGGTGGTTGTGCTTTTGATTTTATAGCACCACTACTGAGGGTGGTAATCAAGCCGATTTGATTACATAACGTTCTAACGTATATACATACGAAATTTTTATCAATTTACACAGCATATTGAAATTACAATTCGACCCTGAAAACGTGGAAAATAAACTATTCCATACTATATAAAGGATCAAGAACATGAACAACACAGCCTCTAGTGTAGGTACGACGGTACAATTTTGTAAACCTCAAATAATAATGACCTACTCAGAATAATAACTGCCTCGTATTGTTGAGCAAAAAAGACTTTAAAAGACCAATGACTTCTGAGTATGTGATACATAAACAATATTAGTCTATGGTGATACATAAAAAAAAAACTGTTTAGTTCATCTTGGAATTTCATAAAACATTATACAAAAAGAGGCACGGTACTTTTGATCCAATCAAATCAATTAATTCAATTCTATAACAAACTCAAGTATCGGCAAGTGGTTAAAAACAAGGCTCAGACTAAAAACAATCAGTTAAAAACAATGTGTTGTGTTCTCGGTTTCTGTATTCGGCGATATTGTTTAGGCCAAGACGTTAAAATGGAAAAAGAAGAATTCGATATCAAGGAAACTAAATTAAATTCATATTATTACTATACCAGTGAATAAAACTGATATAAAACTATACAATTGATTGTTTTTAGTGAAACATAGTGACGTGCATTTATGAATGAAAGTGAAAATGTACAGTATGATATTGATAACAAAATAAAGACTATGTGAACCAATGAACTCTTACATCAGTGACTACATAAAGTCTGTTTTAAATTTGTATGCTTATCATATACTTACTTAATATGGGTTGTTTCACTTGCGTTCCTTGTATGTGGTGTTTTAGTTGGATATTTTTAGTTTTTATTGTAATTACATATTCTGGATTTGCTTTACATGCGTTTGCATACTCTGATGATTAACATAAATAACAAATGTTTTTATTATTGTACATGATATTAAAATTATAGGAAACTAATTATATTGATAGGTTGTTAATATAATGATATTTTGGCTGTACATAATTTTGTTTCAATGTCTCATTCATTACCTATGCTTCAATATTAAATTGTGATAGGTACGAGGGCAGAAAGTTGGTCATTCATAATTTATAAACGAGTGTAGTGTTTGCACGACATCGACATCGCTCTCAGAACAATAACAGCATCGCGCTTTGATGACATGATGACTATAGATATATGACAGACACATAGAACAAAGCTTGAACTGAACAAAGCAATATTTTTTACTACGCTACGTCTTGTCACGGTCGGTCTTGTTAATTTTTAAAACTATTTAAACCTATTCGACCATATTATAATCAAAGTTAAATCTACATATTTTTCAGAAATGTTTAAAGAAAAAGTAACATGTGTAAGGCACATTTTAGATGAATTGATTCCGTGTATTTGGTGGAACTTCTTGATAATATTTTTTACGTTCGCAATGGGCTGTGCATGTGTATATTTAATTTATATAATATAAACACTGTTAGAGATACACTGCTACTAAATATTTCGTTTGCTAATATTTTATCCAAGCTAGGCCAAGAAAACTCGTTAATATTCTGAGGACTATCGTATTTATGCAAGACACGAGAAACCTCAACAAGACACTATCAATGAGTATACAAGTACTACGTTTTGATACTATATATTTTTTTTGTCTTTGGTTAAAAGATAACCTAACTTATTTTCATTTTTATATATTTTATATAATTTCTAAAAGTAAATAATTAATTAATTTTATATGCTTTTTGTTTTTTAAGATTGGTAATAATGTGTTGTTATTTAGATTCATTACTCTGCCAATACTTAGAAAACCGTGATCGAAGAGAATTTGAGCAGGGCCTATGTGATGCTCACAGACAGAACCATCCCATACAAACTGTTTGAGGCAAGTTTGAAGACGAAGTACCCTTGGAGTATCATGCCATGTGTGTGAAATGTGCATTTTGTTGTTCGACATTTTAATGTTTCTATGTGATCTGCCTGTGTACTTTGCGTATGTTTGTGAAAAAATCGGCTGTTGCGAATATGTTGAAGATGACGATGATGAACTCGACTTGAAAAGTGCTATAGCCAAACCACAGACAAGCGTTATACCGTGATTTGGAGCACAAACGTGTCCATAAAGCTCTTTTATTTTTTTACCTTCCAAAATTCGAGGAGATAAGACGTTTTCTACATTTTACATACATCGAGACCTTGACTTCAATCAACAACAGAAGTCCTAGATAGCTGTTGTTTCTGTACATTTTTTAAACAAAATGTGTTGTATGCTGGGCGCCCTCTGCCGGTGCATGTGGGCACCGTGCGGGTGGGAGAACTGCTGGCGTGACTGCTGGATGAAGTGTGGCTCTGAGTGCTGCGATCCGAATAATCCTGACTGAAGTTCATGAAATGTTATATTATGATGTATAGATGTAAAGATTTGTGAATCTCATCAAGAGTTGTGTCATGATTGCTAAATCTGCCGGGTGATGAAATTGCAGAGGTGAAAATTGAAAATATACCTATAAATGATCCCAATGCATGAACCTCATCAAAAGTTGTACCATGATTTCAAATAAAGTATGTAGGTAAGTAGGTAGGTATAATGATTACTAAATCTGCTTGTGATGAAATTAACAAATATTAAAATTGAAAATAACAGAATGAAAATGTATAACACTCAGAATAACCAACTCGATTCAATACTAAAAACGATTTTTTTTTTACTCTACGTTAGATGTCACATTAGACATTGCCTCAAAATAGATTTGAAGTTGAAACTGTTTTCAAAATAAAGTTGAAAGTGTTTTTACATATATTTTACAAAAGCCATAATTTGTGCTTTATATCAAGGCATATATTGAATTGAATAAACGAAAATGAAAGATCCGTACGCTAAAAGCCGGTTTACATAAGCTCTAGCCCGATCTTAAAAGCTATACTTACATGATTTAATGCTATAATAATAAAGGACGATAAACCAAGTAAAGTACTGATACGAAGTTGATTCAAATGCTCCTATAAAAAATTAATATTATTATCCAGCGAGAGTGTCAACCAAAGAACATTTTCTTATTCGCATCGACCAATAATTTGCCGCTGACTCAGCAGTTAAACATCACTGCATCATGAGAAACTGTATAGGTACTTACATCGGTACCAACTGACACATACAAAAATGTGCTGTATTTTAATAGACTGTTGCAAATTGCTGTTTAACTCTTCATTGTGTTCTGAATGTTGTAGAAATGCTTGTGAAAGATGTGGCTGTGACTGTTCCATGCATTCTTGAACATCTATTGGTCCAGCTTTGAATATTCCTACTTCGAAAAGATGAACCCCTAACCCAACATCCTCCATAGGCAGTTCATAGGTCATGCCTAGTTGCCCAAATGTTCTTATATAGTTATTTTTACTAATTCTTCTTTGTTATTTGTATTAAAAGTGTGTTGTATGCTAGTAACCTGTAGTAGATTATTTTGGACGCCATGTGGTATGGTAAATTGTTGGAGGGATTTCTGTGATCCTAATAATCCTACTTAAGATTTTTATTTATGTGGTAGAAATGTATGAAGCAATTGTCGAAGCATTTTTATTCTTTTTATTTAAACAGTGTGGAATAATAGGTTCTTAATAAATAAAATGTAGTTAAATAAATTTTTCATAGTTGTAGCTAAAAGTAACCAATAGAATTATGTCAATTCTTGCACATTGAAGCTTATTTAAAATATTTATTATTTAATTGCTGACGAATGAAATCACTGCTAGTAGAAGTAGTAGTAAAGCCTTATGGGCGTTCAAAGGCTGATCTCTAAAAATCCTCAGAAGAACAAAACACGTTTCTTATCTGTTCTGATCTTATAAGATTGACGGTTTTGACGGCTGTGCATTCTTCACCCGCTCCACCCCACACAGATTATAATTTATCAATTTATCAAAACCAAATCAAACCAATAAATAAACCAATCAAAACTTACCATGAACAGTTAAAACGTGGTCAAAACGTCAACGAATCAAATCAAATAATCAAATCTAACCACAATCAAACTGTAAAACCATTGTAAAACTAAAAGAATCAATAAATTTTAATATGAAAACAAATAAACTTATACTGATTGCTATAAACAATTACTTGGAGTAATAGCACAGCTTCCATATTATAGTAATAGTTAAAAATAATTACAAACTTATTATGTGCTGTATCATAGTAGACTTATGTAAAGCATTATGTAATTCCCCCATGTGTTCAGATTGTTGCAGAAATGCTTGTGAACGGTGTGGATTTTTAACGTTATATGATACGTAAATAAACTATCTATTATCTTAGATGTGTTTATGGTTTTCCTTGCAGTAGGGGGGAATAATCTTTGAAAAGTTACAGGTAGGTTACCTATCGGCATAAATCGGCTATAGTAAGCCGAAAGGGGGTCATACTTAATGACTCATGTTTTACGACTTTTGGAAATTATATTTTTGCAAATTTTCTCACAGTAGGTATATCCTTGCCTGAAGTCCTAAGGTAAGTACATGATATTTTCATATATGTTTTTAAATTAGGTATTTGAACATTTTCCTGCACACAACGACATCGAAGATCGACTCTTTCAAGCTAGAATGTCTCATTCACTTTATAAAAGTGAATGGTCAATGGAGATACCAAAAGTTCAGCAAAAGTGGAAAGATTTAGCTAACGGCTAGCAAGTTGGTGTAAACTTCACGTGGGATCTCGGATTTATGGTCCCTTCGTGCCTCTCCGCTTGTGTACCATGTAGCCGGCGTTCTCAAGATTATGTACATTCAGCAAAAGAGACATCTATGCCACCGCAGCGCATACTGTTTGATCCTAACACTTCTTCTTTTTCTTATCGTGTATGATGTATACTTAAGTAATGATTTGTGAATCTCATTAAGAGTTGTGTGATATGATTGCTAATTTGGGTCCAGCCAGACTCGTCCCATTCCACACTCGACCCGGCCACACTCGACCCGAATTTCTAAAATACGATAAGGTCTAGGTACTTTTGTTGAAATGTATGAAATGTACTGTCAGCAAGAGTTTTTTTACTGAAATTATAGTTAGGTGTTTTATGTGCTGATTAATTCAAACAAAAGTAATAATTTGTACTTTTAATCATTTATTTACCATTTTCTATAAACATTATTAGTAGGTAACATATGTTTTGAATTATAAACGTAATAAGAAATAATAAATATTAACAAAATAAGTAACTATTAATAATTAAGTATGTGTGCTAAAATCACAGTTACACAAAATATCTTTACAATGAAATATGTATAAAATCCTTTTTATAAAATCCGTTTGCTGTTTATAAAATTATAATTACTTCGCAGTAGCCCTTGCTTATCAAATGTATAAATTACAGTACAAGTAAGTGCGCGAAAGAGATGGATGCAGGCCATCCAAATCTTGACCATTGTTATCGATAACCCGTTTATTTCAGGCTAAAACAATGAGAAGGGTAAACTACCTCTCTCCGTTACTGAGGTCAAACTTAGGCTAGTTTAGTCAACATATTTCTTAAATTTAAGTGATAATCACTTTATATGCAATCAATTAAGAAATCCATAAACATTTTCTGTCGACTGTACTTTGCGATAAGAAAAAAAATACAAACAAAAATGAACCTTATCGAAATTATGAAATTCGGGTCGAGTGTGGAATGGGACGAGTCTGGCTGGACCCGCTAATTTTGCCGGGTTATGAAATCACAGAGGTGAAAATTGAAAATATACCTACCTATAAATGATCCCAATGAATGAACCTCATCCAAAGTTGTAGGTACTTATTATGATTTCAAATAAAGTATGTAGGTAGGTATAATGAATGCTAAATTTAAAATAACAGAATGAAAATTAATACATATAACGCTCAGAATAACCAACTCGATTCAATACTAATGCGAAGATTTTTTTAGTCTATGTTAGGTGTCAGATTAGACATTTCCATTGCCCTGCATTGCCACAAAATAAAGTTGAAGTTGAATTGAAAGTGTTTTTATAATTTACAAAAGCTCTTATTTGTGCGTTCTATCAAGGCATAATTATATTGAATTTAAGAAACGAAAAACGAAAATGGAAGATCCGTACGCTAAAAGCCGGTTCACGTAAGCTCTAGCCCGATCTTCAAAGCTATACTCACATTATTTAATGCTTTAATAAAGGATAATACACCAAGTAAAGTACTGATACGAAGTTGATTCAAATGCTCCTATAAAAAATAAATATTATTAGGTATCTAGAGAGAGTGTCAACCAAAGGTTTTCCCTTTCTAATTCGCATCGACCAATAATTTGCCGCTGACTCACCAGTTGAACATCTCTGCATCATGAGAAACTGTATAGGTACTTACATCGGTAGTATCGGTACCTACTGAAACATACAAAAATGTGCTGTATTTTAGAAAACTGTTGCAAATTGCTGTTTAACTCTTCATTGTGTTCTGAATGTTGTAGAAATGCTTGTGAAAAATGTGGCTGTGACTGTAACATATATTCTTGAACATCCATTGGTCCAGCTTTGAATATTCCTCATTTGTAAAAGATAAACCCCTACCCCTAACCCAACATCCTCCATAGGCAGTTCACAGGTCATGCCTAGTTGTCCAAATGTTCTTTTATAGTTATTTTTACTAATTTTTCTGTTTTATTTGTATTAAAAATATGTTGTATGCTAGCAACCTGTCGTAGATTATTTTGCCGCCATGTGGTATGGTAAATTGTTGGAGGGATTTCTGTGATCCTAATAATCCTACGTAAGATTTTTATTTATGTGGTGGAAATGTTTGAAGATATTGTCGAAGCATTTTTATTCTTTTAATTTAAACAGTGTGGGATAATAGGTCCTTAATAAATAAAATATAGTTAAATATATTTTTCATAGCAACAACTGCTAGCTATAATAATAATAATAATAAATCCATTTATTTCAGGTAATTTTTCATAATTACAAAAATAACCCATAGTTGTTGTTAGTAACAATAGCCCTTATTTCTATGTTAGTAAGTTATATAAGTAACAAATAGAATTATATCAATTCTTGCACTTTGAAGCTTATTTAAAAAAATGTATTATTAAATTGCTGAAGAATAAAATCACTGCTAGTAGTATTAGTAGGTAGTAGTAAAGCCTTATGGGCGTTACAAAGGCTGACCTCTAAAAATCCTCAGAAGAATAACACACGCTTTCTTAAAGATCGTTCACACAGTGCGAGCTGCTGCCTGGCCAGTAGACAGCTACGTAGCTCTAAACGACTCGCCTTTGCTGTCTAAACGACACCGAGTCCCAGTCCGAGTCGAGTCGCGGCGTAGCACATAAAAAACACGGGTTCCACTCACAGCCGGTCCGGCTGGCACTGGCGAGCTACTGCCGAACGCGTCCAAACGATGCGAGCGACGGCCGAGCCGCTGCCATGGGCGAGTTGCTGCCGGCGAGACGGCGAGTGAAAACAAAAAATGTTGAAGTAACTCGGATGCGAGCTACTGAAGAACTCGCACGTACGATTTATGGCTCGTTGACACAGTGCGAGCTGCTGCCTGGCCAGTAGACAGCTACTCGGTTTGTGTACTCGTACGCCAGTAGCTCGGCTCGCCTTTGCTGTCTACACGACACCCAGTCCTAGTGCGAGTCGAGTCGCGGCGTAATAACACAAAAAACACGGATTCCACTCACAACTGTCCAGCTGGCACTGGCGAGCTACTGCCGCACGCGACCAAACGATGCGAGCGACGGCCGAGCCGCTGTCATGGCGAGCGGCCGGGCGAGCAGGCGAGTGCAAACAAAAAATCGCCCTACGACTACATCGACCAACTCGCACGTACGAGTTACTCGTAAGTTTTGTCCAAACAGTGCGAGTTACTGCAGTGCAGCTACTCGGAAGGCTGACTCGTACGCTAGCTCGCACTGTGTAAACTAGCCATTACGCTACGTGCGAGTCAGCGTTCCGAGATACTGCAGTGCAGCTACTCGGAAGGCTGACTCGTACGCTAGCTCGCACTGTGTAAAATAGCCATTATCTTATTATAAAATTGTTGTGACGGCTGTGCAGTGTGCATTCTCCACCCCTCATACACAGATTATAATTTATCAATTACACAAAACCTACACAAAACCTGGTACTAGTTATTATTCTGTGTCAAAACCAATGACGAAGCGAAGGAATAAATTCCTTCGTTATTGATCAAAACTTACCATGAACGTCAAAACGACAACGAATCAAATCAAATCTAACCACAACCAAACTCTAAAACCATTGTAAATCTAAAAGAATTAATAAATTTTAATATGAAAACAAAAAAACTTTTACTGATTGCTACAAACAATTACTTGGAGTAATAGCACAGCTTCCATACAGTAATAGTTACACATAATTACAAACTTATTATGTTGTGCATTATAGTAGACTTATGTAAAGCATTATGTTAATCCCCCATGTGTTCAGATTGTTGCAGAAATGCTTGTGAACGGTGTGGATTTTTAACGTTATATGATACGTGAATAAACTATCTATTATCTTAGATGAGTTTAAGGTTTTCCTTGCAGTACGGGGAATCTTTGAAAAGTTACAGGTAGGCTACCTATCGGCATTAATCGGCTTTGTAAACCGAAAAGGGGTGACTCCAAGGTAAAGTACTTACATGATATTTTCAAATATGTTTTTCAATTATTTGAACATTTTCCTGCAAACAACGACATCGACAGTGCCTCTTTTAAGATAGTAGGTACCTAGATCTCATTCGCTTTATAAAAGTGAATGGTCAATGGAGATACCAAAAGTACAGCTAAAGTGGAAAGATTTAGCTAACGGCTAGTAAGTTGGTGTAAACTTCACGTGGGATCTCGGATTTATGGTCCCTTCGTGCCTCTCCGCTTGTGTACCATGTAGCCGGCGTTCTCAAGATTATGTATAGTCAGAAAAAGAGACATCTATGCCACCGCAACGCAAACTGACCCTCTAGTACGGGTTTTGATGAAAACGAAAAAAGTTTACGTTTTCTCCTGTCATCTACATACATTATGCGTCAAAAGTTTCATGATAGTTTCCATTAGAGGCGCCACTTAGTATGCGAGAAAACGTAAACTTTTATAGTTTTCGACACACAATCAAACCTGTACTAGACCTGCTGTTTGATCCTAACACTGGCAAAAGGAACTTTAATGTCGGCATTAAATGTGTTGCTGTCTCGCATTGACGGTATATGGACAGAAAGCATTCGTAGATTTAATGCCGACATAAGTGAAATGTTCCATTCTGCTACTCGGCGTATGACTAATAATGTAAATAGATGAATCAAATACTTAATAATATTTTATCGGTACACACAATCATATCAATATGTTAAGTATTTTTAGTTATTAGATATTTATTTGTTGTTTTTTTTAATTTATTTATTTAGTGTATGTACTGTTTAAGTAGTATATATTTTATGTTTATATATACTTGCACCACAACTACCTCACAATCATATAGACTTACTCTCTTCCATCCAAAGGTTGTCTGGTAGAGATTGCTATAAGCAATAAGGCCGCCTCTTTGTACTGTTTTATTTTTTAAGTTTTGTTTTTTTTTTGTAATTTTTGTTTTTGGTGCAAATAAAGTGTTTTGTATTGTATTGTATTTTTATGTGACGTAGCACCGTTGATCCAAAAATTTTTGTGTTTGAGCTGACGCTGGGGTGGTATACATGTCTCTTTTGCTAACTGTACAATGTTGCCGGCTGTTCTCAAGATTATGGTCGTTAGTCCGAACTGAGGGTAGCTGCGAAGTTTGGACGCGTGAAAGATGTGTTTGAGTCTACGTGAATGGGGATTACTGAGTATTTATTTTTAAACTTAATCATATTAGGGGACATCTTAAACACGAACATCCAACCCCAAGCTAGGCAGAGCCTGTCACATGGCTATCGGATAGCTGATATAGATAGATACATATTATTACACTCGCGAGCAATGAAAAAGTTCCATTTGCAAAATTCCGGCACTAAAATAGCCTAATTATTTAATAAAAAAATTAAACATAATATTTACGTTTTTGGTTGGTTACACACACACACACACACACACACACACACTCACGCCTTGTACTAATGTACTCCCTTGCAGGGTAGGCAGAGGTGCATTGCAATTGGTTGGAAATTTAAATATAAATATGTGGGGACATCTCACACACGGCCAACCGACCCCAAGCTAGGCAGTACCTGTGTTATGGGTGTCGGACAGCTAATATATCTACACAAATACATAGATAGATAGATACTAAATATAAATATCAACACCTAAGACCCGAGTACAAATATCTGTCTTTTAAACAAATATCTGCCCAAGCCGGGAATCGAACCCGGGACCTTCGGCATAGCAGTCAGGGCCACTAACCACTACGCCATTCGACCGTCAATATTCTGATACCCTGTAGCGATGACTTCAACATTGCAGACGGTGTCATTAAGCTAGCTTTTTCCGTTTAGGAGTAGGTTGGTGGTTGGACTTATAGTGGAACTTTTTCAGTCATCGTTAATACACATAGAACAACGCGGGTTCATACTCAATGTTAATACACGTACAACAACACTACATCATTCGGTCGTTAAATAATAACGCATTTTTTAATTAAGTATACATATTTTTTGTTTTCACACATTACCTATGTGATGAGACTGAAGTAACTGTGTTAACCATTGTTATAATTAACAATAAATTTGAAGAGGTACCTATTTTAAATGTTTTGGCACCTTTACCACGGTTATTTACCTACAAATAACTAAACAGATATCACATCAAGTACAATCGCGTAATTTCATTAAAAAAACTATGTATTATTAATTAAGTCACTTACCGGACATGAACAGAAAACTCTAAATACTTAACAAAACTTTTAATGTTGTTATTATTATTTTAACCGGTTCACTTTTAAAGACACTTTCCACTTTGAACTTTACAACACGCGCAGACGACCGAGTCGTAAAATATTTGGAGCTGCAAGACACGTCAGCTCACCCCCACGCCTGAATCGCAACTGACGTGAAGTATGAAACTGAAAACAAATGAACCTAGGCATAGAATTTTAAGCTCAGATCTGCAAGCACATTCATAAGTTCATATTACCATAGGTTATACCTTTAAAAACCCCCGACATTAACACTAACACAGTTGCATAACTTTTGAACGGCTAAGCCGATTTAGATATGATAAGTATGGCTCAGAAAACTCGGGGTGAGACCTATCCTGTGACGTAAAAAAAACGAATCGTTCCGCCGTTTCGGAGCTACGCTCCACAGACAGAGACACAGATAAGCTAAACTTACAACTCCCCTCTTTTTTGTCGGGGGCTAAAAAGGGCTATGAAGAATGCGTTGGCTTTGCAAATTTCCGAGTTTGGGGAAAAATTGTAACTAAGTCAAGTTGTTTCAGTTGTAAAACGAAGTATTTCATGCAGCAGAAGGCTTTTTAATGGGAAGGCAATTAGGAGGCGTATTTATGTGCCTTAGCTTCTATCGTTTCATGTCACGTTAAGCCGTTAATCCTTATCCTTAGAGAGATAGCGTTGCTATTTTATAAAGATCACCAGTAGTTTTGTTAGATTTCTGTTTGTCATTGAACAAAAGGTTTTCAAATTGACCCCCTGAGCCGGTGGTAGCTCAGTCGGCTAAGTGCCCGTTTCCCATGACAGAGATGCGGGTTCGAATCCCGGCGCTGACATGTACCAATGAGTTCTTTTAACTTAAGTACAATGTATACCATCGCTCTTACGGTGAAGGAAAACATCGTGAGGAAACCAGCATATCTAGAATTAGCACATCTAGATACGGGACCCACCAAACCGCAGTGGACCAGCGTGGTGGGAAATGGTCAAAGCTTAGGAAGGCAGTTTAGACCTTGGGGATATGCACAAAGGTTCCACTCGAGAGAGCCAGGTGCAAGTACTTACATCCCCACAGAGAATAGAATAGAATGGAATGGATTATCACTTCTTCAACAACCTCTAAAACTAGAGATACCTATTTACCACACTTCTAATAATTTTATTATAGTTTTATAATTATGTTTTCGTGGAATTTAAAATGATTTATCCCATTTACTAGGCATAATTAATCGTGTTTCCTTTTACTATTTACAATGTTTCAAATTGCGATTATTTCTTGAAATTAACAAATTTTATCACTTTAATTAAGGGTCTGCAATAGGGAATCGAGGGTTGGCATTGTCATAGAATTATGTAGTAAATGATGCTCTACAGCCTTGAAAAAAATCACACAGGTAGTTGAAGAGTCTAGCTAGGTGCTGAATCATTCGAATTTAAGTAAATGATTATGGATAACTGTAAATTAATTTCAGAATATCAAGAAAAACCAGTCAATCACACTCCCGTATTGTAACAACTGTGTCGTAATTATTAAGAATTTTCATATGATTTTTATCATATTATAAAGTTAAAGGCTTGGACTAGGCGCTAAATACCTTGTTTTTTAAAAAACACACACTTATTTTGTGTAAATTAATCCCAAACTTGAGCAATTTTTTTCCCTCAAATCTTCATACAAATATCTATGGCGGCTTTCTGTGTTATAAAATCATAAACACAAGTGACGTTTGACTCAGTTGGCCGCTGGCCTCCAAAGAAGGGTCACGTCGGTTTAGGCAGCACTGACAGCTCGCGATCTTATCGTGTACAGATACAAAATCACTGCACATTGGTTATCATTGCACTTTTTCAACTTTTATGACACCAACATAATTTGATTTGAAATTGAGGAAGCATAATTCTTCCAGTATATTCAATACATTAAATTAAATTAGATAGTGTGCAATATTCTCGTGATATTACAGTCTCGTAAAGGTCTGATGAGGAGCAGGAATATAGCGAATGGATCTAAGTGATGACAATACGCACGAACATTAGGTTAGGGATCAAAAATACAGTCTCTTGGTGCTGGTTGAGGTATGGTCTCGTGAGGATCTGATGAGGGCAGTAACACGGTGGTGGCTCAATTTTATTTCAAAGATGTTAATAGCTAAAAGCATCGAGTTTGGGCTATTAAGTATGTTTTTCAGAGAGAGAGAAAGAGATTTTGTTTTTCCTCTGGATGTGTTAGGTTTACTGGGTTTACTAAGTTCATTCTGTTAATGGCATCAAGTTGTTATGTGTTCATAAGTAATAATTATTTATTAACAAAATGCTGTTGATTCTCCACGACAATGTAAAAATAAAATAAATAAAAATAAATTCGTAACGTAAAATTGTCAATGACGGAATTTCTTCTATAGACAGTAGCCACAAAAAAACAAACGATAGATGGCGTGATTTGAAGATAAAGATACATTTTTTCGACACATAGACAGCAAAAACAAAAAAATACAGATTTAAAGAAAAGAAACACATACTTATACAAAACAACAAAGAAAAAAAAAGGATACACATCAAAATAACTGGAAAAAATATAAGCCCCAATTTACTTGTGTGGGACAGGGAGTACCATAATATTTTTTTTGGGGTACTCCCCATCTATGCGAAATATAAGCTTGATATCTTTACCCGTTTCTGAGAAAAAGGGCGGTGACAGACAGTCAGTCAGACAGACGGAAAACAAAGAGATCCTATAACGGTTGCTTTTTTTCTTTTGACGTTCGAAACCCTAAAATTAAGTAAAAATATTATGCTGCCAAAAAATTTACTTACAGGTATTGAAAAAGCGGTATATAAACAAATTATACCAGCAGAGGGTTCACCATTTAGCTGAATGTTACTTAGAAAACGGCCTTGAGTGGCGGTCAAGTTGGTCCCCGCCTGCGATACTTTCCATTAACATTGGGACTCGTTTTCATGTTTTTAGCGTACAGTCAGGTTTTTAGTTTTTTATAATTGTATTTTTTTATTTGTAACTTTTTAGTTGTTTTTATTTTATGAAATTTTACGTCGGTAGGTAGTTCATGATCATTTTTTATTTCAATAATTTTCGTGTTGTTATTTAAATACCTTCAATATGCATATTTTTGTAATGTGAAAATCAAGTCCTTTCATTTGATACCTTACACGGCAAAGTTGAATTATTATTTTTTCGATCATCACGTTATGTCCTCAAGAGGGCGCTATGTACATTTTAATGGGACGTCACATAGCCTATAGCCATCGCGCCATCAATACGCTTCTAACAATACCTCATACATCAAAATCTATCAAGCCGTTTAGGCTACAGGAGGGAACAAAGAAACAGACAAACATACATACAGGGTGTCCCAAAAGTCAACGTCATCCCTAAAAGGGCTGATAGGTCAGCTCATGAGAGGCCAGAATATCACAATATGACCTTAGTAAAAACTCGATAATTTTCGAGATATTGACACTTTTATAAATTTGCTGAAAATCGACACCTTGGATCAGTTTTTTGCGTGCTGCCGGTACAAAAATCCATATTGTTAGAATTTGTTTGGTGTTGCATCACCCTGTATAGCCCTGCTATTGATCGCAGTCAAAAAAAATACCGAGTAATGCTGTATGTTTAAAAAAAACACAGTTTTCAAAGTCATAAAAGGTAATCGTATTTTTTTATAAACAACTTTGACTCTACATACTGTAAAAAAAATATACGACGCAAACCTGGCACCTAATTTGAAAAGATTGCTCATTTAATGTAGTTTCCAAAATGGTATGAAAAGTTGCTATTGTATCAATGAACAAAAAAGTTATTGCTATTTTAGTACAAAATGACCTCGATGTAAAATTGTTTGAAGGAAATTTATCTGACTGAATTTATTAAGGGTAAATCATGTTGGAATGAGTAATAGTAAAATAGGTGGTGGGGTCAGCCGTGGCAACATAGATGACGCAAAAATTGCTAAGAAAAAACTTATAAAACATATTTTGCGTTTTTTACACCTTTTTTAAAAAAAACAAACATTTATTGACTTTTATTTTTATTTCTCAAAATTATAACACCACATTATTATATTAAGTACATAATCAGCAAAAAATAATACTTATTAATGGTCATAATCATAATTTTGAGAGTTTGGTTTTGTTTAACAATAACTTTTAAATAAATAACAAGTAATTAGAGGTAATGTTCATGACAAACTGATCTGTCCCTTTTCTGGATACTGTGGGTGTACAATGTACACGTGTAAGCGTTTTACTTGTACAATATCACACATTAGCACTACTCAGGAATGTACGTTACCATGTGCTACATTTATGGGGAATGTGGAGTTGCTATAGTCCACTTTTCTCGAGAAAGATACTCAAAATGCGTTTTTTTTAATTCTGTGACAACGTTGTCTCTTTTCCCACTCCCGGCCACACCTCTCTCTACTTTTACTCATTCCAACATGACTTAGACCTAATAAATTCAGTCTGATAAATTTCCTTCAAACAATTTTACATCGAGGTCGTTTTGTACTAAAATAGCAATAACTTTTTTGTTTATTGAAACAATTGCAACGTTTCATACCATTTTGGAAACTGCATTAAATGAGCAATCTTTTCAAATTAGGTGCCAGGTTTGCGTGGTATATTTTTTTTACAGTATGTAGAGTCAAAGTTGTTTATAAAAAAATACGATTACCTTTTATGACTTTGAAAACCGTGTTTTTTTTAAACATACAGCATTACTCGATATTTTTTTGACTGCGATCAATAGCAGGGCTATACAGGGTGATGCAACACCAAACAAATTCTAACAATATGGATTTTTGTACCGGCAGCACGCAAAAAACTGATCCAAGGTGTCGATTTTCAGCAAATTTATAAAAGTGTCAATATCTCGAAAATTATCGAGTTTTTACTAAGGTCATATTGTGATATTCTGGCCTCTCATGAGCTGACCTATCAGCCCTTTAAGGGATGACGTTGACTTTTGGGACACCCTGTATATACATACATACAATCAAAAAACATTACCCTCCTCCTTCGGCAGTCGGGTAAAAAGGAGTAAGACAGGGGGTCATTCTGAACTTTTGCTCTACGAGTTTTGGAAATTAACAAAAAAAAACCTTTTTCATAGAAACTTTGTAGGACATGTGACTTTTTACCATGGAAAACGAATATTTTTTTTCGCGAATTTGCAAATCTCGTAGAACAAAAGTTGTTCAGAATGACCCCTTGAGTCATCCCCTTTTGGCTTAGTATAGCCCTTTTGCGACACTATGTATTTACTTTGCTTTGTCGTCGGGGTTCAGTTGGCTGGAGGATGCCCGAAACTTATTATCTACACTTTAATACTTTTAGTTACCTTTCTACAAGTAAATACCACATTTGTTTGAGAAAGCTAATCGGGTTCCGAGTATAGAGTAAAGTGGCACCCCTATTAATTTCTACTCTTTCCTGGTGCCTACCAGTGTAAGTAAGAATTATACTTACTTACCCTAAAATCACCCAAAATGTACTTGAACATAATTGTCAATAAAGTTGGCGAGTAAAAGTTTATCGACCCACTGTGCAAACTTACATGTGTGCGTGTCACTGCGTGTGCTGTGTGAAGAGCATTGAAAACCCAAAATTGGCGCGGCACGTCACCCTGTACGGGCCCTTAAAGACTACCGCTGTAATTAAGACACAGTAATTATTTTGTTTATCAAGAGAGTGAGTTTGTTAGAAGCAATTATTTAATCTTTGTGAGTTCAACACTTGATTACAGAACATCAACTTGCGAACACCATAAGTACATGTATTGTATTTTAACCCTCAAATTCATAGAACGTATTGTAAATTTACAATACTGTTAACATTTAGGGCAAAACACCCAGTAACTGACCACCTTAAGGGAGTTGTTCCAGTAATTTATCTGTAGCGGGCTCAATTCTTATCGCTTATTAAATCCGATTTTTGTTTTAGAAACTAGAATAACAGAGCTACATTCCTGAGTAAATAGCAAACATGTAGAAGTTACTCATTTTTTTATATATTTTTGCAAACAAAAAGTAGTGATTTTCCCAGTAACTGACCACTAAAATCTAGTAACTGACCACACTCGATGCCAGTAACTGACCACCAATTTAAAATGGTTTAAAAATGGAATTATGATTAAATCTTATTATTATTTATTTATTTTATTACTTCATGTAATAGTACCGATCCTCTAGTCTCTTTTAATGTATGACACATCACTTTTGCTCAAGGTTTCTTAACTGAAAAGTGCATTAAATTAATTAATCAGATTAATGCATAATTTAAATAATATCTTATCCTAATAATCAACCATTTATTTATTAAAAACACAAGTTTATGCATTTTTGTTAAATACTAAAAACAAAGGAATAAACACACATGCACATATTCTATTCTATTCTATTCTCTGTGGGGGTGTAAGTACCTGCACCTGGCTCTCTCGAATGGAACCTTTGTGCATATCCCCAAGGTCTAAACTGCCTAAAATGCACATAGTGAACACGCATTTTAAATTTACAGCTTTCAGGGAGATTAATTGGCCCCAATGTAGTACCTTCAGATAAATCACAGAAAGGGCGATTTTGTTTGTCCGGAACAAGCCAGGATCAGTGGGACAGGCCCATGAAGCATTCATGGTGCCAGAAACGAGCATTTTCTTAAATATAAAGTAGCGAATCCAAGCGCTAAAACCGGTCTTTTCCATATTCGGTATCAACTGATGAGGAGGAGGAATCGTGGCGGATTGTATTGTCCGCCTGGGAAAACATAAATTCCCCGCCGGAAAAGTAGGCCCTTTCCCCGCCGGTCCTTTCAAGGATGTAGGACCAGAGACAGATGGTTTTTATTATTGCTGAAACCCCACCCAGAGACTTTCAGTGCGGCTAAAAGAGTCATTGAGGCTAGCCATTGTAATTATGACCGAATCAGATATTGGGGGTTAGTTTTTCAGGATACAAAGATGGATGCCTTGACGAACGGGATTTCAATGACTTTGTTGAGGATTCAACTGGAATATTTAGGATGCTGTTGAAACGTGCTTTCGTAGGTAAGTATTTGGCCAAAGACAGGAGTAGTCATTTCTGCAAGGGGTACAGGGAATCTTTGCCTCGTTGAAGAGGCGTCACTGAAGCAGAACATCGCTGTACTTTCTGCATTTTCCACTGCTGGACTAATGTGTCTGCCAATGATAGTATAGCGTTGCCAGTGGATTCCGGATAGTTGTGGTATCGGTTCCAAATGGCTGGTCGTGGTAACAACTTATAGAAGAATGCCCCATTTCTTGTGTGCCGATTTTACCGTTCTGTTTGAAATCCTCTGGCCGTTCATAATGCAATTGAAGGGCGTGTTGGTGCACCGCCTGAGGCTGAGCTGCTAGCATTGTAGTGATGCTTTCTTTTTCCTATTTTGCTGAAGTGGCTTTGCCTGTCTTTGGAAAAATGTGGAGGCGCGTTTCGTCGGTAACGTATATTCGGGTTGGGTCATTAAAAGCGTCATTGAGGTCTTGTTTGCCAAGTGCTTTTGTGCTCGGGGAACCAATTTCATCTGGTTCACAAGCGCTGGCATTTTTTAGGTTCGCCTTCAGCTGTTCTGAAGATAGCATTTGAGTATCTTTTCATAGAGTGAGATGGTGAAAGCCATTTGTCTCCTGGTCTTGCATTCTTGAAGGGACTGCTCCAAGGTTTATCTTTAAGGAAAAATTGTGACATCTGTCTTTATCCTGGAGAATCCACATTATTCTAGGCTGATAGTATGCTCCACTAGCGTTTTTATCTTCCTCATCAGCTAATACCGAATCTGGAACAAACTGGGACTTTGTGTTTGAATTCTCTTTATTTTAAAAGGTGCTTGCATGTCACCCTGAATTATTTTGGAATGTCTTGTTGATCCTAGTTTGTCTCAGACAAGTGGAATTGCCTTTTCTATACTTTTTTTGCTATTTTGGCGCTTCTTCATCTCGCTGAAAGCTGTAAAAATATATCATATATAATAATACCAGTAACTGACCACCAATTTACCCAATAACTGACCACCTATGTCAGTAAATGGAAGGAGTGAAGATAGAATGCTCATATTTGGACACAAGAAAATGGCACATATGAGCTTTAATATTACGTTCTTATTTTGCCTAAATTCAGCTTCAACCAAAAATCCCAATAACCGACATAGGTGGTCAGTTATTGGAAAATCGCCGTTTCGTCGTCCAGTAACTGTCCACCCCATTAAAAACAATCAAACGGGAAATAACAAGCTGAATCTTATCAAAAACGTAATCTTTATAATTCAATCTATATGGTATATTTTTTTCTTTCAATGATTTCAATTTTTTTCATGGTAAATTTTACGATCAAAAAATTCACTTACCTTAACAAATACGTTAGTCACAACTGCAATTTACTCGGTACGCGCGCCAACTGAACTTTTTCGATCGCTCACTATCCATCTGTTGGCGGCTGGCAAAATCTTTTGTATCAGTAATGCTCTCAATGAACCACAAAATAGACTGGATGTTCACTAGATGGCCCTGCTTGGCTATTTTCCTTATTTATCGGAGTTGAAGAGGAAGGTGGTCAGTTACTGGCACATGGTCAGTTACTGGGTGTTTTGCCCTACTCTTAAACACACGAGTTTCGATTCTTTACGTCACTGAAAAGGTTGAAATTCGTATATCACAACATTCACAACATCAATTTTAAACCTATTGTAAAGTGTCAAATTTTTTATGAATTTGGGGGTAAATCATTGTTTACATATCATTTTCTCAATAAAATGCAAAGCTAGCGTTTTAGTTAAATATATTTATTTTAACAATCTGTAACTAAGTAGGTATTTATAGTAATCATGAGAAATGCCCATATTACATATTTTTCCGGCCAGGATTGAAGTAGGCCGATATTTTAAATACTTTATGATGATGTAGGGCAAAACACCCAGTAACTGACCATGTGCCAGTAACTGACCACCTTCCTCTTCAACTCCAATAAATAAGAAAAATAGCCAAGCAGGGCCATCCAGTGAACATCCAGTCTATTTTGTGGTTCATTGAGAGCATTACTGATACAAAAGATTTTGCCAGCCGCCAACAGATGGATAGTGAGCGATCGAAAAAGTTCAGTTGGCGCGCGAACCGAGTAAATTGCAGTTGTGACTAACGTATTTGTTAAGGTAAGTGAATTTTTTGATCGTAAAATTTACCATGAAAAAAATTGAAATCATTGAAAGAAAAAAATATACCATATAGATTGAATTATAAAGATTGCGTTTTTGATAAGATTCAGCTTGTTATTTCCCGTTTGACTGTTTTTAATGGGGTGGACAGTTACTGGACGACGAAACGGCGATTTTCCAATAACTGACCACCTATGTCGGTTATTGGGATTTTTGGTTGAAGCTGAATTTAGGCAAAATAAGAACGTAATATTAAAGCTCATATGTGCCATTTTCTTGTGTCAAAATATGAGCATTCTATCTTCACTCCTTCCATTTACTGACATAGGTGGTCAGTTATTGGGTAAATTGGTGGTCAGTTACTGGTATTATTATATATGATATATTTTTACAGCTTTCAGCGAGATGAAGAAGCGCCAAAATAGCAAAAAAAGTATAGAAAAGGCAATTCCACTTGTCTGAGACAAACTAGGATCAACAAGACATTCCAAAATAATTCAGGGTGACATGCAAGCACATTTTAAAATAAAGAGAATTCAAACACAAAGTCCAAGTTTGTTCCAGATTCGGTATTAGCTGATGAGGAAGATAAAAACGCTAGTGGAGCATACTATCAGCCTAGGATAATGTTGATTCTCCAGGATAAAGATAGATGTCACAATTTTTCCTTAAAGATAATCCTTGGAGCAGTCCCTTCAAGAATGCAAGACCAGGAGACAAATGGCTTTCACCATCTCACTCTATGAAAAGATACTCAAATGCTATCTTCAGAACAGCTGAAGGCGTACCTAACAAATGCCAGCGCTTGTGAACCAGATGAAATTGGTTTCCCGAGCACAAAAGCACTTGGCGAACAAGACCTCAATGACGCTATTAATGACCCAACCCGAATATACGTTACCGACGAAACGCGCCTCCACATTTTTCCAAAGACAGGCAAAGCCACTTCAGCAAAATAGGAAAAAGAAAGCATCACTACAATGCTAGCAGCTCAGCCTCAGCCGGTGCACCAACACGCCCTTCAATGGTATTATGAACGGCCAGAGGATTTCAAACAGAACGGTAAAATCGGCACACAAGAAATGGGGCATTCTTCTATAAGTTGTTACCACGACCAACACCCCAGCCATTTGGAACCGATACCACAACTATCCGGAATCCACTGGCAACGCTATACTATCATTGGCAGACACATCAGTCCAGCAGCGGAAAATGCAGAAAGTACAGCGATGTTCTGCTTCAGTGACGCCTCTTCAACGAGGCAAAGATTGAGGCAAACACTGTAAAAAAACTGTAATCAATACCTACCTACCTATGTTATACAAATAAAGAATTTTGAATTTTGAATTTGAATTTGAAAGATTCCCTGTCCCCCTTGCAGAAATGACTACTCCTGTCTTTGGCCAAATACTTACCTGCGAAAGACGTTTCAACAGCATCCTAAATATTCCAGTTGAATCCTCAACAAAGTCATTGAAATCCCGTTCGTCAAGGCATCCATCCATCCATTCACATAATAAATATGTGAATGGATGGATGGATGCCTTGACGACTTATTTATTTATTTATTCATCATCCATTTGTATCCTGAAAATCTAACCCCCAATATCTGATTCGGTCATAATTACAATGGCTAGCCTCAATGACTCTTTTAGCCGCACTGAAAGTCTCTGGGTGGGGTTTCAGCAATAATGAAAACCATCTGTCTCTGGTCCTTCATCCTTGAAAGGACCGGCGGGGAAAGGGCCTACTTTTCCGGCGGGGAATTTATGTTTTCCCAGGCCGACAATACAATCCGCCACGATTCCTCCTCCTCATCAGTTGATACCGAATATGGAAAAGACCGGCTTTAGCGCTTGGATTCGCTACTTTATATTTAAGAAAATGCTCGTTTCTGGCACCATGCATGCTTCATGGGCCTGTCCCACTGATCCTGGCTTGTTCCGGACAAACAAAATCGCCCTTTCTGTGACTTATCTGAAGGTACTACATTGGGGCCAATTAATCTCCCTGAAAGCTGTAAATTTAAAATGCGTGTTCACTATGTGCATGTGTGTCATGTCCTTTGTTTTTAGTATTTAACAAAAATGCATAAACTTGTGTTTTTAATAAATAAATGGTTGATTATTAGGATAAGATATTATTTAAATTATGCATTAATCTGATTAATTAATTTAATGCACTTTTCAGTTAAGAAACCTTGAGCAAAAGTGATGTGTCACACATTAAAAGAGACCAGAGGATCGGTACTATTACATGAAGTAATCAAATAAATAAATAATAATAAGATTTAATCATAATTCCATTTTTAAACCATTTTAAATTGGTGGTCAGTTACTGGCATCGAGTGTGGTCAGTTACTAGATTTTAGTGGTCAGCTACTGGGAAAATCACTACTTTTTGTATGCAAAAATATATAAAAAAATGAGTAACTTATACACGTTTGCTATTTACTCAGGAATGTAGCTCTGTTATTCTAGTTTCT
Source organism: Plutella xylostella (assembly GCF_932276165.1). Taxonomy (NCBI): domain Eukaryota; kingdom Metazoa; phylum Arthropoda; class Insecta; order Lepidoptera; family Plutellidae; genus Plutella; species Plutella xylostella. The sequence continues at coordinate 4,272,730 of NC_064006.1, read as the reverse complement.
AAAACAAAAATCGGATTTAATAAGCAATAAGAATTGAGCCCGCTACAGATAAATTACTGGAACAACTCCCTTAAGGTGGTCAGTTACTGGGTGTTTTGCCCTATGATAAAAGAGCTTAACCGGATAAACACAAAGTACCAATAATAATGAAAGTTTGCCAAAGTCACACTTACCTACTTCAGTCTTTAATAATATTGTGGGGACATCTCACACACGGCCATCCGACTCCAAGCTAGGCAGAGCCTGTGTTATGGGTATCGGCTGATATAATCTACACAAATATAAATAGATAGATACATATTAAATATAAATATCAACACCCAAGACCCGAGTACAAATATCTGTCTTTAAACAAATATCTGCCCCAGCCGGGAATCGAACCCGGGACCTCCGGCATAGCAGTCAGGGCTGACCGACTTAAATTAAGTACCACATCCACTATAAGCCTGTATTTTTTACAATTGGAAGACAAAATAAAACGGCTGAGGAAGTGTGGTCTTCCTTTGAAACCTTTTCAGGCAATATCGTGTAATTCTTTGAACGTCGACTATATCTTGGTCCACACAATACGTCCCCTAACGTGACCCTTACTGTACTTCATTTAAAAACTACAATTGCTTGAGATATGGGACTTTATAAATGGAAGGTATGGGATTATCACCGCTGAAATAAAAGTACGTGAGAAGAAAAACTTTTCCAGGCGTGGAGGCTAGTCCTACCTAGCTAGGGTACCTACGCGTCCGCTAGGTTCTAGGTAGGTATTAGTATTAGCTTTGGCAGTTTGTCGATTGTAAATCTATGAATTCTATGATGCCCCAATTTCTCCATAGTCGGTTATCTAACCAACAGGGATTGGTTCATCAATTATACGTCATCTTCATATAAAATTCTTGACAGATGTGTCAAAAGTCAACAACTAATACAGCCTGGTCATGCTCTAACCAACTATGGAGAAATTGGCACAGGCTGTTTTAATAGCGCGTGTCGCGTGCCCGCGTCCGTGTGATTATACCCAAAAAAAGGCAGATTTATCATTTAACACCAGTTTAATGCAAATAAAAATATTGTTGACAACTTTACTAATGCCGATAGCTAAGTACAGCCGCGCAACTAATTTCAAAATTAAAGTAATCTCTACAAACACGGGACGAAAACGGCCAACACACAATGAATGCGAAAAATATATAAAAGTATTTTCGTGGCACCCATTGTGTTTTCTATAGGGGCCATGTATTTTGCTACCAGAAACCCGATCAGGTTGAAAAACTGTCCGCGAGCGTCCATCCATAAGGCTCTATTGTCCAAACTCTCGGAAAACGGTATCCGGATCACTGGATTGTTCCTGAAATATGAGGGTTTCATGTACTTTCAGTTTTTGTTTTTTTACTAATTGAGTGTAATATTTATACAGGGTGGACATGGACACGGTGCGGCGATGCCATAATGGAGGAGAACGAACTTAAATAGGTGCTGAAAATAGAATATTTTACTGAAAGTAGACTTTATTTTAGGTAATTTCGATTTTAAAAGCAATACAAACTGCTCTTGAAGAATTTGACACAATCATGTCGTGTTATTTCTAAGTAAGTATAACTAATTGAAAGGGTCAATAATGAGATTAATTTTCTTTGAAGTAACATACCTACTTCCTAAATAAATGGAATGAAAATATCGCTATCAGTACTGTAAAGTCCAATATAGATCAAAACAATAGCGGCTAGAGGCAATGCGTTGAAAACATTAGTGACCACAGTCATTTCCATATTGAATCATTTTGAAATGACATGCCATGCCAAGCTGAAAATAAATGTACGAACAATTAATTTGATATTGGTTTAAATTCTTTATACATTAAAATATAACTGTATTACGATCATATTTATGCGAATTCATGAGACTACATGGATGGATTCGAAACAACGACATCTGAAATGGGACAAAGAGTCCTTATGCTTAATCGTGAATTCTCGACAGTTTTTTGTTTGTGAACAAAATAATATAAGGGAATGAATATGGACAAAGGTGTGCATTCTAACGAAAAACTCGTATTAAAACGGTGTCGGTGTTTGAATCTATTTCGAAATATAGAAAAACGATTGCGCAACGCAAAAACACGGTTGCAGTGAAACGAATAGAATATGAAACCGAAAATATGATTCATGATTGCAGCATCGACGGCATGAGGTGATAGGAGGGTTACTCTACAGGGTGTTGCAAAAATGGTATACCAAGCCGAAACCAGCATGTGCAGCATGTTATATCTATCCGAAACTGAAATCAGAATTACATAATTCGTGAAAATAAAAAAATATTTTCTATACAAACTTAGTTGGTCACGTGACTTTTTACTATGGAGAATGTTTTTTTTTCGCGAATTTTGAAATTTACCCTTTTTGCATACCATGTTCGTTCATACTATTTTCGGTTTCGAGCATATAATTATGGCAAAGAAACTTAAATATCTTATAAATGGTTAAATTTTGGATAATGTATTATAGAGTTCAATCGACTGGAAATGCCTTCCTCTATCACCTCCTGAAAGGATCCGGTCTACTTACCAATAACCCTGTATATGTTAAAAAGTCCGAGGTAATTTCGAAAGAATTGGTTGGCTTTGTCCTCTATTTCTTTGTAATGTTGTATAATTATCTTCATCCACTTCGACTGTTGTGCATTGTTTTAGTTAGCCGCGACACCGGTTCCGCTTCTTCTGTCCTGCGTGGCCAAAAGTAAATTAATTAAAAACTATTTAAGTAGGTATACAATTTGAATGATTTTTCTAGTCCTATCTTTTTTACAGACAACATCAATATTTTAAAGACTGCATGTTCGTATTGTATGTATGTATTAAATATGAATAGGATTAGGTAGAACGGAGAACGGAGATACCCAAATTAAGCACGAAAACTTAAAGTAAAACTTAACCTTGTGAAGAACAATAATATGATCTCTCGGGCAGGTAGTATGTGAGAATAAACGATGCGATGGCTGTAGACAGAGCCGTGAGGTTCAAACATCGGTTGTCCACGTAGGGACCGACGCTTAGGACTGTCGATATCGCCACAGTCATAGACACTTCAAACATAAGGCCCAACTCTTTATGGACTACTTTCTGAAAAGAGGAAAAACTGATCGTTCTGGTTTTCGCATACCACCTGAAGGTTGACCGGTAGAAAGTGCTTTTAGCATTAATTCCACCTTTTGTACACTACCATTATATTATATTTGTGAAAAAAAAGAAGAAAAATACTCGAATTGCGAGAAAAGACGTTAGCTTGTAACCAATTAAAATAACAGAAATACTAACACTAGCAACTTCAGCACCGGACACATGGAATGCAAACGCATCTGAGAATCCACACAACAGTCGCCCCAACATCACCATCCATGGCTGCTTAGCCAATAGAAGAATCGAATACGATATTATCCTTATCACCCCTGCCATTAATAAACTCTGCTTGCTTCCTATCCTTTCAGCTGTATTCAGCAGTAAAATGTAATAATCTGGAAGTAAATTAATATATGTATGTAACTCATGTGTAAGCTGAAAGTATAGTAAGCTAGTCATACTGCCGAAAACCGGTAGATAATATTCTCGAGTGTAAAGCACTTATAGGCAAATGCAGCGTGAGACACCGTCTAGCAACTGAAAGGCCTAGCACGGGTAGCAAGACGCTCACATCAAGACGTGATAAAGACGTCTCACTCGCTCTCGAGGCCGCGCGATGTGATGGACTGTGGTACAAAACTTTTCTCACAACTTGATGTCTTGCGACCCGTGGTAGGCCTTTCAGTTGCTAGACGGTGTCTCACGCTGCATTTGCCTATTACACTCGAGAATCTACCGCTCTTCGGCAGTATGACTAGCTCACTTTCAATTTTTCACCTTCTATTTCAGACAGAGCTTCGTGAAGGCCGAGGTCAGAGTTTTGCATGTGCAGTTGATTTGCAGTTTTGCAATCTTTCGGTCATCATCATTATCTAGAATCATATCATGTTAGTCCATTGACAAGGTTATGAAACCACGTGAATACCCACAAGCTAATCCACCAAGGAAGCCGATAGAAGCCACCGACGGCAACGTGGCTTCTGTCGTGATGAGTATACCCAGCGCCTGATGAGCCACATCCAGTAAGGTCACGAGAGTTGGCACAGACCACGAGACTCCAAGACCGGTGGTAAGGGTGTTTACGTTTACTGAAAAGGATAATAAAACTTATGGCTTAACGGATTATGATATAAAATTATTTGTCACTTTTTAGAGATTTTTGAAGAAGTAGCTTTTTTAAGTATGGTCCCTGAGGAAGTTTGGTACTTTACCAATTAATAGTACCAAATATTCTTGGAATGGGGGGGATTTTAATTGTTGCGGTATCATTTTTGTTACAAAATATAAATGAAAATATAATATTAATAAAAATCACACAAAACAATAAAAATAAACAATAGTTGCCCAAAAAAATACGATTAATGTCAGATAGCTAGAGAGTCGTACACAGATCATTGTTGGTGGAACCCTGAGTAGGTCTATGGTGGAACCATGGAAGTAATAAGTACCTACTTATAAGTCTCTTATAAGTAATTATTACTTCCATGGGTGGAGCCATTGGGTGGTACAAGGGTGGAACACTCGAGACCGCGTTATTCTATGGTGGTGTATGGTGGTAATAATACAAGGTTGAGATCTCTATTATTCTGGGTTACTTCCATAATGTCCTCAATAAAGACCCATCAGCTAAGTTGTAAGAGTTTCTAATGATTTTCTATAATACCTACTCTTTTTGTGGACATGCTCTCATGAACGTCGCAGCGTATAGTGCCCAAGTGTCGGGGTGGAGCCACACCAGACGGCTCGACCCTGAGGCACGTTCTGCCGAGCTGTTGGCTATCGCTTGTATAGACGAGTAAAGTTGTAACTAATACTTGTACTCCTATGGCACCCCAGAGGTGCCGGCAGCGGTTCTCCACTAAGAGTCCATAATAATATAATATCCATATAATAGACGAGTAATAATTAACATAATTATTTATTTTCATAACAAGATACTTCAGTACACCTTCATTTCAAACTGCAACAAAAATAACGTGATAATAATGATTTCGTTGGATGTTCTACAAAGAGATTTTTTTCCAATTAATATCTTTCGGTTCGTCAGATTTCCAATGGATTATCGAAGTTTTTCATAATGAATTCTGTAAACTAAAACCAGATCATACATTTTTCTTTGAAAAAAAAAACTATGCCTACCCGTTTTTTCATAAGTTAGTATGAAAACTAACGCGTGTAGGTACTGTAACAGACACCAATAAATGAGAGCCCTTATTGGGTAGGCAAAGTAGGCATCGCACAGATCACCCCATTTTCATTGGTGTTACTGTTACGTAATATCGGCCATTGACGAACGCTTCAAATGGACTCTATCAATGGGTGCCATGGTGCCATGAATAAGACATGAATTGAATATATTGTCGTTTCGTCAGTGTTAATACCTCAACCCAATTTACAGGGTGTTGCAAAATTGGTAAGTATAGTAAGACTGCCCATTTTTCTAAACAACTTTGATTCTATAACAGTAGAAAAATATAAATTTGGTGCCTATAAAGTTTTGGGTTTTATTTTTAAGAGGTCCGTTCGTATTTTATAGAATAAAAATACCTACTAAAATGGCTAACAGCACTTCAGATTTTGGTAATCTATCATTTGGTTAAAGCAGCCATTGTTAAGAAAATACCTTTCTTTTTAGATGTATTTTTTTGGCTTTTCAACAACAATGAATGGGTATTGCTAAATGATCCTGTTGACTTTTAAAGGAAACCGAAGATTTATAACATTTCGTTCAGTGATAAATTGCCTATTTACATAAGCTGACATGGAAAAATATGATGTTTTCGGTGCTCCCAACGCAAATAACATAACTAAATATCGTTGTGAACCTTGTGATACCTGCATTTATCGCCAGAAGGTTTCCGGGGTAACGGGGTATAGAGGCAGTCAAGGTCAAGTCAGTTACAGTGTTAAATTTCACGATTTTACGGTATGAAGCCATATAATCTAAATTTATAACAAGTATACCTTAATAGTTTAAGTTTTTTTAAATAATACAGTAAGGCACGTACACTATAAATCAGCTAAGTTGACTAAAATTACAGCTATCGGTCATACATGTATATGCTGGATTTATTAACTATAAATAGAATGGGGAACATTTGAACGTTGAAGCTACGTAGGTAGAACACAGTTTTGTTTTACACAATATTCCAACCACTCATTCTACTGGGCACCTAAACGTTCCTTACGTTACGTAGTTTCAACAGTACGCGTAATATTTATGTAGTCAGTGCATAAAGATCTTAAATTATTTCGGAGCTATTTTGAGAAAAGAATCAGCTTGGCATTCTCAATAGTATAATAATTTACCAAGTTTTGGAGGCCAATGTAGTTAGATAACCACCGTACCTGGTACTAAAGATATTTTGGCTCTACATAGTTAAACGTTGTATTTAATTTCTTCTGTCTTGACCACAGTAAAATCATATTATTTAATGGCTTTTATGTATTTCTATTGTCATAATAATAATATGTATATTCTATTCTCTGTGGGGGTGTAAGCAGCTGCACCTGGCTTTCTCGATGGGAACCTGCATATCCCCAAGCTCTAAACTGCCTTCCTAAGCTTCGAACTTTTCCCACCACGCTATTCCACAGCGGGTTGGTGGGTTCACATGTCTATATGTGCTAAATCTAGATATGCAGGTTTCCTCACGATGTTTTCCTTTACCGTAAGAGCGATGGTATATTTGGTCCTCATGGCACAGGGAATCCTAGTTTGAGGACCAAGGTTTCAACAAATTTTATGTGTCTTTGTATGGTTTTTTCAAAGAAAAGTTTTATATATATATATATATGTCGCAGGCATCTGGTTTAATCTCCTGTTTGATTGAACCGCTAGCCCGTTCATTGGATGACGCTGCTAAGTTGTATGACTAGGCCGAACGTTGATTGCACAAGTGTCACAAAACGTCCAACTAGTTAGCTGACTTAAAATCAGTCAGGTGGTGAACAAAACAAATATGACGTCTAACAGCTAACAGCTGACACAAAAAGCACCTATATTGTTAGTTTTGTGCAAATAAATTAGCTTTAAAGTGCGTTATTTGTGTTAAAATAGTGTGACAACATGGATTTACCTATTATTAGGCCGCGGGCGGATAGTTTCAAAGAAAAAATTGTGGCGTAGCTGGATAATTATAAACAACAATATGAAGGTACGTTTATTGTTATTGTTTAGTTAATTTGTAAGATAAGAGCTTTGTAACATAGTCTTTTTGTTGACTCTTGTTTGGTCATGTTCACCTTAACCAGACATTACAAAGTTGCTATACTATATCCCATTCAACGACTCCGCTGAATGACGTTCAGTCAAGACGTCGAACGTTACAATCACCGGCTTGACGAGTTGTCCTTTAGTCATACAACTGAATAGCGCCATCCAATGAACGGGCTAGTGGTTCAATCAAACAGGAGATTAAACCAGATGCCTGCGACACATATATATATATATATATATATAAAGTGTACTTAAATTCAAACAACTCATTGGTACATGTCCACGCCGGGATTAGAACCCGCATCTCTGTCGTGAGAATCGGGCGCTTACCCGACCGAACTACCATCGCTCTATAATAATATGTAGGTATATTTTTTATATATTTTGTCTACGAACTTGACTGAATATGTAATAATTAATCAGGCCTATAATTGATTACATTAAACGCCAACATCGGTAATCTCGGCTTAAATTATTCAAATTCAATCACTGGATTGTGACTCGAAATGAACATAAATTAAATATTGACATTCATTCTATAACAACAAACTGTGGCGATAGCAATGGAATGTTTAACCCCTGACGAATAAGGCGGGTGTTATAAGTTCAACGTGTCTGTGTATCTGTCTGGTAGCGTAGCTTCCAAACGGTAAACCTATTTGACCCCAAATATTAAAAACCAGTAGAATCGACAAGATGTGTACACTGTACGTCTAGTACGGGGATGATAGTTTGTCGAAAACGATAACGATCTGTCAAAATTTGCATGATAGTTTCCGCTAGAGGCGCCACTGGGTATGCGAGAAAACGTAAACTTTTATAGTTTCTGACAATCTAATAAACCTTTACTAGACCCTCTGAAACTTTTCTCAGATAATGTATGCGGATGACAGAAGAAAACCAAAACTTATTTCGTTTTCGCAAATCGAAAAACTCGTACTAGAGGCTCTGTACAAGTATTGATTAGTTGCATTAATTAATTATTCACAATGTGTGTCTTGTATGTCAATAGTTATTCACAGAACTCAACAGTTTATTTAAGCGAGTAAACAATTTGTGTGTAATGAAATTGATTCTGTTACTTGGTTGAATAAAGCACAGTTTTAATGAAATGCGAGTACAGTATACGAATTTCGACTCTTTAGTTAGGTCATACACTTAGACTAACAATTATATGAACAAGATGATGTTTCACAGTCGTTAAGCCTAGTCAGAGGCCTTCGGGTGGCTTGAAAACATCTGACAGTCGGGTTGCCCACTTACCTGACAACTCTCTCAGCACAAGCTTGCTTGTGTTGGGGTCCACCAATCCGCACTAGGCCAGCGTGTTGGACTAGGCCTAAACCCTTCCTTCATTGTAAGGACACCCGTGCCCCAGCAGTGGGGACGTAATGGGTTGTGATGATGAAATTATGTTTCACAGACAAATAAAAAAAACAATCTGTCCGCATTTTGTTTACTGTCAAACCGTTAATTTACAACCATTGTATCAATGAATAAAGACACAAATCTTATAACCGAACTAATTTAAAATAAGAGCTCAGTGGTAGAAGTGGGCTGTTATTTTGTCGATACGTTTCTTTTGCACTAACACTCCATCTAGTATGAATGAATATAAAAAAAACCAAAATAATGCACATGTCGCAGGCAACTGGTTTAATCTCCTGTTTGATTGAACCACTAGCCCGTTCATTGGATGGCGCTGTTCAGTTGTATGACTAGGCCGAACGTTGATTCTACAAGCGTCACAAAACGTCCAACTAGTTAGCTGACTTAAAATCAGTCAAGTGGTGAATAAAACAAATATGGCGTCTAACAGCTAACAGCTGACACAAAAAGCACCTATATTGTTAGTTTTTTGCAAATAAATTAGCTTTAAAGTGCGTTATTTGTGTTAAAATAGTGTGCCAACATGGATTTACCTATTATTACGCCGCGGGCGGATAGTTTCAAAGAAAAAAAGTGGCGAAACTGGATAATTATGAACAACAATATGAAGGAACGTTTATTGTTATTGTTTAGTTAATTTGTGAGATAAGAGCTTTGTAACATATTCTTTATGTTGACTCTTGTCTGGTGATGTTCACCCTAACCAGACATTACATAGTTGCTATACTATATCCCATTCAACGACTTCGCTGAATGACGTTCAGTCAAGACGTCGAACGTTACAATCAACGACTTGACGAGTTGTCCTTTAGTCATACAACTGAATAGCGCCATCCAATGAACGGGCTAGTGGTTCAATCAAACAGGAGATTAAACCAGTTGCCTGCGACACACATACGCTCAAGCTATCTAAAGTCACAAAATGCGCAACCTGTTATTATAAAAGGTCACTCATTTAACTGTCTGCACGGTGACGTCACGTGTAGCTGCACAGTAGTCGAGCAAGTAATGAGCTATAAGTACATTGGCATGACAATAGATGAACGATTTAACTGGACGCTACACATTGACGACATCTGTACAAAAATGAGACAAGTACTGGGCAAGTTTCGCATACTACAATACTGTACACCTCGAAGTATACTATATTCTTTATACTACGCTCTAGTTGAATCTATTGTAGGCTATGGTGCGGGTGCCTACGGGTCAACATTTGTTACTCATACTAATAAGATTAAATCACTTCAAAAACAGTTCCTAAAGACATTAACAGATGATAAGACCCGGAAAGAATGTAAAAACAACTACGAATTGCTATTTAAAGTTTGTAAAATTGTACCAATTGAAAAAAAATATTTGTTATGTCATTTGCTTGAGGAGTATTGGCGTGATGACTATAAAAAACCACGCAAGTATAACTATCCAACTAGACAAGCTGAAATAGATAGCCTACTGGTGCCGAAAGTTAATAACTTCTATGGAAAACGGACCAAAGAGTACATTGTGCCTAAAATCTTTAACGAACTCCCCAGAGATCTAACACTAAAAGCTGATGTATCCAAAAAAGTTGTAAAAGAAAAATTAAAATCTTTTTTTGTTAATAACACCATAAATATATGTAAACATTGAAAAGTACTTACATAGTGGCCTGTTACCTACATTAGAAATAAGTAATTTAGTGTAAGTTAAATATACCTACTTAAGATTATGCATATTGTTATATACCTAGCGAGTCCTCTCCCGCTAAACTATATTGTAGTTTGGGAGATTTACTATCTAAATTGATTGTGTATTTTTTGGGAAATAATAAAATAAATTATAAAAAAAAAAAAAGTTCGTATTTAAATATTGTTGCCTCTGCCCCTGATGCCCTTTTTTGCGAATTCCCGGATAAACAGTAGCCTGTCCTGATACAAAAGCTTTTGCCCTCTTTCGTGTTACTATATCTCTTTTGCAACACCTGTATTGTAATTTTTTTACAACTGCCTTAAACTACGATGACCGAATGGCGTAGTGGTTAGTGACCCTGACTACTGAGCCGATGGTCCCGGGTTCGATTCCCGGCTGGGGCAGATATTTGTTTAAATACAGATATTTTGTTCTCGGGTCTGGGATGTGCCCGTAAAATGGCAATAGGCCCGCCCCCTATTACATTGGGACTAACTAACACTCTGGCGAAAAGTCGGTGCAGCAATGCACCTCTGCCTACCCCGCAAGGGAGTACATTAGTACAAGGCGTGAGTGCGTGTTTTTTTTTTGCCTTAAACTATTTCATTTAAGTAATTATTATAGCTTTTACATAGACAGTAGGTACCCTAAAATTTATGCCTTCAGATTCAGTCCCAATAACAATCCTAACTAATATTATAAATGCGAAAGTAACTGTGTCTGTCTGTTTGTCTGTTACTCTTTCACGCCAAAATTATTGAACGGATTTGAATGAAATTTGGTATACGTACGGTCTAGACACTGGGAAAGAACATTGGCTACTTTTTATCCCGGAATTCCCACGGAAAAACTTTTTAAGGCGAAGCGAAACGCGCGGGAACACCTATTCAAAATAACATTCCATATTCGTATTTAAGTTGGCGTCGCTTCGTAGCATTCGTAGCGCTTCGATAAAACCGTAGCCTGAAGCATCTTACATGTTATGTACCTTTGATAAGTTTTATTTTGCAATTTATTTTATTTTTATAGGAATAAATGTGCATTTATCTCGAAATTTGTTGCTATTGAATTTAATATTCTCTATCCTTTTTACATTCCTGACACTTTGCAAGAAATAAGAAGAAAATAATATGGTAAATAAATATTTATCAGAGATTGAGTAAGTCGTCCATTTCTAGTAGTAGGGTAACGTAACGTACCTAGGGACATTTTCGACTACCCCAACTTTGAATGAAGCTATCGCAGCGTACAACTAAGATATTAATGTGAAATTTTCTTTACTCGGTAGGATATATAATCTATTATCACTAGTATTTGTGCTAAAGCTTTAGTGTGGCCAGATTTTATTAAATTAAGATAAACGTAAAAATGCTTGTTTTGACCCAAGGTACGTTACACGTTTGTACCTTGGGACACTGTTTCCTATAGCTTTGTACTATGGAAAATGCAAACTTCTAAATAACGCCTTATATCTCTGTTCTTATTGATTTACTGCATCTCTCTTCTGTCTAGTTTCACTCTGGCACTAATAAGAACAGAGATATGAGGCGTTATTTAGATGTTTGCATTTTCCATAGTACAAAGCCATAGGAAACAGTGTCCCAAGGTACAAATTTAATCGTGTCCCAAGGAACAAAAAAGCAATATTTAACCAAAATTTAAATATCTTTATTTTTAATTTAGGAATCTTTCAGATAATTGCCATGTCATAAAATTAAATAACTGAAAAGTTATACGTGACATCCATGTCTTTATTTTGAGCATGCCTCAATGAGATAAAGCAACACAAAAAACTATACAAAAGCTACTTTTGACTCCAAAAAACTTCATATTGTCTTCACCACACACTCGATGCTGGTATGATCACGAGACTCACTAGTTTTGCCAAGCGAGTAAAATACTATGCCTAGGGTAGAATTTTAATGCGTTTATTTAGCCTGTTTTTAAAATACAATCAATGTCCCGAGGTACAAGCGTCCCAAGGTACGTTACGTTACCCTATGTATTGAATCGGTAAGCCTATTAGGACCTGAATAATGGCAGTATAAGTACTATAGGATCAAATCTTTAATATGTCATCTTTAAATAAAAATAAAATATAAAGATTTTACTACCTACTGATTTCATTAATGCATTATTTATGTCTATAAATTCAGTTATCAATATTTTTGTATACACACCAGCATGGTCATTTTATGTAGTAAACAGTTAATTATTTGAAAATTTAACTTGATTTGAAAAACAATAATACGTACCAATAATTTATTCCAATGAAGAAAGAGTGAAAAAGTGAAAAAACTGTTTTTTTTCACTTCTAATTTTATATTTATAAGTTATACCTATTATACTTAATATACCTACCTACTTTGTTGTAAAGTGTATAAAGTGGACTCATCCACTGACATGCCTTTGTATATTACAAAAATATTTTTACATGAAATAATAATGCCAAGAATAATGTATCATATCCATTACGTGTACTTACGCTGCCAAATGTGATTGCGCGAAGTATAATAGATTGCTTAGTTGCTCTCTTGAGTTATATGATTGTAGAGATATACTAACGAGATATCCTTGAAAATGTAACGAAAAATAACAAGTTAAATTACTGTTTCTATGTTTTACAGTGTGAAATTTTGTAAGTGAACGTCTTGTCAGCAGGCTATTGTAAAGAAAGTAACATTCAGCTAGGTACTTTCAGAAATAATTTACTGTTTCCTAGAGATGTTTTAAACCAAATTTTAAGTTTGTGTACACTGACCTCCAAAATCTTCTTAACCCTGAGTGAATCACATTTTACCGGGTTTTATGCTAATGAGCTTCCCAAAAAGCGACTATGAAAGTAGAGTTATACCTGCGTAAGGCTTATCATTTGACATTCTAGTACCAAAGTTTAAAAAGCACAAGTAGAATATCAGGCATTTTTTGCGGACCTAATTTGCTAAGAAAAAATATAATTATAAAATAAGATATACCTACCTTATTGACCGCTGCGACCATAGTTCATATAAATATAAAAAGCATATTTGGAAAGTGTAATTTGCGCACAAGCACAAAAATAACTTTACTGAAAACTAACTTTTCCACGCGTGCTACTCAAACATCAACATTCTCATAATTTCCTCAATATCAGTGAATCTACTTCGAATAGTTTTTGCAACACTCCGTGGTTTGCCAAGTAGCAAAATTGACATAGGACTCTAATGCAGTTTAAATGCATATTTGATGCTGTTTAAAATGGAAGCATTGTTAAGCCGAATCGTGTGGTTTCGCTATTTCCCGTTGTTGTATTAATAATATTGTACGTTTGCCTTTGCTTTCTATCCATTTCAACGCTATATCTACATTATAATCAGAATAATCAGCCTAAAGTGTGTTACCAGTCACCGTTTGTTCTATAATTTGTGCTGTCCATTACTCACTTTAGGACAAAGCATTCTAGTCATAGACACGATCGGCCGAAGATTCATTTAGGATTAAGTTACGTACCTGGATGCCTCGTTTTTCAATGATTTATTAACTAACTAAAAGCTTTCGAATGTTTCTGATTTCATTGATATCAGTCCATAAATATAATCTGTCCACTTGCTACGGAAGGAAGTAGACTACTACATAGTGGTTAAGTAATGTATGTGTTCATGTATATAACTATAACTAGCACGTGTGTCGCAGGAAACGTGGAAGAAACAAAATTAAAATGCTTGAAACTTTAGTACCACATTTATCATTTATTTCACCACACGCTACGCAGCTTGCACCACCCCCTCACTAACCCCCTTATCTTGGCCCAAAGTCTGTTGGATCTCCACAAAACTCTTTCCCTTAGTCTCAGGCACACAGAACACCACAAACAGGCAAAGCAACACTGCCATAACACTGTTGATGTAGAACAAGTTAGAGGGGCCAATCTCAGCCGCTATGGCCGGGAAGAACCGTATGCTGAGGAACATGAAGGTGAGGCCACTGAGCTGGACGCAGGTCATCCCGAAAGTCCTGGTTCGGCCGTTGAAGAGCTCGGCTATCAGTGGCCAGATCACTGAGCCGATTCCTGTTGAGTGGATTGTGATATCAGATAAGTTATTTATGATTTATGGGATACAGTGAAGTACGCGGACAACATAGATGCCTTCTGGAACACCAGCAGCAGTGCTCTGGCTAGAGGAAATAAGAAGTTTTGGAGCGGTGCTGCATGAGTTTGTTTTACCAAACTTCGTATTTCGTTTAACACAATACGTATAGTAAATAGAGGTGAGAAAATAAAACAATAAAGCTTACCTACCTAACAAAGGAAATATACATACAATATAAACATCGTATCCTTTAAAGTTAAGCGTTCACCTATCGGTATCGTACATATCGGACAAAACGAATTTTCATAAATATATTTTATGGAGAAACGGCGTCGTCGTTGGCAATGCCAATGAAGTGGACGCACCTTGTGTGAATGTCTATACAAAGAATGCGTCCGTTGCGTAAGATGCCAGAAGATGGACGTTTACCTTAATTTATACTCACCAGCACTATTGAAGAATATAACGAGGATCATTGATATTAGCGGTAAGTAGTTTATGAAACCGCTACTTTCTTTGGTCTGGTCTGAGATTCTGAAGAAGGTCCCCATGCCAAGCTGAAAAAAGCAAAATTTTATTTTCAAGCCACCGAAGTTGTTTCAATTAATTATTATTGTCACACTAATATATTATATGAAAGGGATATTATTTTATCGGTGTGTAATTTTGTATGTTATGTTTATGTTTGTTCCTGGTCATATCTGCCGAAGAACCGATAACCATTGGGGTAGACGAGTTCTCGAGTGGAGACCACGAACAGGCAGCGTGGGACGCCCTCCTGCCCGCTGGACTGAAGACCTTAGGCGGGTGGCGGGTAGTGGTTGGATGAGGAAGGCCGAAGACCGAGTGTTGTGGCGCTCCTTGGGAGAGGCCTATGTCCAGCAGTGGATGATTATTGGCTGATGATGATGTTTGTTACTATTTGACGCAAAAAATACGATTGAAAGTAAGCGTCCGCCTTTCATGCAGTATTCTTTGTATATAAATTCACACAGCGTCAACTTCATCGACATTGCCGACGCCGTTTCTTCATACATTTATGAAAATCCGTTTGGGCCGATACGTACGATACGGATAGGTGGACGCTTTAAAACTACTGTTAATGCGGACGAAGCTTGCGGAAAATGGTAGTAAATTATAAAATGCTACTTACAAGACCGAGTGTGACTCCGGACAGACATACAGTAATAATCGGTTTCCTTCCAACTCTATCAATGACGAACACTGTACATAGACAAGCGAATAGCTGTATTATTCCCAAGATCACAGAAGCGATATTCGAAGACACGCTTGTCTGAGTCAATTCTAGTATCGTCTGCATATACGACTGTACTACGTTAGCGCCGCTCAGCTGCCCGCCGATATTTACTAAGCACCCTATTACAAGTGCCTTTAGAACTGATTTCGATTGCAGTATTTTCGTAAATTTCATGGTCTCTTCCCGGTCTAGAGTAGACTCGTAGTCTTTGACGGCTGCAGTGGCTAGTTCGTAAGAACCGTGTAGCTTTTCTAGTACTCTAGTTGATTCTGCACGCTGACCTTAAATTAAATAGACGGTTGTTAAATTATAATAATGTGAAGCAATTTAATTTATGAGAAAGAGGGGTCAGGGTCTGGATAAATAAAGGCGATCAAATTTTAATACATCATAATGATAACCACTACCGTAATGGGGGATGATGAATGATCATACGTCATGATATCACGGTAAAATAATACTCTATATTCTAAGGATCTCAAGATAGTTCAT
Organism: Plutella xylostella; assembly: GCF_932276165.1. NCBI lineage: Eukaryota > Metazoa > Arthropoda > Insecta > Lepidoptera > Plutellidae > Plutella > Plutella xylostella. The sequence continues at coordinate 4,256,525 of NC_064006.1, read as the reverse complement.
AGTCGCGTAAGATTTTAAACAAAAAAATACGTGATCAAATAATTACCTTCTCTGTACAAAAAATAAGGACTTTCCGGTATGAAGAACAGTGGCACAGTGAAAACTACCATGCAGCATAGAATGAGCGCATTCAGGGAGTAGTAGTCCAAGAACGGGCCGACACAAAACATGATCACCATTCCGAAAGTAACACAGATTTGCATCATTATACCAAGTCGGCCGCGAATTTCTTTCTGAAAAGTAAAAAAAAATGTTAGCTTATTTATATCTCCTACCCTTGGCCGTCAGGCCGTCACCGATTGATAATCTATGTGTAATTTTTCTCCATAGTTAGCAGCTAGCTTTAGCTTATTGTTTGTCACCGACATCGACAGAATAGAAGAAGGTAGTTCATGGTAAACCAAATACAGCATTTGGCAGAGAAAAGGATTTTGAGCCATCTTTTGAGTGATCTCAATGAGATTAGTCGCAGATCGAAATTTGGCCAGAGAGAGACTTAATAAATTATTAAAGGCACATACACTTACACTAGCAATTTCCGAAACATACATGTTGACGGCTATAAACGCAGCCCCATCCGACAGTCCACAGGCCAACCTCGAGCAGAGTATGAGCCAATACTGGTTCGTAAACACCAGGATGACAAAACCTATCAGTTTGGGAAATGCGAACAGTATCATGCACTTCTTTCTTCCGAACGCGTCCACTACAAATGCTGCCAGGAATACAGCTGAAATACAAAGAAAAATATATTAGGTACCTAGTGTAGTTCAACTAAATTTCCCTATTATTGACTCTTTTAGTGGATGGACTAAAAGAGTCAATAATAGGGAAATTTAAGGTTGCCTAGAAAAGATCGCTAGAAGCCCTTTTACATTTTGGCCACCGAATGGTATGCTGGTTAGTCACCCTGACTGTTATGCCGAAGGTCCCTGCTTCGATCCCCGGCCGGGGCAGATATTTGTTTAAAGACAGATTCTTATATCTGTGCTCGGATCTTTGGTGTTAATAAGTATTGATCTATCTTTGTATCTGTGTAGATATATCAGCTGACCGATATCCATACCATCCATCCGATGGCTCTGCCTAGCTTGGGGTCGGATGGCTGTGTGTGAGATGTTCACTCATCATAATTATTAAACAAAGATCTTACTAATAAATCCACTCAACAGATTGACGGATACAATCCAAGATCCTTCAGTAACAGTGATGGTGTGTCCAAGCGGCGGGTTGTCAGCATCTGACAGTTTCACGAGAATCGGCGATGTCCACCCCGTGCTGATGCCAACACATACCATGCCAAGGTTTGCTGAAAAAAAATTACAGGTTATAGCATTAAGAACTGCTAGTATGGGAAGTCCTACCCACTATTGAAACGCCACTCGACCCGATGTAACGCAACGTATGTTGAGTTGAATTTAATGTACCTACACTATTTTGTATTACTAGAATCACACTATGAACATCCGACGCGACGCCACGTGATGCCATTCACGGTACGTGTCAAGAAAAAAATTCAAACTTTTGTAAACTATGTAGGTATCTTTAACTACTACTAACTGCCTGTTACCATGTGGAAATGGGTATTTTAAAACAATACAAATAGAGATAAGTTTAATATTATGCTATCGTAACTGCATTAGATTAAATCTTGATATGTGCCTTCATATATGACAATACTATACGTTATCCTAAGGCGCTCACTGCACGAGAGTCGAGGCGGCGGCGACAAAGTTCTCTATATTTTCTATAAGTATGCGATGCTTCCTGAAGAAGTCGAGGCGTAGTCGCGGAGCATGTAGGGGAGCGAAAAACTTAACATTGTAAATGAGACATAATTCCCTGTGCCTTAAAGTCGATGCGACGCCACCGCGACGCCGCGCGCCGCCGCGACTCTAGCAGTGGGCGGAGCGCCTAAGACAGTGCCACCAAGTAAAGTGCAACTAAAAGAGTGCGATTTTGCAAAGACTTTTTCTCATTTTCAGTTATTTAGGTACTTACATTTACACACATTTATAAATAAAATACCGATTGAAAATGGCTTTTAAACGGATTTGTGCTTAAAAAAATGACGATTAAATACGGTCTTTAACTTTATCTTTGCGGTCATTACTTAGAACCCACTTCCGTTTTCATTAATTTAAAGTTGCACTGTAGTTACAGGGTGATTCAGTGAAAAAAATAACTTTACCTTCCTATCAAGAAATCAATCAGTGAATCCAAAAGACAAGCCGATGGGAAACGTGTTTTATCGCGGGCCTATAATACTTATTCAATTTAGTTTTTTTCGTCAAAGGAGAATGGCCATTTCTCTATGGCGCCATGACTCGCCAGAGCAGCCATTGATGAAACATATATATACTTACTGATGTGTACTGTGTAGCCCATGACTACAGTATATCCTGGTGTAAACTTTATTATTATGAGGCATGGGAGAACAAAGATATAGGTATTGAAAGATCAAGTCTTTGTACTGACTAGATGTTTCCCTCATACAAAGTTTTTTTTTTAAACGTGTTTTAGATTTTTTTTAAATACCAATTTTTCCCTCATTTAGAACACCTTTATCATTGAATAAAAATAGGTTTGGTTAGTGGCTGCAAAGCGGGTCAGATTTGCCATTCTCATTTAAATACACAAATTATTTTCATTTTGCAAACAAAAAAGTCTTCTTGTGTTTACTTTTCTTACATAAGTAATGTTTATGTTTTACTCTCAAGTCTGATCTCTCATTTAGTTAGTTGTTAGCATGAATTTACCCTATTCACTTAATATCCAGTAAATTATTGTGGGTTTATTAAATTTAACTAAAATTTTATTTATGTCTATCCTTACAGTCGGGATTCTTGTGTTTTCCGTAAAATTTATTATTTTAACGACTTTGCCGGCCTGAAAGGGAATTAGGTTGGTAACTAATTTCTTGTGGGACAAATAAATGAAATTCTACTTCAAAATATTCTGTTGTAATTATTTAGGGCTTTCCTTCCTTTCAAAAGTAAAATATAAAATACTGACATAGCTACTTATGCGCTATACTTACAGGGTTTAAAAAAGGGGTAGGTATGTATTATGTAGTTTTTACGCCGAAATGGAGTGAATCCAAGAGAAAACGGAATAGCTTTTGTCAGTCAATAATTTTTGAAAATGCGAGAATTTGTTTCTCCACAGAAACTAATTTGTAGATCACGTTTACTGTAACGAGTAGATTTTGTTTAAAAGTGAATTTCATCATACTTGTATTGGCATTTCATCATTTAACACTTCATTACAAAAAAGTATAGGTATATATACCTACCAAGACAAACCTTTTTACACTTAATACATAAGAAGTAAGATAATAAAAAAAAATAGACTCACCTATGCCCACAAAAAGGCATTGTAACATCCATGGCTGTAAATTGTGCATTTCACTATTTTTCCAAGATTTCTGCACGAAATGTGTAACTTTCTTATTTTAATCACTATTTATCCGTCATATTTGGCCTAAGCTACACAAAATATGTTTAATTCACGGTCAATGCTAGCTGAAATGCAACATATAAGATAAATCTAAGATTACTTTCATCTTAACTTATCTGTCTTTATTCAAAATGTATGTTTATACCATTATATACCGAGATAATACCTACTACGTAATAATATCTACAAATCTACATGTCTGAGTCTTTTATTACTATGATGTTTGCATTATTTTTAATCTGACAAAGTCAAAAGGATCTAGGTAAGTACTATAAATATAAGTTCTTACCTTTTTTCTTAATGCAGACTTCATTTACTTGCTTCCTGTACTGTTGCCTGCCACTGCTGCCACATCTATACATCATATTTTTCCATCCTGTTGTATCCTATACAGCCTAAAATTATATTTTAATATCCTTTCAGAATTATTACGATTAACCTTTGATAAGAATCTTTTAAGCCTGTTTTAGTAGAGCAAAGGTGTGTCAAGTACCTATACAAATCTGCAAGTTCTTTATATAAAATTACATGCATATTACAATTTCTAAACTTTTCGCCAGTGTAAACCCCTCTTTAGACCTGTGTCCTTGAAATTAATAGTCTGGTTGTATTATCGGTCATTCACCTTTCCATCCGTCAAAAATAGTCAAGATGATTAGTATCAGTGGATGAACTGAGCCTATCTTATCAGTATCACTAAGCTGGTTATGCCTATCACAATAATATAATTGTTAACATACAGTCAAACTATAAAGGCCTGACATCAATTAGTGCGATTTTGCTAAGACTTTTTATGATCATCAGTTATTTACTTACTTTTAGAAATTTTCATTTTTAAAATAAAATACAGATTGATTATGATTTTTTAACGGATTTGTCTCTAAATAAATATAATAGATCGATTAAATACGATATTAAACAATTAGCTAGGATCCATTTCCGTTTTCACGACTTTATAATTGGACTGTAAGTATACCTACGTACAGTATAAAAGTGACATAGGTACCTACATACTTGAGGCTTTTAAGAATAAAGTCAAACACGGAGAAAAATTTGGTGGTTTCTAATCTAGTTAATAGTTTGAAGGGTTCCGTATCCGTAGCATATTGGTAATATACGGAATCATTTGGACCATTATTAACTCAACAGTGCCAAGTGTCATTTTCTTAAGCCCAGCTCAGTATAAATCATTTAGCTGCCACGATACAGATTGAAATTACGATGAAGATATTCCCACTATTGTGAAAATTTAAATTCTATTATAGGAGTAGATACCTATATAGATACAGGGTCGTTTGATACATAAACCTGCTGAAACTTCATATAGCATTTTTCCTATTAACTATATTTACGTGACATAATAAACTCGTGAGCGTTTACATGGAAAATTATATTGTAATCAAATTATTTTAAAATTTTACAACAAAATTAATTATTACGCGGCTGAGTATCGAGCCCGGGTCCTTCGGCATAGAGTGAGAGTAACCACTATGTCATCCGGTGGTCAAAAATTTCCTGTGGACCAATAATTTGGCATTACTATACAAAATGATTCGTTTATTAGCATTAATATTTTAGATAAAAGCCATCTTGTAACAAAAAGTACTTTATCATAATACATAAGAGTAGCCTCTTGTAATAATAAATCTCAAAAATATTCGAAGAATATCCGGTAGAATCTGGTGTGTTCCCTTTACATCCCGGATTTTGATGTGAATTCTAACATAGAACGAAAGATCAGGACAGCAGCAATAGATAGTACCTATTTCCCAATTCTTACACAATTTGAAAGGTAAATAAGTTATAATAATTTACATTTATTATTATTTTTTGACACCCTGTAGCTGCTGTTTGCTGACTCGAACCCGTGATCAGAAACATTCACAACGTCTTTTTTAGCCACAGCATGAATTTTTTATTCGAGCTTATTGCATGACAGGACTCCGAAACTCCATACTTTATTTCGTTTAAGCAAAATTACCCCCTGCTTATATATTTTTTTACTGTGCAACGGTCCCTGGATCTTTCACCTATCCCTTTAAATTTAATACAATTTATACCCCAAGCGCTTCAAATAAAATAAAACCGTTTGAAAAGTTTTTCCCGAAATAGGCGGCGCTAGTTGGCCTTACACTTAACTAAATTTTTATTTTCATAAATAATCATAAATGGCGGAGTAATCCGTGAACAATGTAAACATACAAAAAATACATACTTACAGATGAATTAAGAACGTCCTACTTTTTTCGAAGTCGGTAAAAAAATGATCAAGATGACATTTTCCGAGTCGTAAGCGTAGCACATCGTAGGTGGCATCGTAAATCTGACCGGAATATGTTTGCGGCGCCGCCGATAAGGAAACGGGGGAAGCTCAGAATGAGGAATTCACAACTAAAGGTATTTCACGATTCATTACAAAAATAAAGTGAGAGCGATAAAGACATGCAGCTAACGTGGTATGGAAGCGACTGTTGTTTGAATTAAGTATACCTACTTACTTATTGATGGATTTGTCAATATAAGTAGGTACTAGGTAGGTAATAAGATCCGAACAAATGACAAATAAAATGAAGTGTTACTTATGTTTATTGTTACGGCTGCATGAACAATGACATATTTTTTTGTAACTACTGTATAAATAATTATCAAAAACAAATAAAGATAAATAGTTAAGTATTCTGATGTGATTGAATCAGACTATTCATCAACATCATACTGTGTCGTCGGCCACCAATTGGCACCCTTATGCCTAGTTTCACCATAGTCTGTTAGATCATTAACACCCTGTTACAGTATTTTTAAGTGTCATCTAAAATAAAATGTATATACTAATTGAATTCTTGACAGAAGACGTGTCGAAAGTCAACACCTAATCCCTTATTATGATGTAACAGTGGTGTTAATGATCTAACACAGCATGGTGAAACTAGTCCTTATTCCCATTAAGGCCGCTGCAGCACGCAGCTGTGCACGGCGGCGTACGTGTCGCTGAGCAGCAGGCGACACGTCGCCGCGTTGTTGTGGAACGACTGCTCCGGGATGCGCGCGTGCGGGTTCACTGCTACCTGGAATAAAAACAGGACAATAAACTTTGAAAGCTATTTCAATATCCTAAGGTGTTTTCACCGTACGTACTCTGTTAGAACCTTAACACCAATGTTACATCTTAACAAGGGATTAGTTGTTGACTTTTGACACATCTGTCAAATATTTTAGATGGACATGGCGTATAATTTTATTTTAGATGACATTTACAAATTAACAGGCGTTTCAATGATCTAACAGACTATGGTGAAACTAGGCCACTCGTAATTAAACATTGCAATTCAACGCCATCAGCGCTAAATCATTTCTAAATCGCTGTATAATGCCCAACATACAACGGTATTCTGTCATTATACAAGGGGAAGTATAATCGGTTTATGGATGGAAAAGATCTATCAAGGTACCTACTTAATTGTTGGGGACGGAGCCTATATTTTATTAAAAACTAAACTTACTTTAAACGTGTAGTCTCCAGGTACAACATCAGTAACATCTACCCATTGACAATCAATGTTGTATTGATAGACATCCGAGCAATTCACTGAAATACCTGAAAATTAAATCAATTTTAAATATTTGTTTTTCCATCTCGGGGCCATGGGGTCCCCGACACTTGGGTACATCGGGCCGAAGCCAACATGTAGAGGCCCGTGTGTCAACATTAATCTATATGAAATGTGACACCAGCCGACGATTTTCCCTGTTTAGACTAAAGTAAAAACTCACCTTGATCCCCATAATTCTTGCAGGAATATTTCTTCTCCACGCCGGGCAGGCACGTGTTGTCCTCCAAACAGAAGGAGGCTTTGTGTCCCTCCGCCACCCTCACCCCCGAGGAGTTCAGCACATCGAATGTAGCAAACACTTCCATGCTGTGGTAGTGCCTGGAACATATTTATATTATTTTATAAACTCTGGCGAAAAGTGGGTGCAGCAATGCACCTCTGCCTACCCCGCAAGGGAGTACATTAGTACAAGGCGTGAGTGCGTGTTTTTTTTTTTTTTTTTTTTTTATAAACTCTTGATAGAAAAAGGGATCTTGTAAGTTTAACATGTTTGTGTATCTGTAAGTACCTACCTATATCTTTTTCTGGTCGCTTACCTCCCAAACGGCTGAACCGAATTTCGGTTTGTTTTTATAGGGTCATAGGTGATGTTACCCCGCGTGTTCTTAGCCATATTTTAACAAAATTGGCTTAGCCATTCAAAAGTTATGCGACTTTTAGTGTAGATTTTGAGGTGTCTCAGACGAGAAATGCAAAAATTTCCTCCTGCTATTGCCGTTCCATATGTCACTAGGCCCTTTTCATTGCTCGTGAGTGTAATAATAATTCAAAAATATCACCCAACTTACATATGACATAAATGCCACTGCCACAGATGCTTGGGCAGGTACGGCCTGAAGTCCTCGTTGCCGATGTTGAGAGATGAGGCGGTGAAGCGGACCAGGCGACGCGTCTCGTACTGCCAGGAGGGATTGGTCCTTTGTATCTGATGGAGCAAGTACTTGAGTTATAACATGGGATGTATTACCTAACTATATTAGAACAACATCGGTCTATTTGCAAGCTTGAAAGTGCTAGATCATATCTGCCAAAGAACTTGTAAACGTTGTAACGAGAGGAGACTACAGTACTGTACCCGTATCACGAAAATTCGAGCTAACGAATAGAATCGAATGCGAGTGCGACTATTGTCAACTTGACAGCACTTTCGAACATTTTTTACCTTTCGAATGAGTTTCGAAAAGAATGACCACAGAGTACATAATATTATTCTGACAATGACCTATGGAATGATAGCTGTCAAACTTTCGCAAATCTATACACCGCCATTTTGTTGTTGACAGGTTGACAGCACTTTCGAATAGACTATCGTATAGAATGTGCTGCGTTTTTTCCGGATCGCTCTACAGACCCGAAAACACCTTCGACATCCAGCTTTTTATTTAATTGACGAAGGCCAAGGCTTTTTGAGTGGCTCCTTGGGAGACGATTATGTATCGCTATTTGCAGTCGATGATTATTGGATAATCAATGATGACAAGACATTTTCATCGGTGCAAATCCATTGTAGATCTCACCATAGACCAAACCTACCTCATAGGCCGTCTTAGTCAGGCAGTTCTCTTCCATGGCACATTGCAGCTGGTACATCGGGGCGTCCTGCAGGTGGGCGGTGCGCTCGATTGTCCTCACGTCCAGGAATAAGTCTGACAGCACCTGGGTGCATACTACTGCTGCTACGTGACCTGGAATGAAGAGGATTTGGAGTGGCTGTGGATAAGCTGGACTATGACTAACTACCAGTTTCTATATCTCTATCTATCCATAACTGGTAGTTACTTTCATACGATTTTGACATAATCAAAAGTAACAATCGGTCAAAATCGTATGAAAGTAACTACCAGTTATAGGAGAGTTATAGATAGATAGAGTTATAGAAACTGGCAGTAAGAGTGGCTTCTGTCAAAGAGGTGGCGGGTTTACTATTTACAATTTTAGCTCCTACAGCTGTGAAGTTTAAAAAATTGGTTCATAGTTCGACCATACTATGTGTTGACGACGCGTTCCATAGTTAGGTATTTAATTGTTTTATTTATGATTGTAACCACTATTGCGATATGTATCCATAACTTGTATTAAATATTAGTAAACGATCTTCAAAAATGTTTTGCATGTGAATGTAGTTGCGTATGTGACGTCACTACCACCGCATCGGCGGCGCAAGCGCGGCCACCTTCAGTCTTTTTAAGTCTTTGTCTAGCCGTTATCACGAGCGCTTTAATTGACCGGTAAAATTTGTATTTTCGTGTGCCTGTTTTCAATATAAACCCGTAAAGTGTTTTTCCGGCCTTTTTACTTCCTACACCACACTCCCGTTAGTTACAAAGTGGTCTTCGAACCGGATTCTAAATGTTTCACACGCCAAAAACGGACGGTAAAATGGTGAACACACGGAGTGCTGTGAAACGCGAACTAGTGAAGAAAGGGTGTGAACCTACGGGAAGTCAGTCGCTGAGGAGGCATGCTGAAAGCGAACCGCCTAAAATTGAAGAAATTGAGCCGCAAATGGAACAGAAGATGATGCTTAGCCGAACATTCGCAGTTGAGGGTAGCACGAGGTCGGCACCGAACGGTCGAGTAACGGCCGCCGCCACCTGTTCAAAAACTGTTGCTAAGTCGACGTCATCATCTTCAATAGCTCGCAGAAAAAGGTTAGAGTTGCAGGCAGCTGAGGAAAAAGCGAAGATACAAATGGAACTGATTGACAAACGGCTACAGGCAGATATTGCCGATTTGGAAGATGAAGAAAATTACAGTCCACAGCCGTCAGAAGGCAAATCCAATGAAGAAATCGAGAAGTGGTTGGACCGCAGTCACCAGCAGCAAGCACAGACAGCACTAACAGCACAGCCTGCCCACGATGATGGCTTGTACTCGGGCGGGCCGCGCCCACCGCCGGCACCCGCGGCAGCTCACGCCGACGCCGCCGGCAGCGAAGGGACAGTGCAAATGTTGGCCAGTGCACTACAGAAAATAGCTACTGCTGTGGCTTCTAATGCAGGTAACTCCAACTTACTTAGTCGCATGAGCACGCCCCGAGACCTCCCAAGCTTCTCGGGCGACCCCATGGAGTGGCTCCATTTCAAACAAGCGTTGGAGGAGTCCACGTCGCTCTGCAGCTTCAGCGAGAAGGAAAACCTTTGGAGGTTACGTAAGTGCCTACATGGAGCAGCCAGAGAAGCCGTTGCTGCACTATTAATAACGGCTACGTCGACACGAGAGGTAATGTCGACACTGGAGCTACGATTTGGAAACCCAGAGATTATAATATCTAAGATAATAAACGACATACGTAAGTTGCCCCCCATGTCGACCGAGTATCACAGGGACATTGTGACGTTCTCGGTGAAAGTACAAAACTTTGTAGCAGCTGTACGTGCTGTTGGGAGAGAGGACTATCTACAAGGCATGAACATAACGAACATAATTTTATCGAAGTTCCCAGCAGTGCTCATACCGAGATGGTCTGATTACAGTTTCCCGCTCATCAAGGATGCAGCTCCTGGGCGGACCCGAATGGAGATTCTCGCCGAGTTCCTGCGCGACGAGGCTGTGAAGATAACGTCCACGGCAAACCTAAGTGTATTGTGCCCGCGAAGTGATAAATATAAAAATACCGATCATAGTGCGACACGCCCATATACAGTGTTAGTCAATTCGAATCAAACGGGCGCAGTGAATAGCAATAATAACAAGTGTTCGTTCTGTCGCGCGATTAAACACGAGCTCACAAACTGTAGAAAGTTCAAACGAGCTTTACGTAAGGACAGATGGCAGCACGTAAAACGTTTCGGCATATGCTTCAAGTGCCTCATCTCACGTCACGATCGCGAGCAGTGTCCCGCGCCCGCCTGCGACAAGGAGGGCTGCGGCGGCGCCCACCACCGCCTACTGCACTACGACGCCGCCGGCAGCAGCGAGCCACGCAGGGACACCGCGGCCACCACGTCGCGGACACCCGCCTCGAGTGAGGCTGACCTCGAGGACCCCCCTGCGGCGCAGACGGTAGCGCACGTCGGCACACGCAGCTGTAAGGTCCTACTGAAGGTAGTACCCGTGCGGATCCACGGGCCCAATGGGGCCTACGACACCAGCGCCCTGCTGGACGACGGGTCGACCATATCGCTGGTCAGCGAGGAGCTGGCGGCGCGCGCGGGGCTGCGCGGCCGCCCCGACACCGTGCATGTGCGCGGGGCCTGGACTCATAACGAGATGGTATTCAAAAGCAATATAGTTCAAGTAAGCTTATCTGGTGTGAACAATGTAATGCATTCTATAACTGCCCGTACTTGTAAACAACTCAATTTACCGTTACAAACACTGTCTATTGTTGAATTTGAAAAATATGATAATCTGAAATTCCTTAAAAATGAGTCTTTATTATGTTATTATACTGATTGCAAACCTGAATTACTTATTGGTCAAGATAATTGTCACCTGTTGCAAAGTATTGAAAGTCGAATAGGTAAAAATATGGAACCGTCGGCAACTTTAACCCCTCTAGGTTGGTGTGTCCATGGTGTGGTGCCGGTGCAGCAGCAGCGCGCGGCCGCGAGCGCGGGGCTGGTCAACTTCCTGACCGACTCGGGTGACCACGACGTCGCGCGTGAACTGCGGGACATCCACGACGAGGTAAGACGTGGATTTTCTATTGATGCACTAGGTGTGTCAACAAAACCTAGGCCGAATTCTGACGACGAAAGCGCTCGTCGGCAACTTGAGGAGTCGGCCACTTTAAAGGACGGTAGGTGGTTTGTCAGTCTTCCATGGAAGGACAAGAGTTGCAAAATGCCGACTGAAAGCTACGCCACAGCCTTAAACAGGTTGAAGAGTGTAGAGAAGAAGATGGCAGCCAATAAGGACTTCGCAACAAGGTATACTGAACGCATACAACATTTGTTAGATAACAGTTTTGCATCACAACTAACAGCTGATGGTCACCCTACTGAACGTACTTGGTACTTACCTCATTTTGGAGTTGATAACCCAAACAAAAACAAGCTCCGGCTGGTCTTCGACGCCGCCGCGAAAACAAAAGGCTTATCATTAAATGATTACCTACTAACAGGACCGGACCTATTGGAATCTTTATTCGGTATTATGTTACGTTTTAGAGAAAATAAAATAGCTGTAATTGGTGACATCAAAGATATGTTTTTAAGGGTCAAAATTCATAAGGAAGATCAAGACGCCCTGAGGTTTTTATGGCGTCCGAGTCAAAGTTTAAATACCCCAGTAAATACATACACAATGGAATCTCTTATCTTTGGTGCCAGCTGTTCCCCATTTATAGCACAGTTTATTAAAAATAAGAATGCGGACCGGTTTGAATTATCTAAGCCGGCCGCAGTGCATGCGATTAAAAAACAACATTACATGGATGATTATATTGATAGTTTTAGCGACGAAGCCACCGCGACCGAGATGGTAAATAATGTATCTTACATACATAAATCCGGCGGCTTTGAGATTCGCAATTGGGCAAGTAATAGTTCGGCCGTCTTAGATAGTTTACCGCCGGCCACCTTGAGTACTGCTGCTATAAGGTTCAAAATTGATAAGCAGAGTCTTGGTGAGCGCACGCTAGGGTTAATATGGTATCCTTCTGAAGATTTGCTGGGTTTCGACGTGTCGCTGAAACGCATCCCCGACGATATACTCACAGGGAAACAACGGCCGACGAAGAGAATATTACTACGAGTAGTAATGTCCATCTTCGACGTATTTGGAATCCTGGCTCCTTTTACAATTCAAGGTAAAATTATGCTACAGGATACTTGGAGGTCTAACATCGGATGGGATGACGCAATTACGGATAACACATTTGAAAAATGGGTTCAATGGGTCGAGTTGCTGAAAACTATTGAAAAGGTGAGAATACCTAGATGTTATTCATCTATTTTCCCCGTGTTGACTGATACGGGTTCCGAGACGTCGGCGGCGATGACGTCACCACAGCTGACGCGCCCAAGGTCAGCGAGCGATGCCGCTACCCCGAGTGTAGGTAATTATAATAACTTTAATGAACTACAGTTACACGTTTTTTGCGACGCATCCACGCAGGCGATGTGTGCTGTGGCCTATTTTCGTTGGATAGATTGTCACGGGAATGTTAGTGTTGCATTTGTAAGTAGTAGATGCCGAGTGGCGCCGGTGAAGCCGGCCACCGTGCCGCGCCTGGAGCTGCAGGCCGCGCTGCTGGCGGCGAGGCTGGCAGACACCTTGATTAAAGAGCATAGATTAAATGTTACAAAAAGATTTTTTTGGTGTGATGCATCCGTGGTTTTGCATTGGATAAATAATGATGCTAGAAATTATAAAACATTTGTCGCTAATCGCTTAGGTGAGATTGATGAATTAACTGAAATAAATGAGTGGCGTTATATTCCTACTAAATTAAATGTCGCGGACTTGGCAACTAGAGATAGCTTCGATAATGACACATTTATGAGTAAATGGTGTCACGGGCCCGAGTTTTTACGTGCGCATGAGTCATCATGGCCACAGCAAACTATTGTTTACAGTCAGCTGGATAAAAATATTGAATGTGTAACTGTAGTTCGAGATTACTCACCTGTTGTGTTACCGGTACCGGATCCGGAACGCTTTTCTTCCTGGCTGCGTTTGAAGAGGGCTACTGCGAATGTACTTAAGTTTATAGGTAGGTGCCGTAGGCAAGCCGCAGACATAGACTGCGAACTGATGGAAGAAGCCGAGCGGTTACTTATAAAGCACGCGCAGTCCCAGAGCTTCAGTGAGGAATTGGCCAACCTGAAAGAAGGTAAAAGTATCAGTAAAAAAAGTAGGTTACTTACCTTGTCCCCTTACCTCGACGAACACGGCGTACTCCGGAGCGGCGGGCGCATCGACGCAGCTGACGCGCCTCCTGGAACAAAGAGACCCGTGATCCTGGACGGGCGCCACCACGTCGCCAGGCTCATCGTGCTCTCCTACCACCTCCGACTAGCACACGGGAGTCAGGAGACCGTCGTCAACGAGCTCAAGCAGCGGTATTGGGTGATAAAGATACGGCCGACGGTGAAGTCCGTAGCGACGAGGTGCATAATATGCCGTATGAGAAGGTGCACGCCCCAAGTCCCTCGCATGGGTGACTTGCCTGAGGCCCGTATGGCGCATCACCTTCGGCCCTTTACCCACTGCGGCTTGGACCTTTTTGGTCCTATGGAGGTAACGGTAGGACGACGCAGGGAGAAGCGTTATGGAGTCTTATTCACCTGCCTCACAGTCCGAGCCGTTCACCTCGAACTCGTGCCTTCTCTAACGTCCGACTCCCTGATCATGTCGCTGCGCCGCATGGCCGCGAGGCGAGGCTGGCCCCGTTTCATTTACTCAGACAATGGTACTAACCTACGAGGTGCCGATAATGAGCTAAAGAAATCCATAAGGGATATAGATCAGGAGAGCCTGAAACTTGATGGGGTAAACAACGAGATGGAGTGGAAATTTATTCCCCCAGTAAGTCCCCATTGGGGTGGGGCGTGGGAACGATTGGTGAGGAGTGTCAAAACCTCATTAAAAGTTATTTTAAAAGAACGTGCCCCTAAAGAGGAAACTTTAGGCACGTTGATGGCTGAAGTCGAAAACATGGTGAATGGCCGCCCATTGACGCACGTTTCAGTGGAACCGGGGAGCACGGAGGCCCTTACTCCTAACCATTTTCTTCTCGGAAGTTCATCAAACCTTCCGGTATTCGGAGCGTTCGAGGAATTTGACCTCAATTTGAGAAAACAGTGGAGGAAGGCGCAGCTTCTTGCTGACATGTACTGGCGGCGCTGGGTGAGAGAGGTGCTGCCGGAGCTCATTCCGAGGAGGAAATGGAATGAGGAGCAGGCGCGTCAACTACAGGTAGGTGACTTAGTATATCTTATTGAGCCTGATGCCCCGCGGAACGTTTGGCGGAAAGGCTTAGTGGAGACAGTCCTGCCAGGTAATGATGGCAGGGTCCGGCTCGTCGAGGTCAGGACTCAGTCCGGTCGCTGGAAGCGACCAGTCACGCGCGTCGCTAGAATACCTATTGGTAAAGAGTGCTGAGTCAGCACTAGGGGGGGGAATGTTGACGACGCGTTCCATAGTTAGGTATTTAATTGTTTTATTTATGATTGTAACCACTATTGCGATATGTATCCATAACTTGTATTAAATATTAGTAAACGATCTTCAAAAATGTTTTGCATGTGAATGTAGTTGCGTATGTGACGTCACTACCACCGCATCGGCGGCGCAAGCGCGGCCACCTTCAAAGTCTTTGTCTAGCCGTTATCACGAGCGCTTTAATTGACCGGTAAAATTTGTATTTTCGTGTGCCTGTTTTCAATATAAACCCGTAAAGTGTTTTTCCGGCCTTTTTACTTCCTACACCACACTCCCGTTAGTTACACTATGAGTTTTACTTCTGTTTTGTTATTTTCACAGCTTTATAAAGAGATGAAATACCTACAAAATATTATCTACTTTGTTTGTTTGGCTGACAATAAAAATATGACGAAACTACTATACTTAGTAATACTTACTGTACCTACTTAGTTCACGAAAGTTGGTATAACATTTACTTAGGTCCTAACATTTTACCCTAGTATTTCCATCCGTATGATAGTTTGAAGTGATAAACGTTGAATGTGTGCAATCTATGTGTCTAGGGTACATAAACTTTTAGAAGATGGCTGCAAGCATTCACAAATATTCAGACATTCGCAAAACTTTGCATCCCTATGGGAATAAAACCACTGTCTGCCAAGTTCAGGTCTAAATCGTTCTGAGTTTTAAAATAGCAGTGAATTTATAAAATACATTTGATATTTACAGAAGGCTGATCCGAGTTTCGATTCCCGGGAAAATATTATCTACTTAAGTACTTTCAAAATGTATTTATGTATCACATCATAGTCTGTTTAGGTATAATTTATCAAATCAATAGCTCATAGTTTTGCTCAGACTTTAGAAAAGTGTTGACGTTAAACGGATAATTTAGTAGCTGTAGGTACTTTTAGTTCAGATTTTTAGTTCTCGATTTGGTGGTGCTTATTCTTCACCTCTCAGCTACAGGTACAGTTAAGTCGCCTGTTTAAAGGTCTGCCGGTTAGTGAACAATGTTAAATACTAGCGTTTATTAAGTCACTAGGTATATAGAGATTAAATACCAACCAATGTCACCAGGGCAGACAACATTCCCATACGCCCTATGCCGGCACTGGAACAGGTTGGTCTCATTGCCCTCACACTGCACTCCACTGAGGACTATCCTGGAGTGCCCGAAGGCATCAGTCTGTAGGGCCTGCTGAGCGAACCCCAGCCCGAGGTGGTGGCACACTGCTATAGCCTCGTAGAGAGTCCAGCCGTCAGGGCATACGCTGCCCCAGACTCCGCGGTGGTATAGCTGGAGGAATAATATTGAAGAATTATTAGGGGCAGGTTATTGTGTGTTTAATAAAATGTTATAGAGAGACATTAAATATTTAAATGCATTGTTATGTATTTATTAGGGGAAGATTTCACTTGTTCCCATTAAAACCTTGCCTTATTTTTTTGGTAGGTACTTACTTAAAATTTCTATTTAGGATCAAGGGAATTAAAAGGTACACTTTAAATAAAGGTCTCAGATTAAATGCCTGATACCTGATACCTGGTAACTCATTTATAAAAAAAATAATTAATAAAGTGTACATACAATACAACAATAAATATCATAAATATATTTTTACATAAACTTATATCTTACCTCCACTCTGCCTTCGTTAGCACTAGCACCGCCAACCAATCTCAAACTGGCGCTTCCAATATCTAGCACTTCATGAATAGGTTGTCCCAGCTCTTTACTCTTTGGTCTACCCTCAGTTGGATCAGTTTCTTTTCGACAAATAACTCCCGCTGCTTCCGAAGGGTCACAGTCTGATGAACCCCAACCAGAAAACTTGCATTGAGAGAGAGTAAGTTCATTTCCTTCGCACACCACATCATCCATCCAGTAATGCTCTGGAATAAACATAGCAGAAGTTTTGATACTACAAAATCATCGCCGGGGTGGGGAATTGATTCATAGTTCTTAGTCATTCTTTTCAATTTTTGTTCTGCGGATTTTGGAATATAAAAATTTCTAACCTGATTAACCATATAAGTCATTTTTTTTAGAAGTACATAACCTGTTCTAAGGTACCTATTTAATTCAAGACATTCTAAAAGTATGTACCTACGTAACATTGGCAATACTTTACATAGTTAACGCTACCATTTTACATGAGTACTACAACCTATTTATTTAAAGTCATCGATTGAATAGTTCAGACTGTTCCCCACTTTACAAAATCTACTTTAGGCACCCAAAGTATTGGAAAGTGATTAAATTTGAAGCGACGAACTTTTGGCACATGTGCTGCCGATTGAGCCTGTAATCATTACAAACTTCTGTAACGGACACGGAACTATGGTAAAGCTGGTGTAGACGGAGTATCTGTAATTTGGTTCCATACATTAAGACATTGGTATGCAAATACACACATTGGTACACTTGACTGTCATGCTATGTCGTGTGTCTCAATCTGATTGTGTCGTGAGTTTGTGACGCTCATGTGGCATTTTAACTTTCCTTTAGCAAAAATTAGGTAATATGCAAGTAAAGTATCAAAAAACTAAAAGATTTCGTAGTCGACTCTTGACTATAACAAACATATTTCAGCCCGTGTTGTCACCAAAGACACAAGCTAAGTATTACCTGTAGTTTCCCCATACTGCGCTCCGCGCGTGGCTTGGCCGGTGCGGTTGAGCGCGGCGCACACGACGGCGGCCGCGGCGTCGTCCCACGAGTCGTCGCACACGGCTCCCCACCGGCCCGCGTGCTGAATTAGCACGTTGCCTGTGGGGTAAGCACCGCGGGAAATTAACAGCTTTTCTCGATTGTTAAATAAAAAAAAATAAACACGCACTCACGCCTTTTACTAATGTACTCCCTTGCGGGGTAGGCAGAGGTGCATTGCTGCACCCACTTTTCGCCAGAGTGTTATGTTAGTCCCAATGTAATAGGGGGCGGGCCTATTGCCATTTTACGGGCACATCCAAGACCCGAGAACAAATATTTGTGTTTAAACAAATATCTGCCCCAGCCGGTAATCGAACCCGGGACCATCGGCTCAGTAGTCAGGGTCACTAACCACTACGCCATTCGGTCTTTGCTAAATCTGAAGCAACTTGTATGGATCTGACGGATGTATGATGAATTATTGCTAATAATATGTCAGTGGTGGGCATTGAGGATACTGTGTTACACAAAAGAAGTAATCCATTGAAATTGTACCAAAAAGGTGTATTGCCTTTAGTTACACATTATTTAGATATCGTGTTTTTTATTTGGATCGAATTTTTATATAATATTAAGTTAAAATATGAATGGGTATATGAATATCTTACTAAAAAAACTCAAGCAATTCTACTTATTACACTTTCGGAAAAAGTTTACACACATTACCTTCAAATCTAGTCGGCCCTCCGACCAACTTCACCCGGCCTTCCGCCGCCCTGTTCCTGTTCAAAAGTTTTTGAACAAAAGCTGCTCTAGAATTCCTGTCCACTTCGCTCAGATCTCTGCCGAGAATTCTTAAAATCTTCGACAAAAATAGGAAAAACACTATCGATTTTACTTCCATAATTTTTGATTCAAACTCTAATTTTAATGGTATCTGAAACAAAAATGAAGTAACAAAAAAGACGTTTGTGAAAACAGCTTTTTATAAATAGCTCAAGAAACTAAAACCAACATAAAGTGAAAGTTTTCTTTTATCTTACTTTAAGTTTATGTCTGTGTTTGTAAAAACACGCTCTCAATCGATGTTTTTTCGAGTTCAGTGTTTTCCAAGACTCTAACTTGATAAGCTGAAGAAATTACAAAGTGTTCGTCATCTCAACAACAAAAGAATGTAGTTGTTGAAAATATGTTTTCATTTCTTCTTTCCTTGGGTTGTCTGTGCCGAAAACTACATCTAAAGCTGGAACCACATTTGTATCATTTCACTGATTGAAAACAAATATTCTAATAATTATTATTACTTTTGATACGTGCTGACTGCTGAGATATTATAATACAAATGTGGACCCACCTTCAATTGAAACATAAGTTTTATTAAATTCATCGACTAACTGTTCAAGTCATATTTTTATTAAATTAAATTAGGTAAGTACTTACTGTACTCTTACACGTTCAAGTCCAATATTTTACCATGATTGGTAATAAAAAAGTTACAAAAATTATGTAACTACCTAAACAATAACCGTTTCACTACACTTCATTAACAACACAAACTGAAATTTTATACAAATGAATACAAACTATTTGAAATTAAATCACTGTGCTGTTAAAGTTTTTTTGGAAACCACTCGTCCATCGATAGTGTTCAAATGGAGATAAGAAAGCTAACTCACAATCGCATCTCTGATTCATGACTTTGTTCTTGACACAATAAAATTATTAGTTCGTATCGTACAAGGAAAAGCTTTACAACTGAGTAGTGCTAAGAAGCATTTAATTGGTACGAATCTTAGATTAACGATGTACGAACAAGATGGTGCGTGACATACAATTACAGAGCAAAAAACTGTCTGCATTTTGTTTACAGTCGAACCGTTTTAAGTTTAACCTAATAACCACCAATCAAAGGTTGGCTGGTAGAAATTGCTTTTTAGCAATAAGTCCGCCTTTGTGCGCAAATTATTAGCTATGTTTTTTAAATGTTTCCATGTGAAAAATAATTTTGTGTACAATAAAGTGTAAATAAATAAATAATAACAATCATTCTAACAATTAATAAAATAACAAATCTTCTAACCGAACTATTCAAAATAAGAGCTCGGTGGTAGAAGTGGGATTTTATTTTGTCGAGACGTTTCTGACACTGTGACACTCCATCTAGTTCGTTATAAAATATCGTTGATTAGTATAAATAGCAGTAAACAAACTGTGTCAAATGAATTGATACAATTGTTGTTCAATAGTTATGTGACTGGGGTCAATGCCGTGAATGGAGTGCGTTTCCTTGATCATTTAGGAATCTATAGACTCATATAACTAGTTCGCGTAGCATCATTTACTATACAATACAGGGTGTTGCAAAAAAACAATTTGAAGAAAAATAAATCATTCTCCATAGTAAAAAGTCACGTCACCAACAACGTTACTATGGAAAATGATATATTTTTTTCGCGAATTATGAAATTCTGTTTTTTTTTTCGGCTTATTATACCCTTTTTGCAACCCCCTGTATAACTTTATTGATAAAACAAAAACATAGTGACTAAGGGCTGATTTTTCTATAGTCAGATAAATGTTATCTGAGGGATAAACTTGTTCCTGTCACTGTCTAATACCAAAATTCACATGCGACAGCTTCAGCATTATTCCTCACATAAATTTTATCTGACTATTGAAAAATCAGCCCTAAGCCGAAAGGAGGTAACCTAAAATATACGGTGCGCTACCAGCATGTATAGTGCCACAATCTTATCTGTTCCGGTGGTCAAAATGTGTACTAACGAGACGTCATTGTCAAACGTCATTTCATACTCTGTGCGTTATTTGAGTTGTCAATTTCTGCGAAGAGGCTGACGCTACGTTATTTACACTGTTATTAGCAATCTTACGGAATTCTGACAGTTATCAATTTTAGACAAATCAGAGATCACAAACCTTTTTGGGCTGGGCACTTTTTCAATACGAGTCTGGACATCTGAGACTATAATATATTTTTTTTAGTCCCTGTATCCATTTTATTAAGTGCGGCGCTCCAAATTAAAAGGGGATTTACCTACGGTGAGAAATAATTACCGTACCTACCTAAATATATTACAAACAGTGAAAAATACAATTAAAGATAATCTCAATTATCTTATATATAATTATCGCTGTCGTAGAAAATATATCTAAAAACAACTAGTAATTATTTTTGAAACGGTAGCCGCGCCGATGTCAGGGCGATGTTGCGTTCGTATTTGAATAGAGGTAAAAAAAAGAGATGTCGCTCTATAAAATTGTATTGTGTGCACTGACTGGCTTGCGTGACGTCACAGCAAACTGTGAGTCTAAAATGTGCGGTGGTGGTACCAAATTAGCGATACAGGTGAAATTGTGTCAGCGACTCATCGCTGGGAGTAAGACAGCAGAACACGTTTACCCCATCGGTCATCGGTTCTTCGACAGATGTGACCAGCCCATTGCCACTTAAACTTACTAACTCGGTGAGCTATGTCGGTGACTTTAGTTACTTTAGTGACTTTACTTTAAAAAGAATAGTGACAATCGGATCAATCGTTTCGGAGATATGCGTGGACAAACATACATACCAACAAGCATATAAACGTACATAGGTACATAAACATTTATAAAATTTTGAATATTTGTTTATTAGCCCTAATACTCGTATATTGTCATATGTCAATATGGTGCAGTTCCAATAATCTTACATACATACCGAACATATTATATGTACTTACCGAATAGACAATCTTTTTTTGAAATTGATTAAAAAGGTTTATTATCCCTGAATTTAGTAGGAAGTGATGCCATGCTAAAGAATGAAATAAAGCAATTAAAATTAATTCGATACATGGGTCGTGAGTCGTGATCCTACTTCATATTATAAATGCGAAAGTTTGTAAGTGTATATGTGTATGTAACTATGTATGTATGTATGTATGTGTGTATGTTTGTTATTTCTTCACGTCAAAACGGCTGAACCGATTTTAATGAAATTTGGAATGAAGTTAGCTGACACCCTGGATTAACACATATGTTATTTTTTATCGCGGAATTCCCACGGGAAAACTTATTAAGGCGAAGCGAAGCTCGCGGGAACAGCTATTATATTGAAATATTTGTTATTTTTGTATTAGTTTACTTGAGCAAGTAAATATTTAGATTTATCTTTTTGTATAAAAATATTAAGAAAAAAATATTGCCCAGAAATGGATCGCAATTTTTCATTTTTTCGGTAAAGAACTTTTTTAGTAGCATCACTTATAAAATGTCAGAATTCTTTCCAATTAAAAATCAGAGAGTAATTTGTTTTGTGATTTTCTGGGTGTAATAATGCCAAAAGCGCTGAAAAGTGATGCAAGAAAAGTAATACTAGATATATTGGCTTTTATGCAGGAAGAATAACGTATTCAGGCGCCTTTAATTCCGATAGAAAAATTGGAAGAACGAGTTGCAGCGGCTACAGGTTAGTGTTGCCAAATATGACGAATAATTTTACCGATATACTCACATGTAATTTTATTAATTTTTTCCCGAGAGACCCGTACCCCAGCAGTGGGGACGGGATGGGTCGTGATGAAAGAATATAATCTTTATTTTTCTTTGATTACAGGTGTGAGTGAAGCTGCGTACCTATACCTTAGGCAGTATACCAAGAAGAATTTCTCGCACCTGCAGCGATTTTAGACGAAACAATGATGATTAATGTCATCTTCTTCCACTACGAGTACCAAGGGTTGGCTGGAAGAAATGGATTTTTGGCAATTAGCCTTTGTACACTGTCTGAATTTCTTTTAATTTTATGCTCTTGTTTCTTGTTACTTAAGAAAATGAAAAAAAAAGTGTTCATAAATAAATAAATAATAATTAAGTACAATAGTTTTCTATCTCGTTATTCCCACGACCCACAGATATTACCTATATCATTATAAAATCTAGATTTAATGTATTATATCAGAACATAATCAGAACTAATTTTGTTTCTGTTCGCCGTGGACAATTTTTTTATACAACAAATGTCGTTTGATATATTATATCCTCTTTCATTTACTATCGACCCTATATTTTGATTTATCTATACTTATGAATGTACCTAATTATAAAAATAGGTAATAGCAGAAATGAGTTGTCGTTTAAACCAGAAATAGGCAAAATTTAATTGATGGTATCACTGGATTCAATCACAACGACGTCGCCACCGGAACAGATAAGATTGTGGCACTATAAGATGATTTCTCCTACCCTTGTGAATTTCACAGACAAAAATAGCCGTCCTATATCTCACATATTATATGACATGATATTTTTTTAGTAAGTACCTAGGTACTAAGTTTAAAATAAAACCAAGACAGCGATTAAGTAAAAAAAACATCTTCTAACAAAAATACGAAAACGATACGAAACCTTTTGTCGTAGGGTGTCCCTGCACGAGATCACCTTTCAACATGATCCGGGCAATCAATAAAAATCCCCTTTACCAGGTGTATTTTCCTTTATTTTCGTGCTATTACCTTTGAAAGGTTTCCTTATAAAGGTTGGAGTGTATCTCTGCCTTTACTAGCGTCGCGTTTTTTTGCTTCGAAAGATGCAGTAAAATTATAGAGTGTTTTTATTATACATACTTGTTTGTTAGTCGTATCTTTTAATAAATTTGACACCAATTTACACCAATAATTGAAATTATTTTTTTCTAGTAGGTACCTACTTACCTAGTACATTTCTTACACGTTTTCTAGTTTAAAACTTTAATTAACTCATCGAGTTCCATGAACTTCAACCAGAATTTTTGCTATGAAATGGAACATTCTAATGGTGATAATTACATCAATTATGAACAATAGGTAGATTACAAAGGAAAATTCCGCTTTCTACGGATCAATAAGTAGTTGCATCATGCGAACTATCGATCTATACAAGGACCTAACTTTTTATATTAAGCTGAAGACCGGCCAAAGGTTAAAGGTCCCTCAACATATAAACTACATTTTATGTCTCCTCTCTAGTTTACGATGTTTACATCCGATATTACTTGAAACTGCTTAAAGGGTGGATGTACCTACCTGTATAAAAGACTAAGTATTTTTTTAAACCTATGTAAGTTGAAAAAGTTTATTGTAAACGAGACGGTGTGGTGCCCTGACGGTAAGGAAGGCGAAAAAAGATTGGTGTTTTATTAAATGTGAACTAAACGACACGATTACACATAATAATAAAAAAAATGATTGGTGTCAAGCGATAAGACCGCCATTTGTGTTAGTATTTTAGTTAATTTCATGTGTGTGTACAAATAAAGAATATTCTATCTATCATTCATAACAAGCCTACAGACAACAAAAAATATGTAGGTATTTAGAAAAAATGCTGCACTTTTCACATTATTGAAATGCGGCACTTTTTACCTGTTTAGGAAAGAAAAAAGAGATATTGAAACAAAATTAAAATTTATTTTCGTCGTCATTTTAGGTAGCTAATTATCGGTAATTCTTCCAATATGCTTAATTTTGCACCAAAGAATAATTTTAAAACGATTCTTCAAGCTATGGCACCTTTAAATGGCAAATACTATAAATATCATTGTATTCGATAGATACATTTATTTAAACTGTGACACTTTTTTTTCCAAACTACCTACTTATCAAATTATGATTGCTTAATCTATTTATCAAATTATTACTGTTAAAGAAGAATCATTAGTCCTCCACCATACATCCTGCATGTATGGTTGAGAACTGAGGACTGAGGCTGCCTCTGTAAAGAAGTACTCACAACACTATGTTACCTTATACTTCCTCATACAGCCAATAACCTACTTTGATTGTTTTAATGTACCGCTATAAAAAGTTCCTTCTTCTATTATTTGAATTCGGAAAATAGTCAAAACTTACAGCATTACAATAAATTGAGGCAGAAATTTACTGAAACTTTGAATGGATGTTTTACACGGACTATTCAGGAGGTCAGTCACAGTTCGTAGGTACTAAGCTAACTTTGTAACAGAAACAAATAAATGGCCAACACCGATAAAAGTTTTGTGGGCAACCATAACTATTCTTCCTCGTCCATTCTACAGGGTGTTGCAAAAAGGGTATACTAAGCCGAAAGGGGGTGACTCAGGCGGTCAATCTGAACAACTATTGTTCTACGAGTTTTGGAATTTGGCGAAAAAATATATTTCTAAAACTCGTAGAACAAAAGTTATTCAGAATGACCCCCTGAGTCACCCCCTTTCGGCTTAGTATACTAAGCCCTTTTTGCAACAGCCTGTATAGTGAGGTACGACGACGGGTTACGTAGAGAGATAAAGAACCCTTTACATAAGTTTTATTCCCTTTGAGCTGCAGAATAAACTTTAAAATATTTATTTAAAACGACCGTCTGAACTTCCTAACTTCGATGAATTTTTTGACTGTTTTTTTACATAATAAATAACTGAAACGCCCCACATTTTATGCGGTATTTTACAGCTAAGCTCGCACACTCGGGGACTTGCTAAGCGAAAACTTTGGGCTTTGTAAACGTAGTTCTTAAATAGTAAGTTGTTAGAGTTAATGTTGAATGCCTAATGATTAATTATCCTGTCTTCTAGTGTACGGAGACTTTAAAAGAAAATCGTTGCACGAAGAAACGATCCTTTCACTTCCATGATTTGTAGGTACCTACCAGCTTTTACATTTATAACATAGGTGGCATAAAATCAGACATTGTATATTTCCGTCAGCAGAACATATATTACTATTATATTTATATATTACTATTATACTATATATTACATATTACTATTAAATCTATATTTATATACTACTTACCTACTCCAAAACAAATAGGCTGATAACTCAGTATATTATTTGCGTCAGTATTTTTTCCACCGTTTTTGAGGAAAGTGCATGGAAAGTTTGAAACCACAGGATCATGAATTACCTGACACTTCTGGCACATCCTGGTCTACAGTGACTGACAACTGATCTGACTGGCTCCTCTCACCACGATGACGAAACCTGGTTCAGTCCTAGTGTTTATTATCGACATGCTAAGAAGATACATAGTGCACGATAAATAGTAAGCACATACAATACATACACACAAAACAGTCATCCAGTGCTTGTCGAAAACACGCGAGTATGCACGCGCGTATAGCCAAAGGGTTACTCTAGATTGACAAGAAACGATCGAACGAGAACTGTCATGGTACTGAGTCGCGAGCACAAGTTTCGATCCTCCGTTAACGTTGCGTATCGTCAACTGTCACTGTCAAAATGTAAGGTAAAGTTAGTTCCAAAAGTGACATTTGTTTTTTCCATATGTTAGGTGGAATTTCACCAAACTCTAAACGTATTTAGTAGCCTGTCATACGTTTTCTGTCAGTTAGTACAAAATGTATTTAAAATTTGATTTACATACGTTTAGCGTTTTGTAAAAGTGACCCTTCGTGTACATTCGAAAATAGTATCGAATCCTGTGCTCGCTGCACTTTAATGCAACGACAGAGTCACAGTTCAGTGCAGTGGGTGTATAAGCACTCTATATGACGAAGAACGAAGTTTCGGTGCGCTGCTGCGCGAATTATGACTATCTCATTGTATTAAATACAGTGACAGTGACAGTTCTCGTTCGTTCGTTCGTCGCTTTAGTAATCTGAGCATTCCGAAACTTCGTATTTCGTACGCTAGCGTGACCCTCCTGTGAGGAGTGGGAACGAACAAAAACAATTACCACCCGTCACGGCCGTCAGTCTAGCTTCTAGAACGTAATTTATTTCCTAGGCTCTCCACTTTTTGTCTACACACAACCCTATGTTTTCACTTTTTGCTGGTTTTGGTTATTTACTTATATAGTAGGTACCTACCTAAGTATAAACCGTCTTGAATGATCAAGTCTATAAGCACCTTAAAAGTATAATAAGTTTAATATCTAATATTGTTTATTATAACTTACTTATTTTCACGTTGTGACTATATTTTGTAAGGTAACGTCTCGGTAAAACTGTCGCACGGAAACAATTTCAATCATATTTAACGTAAACTGACAGTTCGTAAGATTTACGGTATTTGAGGAAATAGCATAAATATTATTGTGAATAAATAAAATCGTTTCCATTCAGTCCAAACAGAGAAGCGTTTATGAATTATATAAAAGAACTTCGAGTATGTTCCACCTACTTACACACCACCACCTACATCTGATCCCGAATGGCCCCAATTTTTTTAAACATATACATATAATTTAGAACACAATATTAGATGGTTATAAAAATGTGCTTTAATATTGCAGAAGGCGTAATTAAGATTTTGGTGGTAAGTATATAAATGTCACTTTTTCATTGCTAACGAGTGTAAATAGTCACTGGACGATGAATGTTCAAAAGTGGAAGATCAATTTATGAAGGTTTACGAGTATCCACAAAATAAAGAACATATATATTTTGTATTATATTTTATTGTTCATGTTATGACAACTTAAAAATACTATCACATGTCACATTTTTACTAAAAATATATAAGTATATTCAGAAATTCATCAAATATGTTTTTGTACATTGGTTAAAACATAAATCCTATTTATATATTTTCGAATTAAAGGACCTAAATTCTGGCACGACAGTGTAAATGTGTTAACTATAACTTGTAATAACTTAACCTATCTACAAAAAAATACCCTCTTAAAAATAAATTAAGTACCTAATCATCATATAAATATTTACAATGTTTCTAACCTTATGAGGACGAATAAAAATCAACACATAAATGAGATTTGAAACTAGGTACTTACCTAGAAATTTTCGAAAACTATTGTAAAACATAATTATTTAATATGTGTGAAACTGGTGAATTTGTGCTACTAATGTTTGTGTACTAATGATTTTCATTCGTCCTGCATCAAAATACACCACATAAAAATAAGGCACTTTAAAAAACACCCTTTTAACAAAAACTATAAATTATGTATATGCGTTTACCAAACTCTTGCAAAATGTCTTGTACTCTATAATTAAAACTATACCCTATACTACAAAAATGTCATGCTTTTTAAAACTAAATTCGCCTTTAACACTAATACCTCGTAAGAAAATCCAAATACGCAAGTATTAATAAGCTCATATCTATTTAATTTAAATCAAAAAGGTTTTAGAAATCTATTTAATATAGATTTAATTGCAACGAACGATCGTAAAATTTTACATAATTCAATGACATAAATATTATAAAAAAACACACTCAAAAACTTAAGACTCTACCCCCATTATTATAAAACGTACACTTAAAATAATTCTTGTTAGTCCAGAGATTTTACACATAAAACAGGTTCAAAACCAGAATTATTTTCAGTTTACTTTAATACAATAAGGAAATACGAGTACAAAAACGGCATCACGAATTCATTTTCAACTATCAAACGTCTACCAAATCATCCCTTTTTGAACTTGATCAGCAGAATACTCGCGGTCAAATAAAGGAAGATCCAGATGCCAGTAGACACGAATCCAGAGTAGACAGTCGGTACATCGATGTCCCAGCCCCGTTGCAGCATGGACCTTAAGGACTCTGTAGACTTGGTGAGTGGTAAGAAGTAGCTGATCCATTGGAGAATGAAGTGCATGCCTTCCACAGGCCAGATGATCCCACAGAGGAGGACCATGGGCAGGAAGGATCCCAGAGCGAGGTAGGTGGCTGTACGTTCGGTGTCACAAAGGCAGGACACTACGAATCCTGATGGAAAGAAAAGGGTTGAGTAACATTATCGTTAACGGAAAAAATAACAGTGGAAAATGAGATTTTTGATAACACTCGTAGACGAAATTGAAACAAAGAATTGAAGGTGAATTCTTTGTTGGATGAGCATGAAAATTTGAATTTGTGTCGACATCAATATGGTGGTATTTTTATCTGATTAATTTGAATATAGGTAATGTTGTCCAGTTTGTTTCTTACATTGGACTATCTTCGGTTCAAATACCAATACGGTACTAGTACAATTAACAAAGTTGGACCACCAATAAATAGCCGGTACTAATACCTACTGGTAATTTTTTTAAGTTTATTTTTGTTAAGAGTTGTCCAATTGTTGCTTGTCGAATTCCGGAATATAAAACACGAAACAGTCCAGGAGACGTATTTGCCCTTTTTTCAGTTTCCTCATAAATTTTATTAAAGACACCGTCTGGGTCTTACGTTCCTACGTAATATGGGTAGAATAATAAATATTTAGACCGGCCTCAGAGACTCTTAACATGGTGACATAAAGTTTAAATTGGAGTGGAGGGATTGTAAAGTAAAGTAAAGTAATTCTTTATTTCCGTATTTTATTGTAACCGATTTGTTTTGATAGTATCACATTCGGGTGGTCGGTTACTCTATGGCACGTTGAATTTACGAGGCATATTATAGTAGTGTAAACAATAAAATTTAAGTGTTGAAAAGAGAAAGATCCACTATAATATATATTATGTTTTTTACGCGCAAACACACTTAGAATCTCAAATATTATTTGATAACAAATTATTTTAATCTAGCAGACGCTATCACTTTTCACCACCTCCCTTTTGTCATGATTCTTATTCACGCCAGCGCCAGACAGACATACGCTCTCGAGCAATGAAAATGTTCTAGTGACAATAAAATTAGCACCAAATAACTACTAATAAACGTAAATATTTTAATAATTTATAAATATATATTTTTTAAATGGGGCAATTTTATACTGGAACTGTTTCTTTGCTCGTGAGTGTATTTAATTAAATTAGTTACCTATCTAGCTAAAACCTTGGAATCCCCAATGGGTAAACGTTTAAACGCCTAAAACTTACTGTAAAAACCCAAATTTTAACAACAACAGAATAAAAAGTGTTCTTACCGAAAGTCATCCCACATAGTCCAGTGATGACGGTGAGGAAGATGACCCAGCCGAGCGGCCCGTTGATGGTGAGTCCGAAGAACACGAAGCCTATCAGCAGGACCACGCCTGACTGGATGCCCATCACCAGCATCTGGACTATGACGTGGGAGAACAGGATCTCTGTGCCTGGGGATGGGGGTGGTGTTTGTTTGAATAGGTTTATTTGGCATAAGCACGGTACCACCACCGATACATTATCAATGAACAATCGATAAGTAGCGTCGCTCGCTCGTTCGCTAAAGGTATCAGATCAGCACGTGCTGTAGACAATAAAGCCACAGTGATGGGATGGAGGTTGGTGTTTGGTAACGCCGTGATTGTGCTAAGGGTTTCAGCTGAGCATCAACGGATAGTTTTATTAAATATGTGTAGGAGCTGGTTTGTTGTAGAGAAACAGCGTAATTTGCTTATTTTTTTACCACTGCTTATGTGTACCTATCTATCATTTTAAACTGGTGCACTGTTTGGTCAAACCATATTTTTTATAGATATTCACATACATGTATATCTATTATTATAAAATATTGTTTATGTTTATCATAACATTGCACTTTGTTTATTTTTTACAATGTTTGAGCGTAGTCTACACTAAATTGATGTTCACAAAATATAGTGGTGTTTATTCATAGAAATAAAAAAAAATTCACCTGTAATTCCTGAAACTAGCGATCTCTCTAGGATTCCCTCGTTCCTTTCAGCCAACATGGCGCCTGAAGTCAACGCGACGGCTAAGAAGAAGATGATTCTGTAACAGAAATGTTTATTTTGGAATACAATGCATATTTTTTTTTAGTTTTCGGTTTATCACCCGTTGATTGATCTATGATCCTGCTGAACTTTTCAGTTCGTGAATGAAACTATCGTTGTATAAAAAACAATGATTAAAAAAGAGGAAAACTTCATAATGTTCTATCAGTCAAAAATATAGACTGTAGATGAATCTTTCTCAGGTTTTTATCCTAATTCGCTACAACCGTAGACTTCATTATCTAAATCTTTGGTGTTACTGAAAGTATCTACAAAGTAGATCTTGCCAGTTGGTCGAGTTTTAGTCACGTTCTGTCTAAGCTCGTAGCAAGCCGTTGTTGACACCGGACATAGTGGTTCGTGATTCTTACTATTATACCCCGAAGATCCCGAGTTCGATCCCCGACCGAGGCAGTTATTTGAACTCGGTTATTGGGTATTAAATGTTTATGCTAATTTCACTCCAGGCTTGGAGGAGGTGATGTGTGTTATATACACGAGCAATGAATACGTTCCACCTGCCATTGACGTTCAATATTTTACTGCAACTTTTCATTGCTAGTATGTGTATTACGGGCTGTGGGTTTGAATAAAAATAATTAGTACTCACGTCAAGATGACTCCGGGGCCGGCAAAGTCGGTAAAGTTGGGGATCTTCAGACCGTAGATAGGGTTATGGAACTGCAACAAAAATAATAATATCATAACTAACGGGATACAGGCGGTCTAGTACAGATTTGATAGTTAGGCGAAAACTATAAAAGTTTACGTTTCCCCGCATACTAAGTGGCGCCTCTACCGGAAACTATCATGAAACTTTTGACTTATACATGCTGCAGATGACAGGAGAAAATTTAAACTTTTTTAAATTTCAAAAATAGCAAGAACGACGTATCAAATGTATTTTTTTGTAGACTTATCTATCAAGTATCATCATAAGTACATAATATTATTTGAATAATTGAGATAAGTGGTATAATTTGTAAGGACTACCGGTAAATACAAAATTTAAACTATTACATCGCCAAAGTATCATCATCAGACTTTAGCAGTCCACTGCTGGACGTAGGCCTCTCCCAAAGCACGCCACTGGATGCGATCTATAGCTTTCCTATAGTCATGGATATTTTACAAAACCATTATTCGTATTTATCTACACGTGTAAACAGAAGAACCTAACTTTGAAGCTTAACTTGTGTGTAATATTACTTTAGTATAATTAATTATAAAGTCAATTTAAAGTCACAAAAAGCTCACTAAGAGCTTCCAGTTACATTTCCGAAACAAGATTCAAAAGCATTTTCTCACATGCTCAAATTAAATGCTCTCGAAATTAGGGTTCTTCTGTAAGTATAATTATTTTGTTTATGATATCAATTTTCTTTGGCATGTGTCGCTATAATATAAAGAATGTAGGTCACAAATTATTAAATCTTCATAAAGTTATAAAAAATATAGTAAAAAAAGTTGTTAAGATTTATTAAAGCTCTAAGGGAAAGATGTTTTTATGTTTTCTACGGAACATTTAAGCTGCCCACTTATGAAAGTGCAAACTTTTAACTTTTAATTTACACCGCGCGCTTTTAATATTTACATTTCATTTTCGTGATTTAAATTTTAAAAGCGTTTTTCGCAAATCTCTTTTGCTGGTTTTTACACAATATGCTGACTTATGAAATGATTGCTTACACAGCGTCAAATAATACTGTGGGCCCTGAAATTCAGCTGTTAAAATAATTGTGGGTATTGTAAAAACAAATGTTACCATGTTATCATAATATTCATTATAACATTACCTAATAATATTCAATAGGTACCTTAATTTATACATTTAGGTAAAAGTGTTAAAATAAAAGGCTAGTTAATAAACAATAATTATAATAAATTTATGGAGAAACAGCGTCGGCAATGCCGATGCATTGGACGGACTTGAGTGTGAACTACTATGCAAAGAATACTGAATGCGATGCGTCCGTTACATACGACGCCGAAAGGTGGACGCTAACCTTAATCCGCACCAATTTTTACTTCGAATTTGACAGTTTCACAACCGAAGAGCATATTACGGCTATAGCGCTGCGCTCTGATTGGCTTCATTTTTATTGATTAGTTATCAAGTTACATGAGTAACTGGGCCAAAAATGTACCTAAATACAGTATTACTTACGTAGACAGGGACGGTGAACAGTCGTTTCGGCAGCTGACACACCTTGGCGAGGTGCATGGCGGCGTCCATGAACGCCAGCTGCAGGTCTCGGTTCAACATCCACTCCACTTGCTTGTCTGTTGAGGACACAAGGAGTTAGTTGCAAGACATATGCCAAGTAAGTCATTGTATGGGTTACATGGATATGTCGCAGTAAGATAGTAGAGATTTTAAGGCAATAACAATAAGTTCAATTAAAACTAATCACACAAATCTTTTTAAACTAATCAACAGTTTTGAGATATTTTTATTTCTTATCAAGTAAGGTAAGATCTTGGTTTCACTCAAATAGCTATTTCACTAAACTTAATCTAGTAATATAACAATATCTATAACTATAACTATATTCCTAGTGAGATAGTAATGAATCGCTTTCGTATAACTATGTTCTGGTATATAATCATATCCCTAGGGATATAACTATATTACGGCTATAACTATCTTACTGCGACAGATATAAATTTAACGTGTCTGTGTATCTGTCTGTAGTAGCGTACCTCCCAAACGACTAAACCGATTTTAGTTTTGTTTTTAGGGTCATTGGTAATGTTACCCCGAGTGTTCTTATAGCCATTTTTATTACAGTACACGACACGCTTAGAAGAGATATACCTACGTATAAAATAAAGAAAAGTGAAAGCAAATTAAAAAAAAATGCCCTACTTTTTAATTGTACACAAGATTCTGAGTTATATTATGATAATACCTACCTTCATAAAGGTGAATTTATTGCTTAACTGATCATGACTGCATATCTTATGGATGAAATCGATAGATTCTAAAAGTAAGCTACCTAATTTTCTTTTAAGAAACTAGATCTTTAAACATTTTATAAGTAGAAAATCTTGCAAGATCATTCCACCAATCTTTTCAGAGCTAAAATCTTTCAAGACGAAGTAGAGCTCACAGGAATGGCTAGTGTCTTTTACATTTTTAATCCACAAAACCCCTAACTTGGGGTTGGGTTTCCAACTAATTGCAAAGGTCGAACTCCAATTCCTTCTCCGTTTTCGATCGAATAATTAGACCCAAAATTACAAAGACATGATTTATATGCAAATGCCGACTGTAGTAATGGCCGCCCTCAGTGGTCACTCTACATATAATAAGACAAAAACTAATCCCGTAACCGTTCATAGAAAAGTTATAGGCCGTTTTAACTATTGTACTGTTTTGTCTCTCTCTGTTAAAGAACAATTTGTTCAGAGCTAGAGAGGGACAAAACAATTAAATGTCTAAAACGTCCTATAACTTTTTTATGAATAAAGAGGTCAACTCTATCTCGTTGTATTAAACGTGCCGATTGCACGACAGCAGCTCTCTTTCGTTCGTTTTTCGTCAGTATAGAGTAACCCTCGTGTCCTAGTTATTAGTCTACGAAAGTACGTACTTCATACATATAAGTTTGTGTTGGGTTAGACGACCGAATGGTCTAGTGGTTAGTGACCATGACTGCCGTACCCAGGCTTGGGTCCCTGGCCGGGACATTATTTGGTCTTGAGAGTAAAATATTTGTCTTGTGTAATGTATGGAAGCGAGTCTTCTGCCAACCGTGGACATAATAGCAATATTTTAGAAACCAACTGACATATTCTATATCCTATTTGATTAATTTAAAGCTGGTTGAATATCACAATATTAATTTGAAGTCCAATACTAAATTTAATACCTACATACGTTAAATTTAGCCTACGTATTCGTCTCAAAGCTCAAATAGGTATAATTGTGCTTTTTCAAAAGTTATTTACAATGCCGAGTTTTGCCCGCTTTCGGATTACAATACCCTTTTAGCGACATCCTGTAGAAGCGAGCGACGGTTTCCAGAATATCATTGTTAACTTTTCCAACCCCTAAACCCGTTTCCGACCGTTTCCGCTCCGCAGTTGATGAATCGATGGATTAGGATCGCGGAAAAGATTATTAATATGAACTAGATGGAGTGTCAGTGCGAAAGAAACGTCTCGACCAATAACACCCGATTTCTGATAATGAGCTCTTATTTTGAATTGGTTCAGCTGTTACATATTAGAAGATTTGCGATTTTATACATTGGTACAATGGTGTTGAACTTAAAACGGTTTGACAGTAAACAAAATGCTTTTCGCTTTGTTTTTGTATGTGAATCACCATCTTGGTCGTATATTGTTAATCTCAGGATCGCGGTCTATTTTGTAATAAATCTCCTTTTATAAATGCCTGGCCTACTCTTTGTATTCCAAACGGTACTATTGGAAACTTGCTAAGCGTATCACTTTGTAGTTAGTGCCAGTCTTAATTCACATAGCGTAGGGGTTAAATTTGATCGACAACTATTGTAGTTGCACTGTATTCAACAGGGTACAGTCAATGAATTAAATTTCTATGCATTTCGTAAAAATCGAACACTAAAAAGTCGACTAAACGTGATAGTTCTCAAGCTAGATCAGATAATAGTGATGTACCTAATAGTTTTCAGTGTGAATTGACTGTTTCTCTGTTGAGTTTTATGTGAATATTTAATTCGAGTGGAAATGAAATAATCGATAGATATTTTGTGTATTCACCCCGTGTATTAGTTAGTGCATAAAAATACATTTTTTGAAACAAAGTGTGTCTAGATTGTATATTGTCACTTTTAATAAAAACGTCGACTGTGGTACCTACCTACAGATAAAGGTATGGCTATACAGGATGTTGCAAAAGGGATATACTGAGCGGAAATCTACGTGTGCAGCATGTTATATATAATCCCAAAATTTAATGATTTTATTTAAAACTTAGTATACCCTTTTTGCAACACCCTGTATAATATTGCACTTTTATAATAACAGACCAGAGGCAGTGAGGCAACGGTAACCGTAGCAGCTCAAAGCAAAAGATGTCTATTCATCTTTGGAACCACGAAAGGTACGAGACGTTAATTAAAATTTTAGCATCTTGATCAAAATATCAAAAGCTACCGTTTATTTTTCATTGTTTTTCGTAATTTGAGCTTTGTCAAGAACGTAATTTCCGGTGTGCGGAGCTTTTACAAGTCTTCAGCCGCTCAATGGGTTTTAAATAATGGATAATTTTCATACAGAATACGTGCGACGTACCTACTACCTAGTAGGTAGTAATTAAGGAAGGTAAGACTATGGACAAACAAATCGTATCACGAAATATCATAATCGGTGGAAGTTGCATTTATAAAGCATTTTTTGGGTTGTTTCGGAGTTCCGAGCGCATCCTTGGGACAATAGACCAATAGTGTCTGAGCGGCATAGCGCGCACCAATGGCGTTGCTCGGTTTTACCAAATTCCACCCGCGCCTCACCCCGCACCAAAAAATTTACTCCTCCGCATTCAGTCCACATACCAGTATCATCCATATGGACCTCGATGTCGGAGCTGGCGATGACCCAGTCGGGGGCCTTGCGTCCGTCCACCAGGCGGTCCTGGAGACTCTCGGAGAAGTTGGCAGGGAACACCAGGACGGCCCGCGCTCGCCCGCCGTATGCCGCGGCTAGGGCGAGCTCCTTCGTTGCGTAGGGTACCTGAGGGTGGGTTAGGTTAGACATGTAATAGCTCTAGATAATCTGTGATAAGTTTATGTTATAGTGCCACAATCTTATCTGTTCCGGTGGTCAAAATGTGCAACTAACGAGACGTCATTGTCAAACGTCATTTCATACTCTGTGCGTTATTTGAGTTGTCAATTTCTGCGAAGAGGCTGACGCTACGTTATTTAATTTGTTTTGTGATTTTCTGCGTAAAAATAATGCCAAAAGCGCTAAAATGTGATGCAAGAAAAGTAATACTAGATATATTGGCTTTTATGCAGGAAGAATAACGTATTCAGACGCCTTTAATTCCGTTTGAAAAATTGGAAGAACGAGTTGCAGCGGCTACAGGTTAGTGTTGCCAAATATGACGAATAATTTTACCCATATACTCACATGTAATTTTATTAATATTTTCACCCCATCCCGTGCCCCAGCAGTGGGGACGGGATGGGTCATAATGAAAAGTATATAATCTTTATTTTTCTTTGATTACAGGTGACATGTCAATTTAAATCTTAGGGAGTATACCAAGAAGAATTTCGCGCAACTGCAGCGATTTTAGACGAAATAATGATGATTAATGACATCTTCTCCTAACCTATCAAGGGTTGGCTGGAAGAAATTGCTTTTTGGCAATAAGCCTTTGTACATTGTCTGAATTTCTCTTAAATTTATGCTCTTATTTCTTGTTACTTTAAAAAATGTAAAATAAAGTGTTAATAAATAAATAAATAATATGTAATTAAAAGTTTTTTTAAGTCTGTCTATCTTGGTATTTCCACGACCCACAGATCTGATATTACCTATAAGATTGTAATCTAGAAGTAATCTCCTATATCAGAACATAATTAGAGGTTATTTTATTTCTGTTCGCCGTGTACAAATTTTCCATACAACAAATGTCGTTTGATATAATATCCTCTTTCATTTACTATCGACCCAATATTTTGATTTATCTATACTTATGAATGTTACTAATTATAAAATAGGCAATAGCAGAAATGCATTGTCGTTTAAACCACAAATAGGCAAAATTTAATCGATGGCATCACTGGATTCGATCACAGCGATGCCGTCACCGGAACAGATAAGATTGTGGCACTATACTGTTATTGCTACTCTTAGGTCGTCAAAAACTAACCGCATTAAATTGTTTAAGTACTGGCAAACCGCTATAAATTCAACCTAATGACAAATTTTGTAACCGAACTTATTCAAAACTAGGTGTTCCCGCGCGCTTCGCTTCGCCTTAAAAAGTTTTCCCGTGGGAATTCCGGGATAAAAAGTAGCCTATGTTCTTTCCCAGGGTCTAGACCGTATGTATACCAAATTTCATTCAAATCCGTTCTGTAGTTTTGGCGTGAAAGAGTAACAGACAGACAGACTGACAGACAGACAGACAGACACAGTTACTTTCGCATTTATAATATTAGTTAGGAAGTTAGGATAAGAGCTCAGTCATAAAAGTTCGGTTATTTGACGAGACGTTTCTTTTGCAATCACATCTAGTTCGAATTAAAATATTGTTGGCCGTAGCCGATAGGTTGTGACAAATTTGAGTTTCTGTTATTGCTTCTATTCTTCTTCTTCTTAGCTTGCCGATGAAAATGGCGCTAAATAATACAATCGCAGAAATACTGGTGCAGTATAACAGGTAGCTGTCATGAGCTCAACAGCGTCATGTCGTGAGTTATGTTGTCGAGATTATAAATAGCTTCAAAATAGTTTGCTTAGCCTTTGGTTCAACAATTAAACAGATTTTCACTGACCTTTGAAAATACATTCAGAGTAAGATCCAAAGTATGCCTAACTCCTTTTATTATCATGGTAACCTACCATTGAAGAGCAAGGTACGAGTAGAGGTTAAAATTAAATGTTTTGCAACGAAATTGTGTCTATCTTGAGACGGAATTTTAATTAATGAAAGTTCGATACGAAAATATTACCGAAACCCTTAAAACCCTTTTCAATAAACTTGGTAACAACATAAGTTATTTATACTCAATCTAAGAATTGTGAAGTTTACTTGAACTTTTCCTGAAAAGTTATAAGTAATATAATATTACGTTGGTCACCGTTCTAATTTCGGTCTCGTGGGAAATAAACATACAAGAAGAAGTTTACATAAGTTGGCTGAAGTAAATAAAAATGTATCCATGAAAAGTTGATATTCTGGTTTGAAAAGAAACGTTTTGCTACAACGTACATTTGAAAGCTTGTCTTAAACTTATTCTCAGAACTTGCAACATTTTAAAGTTTTCGTCAAACATTCCTTGCAAGCGAGTTGCATTATTTTACGAACTACACAAAAATGCTTTAAGCAAAGTATCAAAATGCTTGCCGTATCGTATATATTCATATTATACTAGCGGTAAAAAATATTATGCCAAAAGAAGTGATTAGAGAATAATCAAATATATTGTCATAAATAAGCCATCTACCGTCCGTCCTTTGGCGAACTATGGTCATAGATCTCCCCAAGGAACATCACAATGCTCTTGCTAATTTGTTTACTCCCGTGCTCCTAAGTTTTTCAATTTGGCTCAATGACATTGCAGATTTTAAATATATCCAGACCCACATCATAATATATTATAAACAATGTAGGTATCAATCATCAATGCTTACCAAATTACTCTGCTTTTTCGACAAGAAGTCCAGGTACTGGCAACTGAAGCGAGTGAGGTTCCACTGATAGGTTTCCGGGTCTTGAGGGCACTTGTCCTTGTCGTAGGTGCAGGGTTCCATGGTGTTGTTGACCCCGAGCTCGTTGTTCACGACGGCCAGAGGAAGGCCCACGGGGTAGTGGCCAATGGCAAGACAGAAGAGAACCATTTGGGAGACCGGCAGCAGGACTATGAACGCTAGGAGTCTGTAAGAAGAAGTTTTTAAATTAAGAAGTGGTAAAGCCAAAACTGTATAAACCTGTTTGTTTGAGTGAAACGTGAGTGTTTCGTCACTCGATTCGATAGCATTTATCGCTGGCATGGCTCAGTTACGGAGACATGCTGGCTGGCAATAACGCTATGTAGGTGCGCCCTTAAGTACAATGGGACCAGTATTTAATAATAATATAATATAATATAATAATAATTTTATTTATTGAATTTTTTACAGTACAATTTTAAATACGTGCACAATCAGGTAGTTAAATAGTTTGTTAGTTTATTTTAACTTAATTAAAACAACTATGGTTAATGTTAGAATTATTTTAAAAAATGTACATAAGCTGATTAAGGATTAGCTGTCGTCCTAGATAGGTTTACACAAAACCTGTATTAAGGAACAACAGGCCCGACCCCGTGTATCGGGATTTAAAGAAGAATAACAAGGAATTGTACATTATTTTACAGTTAGATTATTGATTTTTATAATTATGTGATTAATATTACATTATTAAATTCAATTCAAATTAATTTAAAAGTAGCGTTAAATTTATAAAATAAAAAACCGGCCAAGTGCGAGTCGGGCTCGCGCACAAAGGGTTCCGTAGTAAGCACAATAACTTAACCAAAATTACAGTTAAATCAACCTATCTCAAAAACTATAAGAGATACTTTGATCAAACCAAAAATCGTTGAAAGAGTTAATTAGCATGCATCACCTCTATTTTTTTTAGAATTTTATACCCCGTAGTTATAAAAATAGAGGGGGGGGGACATACTTTTTACGACTTTGAGAGCTGATATCTCAAAAACCGTTCACTTTAAGAAAAATGTTTTTTAGAAAACTTTATATCATTTTAAAAGACCTTTCCATTGATACCCCACACGGGTATGTACATCGAAAAAAAAAATTTCATCCCTCAGTTACATGTATGGGGGGCCCCACCCCCAATTATTTTTTTTACTATTTAGTGTCATATTTTTGTAGCGGTTCATACAACACATATTCCCATCAAATTTGATCACTGTAGTACTTATAGTTTCCGAGTAAATCGGCTGTGACAGACGGACAGACGGACAGACGGACAGACGGACATGACGAAACTATAAGGGTTCCGTTTTTGCCATTTTGGCTACGGAACCCTAAAAAAGCATGCAAGGATGTGTTATATTTGTGTGTCTCTCTGTGTGTGTGTGTGTGTGTGTGTGTGTGTGTGTGTGTGTGTGTGTGTGTGTGTACGTGTGTGTGAGTTGTGTTATATACAGATATAAGTGTATGTGTGTATATTTGTCAACTTGTAACGTTATAAAAAACAAACATGCTAAGCATAACCAGAGAGGTAGATTTCAACTTCATCGTAAGTCATCTGTAAAAGGTATTTTTTGATTATGGTTTTAGCTTCGTAGCGGCTTAGAGGATGAATTGGGAGGGATGCATTTATTTTATTATACAAAAATGGGCCTAGGTGATAAAAAAATATATTTGTGAACGCAAAATTTGAAGGTGGTAATATACATATTTTATCTTTGCGACGTTTCTTTATTTCTGAATATGGTGTGACAGAATGTTGGAGGAGAATTGTGTTTAGGATGAAAATCTTTCTAACTGATAAAACCTGGACATTTTTATATAGTTCGGCGGTGGGGAAGAGAATTGGGCGGAAAGTAGCAATTTTAAGAATAGCTCGTTGGGCTATTTCCAGTGGTTTCAGTATAGTTTTTGCAGCCCCACCCCATACTGTTCTCTCTCTCAGCCTTCTGTAGTCCACTGTTGGACATAGGCCTCTCCTAACGATCGCCACCCCAAACGGTCACCCGCCATCTGCATCCAGCGGCTTCCTGCTACCTTCCGCAGATCATCAGACCAACGGGTTGGGGGGCGACCGACACGCCGTTTGCCGACACGGGGTCTCCACTCCAGAACCTTTCTACTCCAGCGGTCGTCGGCTCTGCGGGCTACGTGGCCAGCCCATTGCCACTTCAGCGTGCTAATCCTTTTGGCTATGTCGGTAACTTTAGTTCTCCTGCGGATTTCTTCATTACGAATCCTATCTCGCAGGGACACGCCTAACATAGCCCTTTCCATAGCACGCTGAGCAACTCTGAGCTTGTGGATAAGCCCTTTGGTGAAGCACCACGTCTCGGCTCCGTAAGTCATCACTGGCAACACGCACTGATTGAAAACGTTATGCAATATGAAATAACTGATTCGCATAGTGCAAAGTAAACCACGCGCAATAACATGGGTTTCGCTACATGACGAAGAGTTTTGAATACATAGATCAACTTACGAATTCTAGAAGTAACATGTTCTATGTGAAGTTTAAAATTTAGATATTTATCAACAATTACTCCCAAATACTTGATATTATCTGTTTGCAGTATTTTCGGGCAGTTGCAGTGGCTTAGGGTACGATTTTTACATGTGTGTGCTTTAAGAGCTATTGCAGTTTTTGGTTGTGATGTTTGACGAAGGGAAAAAGTTATATATTTAGTTTTAGATGTGTTTATAGTTAAAGAATTATAGACCAGCCAGTCTAGAAGACTATTAAGCCCCTCTTGGGCTACAACTTGAACCATCTCCCATGACTTGGCGGAAAAAGTTACGGCGGTGTCATCAGCAAAAGAGACAATGGTACCTTGGGGAAGATGCAAATTACAGAGATCGTTAATAAATAGAAGGAACAGCGTTGGGCCCAAGATACTCCCTTGTGGGACTCCGTATGAAATCGGTAGTTCATTGCTTATATAATCGCATACTTTAACAACTTGAGAACGTCCCGACAGGTAGTCCTCAAAAAGATGAAGTTGCTGGCCCCGAACTCCCATTTTCTCCATTTTCAGTAGCAACATAGGTATGGGGACAGTGTCGAAAGCCTTAGCCAAATCAACAAAGATAGTTAACACCTTTTTACCACCATTGATGTTTTCTACAATATTATTTATTAGCTCATGGACTGCATGGTTTGTTGATTTGTTCCTCCTGAAGCCAAATTGTTGACTTGACAATATGTTGTTTTTTTCAAGGAAGTTGATGAGTCTATTGTTGATGAGGCGTTCAAGAATTTTCGAAAGAGAAGTGAGGATGGCAATTGGTCTATAATTGTTAATATCGCTTCTGTCCCCACTTTTATATATGGGATGTATGATAGCCTTTTTAAAGGCAGTAGGGAAAATGCCAGTGAGGAAACAGTTATTGAAAATGTGGGATAGGTACGGAGCAAGAAGTGGGGAGTATCTTTTTAAAAAAGTGGTTGAGATACCGTCATGGCCAGTGGCGGCATTAGGTTTCAGGGAGCGAATAATCGAAATGATTTCATCGGGATCTGTTGGTATTAAAGAGAGCGAGGTTTTTTTGTTTGGATATATAGATTTTGGAGGGGTTATATTTGGTTTAATATGTTCAATATTATCTGCCAGTTTTTTGCCAATATTTACGAAGAAATGATTAATAAAATTACACGAGTTTGTTTTTGAAGATGAAGTATCTAGAAGTTGTACAGGAGATTCTTTATTTTTCGAAGTATTTGTAATATTTTTTATGGATTTCCAAAGTAGGGTAAACTACCCTATTGTTGACACCCCTCCATTTATTGACACAGCGCGGAATAATTAAAGAAAACAAGACAACGCTTCGTTCTGTTTAGTTATATTTATCTTTGAATGCAGCAGTAATAATTATTCTGTAATGGTAACACTCTGCAGTCATTTTTACAGCAATGGCTGACCAATAAAACATAGACAATTCGTGCCTCTCCGTTGCTTCTTTAAATTCCGCCATCTTGGATCGCTTTTTGCAAAGGACAGTGGCTACTTTAGGAATAAATTTGCTAGTATTTCTTTAAAAAAATGGTTAAATGGTTATTTGGACTGAAAAGGGAACAAAATTCCTTTTCCATTTCTTACCTCAAAAACCACTTATTTTCGGTTTTAACTTCGAAATTAGGTGGTGTCAATTATAGGTAGCACTTTTGGTATATTTTCCTAATATTGACATATTGGGTCAATAATTGGAAGGTATGTTTTTTGTTTTCATGCTAATATTTTAGCCTTTTCCGGTAGTATATCCTATAATGATCACGTTGACACTATTTAATCATTTATCCCACACGAATTTCCAATTCATGACACAGTGTCAATACAGTGAAATCCAATTATCGACATAGTGTCAGTAATCTATTTCCCTATTATTGACATGTCTATATATAGGCAAAGTGTCAATAATTACGCTCATAAACGATAAATATTTTTATGGGAGCTTACCATAAAAGTGGCAGTGAGCCACAGCCTTTTTGCAACCTATATGAAGTCGTCTGACTATCAGGTGGCCTGCCAACTGCTCTACGTCCACCGGTCATCATTTTGCCTGGCCAAAAGTGTCCCGCACATTTCCCACCCAGCTGAATCCACCTCGTAATCTGTTTAAACTGGGATTCTGACTCAGCGGGTAAACAATTATCAAGATAGGTGTTAAGATTCACAAAATTTTATGATATCCAGCTGTATCGTTCGTTTCGATTGGGACACTGGGCATTACCTTAGTCTTGAACATGTTTATCTACAGGCCAACCCTCAAGGATGCTACGTGTAGTTCTGCGAGCATAAACTAGAGATATCAGAGGCATATTCATGATTCTTCATCAAAATAAAGATGCGACAAAGCTACACCACACTTTTTCTTTGGCCTTTCTCTTCCAGCAAGTACTTACCAGGTCTAAGATCAGCCTTGGTCCTGACGGCCAAAAAGCATGCTATGTCACGCTTGCCTGTTCGTTACCTCCACTCTAGAACTCGATTACTCCAACTGTCTTTCTTCTTGGGTGGCTGGCCTATTGGCATCTCACATTGGATTTCTGATGGATTGATTACACCAGTTCAGTCCGCATTACGACTTTATATCGGTAGACCTGTTAGCCCAGCTGTGACCACGTTTCTGAACCATATGGCATCAGCAGCAGGACGCACTAGCTGGAACCTTTGAGAAATGCCCAGGAGATCATGAGACGAAGCAGCCTAACTCAGTGGGACTAGTCTGCTAGCATTAGCATTAGATGCAGTATATATGGTATGTCAGATAACTAGCTGATGACTTATGGTATGTGAAACTTATGGTGTTTCAATATATCACCGTGATATACCAAATAGAGAACCGGACCCATGGTACCCTCCCAAAGGTTTAATTCGTGTTTAAAACGGTTTTTATTACCTAATATCAAGCATGTCAATAATTGGTACAGGAGGTGTCATAAATTGGAAAACCCGTGTCAATAATTGGGAAATAGGGGTTCTTTCAAATTTATAGCTGATAATAAAAAACTAAGACTATAGGGTCATTGTTTTGTCAAAAATATTATAAATGAATATACACTTGAGACCGCTACGGAAAAAATACCACAATACTAATATTTTATGCGTATTTAT
This sequence comes from Plutella xylostella, assembly GCF_932276165.1. Taxonomy (NCBI): domain Eukaryota; kingdom Metazoa; phylum Arthropoda; class Insecta; order Lepidoptera; family Plutellidae; genus Plutella; species Plutella xylostella. The sequence continues at coordinate 4,212,030 of NC_064006.1, read as the reverse complement.
GGCCAGTTTTGCAGACGACTCGTCTTAAAGTGTCAATAATTGGGTAGTTTACCCTAGTTTGCTATTTTTACCTGCTTTATTTAGTTCCTGTGTATCAAACTGTCTTTTTACCTTTTTAAGAATTTTTGTACAGAAATTTCTATATCTTTTATATGTTAGTTTAAGAATCTCGTCTTCAGGAGTTTTCTTCATTTTTTTATGCATATTATCTCTGTTACGCATACATCTAAGCAATCCTGGTGTGATCCATGGCTTAAATATTCTTTTGTTTTTTTTATTGACTTTTCAGTACTATTTACCTGAATAGCCTGAGAAATTTGTTGTACTATGGCATCTGTAGCTACGTTTGGGTCTTCAATAGAGAAAATAGGAAATAAATCTAGGCATTTCATGGTCTCATCCAGGGTTTCATAGTTTGTTGACGTAATCACAGAGGCGGTAAAACAACGAGGATATTTAGTCTCAAGGCATAACAAGGTGGCAAAGTGGTCGGTTACAGTTGTTTCAATAACTAGGGTGGTAGATGGTAGTTTTGTTCGTAGTATGAGATGGTCGAGGCAGCTGTTTTCTCGTGTAGGTATGGTATGAGCTGGTAGGTAGCCATGAAACGCGAGGTTTGTGAGATAATCGTGCTTACGTGAATCTTTTGTCGCAGTTTCAATACCGATATTAATGTCACCAGTTAAGATTACTGATTTGAACGAGGATAGAGAGGGAAGTATGTATTTTAGGGATAGCAAGAAGTCATCAATATTTTCATTTGAAGGGGATCGATAAATACACACTATGGCTGTAGATGTGCCCAACTTAATAATGAGGCCAGATGCGCATTTATTATTGAAATTTATCTCTTCAGTGGAGAAGGATAGGTGTGATTTAATATAAATAACTACCCCGTCACTTTGATTTAAGTGTTTTGTAGTTTGGTGCATAGAATAATTAGTTAAGATAGGTATAGTAGAATTTGTTTTACATGGTAACCAGCACTCGGTCAAAACTAGTACATCACTTTCAAAAGGTATTCGATGCAATAGAGTTTCTAAGCTAGAAAAATTTCGATTTATTGATCGGATATTTTGAGTAAAGATTTTTAGTAGCTTATTAGGATCACTTATGTGGCTTAGACAGTTTTCCGGAATGCACCTGAAAACATCAGATAAAGACAGTAGGTCGATATCTGTACTCAAGTTCATTGTATGATTGATAGCGAATTATTTTGATGAAAGACAGAGTTAAAAGGTAAAAAGGCTGGTATTGTAGGCATGTATAGCATGTATACAAGTGAGTAGGTATACTTAGTTAGGTAGGTGTGTAAATATTGACAATATGAATATGTAGCAACTAGGTAGGTGAAAATAGACAAATAATGTAGTGAGTAGTTTTTAATAAGTATGTTTTTTATCGTGAGTGTTATGAGAATGTGTGAGTGTGATAGTTTACAAGTTTTAAACATGGTATTTATAGTGTTCACCAACCCGCACTAGGCCAGCGTGGTGGACTAGGCCTAAAACCCTTCCTTCATTGGAAGGAGCCCCGAAGTGGGGACGTTATGGGTGATGGGAGAGATGGAGAATTGGGGAAGCTGGTAACCACACTTTATCTCTAGCTACTTTACTCTACTCACCCATAATTCCTGGCAAGACTGAAGAAGTTCTTCCAGATCAGCGCCTTCATGTTCTGCCATTTCATCGGCTTGATCCTCTCGAGGCATCCCTCTGGAGGTTCATCATCAGGCGGCAGGGCTTCCACTGGAGCTGCCAGCTCAGGGGTAACCACCACGCGGCCTTTGCTGCTCATAGAGACATTGTCTCCGAACTCTCCAGAAATCTCGCCTATTTCTGCCTCTTCCAAGTCTATTGATGTTGGGTCCTGGGGATGGAAGATGAGTTTATGGAATACGTTTTTGATGGTGTAATAGTGTGTCAGTGACTAATAATAGAATTCGACTAGAACAATTATAAAGTACTATTTTTTTTCTCTGTTCTAGGGTATAGCGTATGTCCATCTCTTGTAACAGTCACTAATATGGTTTATAATTTTTATTAAATAGGGTTTGCTGATAATCGATTTTGCGTCATATTATACGCGATATAAAGAGGTAGTTTTCAATCTCGGATTTTTGCCTTCATAGTTAGGCAATAAGTATCAATCAACGGCCTAAGTATGTAACCGATAAATCTAGAAAGTAACTTACTAGAAAATTAATCAAATTCTTATCGGTCATAACTGGGACGTAAACTTGACATAAACCTAGATGTCTCGGCTGCCTAGGTCACAAAGACTAGACTGATTAATGTGAGTATTTACTGGTATACTGTGGCCATTTGTCTTGAGCGTCACATGCGAGTGAAAATGTATCCAAGTAGATGCTTTTAAAGAGAAATATACTGTTTTCAGCCAGCTCACCCGCTGAATGATACAATCCTCTTAAATATTAGGTCAATACATTTTGTAACTTGGTAAATATACTTCTGTCTTGGGAGTATAATCATACCTATTGTATGTCTGAGTTATGTGCCTACCACAAAAAATATTTTAAACTGGACTTGGTTGGTATTTTTCCACGATGACAAGCAAATAGTTACATACATAAGTAAATAGGCTATGTTCCAAAAAAAACTCATACTATTTACTTTTTTAATTATCGTACTCGTATATATCGTAATGAATTTTCTGATATTTATTTATTTCTAAATTTTCTAACAAACATCTCTGTAAATTGGCGACCACTTACACTTAGCTTTAGAGAGTCAATAAGTAGGAGAGATATCTGTTTGTTTGTCCCAAATGAAAGCGCATTAAGACGAAACGGTTACGAGTCGCTAGTTTTATGGTTGTGCTAGTAAACCTTATTGGTTATTTTATAGCATTTTTCTGTCTAGATAGACTAGATTACTAGATTATATACGAGTACCGATGACAGATCTGATGGGGTAAATGAGTTCTCAAGTAGAGACCACGAATAGGCCAGCGTGGAACGCTCTCCGGCCCGATAACCTTAGACTGAAATAACTGGCTGAATAAGGAAGGATGAAGACAGATTACTGTAGCGCTTCTTGGCATATCTAGTTATTGGTCATGGCGATGATAAAGAAATACACTATTTCATAATCAAGCAAACAACATGACCGTCAGATACAAAAACTACAATCAACCCTCAACACAAAAGTCAATAGCAATTACAGTTCCCTCCTCTTACCGGGATGGCGGGTATCTCGACCCTCTCCACGACTCCAGCCAGGATGCTCGAGCGCCGGCGCTTGCCCATGTTCTGCAGCACCGACAGCTTGAGGAACACATCCTCGAGACTCTCGGCCTGGTAGCGGCGGATCAGCTCGCTCGGAGCCTCTTCAGCCAGGAACCGCCCGCCGCGCATGAGACCGATCTGGTGAAAAATAGAGCTTGTATTAGATGAAAAAAAAATGAAAATGAAAAAATATTTATTTAAAATAAAGATTATGAAGATACAAAAAATAGAGGTTGCAGCGTTTGTTAACAATTTAAAGGTGGTGATGTAGCAAGGGCTACCACACTAGGCTAGGCCTGTGTCGTGGACAGCCAGTAAACAGGATGCAGATGCATAGGCTAAAGTATTTTAAGTGTGTGTTGTCTATACACAAAAAGGTATTCTGAGAATTTGGCCCTAGAAACGTCTCTCAGTGCATTTTGCATATATTATTGACATCTTACTCGTCTTAAATGACCAGACTACATAGCTGTATTATGAGCTGATGTTTTTTTCCGGGGAGCACATTTTAAATAAACGATTTTTTACGTCTCGGTTTCTATGCATAATTAAATGATTACTTTATATTTTTAGAAGGACTTTGCTGAAGCTGAATTTATTTCTATGGTGATGATGGCTTTATTTGTATTTACATAAGTCCTATAAAAGTATTTTTGGCCGGGATGAAGCAATCCAATTTACCTAGCAATAAATAAGTTCAGTTTGTGAAATATTTTTCGCGACCAATTAACTTTTTCGCAATTGTAATTTCCTAAGAAAACTCTTTTTCAATGAGTCAACTTCGCAAGGTTTTTCAATAAAATAGGTGTTTCCGCAATTTTCTGTGTTTTTGAGGCTCAGCTATTTTAAGTAATTCCCTTTTAGTAACCACGTGTCAAATTTAACTTTAACAGTAACATAAGTAGGTATTTATTATTACAAACATGATTATTAGTCAGTAAAAAGCAATAGAATTCGATCGTTTTCAACTGAAAATATAATTATTATAAAAACTTCTAATGACAACAACTTATTTGGCTTACAATAGCTAAAAAAGAAGATTAAAGGTTACAGTATAATAATATGAAAAAGTTTTAACTGTAACGCTAATGTTAGTTCTATACAAACAAATGATGCCATATTCACAACATAATCATAACATTCATAACACTAACTGTAATTCTTTAGGTACAATACTATGGTTTTGCAGTTATAAATACTAGTAAAGTAGTAAGTAGTAACTACTTTTATCTCAGATGCTACAATGACAAATGCAAATGTAAAGTTATTCAACTTGCCTTTGTCCTACAGTGGACCAACATACAAGCTGTATAGGTGTGTTTTTGTAGTAGGTACCTATAGGGTTCATCAAAATCATTTTCAATTAATCTATGTTTAATAATTACGATGATTACACACGATAAAAGTCGATAACCAGGTTAGACGATTAAACTTTTGCCATTAACCTGGATTAGCGAAATAAATATCCGTTTTATTGTAGACTTCTTAATACCTTTATGAGGTTATGTGATAATACGATTATTACGGGAAACCGAATCTCTAAAACTTTTTGATGGGGCAAACAGTACTAGTAAGTAGTACTTATAAAATATTTTATGTAAATAATATAACTAAACTGTATTATACAGGGAAATGTCCATTTACGGACTCAAAATAATAATCTTAATGATTTTCCTGCACTTCCTAAAGGTTGGGTTGACAAATAAAAAATAGGTGCAGCCATTTTGGAGCTACGTTACCACAGACATAATCACACACACAGACACACAGAAATACAGACACGTTAGCCTTATAACACCACTCTTCTTACTGTAGTGGTTAAAACGTATAAATCACGTAATGACAGGTTCCTTTCTATAGACACATTTCACAGCCAAAAATATAGTTTAAAAAAGTATTTAAATAGACTGAATAATTTAACTGAATCAAAAACGTATTAAGATCACATAAGTTAATATATTATGTTTTAGTGATAAACGTTTAAGCTTATTATGTATTTTATCTTTGTAATTTATGGTATGCTAAGTTCCAAATAAAGTAAATAAATAAATATACTCACGAGGCTGGCCTGCTTGGTCTCGTCGATGTAGTGCGTGGTGATGATGACGGTGGTGCGCTTGTCCTTGGTCACCTCCACCAGGTGGTCCCAGATACTGTTGGAGACATAAACAAGAATAATGTCATTAAAACCTGATTGCAGATTGTTTGGCAAGAGATTAATATTCTTCTTCTTACAGTTTACATCAAACGAACAATAGACTTAGAGCATTCCTTCGGGATATTATTTTTAGTGTAAACGAATGGATAGGTAGAACCAACGAGAAACTAGGACCATAGAACAACGCGGACTCGGCTCGGTCGTACGTTAGGATCATAGATAGACTAATAATACGTCAAAACAAGAATACAAGTATGAAAGTATGTATACTGTTTCGCTTCGTAATACTTTAGTTTTTTTTATATAGGTATACATATTTTTTACACTTCCTTGCATTTCGATGACGCGTCATCGTTGACGCGTTGACGATGGGATAATTTTAGCATTAAGGGCCTGTACAGGTGACGTGCCCCGCCAAATTTGGGTTTTCAATGCTCTTCACACAGCACACGCAGTGACACGCACACATGTAAGTTTGCACAGTGGGTCGATAAACTTTTACTCGCCAACTTTATTGACAATTATTTTCAAGTAGTGATTTGAGGGTAAGTTTAATTTTTAATTACACTGGTAAGCACCAGGAAAGAGTAGAAATTAATAGGGTTGCCACTTTTCTCCATACTCGGAACCCGATTAGATTTCTAAACAAATGTGGTATTTACTTGTAGAAAGGTAACTACAGGTATTAAAGTGTAGATAATAAGTTATACTAAGGGTATACTAAGCCGAAAGGGGATGACTCAAGGGGTCATTCTGAACAACTTTAGTTCTACGAGTTTTGCAAAAACGCGAAAAAAAAAATTCGTTTTCCATGGTAAAAAGTCACGTGTCAACAAAGTTTCTATGATAAAGGTTTTTTTGGTTAATTTTTAAAACTCGTAGAACAAAAGTTCAGAATCAGTCTCACTTGTTTTAACCCGACTGCCGAAGGAGGAGAGTAATGTTTTTTGATTGTATGTATGTATGTTTGTAAGTATATGTAAGTTTTGGTGGCAGAATAATATTTTTTCATATTTTTAGAGTTTCGTACCTCAAAAGGAAAAAAGCAACCGTTATAAGATCTCTTTGTTGTCCGTCTGTCTGACTGACTGTCTGTCACTGCCCTTTTTCTCAGAAACGGGTAAAGATATTTCGCATAGATATGAGGAGTACCCAAAAAAAATTGGGGTACTCCCTCTCCCATACAAGTAAATTGGGGCTGATATTTTTTCCGGTTATTTTGATGGTGTAGGTAGGGTATCGTTGAATAGGTCTTTTAATATAATAGGTATAAAAAAAGGTAAAAATATAATTATTTGGCTTTTACCCTTAAATTTGGGGACCACACCATAAACAAATCCTAATTTAAAAAAATAACGCGTCCTTATTCCGAGGTAAATCACAACATTAGAAAGTAAGTAAGAAAAATAAGCATTTGTAACCATCAATATTGATGTGAAACATTGTCTTCTGTAAGAGTATACGTTTAATTTTATATTTCTTAACACACATTCATTGATAACACATTTATCATTGACGGCCGAATGGCGTAGTGGTTAGTGACCCTGACTGCTGAGCCGAAGGTCCCGGGTTCGATTCCCGGCTGGGGCAGATATTTGTTTAAACACAGATATTTGTTCTCGGGTCTTGGTTGTTGATATTTATAATTAGTATCTATCTATCTATGTATTTGTGTAAATATATCAGCTGTCCGACACCCATAACACAGGTTCGGCCTAGCTTGGGGTCGGATGGCCGTGTGTGAGATGTCCCCACATATTATATTATTAATTATACTTAAAAAAATATAATTTATTACACATGTCGATTTACCCTAATACCGAGGTAGGATTATGGTTTCTTCCATATACCGAGGTAGCCTGTTCCATATTCCGAGTTAGTCCTGTCAGTGGCTCCATGAGTGTGGCCATGAACGTAAGGAAATTACAATCGAAAATATCGATATACTTTTTTAACCTTAAAGTACTCCAAATAAATTTAATTATTCTAAATATTAGTTGAAAATAATGAAAAGAATTAAATACTCTCCATTTATATTGGTTTTCGTGATAATTTCTATTATTTATGTACCTACCTACCATTTTCATAATTCATTATTGCAACTGGTAACATTGGCTAGAAAAAAATATTCATAATGCTTCTATGATGTTCTATGGACTTTTCCAAGCGATTAAAAAAAAAATAGAGTAGAGATGGGGTAAATTGAAGAAATAGTGACAGTAATCGAATATAATCGATTATTGAACTCGAATGATTTAAACATTTTTACTATAGTTTTTATCTAAGTAAGGTCTAAATTTTTTCCACGATATTTTATGTTCTTACTTGTAATGTTTAATAGTTGATGATACGTAATAAAAGTAGATGTGTAAGGACTGAGGAAAAGTATCGAATACATACAAAAGCACAAATACCTTATCAGTACTAATTTCCGATGAGTACCTAATGTAGGTATTTACCATAAACGAATATGATTATAATAAAAGTATCTACCCAGGAATCGATCCAGCATCGATTATTTTTTCATACAAGCATAGGTCGGAAGCAAGGAACATTGCACTAGGTACATCTCTATGGCGCATGCGCGCTGGACTGGAGGCGCGCCGGCGCCATGTTGAGTTTTCCGCCGAAAAGTTTGCCGCTATTCTTTGAAAGTATTTTTTGTTAAGTCTTTACATTAGAAAACAAACATCTTTTATTAAATTATTATGTTTGTATTTGCAATATGCAATTGGAAAATCGATAAGGTAAGCTTGTGTGCGAATTATTTTAGGAAATTACGTAAAATGGAAATATTTTTATGTTTTTATCAGTAATTTGGCATCAGTTTAGTTACTAACCTAGGTTTTTGTTCTAGCGATAGCGTTTTCGTTTCTAAACTCACTAAGTTTTGTGAAAATGGGTACCTACTTATAAGGATAAGATTAATTCTGGCAACTATCCATACAATTTACCTACTTACTTTATTTTTCAGTGACAACAAGAAGAAAATGAAAAAATCCACCAGACCCCTAAACCAAACATGAAATGCAGTATACAGGACATTCATTTATCTGGGAATTCTGGGATAACAATATTACAACGGCCATCAGACCACGAAGTAGAAGGATAATGGAAATAAAATACAGAAATGAAATTAGGCAATTGTGTATATAAGTGTTATAAAAACTCAACCGTCGTCGTGTGTGTTATTTTATTCACCCAAAGAAAGTTTTACGTCTACAAATTTCTTTCTTTCTTCTTTTAAAAAGAGTAGTATCTAGTAGTAGTTTCGTAAAGTCAGGCATATCTATCCAGACCCCTTTTAAATTTAGGAAGAAAGTCGCTAATTCATCTTGATTTTATGGTTTGATGACGGCATCGGATGACACTGCGAAGGTGTGATGTAGAGTCATATTCCGATTTTCGAGGTACCTACCTATGTAAAATGTCATACTCCATATTAGGGGTTCAGCAAGTATTTTAATAATCCATATTTCGAGTTATCAAATTATCGATTTAGAAACAACATAGATATGTTACTCAAATCATACATAAAATATTGGTAAAAATATGTATCACTTACGTTAATAGCGATAAAATAACACTATTTTTTATCATTTCAAATATACATACTAAGTTAAGGTTTTCTAGGTAACCATGATTTTTGCGTCAACAATTATTGTGTCATATTAAGATTCCTAGAGGATATTTTGTACCGCCGAATTAGGTTATAAGCTTGTCACGTTCATCATTATTATTATGTAATTAAGCATATACTTCAAATGTTATTATTTGTAAAGTTATAAGATAAAAATCATGACATAGTATTTTTCCTTATACCGAGGGTAACTCGGAGTTAGGAACAACGTATAAAAATCAGGCCATTATACCGAGGTATTTTGTTTTTGAGTTTAAAGGGGTTAAATTAGTTTAAAAAGAGTTAAAATTTAAATTTAATGTAAGTATAAGAATATAATAAACTAAATATAAACTATTTACAAAGTTGAACGTCGTATAAATATTAAAAAACACAATTATTAAATATGGCTGGCCTTACGTAAGCCGGGTCGCGTTTGTATGAAAAACATGGCGGCGTCGCCCTCACGGCACATTACATGAGTTTTTAGTAATTTTAGGCAATTTTAAACATATTTACTACATCAAGTAGTTTCAGTTAAAGATAATGAACGATTAAATGTAATTTTAGAGTATCCAAACCTATTAAAATGAGTAATAATCATGAAAATAAATATAACTCGAAATAAGGACGCCATTTTGAACACCGCGAAATATGGACTCTCTACCTTATATAAATACTTATTCAATGTTTCAATGAGTATAATTAATGACTAAACACAGAGATTATGATGACACGGCGATAGCAAAAAGAAACCGAGAAAATGAAGAAAATATAAAAACCTTATTCGAAATTGAACCAGGAGACCATTACTAATTATTATTAATTGGAGTTCTAAGTTCAAGTAAGTACAAATATGATTAATATTATATATAAATATATTTTTTTTTTATATTTATTTTGGAAAGAAAACAATTCATATGAGAATTTCGTGAGAAAACACTTCAACAGCTTAGAGACCAATCGAAAGAAAAAGGGTTCCTTCAATAGGTTTTCTTACAAACGCGTACCTACCACCTCCTATTGAACTCTCACATTTCGACCGTATGTTAATGGGAATAAAGGCCATTATGTAACGCTCGTGTAGGTGGTAAATTATTATGCATGAAGACAAAAGGTATCCTCTGAGGTGGCATATGTTTTATTTAATTTGATTTTACTGTCTCTGCCGTATACGGTACTCATACGAATGAAATAGGGTTATTTTATTCCCGTCCGCTTGTGCATAATTTTGTCGTGTTGAATGGTTCTATACCACTTTGCTATTGGTTGAATTATTCTTTGAAACTTTCAATAGCTTTTATTGCGTAAATGGTAAGTACCTATATATTCAACTGAAAGCCCCGACTCAGCTCGTCATTCCGTCACTCTATATTTTTATGCAGTTTGTAATAAATGTAGCTGCTAATAGTAGGTAGTGGTCTATCTGTATATTGACACAAGTACAACTTAGTCTGAACGTGAGAGCTAAAGTGTATGTATGTGTCTTAAATTAGTTGCTCCTATGTTTCGAAGTAATTTGTTAACGTTCTATAAACTTAAAATACGGTAGGTATATGAATTTGGGAGTAATATTATTAGGTAGTAGACTCGCTTTTTTACAGCATACGATTTCATCACGCACGCGGGATGGCATGCCCTTTTCCCGCGTCTCGCGTGCATATACCTACAGCATATGCCACGCGTTACAATGAATACTTGAAGTATGAACGGGGGGCAATCCAGCGTGTTTGATCAAATCCTCATGCTGTTAAAAACCGGCCCAGTAGCATTACCTCTGTCTCAGCACCGGGTCCACTCCAACAGTCGGCTCATCGAGGATCAGCAGCTCAGGGTCGTGGAGCAGGGCGGCTGCGAGCGACACTCGCCTCTGCTGCCCTCCGGATAGGTTCTTTACTTGTCTGAAATGAGGGGGGATGGAGGTAAGTCATTTTTTAATAGGAGTGCTACCATAGAAAATGCGAAGGTTCCTTATACCCGTTAACTTCTCATGCCAAAAGCACTTCAGTTATGCTATTTCTTCCCCTTGTGGAGATTGGTATACATGGAGTTTTACAGAAATAGATCATAATAATATGCAGTAAAATCGTACATGTACAATCTCACTTATAAGTTATGCTCTCCTTTATATGCCAATTTAGTAAATTACGCTATTAACCTAATGACCTGAGCCATTTCCTTGATGCATTCAAAGAACAATAAAAGTTGCACTTTGTTTCATAGGTAAGATATTCAAGAATATTATAGAAACTGAATGTTGGTAGTAGTTGGTAGAAAAGTTACTATATTTTTAGATCTAGGTCCAACCTAAGCCTGGAAGCTAAATATCCAGCAAATCTTATACCTACGTTATTAAGTATATAGAATTAGGAACCAATAAGTTTACATTTTACAACAACAGGACTAAAATAAATAATGCCTTTAGAATTGCTACTTATCAAATAGAAACGGTTTATATTCGTAACATAAATATATTCGTACTTATTTAATACGGAATATGCAGGTGGGTACTGATTTTGATTATAAATGCTATTTCCATTTTAATCCAAATTAGTTATATGCATAGAACAACGCGAACTCGGGTATGCTATTATGTAAGCACGCACAATGTGATGACATTCCTAAAATATCTGTGTAATTGGGTATTCACTTCGAAATTAGGTATGCCATTTTGTTGTACAATAATATTTTCACACGCTTCACGCTTGTAGAAAACTGATTGGGTCTTATTTTATCAATAGCATTCAAATATTGATTCAAGTTTCTCACATTAGAATAGTTTCGGGTTTCGGGTAGATATAAGTTCTATCCGTCCCGCGCCCTAGTCCTCTGTCGAATAAAGTACATACATACACCGGTTGTCTCAATTTTAACAATGTAAAATACCATGCAATACGGACTTATCCCATCCACCTCACCCCAGCAATGAAAAAGTTTAGTTTGCTAATATTCTGATGTGCTGTTAAATGTACGTACACCAATATTGCCGACGGCGGCAGCGTCATTAAGGTCGTATTTTCCGTTTAGTAATCATTATTAACCGTCTTCGAAAAAGAAGAACGTTTTCAATTCGTCTGTATGTATGTTTACCGACTACTCCGCCATTTATGGACCGATATTGATAATTGTTTTTTGTGCTATATCATTGCTCACGATTGTATGCTATACCACCCAATATGGATATATTCCACCCACCTGGAGTAGCTGCATGGGCAGCTGCAGCAATGCCTGCCAAATGTTCTTCAATATAGCAGACGGCGTCATCAAGCTAGTCTTTTTCCGTTTAGAAGTAATTTGGTGCTATTGTCACTATTGCTTCTTCCTGAGTACCTGGAGTGACTGGGCAGCTGGCAGGCTCTGCCTACCTTGCCGTTGGAGCCAGATAGCCGTGGGTGCCACACATATCACACATCCTGTGCCTAGTTTAGGGTCTGATGGCCGTATCTGATAGAGTTTACTGTCTGATGGCAGTGTCTGATATTCATGTTACCGCCTTTCTCTTTCTTTCTGTCTTTCTGTCTTTCTTTCTGTCTGTCTTTCTGTCTTACAGGCTTTGTCTAGTTAAGGGTCGGATGTCCTTGTCTGAGATGTCCTACTCATTATCACTAGTACCTGGAGTGGCTGGGCAGCTGCAGCAGCTGCACGAGGAAGTCTGTGCGCTCGTCCACGCGCGCGGTGCTCATGCCCGCGATCCACCCGAAGTAGATCATGGTCTCGCGGATCGAGAACTCGCCGAACAGGGCGATCTCCTGCAAGGGAATGGAAGGGTTGGTTTGTAGTTAGGTAACGAGAGGAACGGAGATGAACGGGATTGCGACCAAATATTAAGGTGGGTACTGACCAACGTTACGGACTGTAATGTAACATTCCTAGCGAGCATGTTACGCAACGCTGTGTTCTAAAATCTCGCTGGTACTGGCTGCACGAATGCTCACGGTGTAACATGTTATATTACACCTCGATACTCGTAACGTTGTCAGTTCCCACCTTTACCAGCGTCGCTCGCTGGTCAAATCTGAAGTAACTTGTATGGATCTGGGAGGTCACTCTACTATTACAGACGGTGATTAAAACGAGATAGAGTCAGCCATGACGAGCCATCGCACAAAATCGCTCAGGAATACATCGTTGTACGGTGGCCTGCGCCTAAAAGTATACAGGCGGAGTATTTAAAATAGCGATCTTAAGCTCACATGCTGCTCAAGCAGATCCACATAAACACCACTGCTACACACATCACGCACAACACGTCCCCGGATTTATAACAGATGTAACTGGTCCCTTCATCATCAGGGATCGCTATTTTAAAAACTCCGCCTGTATTCTTTTAGGCGCCGCAGGCCACTGTACATGCCACGCTAAGGCTCTTGGACATTCCATTTAGATTTAATGTAGTCTATAACTAATAACTTTAAAACTATTTTTAATTATCATAACATTAATCCTTTCTACAATTTGTCATAAAGTATATTCATCGAATGACTAAACAACAAACATTCCTTCAAGGTGCAGATGTTATTCAAATGGCTAAGGTCGCGAATCTTCAACCGGCCAGTCATCTCTCATCATTATACACAAGGGCCGTCTGACGCGTCACAAGAAGATTCTTTCTGTCACGCGATAGCAAGTAATAACATAGAAATACACTATTGTATTACGGAACGACCATTTGATTGTAGGTGCCTATAGTTATTGCACGAACACAACCAAAACTTAAGGTCATGTTGCTAAAGCTGATTTGGTTTTAAGCGGGAAGCTGACAATTTATAAGTAGGTAATTAATAATGATAATGCATAAACATAGTAACTTATAAATGAAAATGTTTGTTTGTAATTAACCTCGTCGTTTCTGACGGGTCACTCTAGCATGCCAAAAACTAATGCCACTAATGACTTCTTATGCCATTCGTTCGGTTTTGACCCCCTACGTAAAAAAGGGGGTGTTGTAAGTGTTTGTGAGTAAACCTCCTGGCGTAGGAAGGGCAAACAAACATTACTTATACTTACTCTCGATTTTTATGAAAGAAGAATCGAGTGTGTATCTAAGTTGCTACTTGTAGCACACGTGTAATAACAAATATCAAATAAATATTACGATGTTTTCCTCTACAACCTATGAATTACTACCTCAGCAAAAAGCGTGCAAAACGTGCACGAATCAATAATTACAAAGATGGCATACCTAAGAATGTGCGTAAAAAGTTGGTTAAATCACAAACATATTTAAGAGCAGGTCTTTATGATGAATACTTCCCGTTAAAACTTTAAATGTACAATCAAGGCTCTTTATACTATGATAAAAAATAGGGTATCAAATCCGTTTTAAAAAAATAATTTTAAGTTCAGAATGGAATCTGTGTACATATCCCCAAGATAAATTCCTTTCCAAAGCCAGAACCATTTCAAAACGCGCTTTTACCAAGAAAAGTAAATGATACTTTTGACGCTTTGGACAGAAACAAGCAATCTTCTATTCTATTCTCTCTGGGGGTGTCTGTAGTACCTGCACATGGCTCTCTCGAATGGAACCTTTGTGCATATGCCCAAGGTCTAAACTGCCTTCCTAAGCTTGGACCATATTCCCACCACGCTGGTCCACTGCGGGTTGGCGGGTTCACATATCTAGATGTGCTAAATCTAGATATGCAGGTTTCCTCTCGATGTTTTCCTTCACCGTAAGAGCGATGGTATACATTGTACTTAAATTCAAAGAACTCATTGGTACATGTCAGCGCCGGGATTCGAACCCGCATCTCTGGCGTGAGAAGCGGGCGCTTAACCGACTGAACTGCCACCGCTCCTTTGTTCGTTTTTTATTCTATTAGTCTGTATTTTGTTATGGTTTTGTATAATTTTCTGATACCTAAGATTTTAATTCAATTTGTTGTTATTGTAAGTGCGTCAAATAAATGATTCTTTCTATCTCAGCTATTGTTGCTTCAGTTTACTCGGGAGCTAGGCTGGCTGAGCTGAAATCAAGGGAATATGTACAAAGGTTCCACTCGAGAGATCCACGAACAGCAACTTCGCCCCTTCTCAGAATAGAATAGAAAAGTGTGTTCTTTCTTTTTACATACTTCTTTTATTCTTTACATACCTGAGGCATATATCCAATCCGGGGCCCAGGGACGCCGCTGCCGGGGCTCCCGGGGCGGCCGCCGAGCACCCAGATCTCCCCAGAGTTGAGCCGCCGGCGCCCCACGATACAAGACAGCAGCGTCGTCTTGCCGCACCCTGACGCGCCGAGCAGCCCGTATCTGTGAGGGTTAGAATAGAATAGAATACTACTGTTTTGATTAATCAGAACACAAATAACAGTTTATACAGTGGACATTACTTAATAGGCGGCGGCCTTATCGCTAAAAGCGATCTCTTCCAGGCAATCTTTGGGTATGATTGATTGTAAAATATTAAGTACTTAATAGCGATGCGAAGACACCGCCTTTAAAGGTTTTCTGGAGGGAATTCCGCGATAAATAGTAGTTTATGGTAATGAAAGTTATGGGCCACACACTGCGAAGACCTGATAATCATATCCCGAAAGTGGCCCTAGAATGGAAACCCGGGCCCAGGGCTCAAGGCGACCCGGTCGACCAGCTCATACCTGGAAGCGGTCCATAGTCAGCGAGGCCCAAGAAAAAGGGAAGTCGTGGCCAGAGCTGTTTGTGATGGTGAAAGAGATTTTGAAATCGGCTCTCCGGTTAGATGGGGTGTGACTTGCGAAAGGTCGTTGGTAATGATTGGATGTGGAAATCTATATATCTGTATGCTCCAGCAGCGTGCATTGGGGGAGGCCTACATCCAGCACAAACTGACAAACCATCCAGCACAACTGAACTGCTATAAACTGATGGAATACTACGGGAAAGTCACTAGTATAACTCCACCCCATATAATTCTAGATGACTCAGTAACCCTCTTGTGTCCTGCAGAAATGCTTACGCAGGTAATCAGCTAATCGGGATAAAATCCCCGGATATTAAAGTTCCATATCTGAACAGATTTGCAACAAAGCTTCCAATTCATTCGAAAACACTATCGGTTCTTTTCAAATGAATATTTCAATCGAGAGCACTCTTTTAATATCTTTTCTCCGTTTATAGTTTCAGGGTTCGTTGGTGGAGTTGAAAAATAAAGACAGTAACGCCCGTTTTAAAATCAAATCGAAAATATTATAGTAAGTTGTGAAATAATTTTGATGCTGTCAAAATGTATTTAAGTGGACTTGGATATCTAGATTCCGTACCAATAGATGTCATTGTATACCAGTCTGATAAAACATGGTAAAAGATAGAAAGGAGTTTAGACCATCAGGATATAGCAAAGCTTGAATTCGAGTGTGCTAAGTGCAGGAGCTAAAACCTGACAAAGAATACAAGTAATTATTAAAGACGCATTTTTATTAGTAAGCCAGTTACTACTGATAATATTATGTAAATTGACATTTTGGTAATTGCTATTATCAAGGAAAAAGGAAATAACGTACCTATGTTAGTACTTTTGATTGGTCATTAAACAATATTGAAATTAAAACAAAATATAGTATAGTACGTATAGTTGCTAATTATAAACAAAATATCATTATTTTAGTATAATGATAAATGACTCATAAAGCCAGTCTTATCTCGACATTTTATTATAATCGTTAAGTCCATTCCTAATTTTTCACCATTTTTATTTTTATTTTTTATTTTTATTTATTTGGGAAAACAAACAGTCTTACATTGTATAGTAGGTATTGTAAGTATATATGTAAAATTATGTTAGTTAAACATAAGACCCACAGCGTTATCCACAGATAGGTAAACAGTATAAAAATATATGCGTGCGTTGTGCAGACGCCGACACGACAACTGTTACGCAGTACTGTATAGGTACATGTAAAGTGCTAAACTCGACACGTGCCGACGACTACACACTACTTACTACTAACATGCAACGTGTCGTACAGTATTTTTTTAAACATAGGCTTGGAATAACTAAATATATCAATATCAGAAAACATACTATTAAAGTTATTGACCAGTCTGCGTAAAGGGACGCGCTCGCCAGCGTTCGTGCGGCAAGTGCCGGGCGCGAACAGCTGGCGAACGCGCACCTCACGTCGATGTACTGTTCTAGGTACTAGATAGGCAATTTGGCTAGTTAAGTCAATACAGTCAAAGAAATTGTGACATAAACCGTACAGAATCATGGCTCCAAAGACTGTTCGCCTAGATTTTAGTGTGGGCAAGTTGTATCTCGATAGTAATTGATCATATGAAAGATATGCGCGGAAGCATCTGTAGTGCACGGCTCGAAGAAACTTTCGTTGAACCCTCTCAATGCTATCTGTATATTTATTATATAAAGGATCCCAGACAGTGACGGCATACTCCAGTTGAGGGCGTATTAGACCTTTGTATAAGTAGAGGTATGTGGAGGTACTTTTAAAATCCGTACACGCCCTTAGCACGAAGCCGCACATCTGTACAGCCTTATTTATTATTTTGCCTATGTGGAGATCAAGGTGAAGTTTTGAGTCAAGAGTAACTCCAAGGTCCCGCAGGGTATCAACTTTCTTAAGAGGAGTATTGCATAAAGCGTACTTAAATGATATGGTTTTTCGATTTTTTGTGAAAGTTATTGTGTTACATTTGGATAGATTTAAGTGCAGTTTATTATCAATACAGTAATTACTAAAGCGATCTAAATCAGCTTGGAATAGATGACAGTCATTAACATTTTGAATTGGTCTGTAAGCTTTAAGGTCATCGGCATATAAGAGGAATTTTGAATTTTGAAAACATTGATTAATATCATTAATAAACAGTATAAATAAGAGCGGACCCAGTATTGATCCCTGCGGGACGCCTGAAGTCACTGGTAGTAAGTCAGACTGATAACCGTTGATCACGACTCGTTGACTCCTTTTGTCAATATAGGACGCGAACCAGCGCAACAAATTACCACGAATACCATTGTAGGCAATTTTTTTTAGAAGTAGCTCGTGGTCTACCTTGTCGAAGGCCTTACGGAAGTCTGTGTAGACTGCATCCACTGCGGTTCCTTTGTCCATATTTTTAAATAAATCACCAGTGAAAATCATGAGGTTTGTGACTGTCGACCTTTGTTTTACGAAACCGTGTTGTTCTTGGAGTATGGAATTATGAAGGTGTGGGTAAATTTCGTTATGGACCAACCTTTCGAAAACCTTCGACAAGATAGACAGTAGAGAGATAGGTCGGTATTCCCCTACATCGACTCTTGAACCACTTTTATGGACGGGTGCGATATTGGCGATTTTCCAGATTGACGGGAAAACACCTTTGATAACACACTCATTGAAAATGATGTGCAATGGCTTTGACAAACTGTTGGCTGTATGTACTAAAAATAGAGCAGGAATACCGTCTGGGCCAGCGCTTTTAGATGTATCGAGTGTTCTCAACAATAAATTTATTTTTGACTCACTAAAATATACATTATTTATTAAAATATTGTTACTAGTTGAGTCAGGGGGAGGTGTCCAATCGTCGATATTTAATGTGGAAGGCTCGTATACGGACTGGAAGAAATCGGAAAACATATTGCATATATCAACGGGGTCATTTGAAGATTGGTTATGATATGTCATGGTTGATGGTATACCAGCTCTACTCCTCTTGTTTGAAACATACGTCCAGAAATGTTTAACATTGTTGCTTATACTTTCTTCCACGGACTCTATGTACGAAGAGAAGCATTTGTCACACTCAGTCTTAAACCTAGTCCTGTATAATGAGAAAGTCTCGTAATCAGAGATATTTCTATATTTTTTCCACTTTATCCAGGCCTTGTTTTTATTTCTAGATAAGTGAATTAGGGGCGCTGAAAACCATAGGGGGTAATTCGCAGACTTAGAACTGCAGTAAGGTGTGTGATCCCTTATTATGCCATAAATAGTATTATAAAAAGTATCAATCATATCATCGACAGATAAGTTGCAAAGTAAGCTCTCCCAGTTTATTGCAGTTAAATCCAGATTAATTTTCGAATAATTAGCTTTATGGTAATTTAATTTCTTAATTTTGCGTCGTTTTAAGGGGATAGGACCAGAGCCGGTGGATGTTGTAGTGACAAAAGGTGGATGAAATGCATCTACTTTTGAGAGTGTGATATTAGGTGCGTAAGTGTTGCAGTCAGTATTGGAGATAAGTAAGTCTAAGGTATTTCCGTGGTGGTTTTGTAGTACATTATACTGAAGTGCGCCCTGAAACGACATAAAGTTCCCAAGCTCCATACCAATGGGAGAGACGCTAGAGCATATTAGACCTCTTGTGTTAGGATCATTGGGTGACCAGTCTACATTAGCTAAGTTATAGTCGCCAAAAAGATAGAACTTATCAACAGTAGTACTTGTGAGCAGTCCATTTAGAGACTTTAGCAGTAAAGTGTATGAGCTCTCTGGAGATTTTGGAGGAAGGTACACAGCGCTTATGATGTGATGTTTAGTACGGTCAGAACTAGGTAACTGAATAATTACGTGTACCATAAGAGAGCTGTATGTGTCAGGCAGTGGAACTTGTGTGGGCCGAAGTTCCTTTGAGACTGCGATAAATACGCCACCACCGTCCTTTTTATTCGTGGAAACCCTATCGCGATCACATCTGAACACTATGTACCGCTGGTCTATAAACTCTCTATCAGAGATATGCAGTGTGAGCCAAGACTCAGTAATAACGATGACATCGTACGAGAAAGATAAGATATTCATATACAGAGTGTGCGTCTTCGTGCGAAGACCTCTACAGTTTTGGTAATAGATGGAAATATTATCGGTAGCCATTTAACAGATGAATTACGAATAAGATCATATTAAATCAGGGAATTTTAGTGTCGCTTACAGAAAGCGAATCGGAATTCAAGTTACCCACACTAATGTTTAGCCTAAGATGTTCAACAGTAATTATTGTTATATTATTTGATGCAACCGATTTGATACATAATAAAATTATATTTCTGATTCGACACTTGAATAAAAAGCATGCAACTAAAGATACAACTAAAATAGCCCTAATATTTAACATTATCAGAATCTGGTTTAATCTTGAGCAGGTCTTCTTGGGTACGTATGGCAAATACAGGAGATGCATCCGATTTACGTACAAGGATGGTTGCGTTCTTGACCCAGACGTATTTGAACTGGCATTTCTTTGCCTTATCACGACATTCCCGAAATAAAAGCTTCGTTCTAAGCGTCAAATGCTCATTGAGATAAATCGGTGATGATTGGCCGGGCATTCCAAGTTGTTCCGATGTCAAGCCCTTGACTTTACGGTAAGCACTTAGTACGTTATCCCGGTGCACACGCGTGGTGAGCTTGACAACAATATTCTTCGGCCTGGCAATTTGTTGGTGAGCGTGGGGCACCCGGTGTACGGAAATTATATCTTTACTGGCAATTGGGCAGTTTATGGAAGTACCTATTTTTTCGATTATCTGCAGCAGATTTTCACTTCGTTTTTCAGGAATATTTGAGACTTCCAAGTTGGTTTGCCTAGCCTGTTGCTCCAGTGAGTCGATTTTTGCTTCCAGTTTTTGTATTGCCTCCACAGCTCCACTGTCCGTGCGGCCCTCAGTTTGAGATACACGCAGTTTTATATCGTCGTATTGAGATGAAATAAATTCGGCAGATAATTGCAGAGACGTGATACTCTCGGAAAGTAGGGACTGCTTGTTTTCCAGGGTTAAGACCCGGTGTTTAATATCTGAGTGCTCAGTGCGCAGAGTGTGGATGTCTCTCTTTATTTCGGATGTAGTAGTACTCAGTATGTCCAGCTCATACCTTATAGTGTTAATGTTTGTGTTTATCTCTGTTAATTTGGAGTTCATATCGCACTGAATAGCAGTCAAAGACGACTTCATATCAGTAGCGAGAGATTTAATGGACTCGGTAAGCTCGCAATCGAACTGTTTACGCTTTGTAGCCCTAGGTAGCTGATCGGCTTCTGATGTGGATGCCATAATTATTTGTAATGGTCCCAATTCAGATATACAATATTCGTAGTAGGTAAGTATGTATTAGGTCACTTACTTATAAATTGTACTGTGGTGTCTCGTAGTAGGAGGGCTTGTTCGCAGTGACTGGGTGACGTCATGTGTTGAGCAGCTAGTATGTTCAGATTTCACCCGCGCGATGAACTGCTTCAGTGGCGCGGCGGCACAGGCGCTGACTTACGTGCGGTAGTACCCAGGATCGAATCCGCCTCCGGCTTAGCCGCACTTTTTCAATGTTTCTTGGTTTATTCACGTCGCTTAGTTGAAGAGCGAGACGGGACACTTCAAATCAAATATGGCGCAGGCGATAAATGTAACTTGCCACAAGATAGTACGAGAGGGACCGATATTCTCCACCAAATTAAATATTGCAATTAAAATTAAAGTAAATCAAAAAAACTTTGAATTTAGTAACAGAGCAGCCGTTAACACGCCCGTTAGCAGCAAGCAACAACGCAGGAAAAAGTCCATAGAAGTACTCCATACTTCATAATAAATATTATAAGTATCCTTGTACGGAACCAACGAAAGTTTTTTTAATAAAGGGACGGTCAAGAGCGATCAGATAATAATAATAATTGTATCATACCTCTTAGGGGCCGTCTCCAGCACCACTAACCGAGAAATAAATATAAGCGATTTTTAAGTTTAACCACAGTGACAGGTTTAACTAAAGTACTTAATTGTACCTGTGTCTCGCCTAGAGGTTTAAGAATTCTAGGCGCGGGTTGAGAATTTTCCATATTTTATAGATTCATCATTGTAATATGGTTAATTAAGGAAGCAGACCTGACGTGTTTTATTATTTTAACCGTTTTAATAGCTTTTTTGGAAACGGAAATATGGTAAACTTACTTACTTAATACTGATAATCTCACAACTCTTAGAAACCCCAACTCAATGTGTTGTGTTATTGTTTTTTTTTCAAATGATGTAGACATAATAAAATTACTAATACTAAGTAAACATTTTGTAAAACTTTATAACAAAAAAAAACATAAACAAGATACTTTGCCGCAGGCATCTTACAAATACGCAACTGACTTTAAAAAACAATTTTCCTGAACATCTTAACAGACCTCTTGCTCGGTCAAGTACTACGAACAAACACTCCAAAGATAATAACCAAAAACTACTTACATGGCACCCTTAGGCACAGTCATATTGAGTCCGTCCAAAATGATATTCGGATTCTTGGAGCTTCCATATCTTTTGTGTGCCCTTCTCACGCATACCGCCTGTTGTTTTCTAGAAGTTACTGTACTCTTCTGACTCTTCATCTGCTGGAGCCTCCTTGCTTGTAGTTCCTCCTGTATTGTGGAGATGCCTTGTTCTGGGGGCCGGACATCTTCCATGGATATCGTGGCCCCTTCATTGTCATAGGCGGGCATTTTCTGTAACAAAAAGTTTTAGGTTAGGTTAGATTTTGATACTATACAATGACGCCAAAGGGACCGCTTCTCCTTTGGTCGTAATTCTGGCCAATCACGCTGAAGGAATACTTATAGGTAATAGTATGTAGAGGTTATACACTGATTACACCTACCGTGTTGAGTGGCGAGACAGTATCCTCGGCCGAGCACTCGTTCATTGTTCAAGGATTTGCCGAGGATACTATATCACCCCTCTACTCGTTTGGTATAATCAGGATATAATAACAGAGATTATAATAACAATTAAGTACCTACCTAAGATTTTTTTTATATAATATTGCCATAACTATTACGGTAGAAGTGTGATTGGAACTAATCATCAACATGGAAATAAACAACAAAACTAACAAAAACAGGTTTCGTGCTATCATTAGCAACATCTCAAAGATCAGTCGGATGGACTACGTGCGTCATATCACGTTCAATTTTGGAGCAAAAAAACATATTTAGTACCTGCCTAGTGCCTACACAGGTAATGTATGTAGATACGTGTATAGTATAATATAACACTGGCGAAATATTATTAAAAAAAAACGTGTATAGAGATTACCTATCTAAGGAGCAACATAATTAATATAGGTATTATTCATCAGAAATGCGGCTAATTTACATTCTTAATGCTCGCAACTTTGGTGTAAAGACATCCTAGCATTTTATATTGTTTAATTTTTTCAATTATAATTATGTACTGTCTTTGTAATATAAAATAATCATCATGTTAAGTATATTATTACGTACCTAACCATTAATAAACTTTTAAAGATAGGTACCTAATTAATTAAAAAGTTAAAAGCATGACCTCATTCATACCGATTTTGGTGTATTATCCTCTTTAACTGCTAAACCGTTTATTAC
The DNA here is from genome assembly GCF_932276165.1 of Plutella xylostella. Lineage (NCBI taxonomy): Eukaryota > Metazoa > Arthropoda > Insecta > Lepidoptera > Plutellidae > Plutella > Plutella xylostella. Next base: position 4,188,700 of record NC_064006.1, on the reverse strand, counting down.
TAGTACTATTATGGTACTAGTTTTAAGCTTGAACTTATATATTTTTATTGCATGTTGTGTAATGTACCTGTTGTGTGATGCCAATAAATAAATAAATAAATAAATAAATAAATAATGAATCAGCTTGACAGGCTAGAATTACTCTCTAATTAGACCTTAGTGGTTAGCAAGAATAGCAAGGACAATAATACAATTTAATAATTCCATTTAAAGTTCATACTTGTCTAGTTAAAAGCGTTGTAAAACAGTGTTTGAATAGTTCGCAGCCATGCATATTAGGTATTTGAATACTATGTTGACTGCCTTGATATATTGACATAGATATTTGCGACTTCTCTGACGTACACCTGGGGGTCTAGTACAGGTTTCACAGTTTGGCGAAAACTATAAAAGTTTACGTTTTTTCGCATACTAAGTGGCGCTTCTTGCGGAAACTATCATGAAACTTGATAGATAATGTATGTAAACTTTTTATTTTTAAAAATACTTAACAAATCCCGTACTAGAGGCTCGAGCCATTAGAGTCCGAAAACCCTAACTCAGGGCTTAACCCATACACAAAACTGCGTTACGACGACGGCGACGTCGCATAGAAAAGCTTGCGACAGTAATCAAGCATTTGCTCTGAAAAACTGTCAAAACAGTCGCAGATTTTTGCGATGCGACGCGAGTCCCTTACTAAGAAAAACAAGTGCTAACACAAAAAACTTATATTAGGGCAACAATCATTCGTAATTTCTAAATTAACTGACCTGATAATTATTTGCCTTATTCTTCTTCTATTATTTAGGGCTACCAGTTACAGAACAAAAAAATCTCATACACGTTGCAAAGTTAGCATTGCCACTGTAAACGTACAAACACTAACACATTTGAAAAGTAATAAAAAATCTTGATCAATAAGTAATAATCAATAAACTAGTAATAATTATGTACAACCAGTAGTAATGACTCATGTAATTATACTTAGCAGCTAGTATTTACATTTTCTATGAAGCTTACACATCGGGAATCACAACCTAAGTATGACTGTAGTATTATATCAGTTGTCCGATACCCATATTACAGGATCTGCCTAGTTTGGGGTCGGAAGGCTGTGTGTGAGATGTCCCCACGATATTATTATTAATATTTATACTAGTAATGATGTTACAAAAAACATCAGCAAACATAAACTAACATGCACTTTGTTTCCAATTGTGACAAACCAAATAAAGATAGTAAATAGTAAATATCTAGCAAAATATTATGCGTATAAAAAGTATAAATATCCACGTAATGGCTTATTTTAATGAGGAAACAAATCAACATCAAACAATAGCTAAAGTTCTGAGGTGAAGGTTCTTCTTAATGGAAGAATAATGGTTGTCAGTTTATAACTCACCTGTCACCTGTAGCAGAGCCTTGCCACGAGAATACGTCATATACAGGGTGTTGCAAAGTGGTATATTAAGCCGAGAGAGAGTTACTCAGGGTCACATTCTAAACAACTTCCGTTTTGCGAATTTGGTAAATTCGCGAATATCAATTTTTTGCATCTCAATAGAAACTTGGTTGGTCTTGTGACTGGACTTAATAGTATTTTTCAAGAATTTCCTAATTTATTCAGTACTAGCTGTTCCCGCGCGCTTCGCTTCGCCTTAAAAAGTTTTCCCGTGGGAATTCCGGGATAAAAAGCCTATGTTCTTTCCCAGGGTCTAGACTCTAGACCGTATGTATACCAAATTTCATTCAAATCCGTTCAGTAGTCTTGGCGTGAAAGAGTAACAGACAGACAGACAGACACAGTTACTTTCGCATTTATAATATTAGTTAGGATGGTCCCATGAGTTACCCTCTTTCAGCTTCCTATGTCACCTATGTAACACCTGTACGCTATTTTCCGGGTGTAAATTACATGCTAAACTTTAAGCAAGATCCTTCGGACATTTTTCGACAGCCCATACAAAGTTCAACTATAGCTTGGCTATAACGATGAAATCAAATAATACACACTAATAAAAAGTTTTTGGCGGCAGTATAACGATCTAGCCAGTTAGTTAAATAGGGTAAAACACCCAGTAACTGACCATGTGCCAGTAACTGACCACCTTCGTCTTCAACTCCAATAAATAAGAAATTTAGCCAAGCAGGGCCATCTAGTGAACATCCAGTCTGTTTTGTGGTTCATTGAGAGCATTACTGATACAAAAGATTTTGCCAGCCGCCAACAGATGGATAGTGAGCGATCGAAAAAGTTCAGTTGGCGCGCGAAGCGAGTAAATTGCAGTTGTGACTAACGTATTTGTTAAGGTAAGTGAATTTTTTGATCGTAAATTTTACCATTAAAAAAATTGAAATCAATGAAAGAAAAAATTATACCATATAGATTTAATTATAAAGATTACGTTTTTGATAAGATTCAGCTTGTTATTTCCCGTTTGATTGTTTTTAAAGGGGTGGACAGTTACTGGACGACAAAACAGCGATTTTCCAATAACTGACCACCTATGTCGGTTATTGGGATTTTTGGTTGAAGCTGAATTTAGGCAAAATAAGAACGTAATATTAAAGCTCATATGTACCATTTTCTTGTGTCAAAATATGAGCATTCTATCTTCACTCCTTCCATTTACTGACATAGGTGGTCAGTTATTGGGTAAATTGGTGGTCAGTTACTGGTAATATTATATATGACAATTTTGAAAAGCTAAACCAAGATGTGAAATCTATAAAAGATCAAATAACTGATATTAAGCAATCTAACGAGTTACTTGTTTTAGAACACAATGAACTCAAAAAAGAAATTACTGAATTAAAAATAGTAAATGAAAATCTAGAACAGAAGGTCAGCAAGTTGCAACTAGATATAAATACTATACAAAACGAAACAGTCAAAAAAGATACACCTACAAACAACAATACCTGCGAAGAAATGTTATTAGAGCTACAGGAACGGCAGTTAAGGCAAAAAAATATCATTATATTAGGTGTCTCAGAGCCCAACAATAGTATAACAATGGAACGAAGAGAACATGATAAAATGGCTGCTTTAAATATTTTGAAAACGATAAACCCAAACTGCCCGGAGCCCCGGAAGTTCATCCGTATTGGAAGATATAACAAAGAGAGAAGTCGTCCATTAAAAGTTATATTTTCTACCAAAGAAGAAGCTATAAGCATCCTAAAAGATAAATCTAAGCTACCTGAAAATATAAAAATTATCTGCGACGAAACACCAATGCAAAAACAATATATGTATAAAATAAGAGAGACTTTTCAGCAACGGCAAGAAAATGGAGAAGAAAATTTACGAATCAAGTATGTAAAAGGAGTACCTACGATCATTATTGAAAATCAAAAAAACTAACAACATTGAATTTGCCAAAGCTATCCCACACCTCTCAAGATATCACACATCAAGTAGTATTAAAACATGAAGATATAGATGTATCATCGACATCACTAAAGTTATTTTACGCTAATGCTCGAAGTCTAGTTAAAGATGGTAAACTTGATGAAATTAAGTGCATACTACATGCCATGCGCCATAAAATACATATAGTGGTTATCACAGAAACATGGATTAAAACAGAAGAAGAAGCAAATATGCTAAAATTACCAAACTTTTTTCACTATTACAACTACAGACAAGATAAAATAGGAGGAGGCATTTCCATCTACATACACAATAGTTTAAAACATAATCTAACTGAAACAAAATACATTGATGGTAACCAGTACTTATGGATTTTTATCGAGAAATTTGCCATCCATATTGGCGCTGTATATAAACCAGATGACAAACATATACCGCAATTTATTGAAGAGTTTGAATCTCAGATCAATAGCAGAAAAAGGGCGTTGATTCTTGGTGATTTTAATTTAGACCTACTTTCCAGAAGAAACACCCACATTAAATCATACAAAAATATGCTGAAAGAAAATGGATATAGAATTTTAAACAAGATTGACGTAAGATATTGCACACGAGAAACAACAACAAGTAAAACTATTTTGGACCATGTATACACAAATGTAAAAGGAAATGACTTTAATGTGTCTATTATTGAGTCAACGATGTCCGATCATAAACAAATATATTGCGAAATACTCAAAATGAGACATCAACCAATTGAAAAATCTGAATATAATGCCATTGACTATGAAAAACTGTACAAAATTGCACAAGAAACTGACATTAATAATATAGAAGATGAATATGAAGCACTAGAAACTATCATAAAAGATTTAGTAAGAGCAAGCACTATTAAGAAAATAAAGGTACTCAATTCACCCCAAGACGACTGGATTAATAAAGCAGTTATAATGGAAATATCAGAAAGAGATCATCTGTGGAGAAAAGCAAAGATAGAACCAAATAATGAATGTCTAAAGTCTAAATTAAGAATACAAAGAAATCGTGTAACTACAACTATTAAAAAAACAAAAAGACATTTTTATAAAAAAGAATTCAGTAAATGCATGCAAAAACCTAAGAAAATGTGGAAGTTGATAAAGCAACTGTGTAATAATAAAGTTAAAGACAATTGTGTTACTGTAAAACTTGAAACTGAAACTGAAACTATAACGGATGGTGATGAGGTATGCGAGTGTTTCAATACGTTTTTCTCAACAATAGGACCTAAATTAGCAAACGAAATACCATCTAACTATCATTCAGACGACAGACACGTAAAAATAAGAAAAAATGCAAATTATACAACATTGAATGAAATCACTCAATGTACACCTAGCGAAGTAGATAAAATAATAGATGAGTTAGATCCTAACACAAGCTCTGGTATAGATGGAATATCCACCAAGTGTATTAAATGTTTAAAGGGTATTATTTTGAACAAATTGACAAATATATTAAACAAGTGTCTAAAAGACGGTATTGTTCCGAGTAGTATGAAAATAGCTAAAGTAACGCCAATATTCAAATCCGGGAGTAGAACAAATACTGGAGATTATCGTCCCGTATCAGTTTTAGCTGTCACTTCAAAAATACTGGAAAAAATTATCTACACGCGCTTAGAAAAACACCTCACAGATAACAACTTTCTATCTCAAAGTCAATACGGATTCCGCCCACATTCTAATACTCTCTGTGCTACTGTGGATCTAGTTACTGATATAAAAACCAATATTGACAAAAAAAACATAACACTCGGAATTTTCATTGATCTAAGAAAAGCATTTGATACCGTTAGCCATAAAAAACTGTTACTTAAACTGATGGACATAGGCATAGAGGGACAAGCATACGATATTATGGAATCATACCTTACTGACAGGACTCAAATGGTAAAAATGGGAGAATTCAAGAGTAAACCTCAAAAAATCCAATGCGGGTACACCGCATTGGATTTTTTGGTCGCAAGGATCAATTTTGGGTCCACTACTGTTTCTTATTTACGTTAACAACATCTGTGAGTTGGGTTTGCGGGGTAAAATAACATTGTATGCTGATGACACGTGCTTATTTTACTATGGTCGTGATATTCATACCTTGTGTAAGCACGCACAAGAAGACTTAAATAGTCTATCTGATTGGCTAAAAGGAAATCTTTTAACGATAAATGCCACCAAGACGTGTTACATGATAATATCTGCGAAAAACAAAATAATACCGGAACATCCACCACTTACAATAGATGGAACAACTTTAAAAAAGACAACACATGAGAGGTACCTTGGTCTAATCATTGATTCAAAACTTACGTGGAAAGTACAGATAGAAAAAACGATTTCCAAAATTAGATCCCTTACAGGTATGATTCGTAGCATTGCCGGTTCATTACCACTTAGTGTAAAGTATGTCATTTACAATAGTTTAGTCAGACCTCATATTGAATATTTGATAGAAGTGTGGGGTTCAGCAGCCAAAGCACATCTAAAAAAATTGCAAGTGGCCCAAAATAAGTTAATTAAATCATTATTTGGATATGACTATCTCACACCGACGAAAAAAATCTACGCTGACACCAATATCATGCACATATCTCAGATATATACCTTCCAAACGTGTATTCTTATTTATAAAATTACAAATAAATTAGTAAATTCTAATATATCGTTTAAAGCAAGAGAACACAAATATCAGACGCGTACGAAAAATCACCTGCAACTACCCTCACCAAGAACAGAGTTCGGGAAAAAAAATATACTATTTGAAGGAGCACAGATGTATAATAAACTTCCACAAGAAATTAAAAAATCAGCTTCACTTTCAATATTTAAGAGCCGTTTAAAAGAATATGTGACTAATAATATAGGTGTACTTTAATTCTACTACTAACCTTAAATTTAATATAATAGGTAATTTTGTGGGGTCTCCTGGCTTGTTGTATTGTTTAAATATAGATTTACGTTAACTAGATTTTAAGAATGCATGTTAAGTTAAGTTAGAATAGTTTTTCTCATTTTAAGTGAATTATAAATTAGTTCTTATGAGAAATAAATATCTAAAACCTTAAAACCTTGACATATTTTTACAGCTTTCAGCGAGATGAAGAAGCGCCAAGATAGCAAAAAAGTATAGGAAACGCAATTCCACTTGTCTGAGACAAACTAGGATCAACAAGACACTCCAAAATAATTCAGGGTGACATGCAAGCACCTTTTTAAAACATAGGGAATTCAAACACAAAGTCCAAGTTTGTTCCAGATTCGGTATTAGCTGATGAGGCAGATAAAAACGCTAGTGGGGCATACTATCAGCTTAGGATTATGTGGATTCTCCAGGATAAAGACAGATGTCAGCATTTTTCCTTAAAGATAATCCTTGGATCAGTCCCTTCAAGAATGCAAGACCAGGAGACAAATGGCTTTCACCATCTCACTCTATGAAAAGATACTCAAATGCTATCTTCAGAACAGCTGAAGGCGTACCTAACCAATGACAGGGCTTGTGAACTAGATGAAATAGGTTCCCCGAACACAAAAGCACTTGGCGAACAAGACCTCAATGACGCTATTAATGACCCAACCCGAATATACGTTACCGACGAAACGCGCCTCCACATTTGTCCAAAGACAGGCAAAGCCACTTCAGCAAAATAGGAAAAAGAAAGCATCACTACAATGCTAGCACCCTCAGCCGGTGCACCAACACGCCCTTCAATGGCATTATGAACGGCCAGCGGATTTCAAACAGGACGGTAAAATTGGCAGACAAGAAATGAGGCATTCTTCTATAAGTTGTTACCACGACCAACACCCCAGCCATTTGGAACCGATACCACAACTATCCTGAATCCACTAGCAACGCTATACCATCATTGGCGGACACATTAGTCCAGCAGAGGAAAAAGCAGAAAGTACAGCGATGTTCTGCTTCAGTGACACCTCTTCAACGAGGCAAAGGTTCCCTGTCCCCCTTGCAGAAACGACTACTCCTGTCTTTGGCCAAATACTTACCTACGAAAGCACGTTTCAACAGCATCATAAATATTTTAGTTGAATCCTCAACAAAGTCATTGAAATCCCGTTGCATCCATCTTTGTATCCTGAAAAACTAAACCCCAATATCTGATTCGGTCATACAAGGGCTAGCCTCAATGACGCTTTCAGATGCACTGAATGTCTTTGGGTGGGGTTTCATCAATAATGAAAACCATCTGTCTCTGGTCCTACATCCCTGAAAGGACCGGCAGGAAGGGGCTACTTTTCCGGCGGGGAATTTATGTTTTCCCAGGCCGACAATACAATGATTCGCCACGATTCCTCCTCATCAGTTGATACCGAATATGGAAAAGACCCGCTTTAGCGCTTGGATTCTCTACTTTATATTTAAGAAAATCTCGTTTCTGGCACCATGAATGCTTCATGGGCCTGTCCCACTGATCCTGGCTTATTCCGGACAAACAAAATCGCCCTTTCTATGACTTATCTGAAGGTACTATATTGGGGCCTCTTAATCTCCTCCCTGAAAGCTGTAAATTTAAAATGCGTGTTCACTATGTGCATGTGTGTTTATTCCTTTGTTTTAAGTATTTAATAAAAATGCATAAACATGTGTTTTTAATAAATAAATGGTTGATTATTACGATAAAATATCATTTAAATTATACATTAAGCTGATGAATTAATTTAATGAACTTTTCAGTTAAGAAACCTTGAGCAAAAGTGATGTGTCACACATTAAAAGAGACCAGAGGATCGGTACTATTACATGAAGTAATCAAATAAATAAATAATAATAAGGTTTAATGATGATTCAATTTTTAAACCATTTTAAATTGGTGGTCAGTTACTGGCATTGAGTGTGGTCAGTTACTAGGTTTTAGTGGTCAGTTACTGGGAAAATCACTACTTTTTTTTTTTAAATATATAAAAAAATGAGTAGCTTCTACATGTTTGCTATTTACTCAGGAATATAGCTCTGTTATTCTAGTTTTTAAAACAAAAATCGGATTTAATAAGCGATAAGAATTGAGCCCGCTACACACAAATTACTGGAACAACTCCCTTAAGGTGGTCAGTTACTGGGTGTTTTGCCCTACCTAAATAGGGAAGCGGAAGCTTTTTTTATCAGTAGACTGATGTTTAATTTCATAATTTTATGCCAAAACTTCAAAACTTGGCCTTACCTGACTAGCCTTAGCAAAGAATTTAATTTAAATTATTTAATATAGGATGGGCTGTTAAGTTATAGTCCAGTAAGGGATGGAGGTTATTATTATTATTTAATTCTTTATTGCACTAATATAAACTGCTACACCGCCGCTAACTCATTCGGGGGCGAACAATTCGCCTACTGGAGACGTATTCAAAAGACCAACAACATTTAGGTATTTTATAAACCTATGTATTCCTTGTTTCATTCTTAAATTACCATCTACGTGATTATCATACTAATAACAATGTGGGTTTTGAGTTTTCTTGGAAAAGTCTTTACATTGCTGAATAAATTTATAATGAACTCGTCTTGTGAACTTATGAGGCATTGATCCTGTGACTTGTCATGTGGGAGGCATGTCTATTAACACTTTACCTTTGACCTTTCTTCGAGGTCAATTTTATTTACAGCTCATGTCGTTTGGAATTCTTAGAATTATAAGCAGGAAATAATATATTTATATTCACTTATAGGCCTTTTTACATCATTTAGATTTTGGATACTTCTATTCTAATCTAAGAGGGGGCGAAGTTTATGTACTTGGCTTGGGGTTTCGTTTTTCCCGACCTTTTTCTGTTCCCGGGAAACGGGAATTTTTTTCAAGATTTCCCGGGAATTCCCGGAAAACGGGAATTTATTTTAAATGCTTGGTTTTGCTATTTTCGGGTATTAAAAGTCTATTAAAACACTTACAATTAACCCTTAAATTGGCAGTGGTATACCAGTAAGAAAGTCTTTAAAAAAATCTACTGACTTAATAATAAAAAAAAAATTACATTTTGGTACACGGTACACCTGGTATCATTTTATTCTACCAAAAAATAAATATTCTGTGTGGCAACATCTTCGATCAGCTGTATAAATCGCAAAATGGCACCGAAGCGGCCGGCTATGTCTGCACCTCGTGTAAGTTTTTTACTTTTTTACTGGTTTTTGCATTGGATTTGTAATTGATTGATCTTCCATGGATTGGGAACACTGTAAATAACATTATTGAGCCGCTATTTTATAAATTCATCACTTATTTACTATTTTATAAGCTCACGTTTCTGTTTGTACTACGGGTATACCGTTGTCAAGTGTACGGTGAACGGTCCCAAATAGACTTCGTTATACCCGTAGTACATTGCCAAGACTGTGCACACATTCAGTGAAGCTTTTTTTCGTTTTCTTTTATCGTGTCACCAGTTATTTCCCGCGGTATCACTCGCGAGTTATAAAGAGTATCACTTTTGATAACAAACAATGACAAATCATTAATGTGAAACTTCAGTTACTTATATTTTTTTACATGCATTTTACATATTATAATACAATGCGAGTGAAACCGTAGGGTGGCTGATTTGGTGGCGGGAGTATGGTTTACAGAGCTTGTTTTTCTTTATTTGCCACAGTGCTTGAAGCTGTCACGATCGCACAAAATTTTGGCTTTGGTCCCCGCTGAGAATGCTTGCTCCGATGACAGTTCCGCTTCCGACGAAGAACCTGATTTCATCCCACCCACTCCATCATGCTATAGCTCCGACTCTCCTTCTTTGGATTCCTCATTTGAACGCCTGAACATTTTAGCTGACCTCTCTGATGAAAATAATTCTGAACGCACTAGCCTTTGTGAAGTGCCACTCACACCAACATTCCAAGAAGTTTTCCCTTCCCCATCAACTAACAATTATGAAGCCATACCCACACTAAATTCGATCCAGACATTGCCACCAGCATCAGTGGAACCACTCGCATCACCAATACCCAGCACCTCAAAAGCCGTAACGAGATCCAAACGTAAGAAAACTATGGCGGTGGTCGCAAAAATTGGTAAAAAATCGAAGAAATTGATCCTCGACTACAGCTGGAAAAAAACAAGTTTACTCCACAAAGCATCCATTGATGAAGGAATACATGAGATCCACAAATCCGGAAATGATAGTGTTTTGGAATATTTTCATTCATTTTTGTCAGCGGATATCATTGAAGACATTGTTCATAACACAAACTTATACTCGGTACAAGAACATGGTAAATCTATACAAGTGACAATTGAAGAAATGGAAAGCTTTCTTGCAATTCAAATAATGATGGGTGTTGTAAGAATGCCAGCCTACGTAGATTACTGGGAAAGAAGAACCCGTTTTGCTCCAATAGCTGACCAAATGCCCCTCAAGCGATACCAGCAGATAAGGCGCTATATCCATTTTGTGGATAATACTATGGAGAACGGGGATAGATATTTTAAAATTCGCCCAGTCATGGAAAGAATTCGCCAAAACTTCTTGCGACTAGAAGAAGAAGGGCAGTATTCCATCGACGAAATGATGATTCCATATAAGGGTACAAAAGCAGGAAAAAGAAGACAGTACATCAAAAGCAAGCCCAAGAAGTGGGGATTCAAAAATTTTGTACGTGCCGGGGTTTCGGGTCTTATTTATGACTTCTGTATGTATGCAGGTGATGACACTTTCCGTGGTCACACTTTCACAGACAAAGAAACATCTTTGGGGGTTGGAGGTATGGTAGTGGTGGCTTTATGCCATACTATAAAACAAAAGCCATCAATAGTCTATGCAGACAACTTTTTCATGTCTCCTGAACTGGTGGTTTTATTGCGTGAAGAATATGGCATATTTAGCTTGGGGACAATTAGGACCAACAGACTGAGGGGTTGCCAAGAGTTTTTACCAACTGATAAGGAAATGAAAAAGAAGAAAAGAGGATACAGTACACAGGTTGTGTGCAACAAAAACAAGCTTGCGTGTGTGAAGTGGAACGACAATAAAGTGGTGACACTAATCAGTTCATTTGTGGACTCCTACCCTGTAGAAAAAATAAAGCGCTATACCAAGGAAGACAAAGCTAAAGTTGACGTTGATTGCCCGCAACTTGTAAAACACTATAATAGGCACATGGGTGGGGTCGATCTGGCAGACATGCTAATATCCCTCTACCGAACCCCTTTCAAAAGCCGAAGGTGGTACACGGGAATCTTCGCACAACTGTTGGACATGTGTATAAATAATGGTTGGCTATTATACAGACGAGATGGTAGACCAAACAAATCCTTGAAGGAATTTCGCCACGAATTATTTGAAGCACTGTGTCATGCCAATAAACTGCCCAAATCACGTGACAGTATGGTGATGAAGGATGACAAGAAGATTCAAAAACCAACAGCCTCACGGCCAGGGGACTGTGTTCGCTACGATGCTTTTGGACATTTCCCTGATTCGTCGAATAAACAATCCCGTTGCAGGTTCTGCAAAGATGGAAGAACCAAAGTGTTTTGCATCAAGTGCAATATGCATTTATGCTTTACTACGGGTGACAGTAACAAAAGGAATTGTTTCCGTGAGTTTCATACCAAATGATGCATAGTTATATTATAAGATATTGATAATGTTTCACAAATAAATAAATAAATATATACTTAGTGTTTTTCTTAGTAACATGACAACGTCATACCTGTAGGACGAACAAAAGTCTTAGTAATATACAGTGCAGTTGTCAACGTCATACCCGTAGTACTATAGTTTTCGCGAAAACTGTCAACAGTAATTTTTTTTTCGCATTTTTTTTTGAGTCTGTGTATCATAAATAAACAGGAACATATATAAAAATAACGTAAATCACACAAAAATAATCTTGCCAATTCAAGGGTTAAATCAAATATACTTTTATCACTCGTATAGGTAGAAAAAGCAACAATCTGATAAAATATATATTTTTTTAATTAACAACCAATATTATAATGATTTGTTTTACATGCCAAATCTTTTGTTTTTCTTAATTGTAAATTAAACAATAAAAAATGTATCATAAATAACAGTTTGAAAATAATATTAGGTATGAGGTAATGTTTTTGAAAAAAAAAATTAACGATTTATCGCTCAACCTACTTCTTACTTTGGTTTTTTCTATGCCTTAGTAATTTTATTAAAAATAAACGCGGACACAAAACGGGGACATAGCTAAAAAATATGACAGGCGTCTCAATAGCGTTAGCTTTTACATACTCTTTGATCACATATGTAAATGCCGATCAATTGTTTGATTTTAGGTAGGCGGTAGGACCAACAAATAAATAAAGATGAAAATATTGAATCAGGAAGAGGTGAAAAAAGGTGATGTTGATGAGTAATTTATGTTGGCAATGCAGCTGCGCGAAAACAATAACACGTATGATTTTCCAATAATTTACAACTAAACCGAGTTTCTGATCGTAGACGACAAGCCTACCGATTTTTTTTTTTTGGTTTAAGGTAGGAGAAACAGATAAATAAAGATGAAAATATAGCATAGAATCGATAAAAAATCAAAACCCGGGAATTCCCGGGAAAGCTATTTTTTTTCCCGGTTTCGGGTAGGACAAATTTCCCGGGAATTCCCGGGAACACGGGAACGAAACCCTAACTTGGCTCCTTCAAGTGAATATTTTAATCACAGTTATACGTTTGCCAGGCCCTGTAGCACAGGGCGCTAATAAGTGTGTGACAAAAGTTCTCCGTTGCACTCACTCTTGAAGCTGCGCGATGTGAGTGATGGCGATGCAAAACTTTTGTCACGTCTTAAATGCGCCCCGTACTAGCCCTTCTGACTGTTAAACTGTAACCTCAACTTTGTTTAAAACCTCAATAACCCTTATTTTTGGTTGGCTGTAGTTGGCTAAAAATGTCACCTTGCTCCAAAAGAGGCATTCAACCAACTTATAATTCCACTTTGCAGTAAGTATAAAATTTCAGGATCACCTTATTGCATATTTGTGCCGAGGATATCAAGTAGGTATCATCTTTTTTGGCGGAACATTTTGAACTTACAGGGTTCAAGGCGCTTTCATGTTAAGGTCGTTTAGTTTTTATAATAATCTGCTGTCAATGTTACCTCTTGACTAGTCTTGACTTATGTACAAACAACTTAATTTTAACAGTGATACGGTTAAATAAATAAAATAGTGAATATGTTAATACTGTTAAAACAGCAAATTGACAATATTAGTTTATTTAATAAATATAAACTTGTCGTTTCTACAAAAAACGTTACGTCACGATTAAGGCTAACGATTCAGTATTTATTAAATTCGTAAATATTTAAACGTGATGACCGGAATATTTTATAACTTCGTGAAATAACTCACAAAGATGACGCACGACTAAAAGACAGCTCAAAGTCCAAAGTTTTATACACTCACGGCCAATGAAAAAGTTTCACTCACAAAATAGCGACACCAGGGCAGTTCTCCTTTTTAACCTACATAACTTAGTCTCCATCAGTTGTGAAGAAAAAATCATGAGTTTTTCAAATATTTATTTATTTATTTATATTTCAGCGTGCATTGTACTAAAAACACAACGGCTGTGCACGTTTACAAAAATATAAATTTATATTTTTGTATTTAAAATTACGTTACAGAGTGGTAAATCCGCGTGACAGAGGTGTATTTCATACGAATCTTGGCTGTCTCCCGCCACTTCATCCTGCGCATATTCGATAATGTTACAAAAAATATATATGACGACATAAAATATAAAAAATTATTTAAACTTCAGAAGATATTACCTATTTAGTAAAACAAAATATATATTTTTAAATGATTTCAGAAATATTTAAAAAAAATGTTGAAAATTTGTCCCTTACTACCTAATGTTTTAGTAGTTACATTCTGTCACGTAGGTTGCCATTTAAAATATTTGTTTGAGCCACTCGTCCTTATTGCCATCGATCAGAGTTTAGGTCTCCTTTTCCCCTTGGTAAGATTTCCCCTTTGAGATCCAGACACCGCGTATCGGCCACCCGCAAAGTGTGACACGAGGTGCGTGTGTTTATTCGGCGACAGCTTCGTCACGTAGGTAATTGTTAAAATAAAATACAATTAAATTATTATTTTGTTATTTACTCATTGGTAATAACAATTACTTTGCAATCAACATGTGAATATTACACTTTATGTTACTGTTTAAATGCTAATCGACTTTGCAACACATTTTACCCCTCTGTCACACGACAAATCTGTCACATTTTTACGAAACACTCCAACCTGAGGAAATTCATCAAAGAAAAATTGAAGAGAAACTACACGTTTTGGTTAAAGTAAGAAGCGAAAGGAACGTCCAATACACTTGCGCTGCATTAATAAAAAGTTTCGTTTGTGAAAAAGGTAATTTCGTGCTATTGTTCTCAAGAACAGACGATGAATGTGGTAGACTGTTTAATATGGTGGAGAATGATTTATCGGATGTTTGATGATAACATTAAAGTCCTTCCAGCTTTTAAGGCAATTAAAAAAGGAAAGAGTATTTTTTTCAAGTTCTAAGAGCCACTGCTGTATTTTCGAAATATGGCTGGTTAAAACTTTAACAAATTACGTAATTTTCCATTAAGTTACTTAAATTTTAGGTTGCCGAAAATATTATTTGTGCAGATAAACACTATTTTATGTAGTTGGAACAAATTTGTCCTTTAAGTTCCTGAAATACGGATATTTCACTCTCCAGAGGTTCTCAAGTGTGATTTCATTAGTTATACTAACAATAAAGATATATCCAGTAATTTTTTTTGACTAAATTGAAACCATAATGATTTATAAGTAAATTACTAAATTATTATTTTTAAATAAAACTGTTTTATTCCAAAACGCTGCCGCATATTTAATAGAATTACAACTATGTCACATCGTTTACCACTCTGTAACGATTGGTGTCTCCTGGTAGTCAACTTATTTTTGGTCGTTTATATGTTCTGTTATAAATAGTGCAACCTTGGAAAAATCATATTAAATTTAGTCATTGATGTTAACGTCTATGCTGTTAATTTTTGACTGTAATTAGTAGCGAAAAAATATTTATAGCAAAAACAAGCTTTATTTTAGCTGAAATTGTGACAGAGTGGTAATAACTACTTAATAAATATTTTGTTATTACTAAAAATCCATTCCTTCATATGTTTTCTAAAATGGTATTTTGTTTATTAACGTATCAAAAAAGTTTCATTTTAATCGACGAAGACTATTTCGATAAAAAAAAATAAAAGATTCTGTGACGAAGGTGTAATTTTCTTTGCCTTATCCACGTATTATGTTCTGAAAATCTTGAAAAAATACTTAAACTTCGCGGCCAACCACCTTTTTCGATAGAATAGAAATGTAGCTATCATAAAAATTATTAGAGTTCACCAAAAAGCTAAAGTAATTTTTTTGAAATTCGGGATAATTTTTTATCCATTATGTAGGTTAAAAAGAAGAACTGCCCACCAAACAACCGCAATTTTTCAATTTTTTTCCAACATTTAATTTAATATTTGAACAAAATATTACAGTTTTTAGTTGGTAATATCCGGATGCTGTGTTAAATGTACTTCAATATTGCAGAAGGCGTTGATAAGCTGCCCTTTTCCGTTTAGGAGTAATTTGGTATTTTTTTCAGTGGAACCTTTTCATTGTCCGTGAGTGTATTTTTGCATTTAATGACAGGTGTTTGTTGGTCACGTTACTTTTTACTGCAATGTTTGTTTCAACGTAACTCGTACTTACGGCTTACCCTTGTACAAATGCTACAGCCTTCTTAATAGCGTTTTAAAAGCAAAATAAAATAAACCTAATCAAAGATCTCGTGGATCTTGTTTAAACTTAGCAGTGCGAGTTTATTTTTACATAAACCAGTATATTGTCTGTAGGACACTGACGGCAGGTCGAAAATAAAGAATACGTTAAATTATAATTCCACTAGCTGTTCCCGCAAGCCTCGCTTCGCCTTAAAAAGTTTTCCCGTGGGAATTCCGTCATAATGTTCTTTCTCGGATGGATTCCAAATTTTATTCAAATCCGTTTAGTAGTTTTGGCGTGAAAGAGTAACAGACAGACAGACACAGTAACTGTTACTTTCGCATTTATAATATTAGTTAGGATGTCTTAAAATGTAACTCACCTTTAAAAGGTTTTATCAATAAATAGCCAAGTGCTAATTAGCTTCTACGTAGCTAGGTATTTAGTTAATAAGTTCGTTAACTGAATTGACATATAATTGATTATTCCATTAAATACCCATTAGGAGTTCCGTTGAACTTAGTATTGCTCAACTTATAAAGGATCAAAAGAGTACCTAAAACCCCTTCAAAATGTAATGTGACTTGACAACTTAAAATGAAAATACTTAGAAACGTGATTCACGAAGTTAACTGAAACGAGATGATTGATTGTGTAACTTTTGTATTTGATGTTGTCATTATTTTTAACCCTCGGAACAAATGACTGGTATAGGTTTACAGATGCGCTGGTTGATGATTCGTAACGGGCTCACTTCTAAGATGCGGGTGAAGGAAACCTTCGAACGAAAATCTAAATAAACTAAAGATGTAAGTACCCTCGCATTTTAAATGGAATAGATATATTCTGTCATTTGTTTATTAATTTAAAATATATACTCGAGGTAGTAGGTACCACTAATAAGTACCTACATGTACTGAATGCAAACTGCGAAGCGGTCCAGTAGTCTAAGGGTGAACTGGTAACAGGTTTCTTTCGGACGGACATTGGCTTTGAATCGCGACGTTAGTATAGGTAATTTTTTTACACAGGTAGGTAATACGAGTAATTACTTATACCTATGTAAATTATATACTATAATGTATATTAATATGCGGCGGCGATATAATTGGCATATCAAGCTGAAATAGTATAAAAAATGTGTTGTTTAGGAAATGTATAGATTTACTAGGAAATGTGTCTAATATATAATGTACATTATCACATTTCCAAGTGTTTTGGGGAATCACGCTTCTTAGAATTCCCAGGTATTATATGCAATGACAGAATTCATAGATTTCCTGCAACATACGCAGGTAAAGCTCTTACGGGTACACAGGTCTGTTGATGACGCCCGCATGCAGCAGTGCAACACAACACGTTATAGCAAACATTCAGTATTCAGGTGATACTACAGTACGATGAGGGCACTGTAGTGCGATCACTAGTGTTGTCGATTTAAGTCGAATCGGATTTGATAGGAAAATCACTTAAAAAAAATTGTATGTGTTTTATTTTAGTTTCTAACGTTAACGACAAGGGCGCTGATCAAGATGTCATACAAATTGCCAAATTGCTATGGAATTACGTTAGCGACTTGAGTTGACAGCACTCGTGATAGGCATATGTGCCCGTCGTACAGGGTCTCCCTAGTGCAGGAACCAGAAGTTAACTATTATCCTTTAATACTAAATTATAATGAATACTGCACCAAACTGTTTTGTAATCTTTAATTTCATGTTGTAAAACGCGATTCCTATAAGTACTAACTTTTCACCACTATAAGCCATTATTCAGTTTGAAGGTTTAATTCAGTTATGGAAAATAGCTTTTTTTTATCAATGGGTATTTTAATGACTAACGCTTTTAAATATAAATAGATACTTCTATATATTAATTTGTATTTGGTTAGTTAAACTTGATCCGTTTTATGTTAATTAAGAATAACCTTAACATAGTCTGAATCGGAGCTTTCAACTAACCGTCAGGGAATCCCAGTTGTACAGTCATGAGCATGACTAACTATTTGTATAACATTGGACTTACGTGGTTATGAAAATAAGGTGCACTATTGATAAACTTGTTAGTCATTGATTTGGCCTCTCATGAGACCAGTTTTGTAGTTTAATAGGCTTTCTTGGCCACTTCAATATTAAGTTTACATTTTTGCTAAAAATATATTTAGATTTGTGGGTTTTTGATTAATTTAATCTACATCTCCATCACATTTACGTCTATGTGAGTGTACATAATAGGGAATATGCATGTATTTTTTATATTCTTATTCGCTAGTTTTGCATCGCTTTATAATAGTAAAAAAAATTCAACGGTAAAAAAGTAATTTATCGTATTTTAAAGAAAGTTTAAAATTTATAACCGACACGTCCACTATAAAAGTGTGACGTCATCGTCGACGTTTCACGGCTCAGAATAATGAGTCTTGCCAGTCGCGCCGACGCTCAGTTTGATTATATTGTTAGCAACCTCGTACAAAATATAGTCTGAAGTTATTATTCCGAGCGGCAACTAGTCTGTGAATCCTCTATTTCAATATAAATTGTCTATGGTCATTGGTCATATTTTCCTTCTTGCCGCCATTGCACTTTGTCAACAACACTACTTGTGCAACTTGGATAAATAATCTTCACGGATTAAATTAACAGCTTAGTGGTTCTTTCCTTTGATTATTGTGCATTGTATCATGGTTGATTGTTTTCTTTATTATTTCTTTGTATAATTTCGATTCTACAGTACATTTGGTTTATAACTTAGATTCTAAATATTTCAATTGTAATAGAAACTCAAGTGCTTATTCTGACGATTGTGTTTTTCTTCTCCTGCCGCTTCTGGTTTCTAAAATCAGAAGTGGGATTCGCTTACAGCCCACTATGTTTAATTTCCACCAAGAAACAATCAGCCATGGTAGAAATCTAAATATTCGAAATGTGTCGGACGACTCAACAAGTAAACATAACCTCAAAAAGTGTTTACGTTTTCGAGAGCAAACGCGCCATAAATCCACGGGATTTCGTTCTGGTGGAAACCTTTTACCCACATTAAATATTCGGTCTCGTGTAACAAGACAAATTCACGCGTATTCATTTGTTCATATCTACTTACGGTCTCAATGCTGGTGCCGGTTATCTGATCACGAGCTATGGAAACAGTGTTGTAGTCGCGGAAGTTCTGTTGTATACAGTGTTGCATGACCCATACGATCATCTCACGTTAAAGTGCCATCGAATCAAGTAAAGTTAAATTTCAGACTGCATCTATTGTTTTGTAAGGAGCTTGAGCTGAAGCAAGCAGATTGTTTAGCCAAGCAACGGCAGTGTAGACACACAAAATCAAAGGAAAGTTAACCTAAGTCCGTACGGGACTCGCAGATAGTTCCAATGATGTCAAGTAGATTATAATTTGGCTGTAACACTCTCAGAGTTTGATTTCTTGAAGTTAAACCCAAACTAAAGTTTTTCTAGTGGCAATATTAGGTATCATCCAGAGTTTCAGTGTGTTCACAAATTTTAGTGTTACATACGTTTTTCATTGAGATAAGAGATGAGCGTGGCAAAATTCATTTATTTAATTAGCTAAAAATAACATCAAAATAGTGAGTGGAGTTGTTAAGTTCCAAAGTCATTCGTTAATAACTTATTCAAAACGTTAATAACTTTGACCGTTATAAAAAGTTTTTATTTAGTTATTTTGAACTTAGTTATTTTGTTTTCCAAAACATTATTAATGTTACGTAATCAATTTCAAAAACTTGTTTATCAGTAATTCTGATAGTGATCTCCAATTAATCTGAGAACAGTCTATAATTTGCTTACAATACGGGATGTATCTAGTGTGGGGGACACCAATAATATTTAAATGTTTTTTAATTCTCCACCAAAATGCTACATTACTATCATGTAATAGTAATGTTTTTATCTGGTGTTAATAAATGCTTTTTCATTTTTTATTTAAAAATAAATAAATAAAATTTCCAATATAGCCTATGGACAAGTATAAAGTTGTCATACATCATAACCGGTATAGTGATAATCGAATTGAAGGAAGTTCTAGATACAAGTTTATGATAGCATTCAAATTATTAAGCTTCTATGAAGAATTGTATAAAGTGATGAGGTTTATTCAGTGAACAATATAAGCTTCTACTACTGAAAACCAAAAATAATAACTGTTAGATAACATTTAGCTGAAAATTACACACAAACTTTTAAAGTTAAAATCATTCCTGAGAAGAAAAGTCGTTCCATTATAGCACTAAGTAAAATTGCGATTATGTAAAGCTTCATGTGCATAAGCTATCCCAGAACTTAGAGTATCAGGAGAGGACTAAACGTGAAATAACTTTGGGTACTTAGGTACTCATTTTATGAGAACTTCGACACATATAAATCAGTCGTTCAGCGAATTTTATGGGAATAACAACTGCAAAGTAATGCCTATATCTTGGTAAAAATACACATTTCCAAGATCTTAAAACTTAGCTTCTATCTAGTAAACGTTTACACACAAAGTCAAAGTCAAATATTTTTATTAATCGTAAAAATATAAATTTTCTGATGAACGACAATTTTTACAAACTACTCTCCGTTCGGATAAGGGGGGCTCTTTCTGTCTAAGGAGAAGAATGGAGGCAAGAAACTCCTGATCCATCTTTTCAAAAAAGACTTAAAACTAGGTGGTATACAATACTTATAGGCTTGATAATAATTATTATAATGGTATGAGCAGAGCTTACTACTTATCACACTTCAACTTCAACACAAAATATCATCTTGTAAACAACGTTATGATGATTATTGTCAGCGTTCAATAATAATTTAATAAGAGGAAGTCATATTAACTTCGTTAATTAACGACAACGAGTAACGATAAGTCGCCTATGGTGCTTCACTATCTAGGTGAAACAATGTGGAATGGAACATCAAATACTTATGTAAAACTTTTCGAACAAAATGTAAACAAACAACAAAAGGTTATGTGCTCCAAAATGATTTTAAAGCTATTGATGGTTCTACTTGAGCAATGTTCTACAAAGTGTAATCGTGCAGGAATCAACAACTGGAATCATAGCGGTAATCTTTATTTTCATATGAATTAATCTGGCCTTCTTTTTCATAGCTTGTTGGTGACAATGAATCTGGTCTGGGTTTGTCACCGTGGCGGTGAAGGCACTGGAGAGTCAAGTTGGTGTCAGTTGCTTACTGTCCACCTGTGACACAGCTTGATGTGTGTTCGAAACTAAACTTCAAAGACGGTAAACCAATTTACAAGCCTGGTGTAAAATCTCCAGGAATCATGCAAGTGAGTTCTTTATTATTTATCTACATCAGCAAGATTCTTCTGTGAATCGATACATATGGTGAATCTCATAAGATTTTCTAGTTATACATAATTTACTACAAATTGGTGTTCACTCACAGAGCACAGGAAAGTTGAATTTCAAGATTAGACAACTGTAAAAAGACCTAAGATCCTGCCAAGTAACTTAAAAGCTGTAACTCCTCATCATCATCAGGTTCTGGGATTCCCAATTGTATTTTAGCCACAGGGCTCGAAGAGTAGACCTCAACTTTATCTGATCATGTGCCACACCTTTGACTTCATACATATCAGTTTATGCCGAGGCTGCTGCATACTGCACTATAGTGTGACCATGTGTGGTTATGGTTACTGTTTACTGTCCCTTTCGCTAAACATAATATATCAGCACATTTAGCACAAAAAGGCATCAGTTTTATATAAGATATAAAAAATTATTTTGTGCACAAACCTACATTTGAAGCTAAAAAGAAAGTGTCTACACTACTAAAAACCTTTACATACGATGAAGCAGAGCTTTTATTAAGTAATACGTACTTATTCAGTTTACGTACTCACACTCATTCTTACTCACACACAAACACACACACACACACACACACACACACACACACACACACTCACACACACACACACACTCACACACCCACACACACACACACACAACACAACACATACACAGCATGTTAGTTATTAGGTTTTACTATGAATAAAGATTTTTGATATTTTGATATTAGTAAGTGAACATTTTGGATGAATGGGCTGCAGGTCTGCAATATATGGCTATGCCACTCCTTAACCTGGATTTCCAAGTCAAATCTCCTCTTGTTGTTAACTGGTACTCAGGACCAAACTACTCATACCCTCACAATGATGCTGCTGTGGTCCAGCTATTATGTAAAATTTCCAATGAAAATTAATATTTTCGTTATTTGACTGAAAGACTAAGATGTTCTTTAGACATTAACACTTACATCCATAAATGTTGTTATGGGAGAGTTCAATAAATATGGCCTATTTCGAACCTGAATTAAAGTTATTTATTGTTTCAGAGATTACTCTGAATGACAAGAGATGGCTGGCCATTTTGGTCAGTCTGGCCGAGCTGGATGGCAACCAGATGGTGCCGATGCAGTGCCGCTGAGCAATGTGCCCTGTATGCGCGCTGCAGTCTGGTGGGCGCGCAGGCAACCGCCTGACGCGGGTGCACTGCTGGTGTGCAGTTTGCGCTGTATGCGCGCTGCTGTATGCGCTGTATGCGCGCTGCTGTTTGCGCTGTATGCGCGCTGCTGTCTGCGCTGTATGCGCACTGCTGTTTGCGCTGTATGCGCGCTGCGGTCTGGTGGTCGCGCAGGCAACCGCCTGACGCGGGTGCACAGCAAGCATGCTGTCTGCGCTTGATGCGCGCTACAGTTGGCCATAGACGGCTGACGTGGAAGATGCATCGACGGGTGTTGCAACGACGGGCATTTACAAGTTTTCTTCAGACCGCTCTCGACGGGATCTCACGCAGAAATGCGTTGAGTGGCTTTGCCTTTCGTTCATAATATGAATGACTGCGCTTGGGCGGGGCTGCCTGCTATGCGGGTGGTTACTGCGTTGGGCAAACTGCGGGGTGTCCGACTTTTTCTACATTTCAAGATGATGAATGACATGGATCCATGTGTGAGATGACTAATGTTGGTCGAAGCCTGATAGTTAGCTGGCTGTGGTTCATGAAATTTTATGTTGAGGTTTCATGAATCAATAATCATTTTTGTTATTTTGAATGTTCGATAGTAAAGACAGAGGGCCCTGAAAGATTGATGAACAAGAGATTAGGCAAAGCTGTGACCACTAGGGTCGTAACTAACAGTGGGCTCTTTTGCAGACCTCTATCTATATGGCAGACATTGGGCTAAGCAGCCTGCCGCTGCCGCGACAAGTCTCCCTCTCCTCCGGGAGCCTCCAGGGCATGCCGCCAAGCTGCCAAGGCGTCGCGACGGCGTCACCGCTGAACAACCAAGCTAAAGACAGGCAAGACCCTCCACCGGGCCGCTTGTCTCTCAGTATGAGGAAGAAGCTTACATTGAAGATGTGCCCGAGGACGGTGCACAGTCAGGAGAGGCCGTGTTAGCAACCTCGTACAAAATATAGTCTGAAGTTATTATTCCGAGCGGCAACTAGTCTGTGAATCCTCTATTTCAATATAAATTGTCTATGGTCATTGGTCATATTTTCCTTCTTGCCGCCATTGCACTTTGTCAACAACACTACTTGTGCAACTTGGATAAATAATCTTCACGGATTAAATTAACAGCTTAGTGGTTCTTTCCTTTGATTATTGTGCATTGTATCATGGTTGATTGTTTTCTTTATTATTTCTTTGTATAATTTCGATTCTACAGTACATTTGGTTTATAACTTAGATTCTAAATATTTCAATTGTAATAGAAACTCAAGTGCTTATTCTGACGATTGTGTTTTTCTTCTCCTGCCGCTTCTGGTTTCTAAAAATATATTATTATGAGATTGACATATCGTCACATCCGCTCTAAGAAAATCCGTCACGTTTCAAAGATTTAATGTTACCGAAGTTTTTTGTACTTTTCAACAATTATTTACCCTCTCAAAAATGAATTATAATCAAAAATATTGATGGAGGCATCATCATCATCATCATGTCCTCCACACCGTATCCGGCGACGGCGACTCCTGTATGTTCAATCAAATGGAGGCATAATTCTGAAATAACAAAATTTATTAAAAATAATATTTGACCTTTATTTGAATCACTTGCATATTCCCTATTATACTATGAAACTGAAAAATATTGAAGTACCTAAGTACTTTTAAAAAGGAAAATATTATTAAATTTTGACCCAATTATTAAAATATTAGGATCAAATTATATAATATATTTTTTTACTCATTTGGTGTCGACACGTTGTATGTGGAACATTTTCATTGAGTGAGTGTAAATATGCCATCATTTTGCTTAAAGTTATATTGTATAATACGAAAGGTTCTAATACAAGTATTAAAGTTGATTGACTATACGTTTATAAATAACTTGGTATCGTTAGAGTGGGCATCAAAATCTTAACAGACTGTATTATTGTGGTTTGTGGTTGAAAATAGATGTGGATGAGGACTGCGACAAAAAAATACATATCCGCGGAAAATAACTGGACATAAATAAAAAGTTTTTATTGCATGATTGGATACCATAAGAACAAATTAATTTATATTCTAACTAATATTATAAATGCGAAAGTAACTGTGTCTGTCTGTCTGTTACTCTTTCACGCCAAAACTACTGAACGGATTTAAATGAAATTTGGTATGCATATGGTCTAGACCCTGAGAAAGAACATAGGCTACTTTTTATCCCGGAATTCCCACGGGAAAACTTTTTAAGGCGAGGCGAAGCTCGCGGGAACAGCTAGTTCTAAATACACTTAAACTTAATATGAATAATCACAAGGATGATAACTTCACAAACAAAACATACACTTCTGATGCACGATCTTGCGAATAAAAATAGATTGCTTACAGAAAAACTACAGGTCATAAACCTTGACTCTTTTGTAATGGAGATTGAGTATGTAAAAAGTTATGTTTCCATCCATATTGAGAAGTTAAAGAAAACTTGTTAATATGTTTTTTATAGCATTAGCAGTAGATATATAAATAAACGTCATAAACATGATAAGTTCACAAGAAATGATATTCTTTTAATTTTTATGATGATGAATAAAATCCAACTTGAATACAAAGTCAGTAAATTTATATAGGTGATTAAATCTGTATACTTAGGTACTTTAAAAAAGTATATAGAAATTTAAACTTTTTTTAGACGATTTTATAATCCTATAAACTGATCCGAGAGCCTAAAATAAGTGGTAATAGATGCAGTAATGCAAATAAACCATTTAAAAGGAGTTTTATTTGTAACATTAACTATAATAACATTTTTTTAAATATAAAATACACAGTAGACCTTTGCTTCTATCTTCACGCCATGGCATTATAATGCTTAGTTACATTCTAATTATTGTGGAACTGAGAAGAGGTGTACGTCCACTGTATTACAATGACAGCCTTGGTAGGTAGTAGGTAATTTAAAAAGCAAACATCTAATTAAAGAGGAAAAAAATGCACGTGTACATGATACGACAAATCCGGAAAAATGTGGAGTTACTATGTAGTTCTACAAAATTTTGCAATTAATGTGATATTGAAAGACTGGCTTATGATTTAATTGGCTTTTATTTCCAAGTTAAAATTAAAATAAATTTATAAATAAAAATACCTACGTCTTTCGTCTTTAACGTCATATCTCAATCCCCACTCCCTCACTCTTCAATTCATTCGTTCTCATACTTCACTCCTTACGTTCCAAACCCCACATTAAGTCCATCTGATCATCTTTTGTTCTACGATTTTTGGGTTACGCGAAAAAAAAGTTGCTTCTCCATATAAACTTCGATGGTCAAGTGACTTTTGCTATTTTTCACGAAGTTCCGAAGAAAAAAAGGTTTGCTTTAAAAGAAAATCTCTGTTATTTTCCATGTAAGCAAATTGTAGATATACATATACAATTATGGAAGAGAGGTCACGATCGTGATTAGACGCTATAAAAATGCCATGCTCGGCTTTTTATAAATGCAAATCTAGATACAGCTAGATCTAGGTACTGTGTAGTTCAGTTAATACTTTTATAACATTTTCTTATCAGGCTCATATGAATTTTATCTGTACAATAAGCAAGCAAATAAATATTTTTCGCGAATTTTGCGACATTCTGAATAGCCTGCGATTCCGATTGTATTGAATGAATTGAAATCGACTATGGCTGCCGAAATATTGACAGCTGAAAATTGCATTTTCCGTAACTTTGACGCGGCCATGATTGGTGGCAGTTCGGATACCAGCGTAGTTTCAATATACGGTCTATAGAGGTATCTCGAGATATATTGAATTTAAAATAACTAGGTATATACTATATACGAACTTACGTTACGTATTGTACAGAAATATAATTATTTTGAAACGTATTAAATTTTTGGTTACAAATTCTCTCTTGAATCGAATCCATGTAATCATGATGATACATAATATATGTACCTAACTGCTACTCAACAACATATCAGCCAATCATAGCACTGCATTACATACTTAAGTTCTGTTTGACATGGCGTTCTCAGGTGTGATGTGACACTGATAGTTCGACACCGATGAGTTTCTGTGTTGAGTTTATGTAGGTAGAACTCAGTGGGACTAATGAGTTCTAAACGACACGCCCAGCCGAGCGTGCGGCCACACACGCCAACATTTTGAAACCCCATTAAGTAATGCATCTTATGCGCTATTGCTTCATACGCTTTGCTTTAGGAGGTAATTGTTTGCTTGAATCATCGAAAATTTTGTTGCAAAAGTAATTATGTAGGTAAGTGTAATCTTTTAATAGACGGTGCGGAGCGTTGTTATGCAAATTCTTCGGGTTTTAAGGTGAAGGCTGCGTTTGCTACAGAGTATATAGCATTAACCAGAAGCTGTGGTTGATTGATAGTTTTGAATAGTATTTTTCTCACTTGATAACGGTGTTTGGCCCTCGACCTTATGTATCATATTTTGGAAAAAAAAACATAAGTGTTTAAAAATAATATTATTATTTACCTAGGTAACTCGTTATTATCGGATACATATACTGAATGCAAACTTAAGTATTTTACAGTAATTTCTAAGATAATGACTAACTTGATGAAACTGCTCAATAAAAATCTAAAGAATGTCATTAACACACAAACTATAGAAATTCTTTGATGATTGTTCTTTTATTGACAAACAACTGATTGTTGTACGTTGACTCAAATTGTATTATTGCTATTACAACACTGAACACTTGGGTAAATACAACTCAATCATTGATCAGACATGGTTACAGGGCATCTCTATCGACGTAGATAAACTCCGCACGTACCGTACCACCAATTAATGGCCAGTTCGCACCTAAATATATTTCCTAGATGTATGTCGTAAATTAAAATGACAAAACAACCAAAATACAATACGAAACCCATTACGCTTTTTAGCGGGCACTTGACAAAATTACTAATAGCACTCCTTTGAATCAGTCAAAAACATAGAATAATTCGGACTCGTGTCGTGTATGAGTCAAAAATATTAAATAACTTTTTAAACCTTTACCTTTATTCATATTGCATTGATTTAATCCGAAATTTAACTGAAGATTTAATCATTTAAAAAGTTAAAAAATCTCTCTAACATGGAACGACAATGGCAGATGGAACTTTTTCACTGGCACGAGTATATTACATTAAATTTCACCCACTAAATAATAGCAAGTACATAAAAGATTCCTAAAAAATGATACCACGTGATCTACTGGCTAAAACGAATAACCTTATCCATGAAATGTTTCTCGAAAATGACAGAAAATCGTCTTAAATACGTTAATTTCCTAGGTTTTTTTTTGCAGAAAGTTGTTTAGTTTTTCAAGCAAACTATTTGGTTTTATTTTTTGTGAGCTTGTGATTCACACTGTAAATTTTGTTATTGCATATTGCGACTGCCTACCTTCAGTAATTAGCACCTACAAGTTATAATATGATCGGGTGCTGTGCTTGCCTTCTAGTTTTATGTTAACCTTGCAAGCCTGAACGTTGAACCTCAAAGGTTATTGGAAAATTTTGGAGGCTTATATTGATGTAGGACTGGATTCACTTTCGAAGGTTTTCCAATGATACTCGGGATAAAATAGTTGCATAATTAACTTCATATTGAAAACGGTCTTAGTTGGAAATGCAGATCTTATGAATGGATTTTTTATTGACATCTGGGTGAAATCGCTCCTTTTTTTGTTTAATTAACAAAGTACTTTATTACAACCTTTCCCATGTTTACCGATTAAACATACCTTACGTAGGCAATTAATAGCAAACCTGTCAATACAGCCTGAAGCCTAGAACGATATAAGGAAGTGAAGGAAAAAACGATGACTTTGAACTTTACGTACGTGTCCAACGATAATTCATGCGGAGCTGTGTAAACAAAATACTTGATTTACTCACAATAATTGGTGCACCTACTTATATACAATGTTTGAGTCGAGTAACTTTAAATTAAATTTTAATCATCTGTATGTACATGAAGGCATCTTTAGGTAACATAATAATCTTGTTCTTACAATAAACAAATATATGTATTTAAAAAATGTTTATATAATGTTTGTATTATAATGTTATAGCAAAGAAGTAACAGAAAACACCATTTTTGGACAGGAAATCATAAACCATACACTACAAATAATAAATTCACAGTTTATAAACAATATCATTCGACAAAAATAACTTGTATTGATTTCATGGATAGGTGCTAAAATGTTATATTATAGCAAAATCCAAGACCAAGACGGAAGAAAAAAAAACGCATGGAATATTTCCAAAGTCAAAATGAAATAAAGTAAAAAATCCTGACGCGCTCGGCTATACCGGTTTTAATGATGTTTAGTTGGTGTTCTTAAAAAAACGTATATTTTTATAAACTAACTTGTTTTCATTTGTAACGGGTTGTTTAAAATATTATATGAATTTAATCATGTAAAAAATGCCATCATCATCATCATCACCAGCCCATATCCACTGAGATACAAACATTTGGTCCTGTGTCCAAATCATCCAACCACTAACGGATACTGGTCCTCAGTCAAATAGTGTTATCTCTGTTGGACGCCCTCAAGCCTGCTGGATGACAACCATAGAAAGGTACCCGGTATATTTAAAGTAGTGGACTGAGCAAGGAGTTTTGTTGCGCTCTTTGGGAGACTAGAGATATATATTGTCTTGAAGAAGAGGATTATACGGTGTAATGAAGATGATAATGAATATATCAGTTATGGCACCGGTATTTTATCAAACCACACTTATCAATAATTATATCCTTACGACAGTTAGTGGACTCAAAAATGTTAATCAAAATCAATCGTCTAAAACAAGAATAACCTGTACAGCGCGATAACATCTAAAAAACGCCAAAACTGGTTATCTTTTATACATGTCTACGAATTACTAATAAAGGCTGTTAGCCATTGGCGAAATCAAAACTGTAGATCGCAAACAACCACAAAATATGTCTCGCAAACCTTCTAGTTACAATATCATAAGCAGAATAGCCGTATCGTCAACCTTCATCATCATCATCATCATCACGACCCATCACGTCGCCCACTGCTGCTCGTCAACCTTAGAAGGTAGTAACTAGACGTGGAAGGCCGAGGACCGTAGTCAAGTTTTGAGACACTTCTTCAGAGATAACTATGTTCAGCAGTAGAGGTTTACAAGCTGATCATGATAATAAACTCGTTTCCAATAAAAACAAAAACAATTTCGGCGAACATTATACGCTGTATAGCTTCTTCTTCTTCTTCTTAAGCCCTTGAACTCCTAGTGGAGCATAGGGCCGAACTACAGATTTCCCCTTCTGACGATCAGATGCAGCAGCCACAACTTCTGGCCAGCTCATGTTGATCGACTTGATCTCCTGAGCTAATGTCCTTATCCAAGATATTCTTGGGCGCCCTATCCTTCTTTTTCCTTGCGGGGCAAAAACTAGGGCCTGCTTTGTGAGGCGAGAATCCTCCTGCCGCAACGAATGACCTATCCAGCGCCATTTTCGATCGAGTATCTGCATAGGTCTCTGATTTGTAAAGTCTCTGTATAGCTTCACTAACGCTAAACTACATTAACTACATTATTACTCATTTTTCTTGACGTTCACAAGTTACGCAAAACTATAGTAACGAACGATGCAGTCGCATGTTCGGAGTCATTATGTTTGCATGAAATGAGAAGTTAATCCTTGAAACTTACACTCTATCTCTCCCTTTCCTTCTTGTGAAAACCGGTAATGTACATCCTTCTCTTTCAGGATATACTGTCAGATTGCAACAACCTGTAGCTTATTTTCAATGCCAACGAAAAAATATTTTTTTTTGTTTCTTAATTCATCCTATTTAAGTATTATTAATAAATGCTGCATTGTTTTAATGTATTTTAATTTATACGACCATCACATTTCCCTATTCGAATCCAATAATATTAAGTAGAGTTGGTTTAGGTTTTTTTGGATTACCTAAAAAGGACGTACATACCGAAGTAGTCATTTCGTAAGCGGTCTATGTTCAAGGATAGTGGATGCAGACTCATTAACAATTTTTTTTATTGAGTTTATAATAACTTCATTAAGTAGATGTAACCAAATTAATTTAGAAATATGTTGTTGGTAAGCAGATACTTACATCAAATCATTATAACACGATATTCTCTTATCAAATGCATTGATAAAAAATCTGCAGCGGATCATAATTAATAACAATGAAGTAACAAAACAAAGGCTTTTGTTATTAAACAATTGACTTACAAATTAATTTCGATCACGCTGTTTTAAAAAACACCTTCATCTTTATGTCAACAAACAAGAAAATTATAGTTAATATCAAACACAATAATTATAATAAACTTACGCAGTAGTCCTCTATGTACGTCCAGAAAAAAAAACCTTTCACAGTTAAAAGTTAAAAATCACAGAATCACAGCACAATATTACAAAAAAAAAACATTAAAAATTTAAATTTCTATTAAATTCTAAATTTGAATTTAGCGCGTCCATTTAAGACGCGTCGCAGGTTAGCACTGAACTTGTGTGTAAACCTGCGCGCGCGCTTGGCTGATCTTGCTGACCATGAAAATTATGCATCAAATGAACTCCAACCTTATCAAGTCATCCACTAGGTTCAATTTCATACGAACCACGAGGCTCGGAATATCAGAAAATTATTGATCAAGTTCGCATTTTACGTCACTTGTGACGTAAATCCCTGAGCATTTTTATTTATGTATTTATTCGATTTTCCATTTCATATCCGTTATTGTTATTTCCAATTAACGTAAGTATGCGTTATAGAATAGGTACATAAATGAATGGATGAGTGTGCGGAAAATATACTTAGTTCATGTTTCTATGATTCAAGTTCTGTTTATAATCAAAAAAACTAAAATTAGAAGCCATATAATTATTACTAAAAAGTGTTATAATAAAATCTTTTTAATAAATAATTATTACCATTGACCTTACAAAAAATTACGAAAAACAGACTCGCAGTCGGATTATGGTGACCTATCACAGTTACACAGAAAACGATAACAATAATTGAGTTATAAATTATAATGTACTAAGTATGCTAACACCTAAAATAATTATTATACATACTTATTACATAAAAGTCCCTTTTTAACACATTAACTACCTAAGTACCTACGTATTACGATATAATTATGTAAGTTCATTACATTTGCTGATCATCGCATTTACCTAGTTGTCTAATGATCACCATTGTCTAAAATTATAGCAAAATCCCCAGAATTTTAGACAAACTTAAAATTTGTGACGCCTTCTTTCAAACGAACTTTAAAAAGTAGCCATCACATACCTACATAATTATGTAGGTATTTCAAGTAACTGTTGGGTTTTTTTAAAAGGCATTCTCTTTAATTCGTCCATGAGAGTGACGTCACGAGATACGTTCGAAATAACTCAAACCGTCTCGTCTCCCTGCGCTTTACAACATACTCATAGGAAAACTAACTAAAGCATAATATAAGCCACTAGATATATCATCATCAGCATCGAAATGTATGTACTTACCTATCATTAGACGGTCGAATTGTGTAGTGGTTAGTGACCCTGACTGCTATGCCGAATGTCCCGGGTTCGATTCCCGGCTGGGGCAGATATTTGTTTCCAGACAGATATTTATGTATCTATCTATGTATTTGTGTAGATATATCAGCTGTCCGATACCCATATTACAGGCTCTGCCTAGTTTGGGTTCGGATGGTCGTATGTGAGATGTCCCTACATATTTGAGAGCAAACAAATTTGGTAACTTATACAGGTTTTAGCGAATTTTTAATGCTATTTATATTATTATAGGCTTTTTTTATATCGCACTCACTTTTACATAGCAGTGGACGTTACAACGACATTGAACGTGTTAAGAGATTAGCCAAATGTATAGAAAATCGTGACAATACAATGCTGCCAGGATACAACGATCTAATCCTGTAAGATACCCAAACCTTTGTAACACCCTTTGAAGATCCCACAGGGCTGGTTGTTATGCGATTCTATGCTCTGTGAATGCTCCTATAATATAGCCTTTCGGTCCTTTATTCGGATACATTCAAGTTATACAAGATAGTAGATAACCTTCTTGCGGTTGGTAACCATTACATTAAGTACTTTTGTGTTCCGGGTCCATTTTTAAACATAGGCTATATTTTTATAAGATAAAGATAAAGATAAAGAAACATTTATTCGACACATAGACAGCAACAACAACAAAAAGAAAAATACAGACTTAAAGAAAAGAAATACATATACAAGATAACAAGGCCAAAAAAAAATTTATAATAATAAAAAAATTACATGAGGCAAAAACAAAAATACAGGCAAAATATAAAACAATAACACAACGGGTTGCTGTCCGGAGTGTCGAAACGGCACCAGCTCAGCATGAGCTGTGGACAGTAAGGCCACAGCGCTGATTTTCAGCTGGCCCTTTTAAGTGACCTCAGTCACGTACACGAGTACCTACTTAACTATGTACAAACAAAAAATAAAAAAATAATAATATATAAGTATAGGTATATGGGACGTGTGTGTTGTGTGATTACTGTTATGAGTGTGTATGGTAAGTAAATAAATAATGCAGCTTACATTAAAAATATATAGGTATGTGTGTGTAAATTCTGTAAAAAATAAATAGTACTTGTTAAAAAATAATAATAATATATATACTAATTCCATTAATAATACATAAATATTACAAAAGGTATCAGTAACATAAATACTAAATACAGAGCAGAATAAATAAATACTAAATACAGAGCAAAATAAATATGTAATAGTGCGATGCGAAAAAGTAGTGGGTAGCCCATAATGAAACGGCGAACGCACCCACAACCTGCAGCCTAAAATAAATTTCAGTAACCGGGCGCGATCCGTTCAGTGTACCCGCGTCATCCCGCAAGCCATTCATAGATAACGGGACGAGGCGGCGCCCGCGCACCCACGCCCGGATACGAAATGAAGCACCCCGCGAACACCTAGTTCGTACAGTGCGTGCAGTGATCACAATAACAACCACTATCAGCAGCAAAAGTGATGCATAATGTTCGTATTGTTACTAAGTCAGCATTACGATAAAAAAAAGGTAAGTGTTTTTTCTTATTATTATATTTCTACTGCGATAAAAAACATACATAGATATTATAAAGTATATTAACTAGGTACCTACGTGTGGACGACTATGGGTGGGACAATAGATATGTAATACCGTTATTACAGGTTATCAAATTTATAATAATTAAGTGAATAAACTATAACTATACATTATATTTTGTTTCAGGGACAAATTAAGCAGCATGGCTGCACGCACCAGAGTTTAAGATGTTGAGGTGATGGATTATAATGTACTACAGCGTGCAGCCCGAACCATGCAGCCAACCACGGGACACGGAGCCAATACTGCGCGTGAATACATTCGAAGTAGGTATAACTTCTTAAAGTCCTTTTCTTTGATCATCAAGTAGGATCATTTTGTAATGAAATTTAAAAGTCGATATTGATTTCAGGTCACGGAGGGGTGGTCTCAAGGTGTTCCATATGAAGCTGGCTGCATAACGGAACGAGTTGCGAAACAGTGCGGTTTTGTGCTTCGGAGTGACCATAAGATAAGTGGACGCCCTAGTATTTATTGTATGATGGTTACGAGACCATTCAAGTTTATTGTAAAGGTACTGGGGTGATTTGAACTTTATAACGCCAAACAGGAGCGCGGCAAGGTGCAGCCGCTGTCTGGCGGCTACCTTCAGTAGCCCGCAGGAGTTGAGATAAGGGGTAACATGGGCGCGGGGAGGGATATCCATACAGAATCTAATACAGGCGTTTTGTACCCTTTGCAGTAGCTTTTCCGTTTTCCGTAAAAGACATGGGCCATATACAGTGTCCGCATAATTTAGTTTAGACAGAACAAGCGACTCACATAACTGTATTCGCAGGTCAACATTAATGTATCGTCTAATTTTATAAAGAGTCTTGAGTCTGAAGAAGCAGTTTTTGACCATTTCAATTGCGTGTTTTTCAAACCGTAAATAATTGTCGAATGTTAGGCCTAGGTTACGAGCTTCGGTTACCTGCTCAATATCTACTCCTGCTAGTTTTATGGTAGGGTTATTTGTATTAGTAATTTGAACTTGTTTCCTTGTGCCAATAATAATAAACTTCGACTTATCGGGGTTTAGCTTTAAAATATGCTTATTAGACCAGGTCGCAATACGATCTAAGTCCTGGTTTATAAGATCACAAGTATTGTTAACGTCAGATGGGGATCCTGATAGATATAATTGTAAGTCATCAGCATAGACATGGTATTTGCAATTTACAATCTCATTGGTGATATCGCTAGCGTAAAGGATAAATAACAATGGTCCTAGGGTGGATCCTTGCGGGACTCCTCTAGATACTGGATACTCAGCAGAAGCAACTGTATTGCCATCACATTTTCTCAGCTTAACTATTTGTGAGCGTTGATCTAGATAGCTGTAAAACCATTTGACCGTACTAGCATCAAAACCATAAAATGTCAACTTTGCGATCAGTAGCGGAACATTAATAGTGTCAAATGCGCGGGAAAAATCCAACAAAGTGAGAATGGTAGACATACCCTTATCCGCTGAAGCCAGTATATTATCTACGACGTCAATCAGGGCAGTAGAGGTGCTGCGGCCTCGACGAAAGCCGGACTGTACATCAGGCAGAATACCATTCACCTCCAGGTAGTGTGACATTTGGTTATACACAGCTTTTTCCAGAATCTTTGACATACATGACAGCAAACTTATCGGACGTAGGTCCTTGTATTGACTCGGAGTAGGTATTTTAGGTATAGGACTAACCAGAGCAATTTTCCACGGGTCCGGAAATGTAGAAGTTTTAATAGAGTAATTAATTATAAAAGTGATAATATCTAAGGTTCGCGGTAACGTCAGCATAATCATAGCCAATGATATGCCATCGCACCCCAGTGCATTCGATTTAAGTTTGTTGATAATTTTGCCAACCATTAGCTCGTCGATAGGTGAAATATTAAATGTGTATGTGCCATGTCTGTTAGATTCATAATAAATTATATCTGATAAATTTATCTTATTGTTACCGGGAATGTCAAGGAAGTGTTTGTTAATCATATCGGGGTCATTAAAGCTATCAGGTAGGTAGTCAGTTTTATGTTTACGGAGTACAGTGTTCTTAAGATTCTGCCATAATTTCGCCGAGTTTTTAATATTGTTATTAATGTTGGACTGAAAATATGCTCGCTTTTCATTGTGTAAAGCTGCATTTACTAAATGTTTCAGGTCCTTATAATAATTGTTGTCTGAAGCGGAGTTAGTGATACGGAACCGTTTATGGGCTGCGTCTCTCAAACTCATCATGTACTTCACGTTATCAGTGATCCACGGGTAGTCGGCGCCCTTCACACGGACAGTGCGCTCGGGAGCATGTAGATCAAACAATTTTATCATGTAATCAGTAAATGTGGCTACCATTTGATTGACATCATCAAAACTTTTAATATGTTCCCAATTAATTAAGTTAAGGTCAAGGTTAAATTGTTCTAAAATAATATTTTTTAATGGCCGGTATGTAATCCATCGGGGCAACGGTTTAGGTTTTTTAACATTCAGTCCTACTGTTATGAATGCATGATGTCCTAGGGTAGGTATGTAGTCGACATTTATACATTTAATATCCAAGTCTGAGCAAACGACATCTATTAAAGTTTCGCTACTGCTAGTGAAGTGCGTAGGTTCGGTTACGTACTGTTTTAAATCAACCGTTTGTACAAAATCATCAAAATGACGCCTTTTGTAGTCAGTACTATTAGGTAAAAGATTAATGTTGAAGTCACCAAGCACAATCATCTGGTCGTAATTAGTGAAAGATGTTATACTGTCCGTTAATGCATCAAAGAAAATACTACAGTCTTGCCACGGCGGTCTATAGGCTGTTCCGATAAGCAGTTTTATTGTGTTAACGGTACAGCTTAACCACATTTGCTCGACGCCGGCCGCGGCGGGATGTGTGCGAAATCTTACCTTTAGACCCGTTTTCACATACATACCTACGCCTCCACCTCGCGTGCGCTTACCTGGGGGTCTCGGCGTGTGGCGCAATCTGTAGCCGGGTATGACGGGCGCGCGGTCTATCTCCCCCTCCCTGAGCCAGGTTTCGTTGATAGCCATTATGTCGACATCATAGCGTAGTACAGTGGCTATGAGTTCATCATGCCCTGTGCCCAATGATCCCGCGTTAAAGAGTCCAACTAATAATGACTTGTTTTTACCAGTCATTTTGTACTTATGAAGGTGTAGGTAATTTGTATAAATATTATGATGTATATAGGGTATAAGGTGTTATATAATTTGTATAATATACAAATTTGTAGACAACATTATAGGATATGTATGTATGTATGATGTATGCGTGGGGACAGTTTTGAAATGGCGTAAGTTTGCATTCGAGCTTGGGCATGGTAATGGGGGAAATAGAAAGTGATAGGTATAGATTATAAGTATTGTAAATATTATACTGCTATGATTAAATGCCACTAAGTTATTAGTGAGCTGGGGCACAGTTTGATCTCCGGGTAGCAACACAGTTAAAGCAATAACTAGAGAATAATAACAAGTACAAGATAAATGATAGACATCAACAAAGCTATATATGCACGTAGTACATGTAACACAGAAAAAAGACATAAATAGGCATAAAAATATCATCATCCAGTATAATAAGGTTGTATGGGTGTGGTTTTTTACACCATTAAGATCAACCGGCAGTTTAAGAAGCGACTCCGAATACCCGGCTAATGTCATCAGCTGACCGTATCCAGTGTCGAGGTGTGTCCTGTCCCTGGCGGGCGTATATGCGTCCCTTCTTGGTCCAGAGAAACCTCCAGGACAGACGTCGCCCGACCTCCCGCGTTTGGTAGTATAGTTGGCGGTTGTACTTGGTGAGCCTCTCGTTGACGTAGAAGGGGCGCGGCGCTGAGGACTGGCTGAGGTCGGCCGAGGTGGCCCCGCGGCGCACGCGGGCCGCGGCCGTGAGCTCGTCCTTGACGGCGCGCCGCGTGAAGCGCACCACCAGCGGCCGCGGCCGGCCCGCCGCCCCCGCGCCCGCGTCCCCCCCCTCGCCCGGCGCCCGGCGCCTTGCTCCCACACGCTCCGCGCTGACTATGTCGCTCTCTCGGAGCGTGACACCCAGCTTGGTCGCCACCGCCATGATCATATGGGTGGCATTCTCCCCGTTCTCCTCCGGGAGGTTACTGACCTCCACGTCGTTGCCCAGAAGCTCCTGGTCCTTTTCGTTGAGCTCTAACCTTAGCTCAGCGATGACGGACTCTAGTCGGGAGCATTATACATGGGCTACCCTGAAAATAATGTCATAAGTGCTACTGAATCACAACCAAGATCTTCATAATCATCAGACCATAAATATTCGTTCACTACTGGGCTTTAGCCTCACCAAGGCCGAGGATCGCTACAAAACTACATAACATGTCGTCGGTTTAAGGTCGTTCGTCCAGGAGACTGGGGGGTGTCCCACGCTAGCATGGTTTTTTTATGATCTCAACTAACAAATCTCTCTTTGTCTACCCCAATTGCCTTCGGTTTTTCAGCAGACTAGGCCCACTGCCTCTTCAGTTTGCACATTTTAAGAGTTATTCCTGATAATATGCTTAATTTAATATTACCAAAAGACCTCTGGTCATTTAACCAGTACACTACTAAATTACCCTCAAGGTTGTCTTACTATGAGAAGTAAGCACTATAATATGTTTTGGTGCGAACGCACTTTAAAACACGTGAATATAAAATAGCATTTTAAAATAAAAAACCGGTTTGCAACCTACACAGTAAACCTTGAATCATAGGTGTTTGAGTTTATTTTGTGACGTAGGGTGTTTGCCGTCGTATAAGGAGGGGTCACTCTACAAGACGAAAAACTAAGTTTCGGAGCGCTGCGCGAGCCACGGCTCTATCTCGTTGTGTTAAACGTTCCAATTGCACGACAGCTGTCGTTTGTTGGTTTTTCGGCAGTATAGATTAACCCTCAAAGACCGTCTGCATAAGTACTATCGGGAAACTGGCTAGTGGTAAAGCAAAAATAACCACTTGAAGCTTTCCCGTTTACTATAAATAATCACACTTCATCACACAGGACCTTTTTGGCGCAGGATATTGTTTTAAAATCGTGCCCACATGGATTTCTTCGATGGTACATTACATTATACATGATATTTGCTAGATTCTAGCCGTTATAATTATAAGAACATTGTTCGAGGTTTCTGTGGCATGAGTACCTAATGATGGCCGTGTGTGAGATGTCCCCACCACAAATTTATATCCCTAACCGCCTTTTTTCGATTATAAAGGTCAAAAACAAAGTCGCCCAGGAAACACCTACTTAACAAGAACAACAGACCTACCTACCTAAGTGAGGATGCGTATTAAGCAAACACACTTACTCTATTAACTATAGTTAAGGCTAATGTCACCGTATGTGTACATGTCGTAACATCCATAGCAGAGGAAAAGGATGTTTGCAAACATAAACACTATGGGTCAAAATTAAATACAAGCATACTCTGGAGGTCACTTTGCAAATCGAAGAACGAATGCATAAGAATTGACAACATTTCAAATAAAATGCTCACCGATTTTATTTTATTTTCGACGAGATATCACAAATTTAGATGACCCGTATTTTTTTATTTCTTAATTCAATTCAATTCAAATCATTTAATTCAGACTCAAAGTCCATAACATAACAATTAATATTCACAATCAAATTTAAACACAATAAAATACATATACATAAATTTCTAAAAATAATCAATGATATTAAAATAATATTTTGACTGCAGTCCTGTGTATCATGCTACAGTGGTTTAGGTACTGGCAGTCAAACCTTTCCGCGAATGCGCTCAGGATAGTGTTGCGGCTGGCGCGCACCCGGCGCAGCAGTGACGTGCAGCGCGCGCGCATGGTCGCGGCGAAGCACTGCACGCGCGCCTCCGCGAACATGCCCGACGCGCTGCAGAAGCGCGGCAGCCCCAACAGCATCCTGAACGCATTATTGTATTGGACCCGTAGAGCGCTGTACTGTTTCTGCGTATAACTCGCCCACAGACTGCTCGTGTAGAACGAAGTACAAAATGCTCTGAAAAGAGTGATTTTGACGTCTCTTGAACAGCGTGAAAATCTGCGGGCTATCATATTCGCACGAACAGACAACGCCCTACGCTCCCTTTCTATGTCTACATCGTCTTTCAGGTCCGAGGTTACAACATGTCCTAGATATTTAAACTTAAACACTCTATTTAGAGGACACCCGTTAAGTTTAATGGCTGGTATGTCATGTAGATAGTTACCTCGGGCCTGAAACACCATGCATTCACTTTTTTTTACATTATAAAGTAAGCCGTGTTCGAGCGCGTACTGTTCGCAGATGCCAAGCAGCTCCGACACCCTGCCCGCTGAGGCGCTCAACAGTACCATGTCGTCTGCATAGCTAATGTTGTTAAGGCAAACTCCGCCAATATGGCAGCCAACATGAGTACTGCTGAGCCCCTCAATCAGCGCGTTCATGTACAGGTTGAAGAGCTTTGGAGAGGTCAGCCCCCCCTGCCTCACCCCGCACTCCAACCTGTACGGATTCGAGTAAGCGCCTGACCACCGAACGACGTTAACCTGGTTCTGGTACCAATATTTGAAAATGCTTATAAGTGCCTCTGGCATTGATGTTTTATGAAGCTTTTTCCATAGTGTGTCGAAATGAACCAGGTCAAACGCCTTCGATAGGTCAAGGAAACAAGCAAAAACAGGCGTCTTTCTGTCGGTGTAGTACTTGACAGTTTGCTTTAAACACAATATCGCTGTTTCAGTAGATAGACCTGACTTAAAACCAAACTGGTTGTCATGTATTTGTAGGTATTTATCCAGCTGAGTATTAAGCAAACTGTCAAGCACCTTAGCACTGATCGTGGCTAATGAGATAGGCCTATAATTGCCCTTATCACTAATATCGCCAGTCTTGTTTTTCACAATCGGCACCACCACAGTCTTCATCATAGGCGCCGGCAAGTACGAGTGCCCGACACACAAGGAGTAGAACATTGCCAGCACTCTGGGCAGATGTGGACCCGCGTACTTGAGGTGCTCTATGCTCAGGTCGTCGTGGCCAGGTGACCTACCCCTCGACATTGATTTTATCACTTTTCGTATATCTTTTGCCGAGAATCGGACACTAGCCTCCTGGCCCCCACCACCCTCACATGACGACCGTGATGGCCCCAAATGTGAGGTTACAGTGAACTGCTCCTTGAAAATTTCCGCAATACCGGTTAAGTCACTGATGCCGTTGACACTCACAGGCAGTCCCGGCTTGCTATTCAGTTTGTTGGTGGCCTTCCAAAAACCGCGAAAGTCATTTGTAGAATGCAGCGACGCTAGGATGTCCATTTTAATTTGTTCTCTATTATTTTGACACCATCGAAGGCGAGATTTAAACAGCCTACGACTGGCCTGCATTTCATTCCACAAATGACCCTCCCTTGGCTTGCCATACCACACCCACAACTCAAATTTTTGTCTGGCGTCCCTGTGAGCGTCACTGACATGCTT
Source organism: Plutella xylostella (assembly GCF_932276165.1). Taxonomy (NCBI): domain Eukaryota; kingdom Metazoa; phylum Arthropoda; class Insecta; order Lepidoptera; family Plutellidae; genus Plutella; species Plutella xylostella. Next base: position 4,147,446 of record NC_064006.1, on the reverse strand, counting down.
GTTCCACCCTATAACTGGCTTTTTACGCCTGTAAGAGGTCACATTGCAACTCTCACTCGCTGCTTGGCATAACACGGTAATAATGTCATTATACATTTTATCAATAATATGTCTATGGTTCAAATTATTACACATAAAGTCACAACATGCACTTAATTCTAAAGGAAAGTCAATTAATTTTAAATTATCATTGCAAAATTTAGTATACATGTCAATTTGGTCAAGTGTCCGATCACCCCATCTTATTCTATTACAGTCCCTGATTTTAATGTTGTTGTTATAAATTTTCGGTTTTATTAAATTTAATTTACATTGTATAACCAGGGGAAAGTGATCAGACCACAGCGCATCATACATAACATACGCATTATAAACAGTCATCATGGCAGAGTCAGTCACAACACAATGGTCGAGCCAGCGTCTGGATCCGTTCGCTTCACTAATAAATGTATAGGTATCAGAGTTTACCCCTAACAACTCAATGTCCGCACACTGCCAATTAGATTGCACACAAAAACCATTAAGTTCATTATAAAATTGTTCATTAGGGTGTGCATTAAAGTCCCCTAGTAAATATGTAGATTCAATATTATTATTACTAATAATAGCGCTCACCAGACTTAATATTTCTATGTTTTAATATATTTTTTTGATTTCAAAGTTCAAAATATTTTTAGTATGAGTGACGTCACGTCGAGGCTTGGGATAAAAATATTTTCGTTGCCTGCCTAACCTAAAAAAAAAAAGTTGGATGACATTAACTTGACATGAACAAGGACCAATCAGCTTCAACTTCAACTTTATTTTGTGGCAAGGACCAATCACGTACTTCCGTCATCAACTTCAATCTTGTTTGTGGCTATATGTCGTGTGTGACTAACACAACAAATCCGGCCAATTACGATAGTGTTGAGATACACACAATGTTTTTAACTGTCTTTACGGTGGTGATTTAGAGATATTTACAAGATTAATACCTGAAACAGACGTACACAATTTATACAAGGACATCACAAATATAGGGTTAGTAAAATTTTAGTATATATAGTGAACACAAACAAATTTATAGTTTAATATTGTTAGTTTTGAGGAATTTGTACAGGATGTTAGCGATTGGAGTATGTACAAGTGTTAGTAGGTAATTGATATTTACAGGTCTTGGGATAGAAGGGGGGAGGAAATCATAGAGGGAACTTTGTAGGTTGGGACATTCAAAGAAGAGGTGGTCAACAGATCCTTCGCTGGTGCCGCAGTCACACACAGAACTATCACGCACCCGAATCCTAGCCAGGTGCGCAGGCGTGCACGCATGACCAAGGCGGAGTCTGCAGATTGTCGAGGTTGACGGTTTATCTAGAAGTCTTGCTCTAAAAAACCATGGCCTTTTGGGAATGTGTGGTTGGATTAAAGAGTAATATTTACCTTTAATATTCCTGGATGCGTCCCAGGACTCTTTCCAGGAATTATCAAGCCTCGGTCCTGCGAGCGAGGCAAGGTCGTGGGCAAAATTTTGGTAATGAGTATCTACTTCCGTCATTGACAAGGACACATAAAAGTGACAGACATTTGAGTGATGTTTGTCATTGTCATTGTCAAAGTGACATAACATGTTTTTTTGTTGTTTATGTTTTAGAAGTAAAAGCCCGTTTAATTATTATGCCACATCGTGGTGTCACGAATGATAATTTAGATTTTTATGTTTTTCTCTGAAATAAATCAAAAGAAAAATCGGAAACATTTTTTTTTGTGAATATTAGAGCCATATCTCTAAATGGTTTTCGAATTTCAACTGTATAAAATTTTGAAATGTTGTCAATTGTCATGCAATCGCCATGCATAATAGCAGTAGTAATAGTATAACTTTATTGTACATAAAACACCTAAAATAACATTTAAGACTTACCCCCAAATTCATAGAGTTTTTTGCCACTTTACAATAGGTTTAAAATGGACGTTGTGATACAGGAATTTCAACGTTTTGACTGACGTAAAGAGTAGAAACTCTTCTCAAGGACCATTTTAACCTGGTTGTAAAACAATACAGTCTATGAATTTGAGGGTTAATATCTATAATACAATAATACAACGAGATAGGCGTGCAATCCCGCATGCATGAGAAAATCCACACGATGTTAAAAACACCCTTAGTTATCGCAGTGCTTCGAAGCTTCCTAAAAACAAAACTCAATCCATTGAACTCGCTTGTCAAACATCTGTCAGATCCATAATAGTTACGTCAGATTCGGCAAGCGAGAGCCGCTGCTTACGGATTGTTAATTGCTAATGTTCGGTGGTGGTAACCCCCCTGAACGGCATTTCTTGCTGCACCTATTTAGCTATAATGTACTCCATCTACCACAGAAAAGAAGATCCCTGGAACAAAGAACAATAATCAGAAGGTAGAGAAGAAAACTTTGCAACGGGTAAAAGGTGGACGTTTTGTTTTAACCCTGAATTAATAAAGAATAAGAATTGTACAACAGCAACAACGTACAAGTTTTTTTACCCTAAAAATATTTTTTTCTGTATCTCAGTACTTTTGTCGGTTGCAAAGTAAGCGTTTGTTTTAACAATAATATAATACAATCAGAATTAACAGTAGCAAATATATTGTTGGACTCTACTAATCGAGGCGCCGTTATTATTATTGTATTTTCATTCCAAAGCTTTAATTATTTCTTGAACGAAAGTAAACCTGAATCAATGATCATTTACAAAATCAATTACTTAAGCACCTACTTTAGAAGATAAATTCCAAGATTTGTACAAATATCTTCAAATTAAGATTAGATTCAACCTCATATTCTTTCGATCTTCTACAAGTTACGGGATGTTCAAAAACCTAAACTCTGAAAAAATACAGGGGTAGTGCGAGTCAAAAATAGTCAGAATCATACACGAAGGATTCCGTACCAACCATATCATTCCGTATCATCATCATTTTATTGTACCAATGAATAAAGTCACAACCGAAGATTCTTGTAACTTCTTGTCAGAAGTGGGATGTTATTTCAACGGGGCGGGACGTCAAGAGACGTTTCTTTTGCATTGACACTCCATCTAGTTTCGACTAAAATAATCGTGGGTTTCTGTCTAACATTACAGCTAAAATGACCCAATACAAGTCACCTAACCCGAAAACCCTTTGACCTAAAAAAAAATACGTTCTTCGAATAAAATAACAAAAAGCCAATGTCCCCGATACCATCACCCTGGACGTAGACATTTTCCTAAGTAATGTTTCTTCCCTAAAATGTAATTAAGTCGATCCATCCATCACTCGTAGAATCAAGGGTTTATCTAACACTTTTATTTTCCCAGCTCCTTCTTGTACTGACAAGGGCACATAATCAGATTTTGTTTCACGGAAAACGAATACAGATCGGTGTATGAGTTGGGTGTAATGGTCTGTTTCTGTCTGTTAGTCTGTAGCTAAAAGTATATTTCAATTACGTTTAAAAATTTACAAAAGTCGACATGCTGAAAGGAACTTTAAGATAATGTGGACCTTAAATGTATTGCTGTCTTGCTTTGACAGCATAGGACAGAAAGAGGCAGAAATATAATAGATGTAATGCCGATATTAGCTTAAAGTTCCTTTCTGCAACTTGACATATAAAAAAATTGTATCTTCACCGACCTTTAAGTACCTACCTATAAAAATAAATAAATACAATATGCAATTTTCTTATTATATAACTATACGTTTTTCATGACAAATAGCGTCATTATGACATAAATCATATTTACTGACGTAAAAACGTCCTTTGCTGCTATGATGTGGTTAAAAGTCAAGTACGTCATTATCGGAAATCTACTTTCGATAAAATTTTAGTACTTACTTTACCTTCTTGTTATTTTTGTAGTATGTATAATATATAGGTGTAAGTATAGTGTGTTGTTTTTCGGACCCGACAAACTTTAAGGGTGGATTCTACGCAGTGGCGGATTTACAAATTTGCCGTCCGTAGGCCATTAATATTTTGCCGCCCCTACTGACTTTTTAAATTCAATACGTTTGTTTCATTCCGTTATTAGTACGATTGTGAACTTAATCATATTTCTGTCATTTAATTAGATTATTTTTGCAACCCGCTATGTACTAAAGAGTTTAATGTTAACCTAAAAAGTTTAATTTAACAGGCAAATAAAAAATAGGCAAATCAAAAATTGGCCTTGTATACTTTCAAGTAAATCATAGCACCATTTTAATTAGAAAATATATACGCGAGCAGTCCCAACCTCTGCGTTCTGGCCTTGTATAGTTTCAAAACACGCGTCTAAGAACACTCTCCCGTAGAACACATGTGATACAAAAAAAACTAAATTGAAATCGGTTCATTCGTTCAGCCCCCCCTACTCTTGAAAGGCAATGTATTGCGTCTGTCTTTCGTTGTCAACATTTAAAAAATCATAACTTCTCTTCAAAAGCGTTTTTACAATAAAGACTAAAAATACTTATGTAACGGGCTAGGTAATGCCTATTTTAAGAACCTAGAAACAAGAATATAATGCATACAATTTAGAAGTTATTTTTCAAAAACGCCAAAAAATACTTTTTTTGGCCATAATCTAAATGTTGCCAACGCAAGACAGTCGCAATACATTGCCTTTCAAGAGTAGGGGGGCAGCGGTGTGCAATGCGAAGTGCTATCCAAGTTTGGATAAATAATAATATGCTCCAAATTCTGTTTCCGCAGTAGCAAAGATAGATATGTATGTAATCCAGGATCCGGTTTTATCGAAATATTACAAGGCGTTTATTAATCGTTTTCGTATTTTATAATAGTAATTTATACATGGATGGTACAGATGATACACGTATAATTAATAATAAAAAAAAACTACTTATTTGCCAAATTTGCCGCCCCCCTCAATCTGCCGCCCTAGGCACTGGCCTTTTTGGCCTATAGGTAAATCCGCCACTGATTCTACGAGTAATTTCATCGAGAAAAAACCCCCATATCGTGGGGTCAAATCTCAATATTCTACAAATGTTTGCCATTTTTAAAGTTTAACATACTTAGAGTTCTTAGAAAATCATATCTCGAGATTTGAAAGTTTACGGACATGAAATAATATGCTTTTATACGCAAAAAGTCATCTCTATCCAATAAAAATATCTACAACTGCTAAAAAGTTACATAAAATAAGTAAAAAGCACCTAATCTAGTTTTTTTGACAATAAGAAACAGCAAAAATTTACATTAACTTAAATTACTTTGAAAATAGCAATTGATGGTATTTTGATGTATTTTTTTAAAGTATTTGATCTAAGCTAAACAATGATACCAAAACCGTATATGTACCTACGTCGAGGCAGTCAAGAATTATTGAAAGTTCAAACACATCTAACGGAGCTCATGTAAGTTGATTTCATTTACAATCTGAACTCTTTCACTGAAAAATTATGAAAGAAACACCAAAAAAGTGGTTAGTTGTGTTTTGAACTTGCAATAATTCTTGACTGCCTCGAATCTTTCATTACGTACAAACAAAACAAGACAGATTCTACTACAAAATAAAATCTGGGCCTGTAGGTAAGTTAAGTGAATTATTATCGTCATTGTTTTCTTTCATACATCTTGACGGTTGTGAACTTGACCTAAGATCATGTACTGATTGACAAACAGCCTTCCATAGCACGGGCCGCACATAATATTTATACAAATTTGAGATTTATACCTACTTACTATTACTTACCTATTCTATTCTCTGCGGGGGTGTAAGTACCTGCACCTGGCTCTCCCGAATGGAACCGTTGTGCATACCCCCAAGGTCTAAACTGCCTTCCTAAGCTTGGACCATTTCCCACCACGCTGGTCCACTGCGGGTTGGTGGGTTCACATATTTAGATGTGCTAGATCTAGATATGCAGGTTTCCTCACGATGTTTTCCTTCACCGTAAGAGCGATGGTTTATGAATAAATAAATGAAATCAAATGAAATATACATTGTACTTAAGTTAAAATAACTCATTGGTACGGTGGCCTGCGCCTAAAAGTATACAGGCGGAGTTTTTAAAATAGCGATCTCAAGCTCACATGCTTCTCAAGCACATCCACATAAACACCACTGCTGCACACATCACACACAACACGTCCCTGGATTTATAACAGATGTAGCTGGTCCCAATCATCAGGGATCGCTATTTTAAAAACTCCGCCTGTATACTTTTAGGCGCAGGCCACCGTACATGTCAGCGCCGGGATTCGAACCCGCATCCCTGGCGTGAGAAGCGGGCGCTTACCCGACCGAGCTACCACCGCTCTTACTTACTCACCTAAAATCTGCAAAAATCAGAATTACCGGAGTTGACGCACATAGTGCCCGTTAATTTAATTAAGATAAAACATATTATTATGAGGATTACAGCTCGAGGAACATTTTTTTTTACAGCCATAGACTTCGATATGTGGTTCTGAATTCAATACTTCCACGCATTGAAAAGTCTTTACAGACAGACATACTTACGGACTACAAGAGTTCCGTTCTTATCTTTTAAGTACGGAACCCTAAAAACAAAGCAATGTCACTTACCTATTTAGTATTGTGCGTACCGGTATTATTGTGTGTGCTATTGTGCGTACTGCAAACTGCGTATAAAAACGCCTTATTCCATATGAATAGAATCTAGTTGCAAATTTGATTTGTTGCTAATATACTCACGTGCAAAGTAACAATTCCACCTTACAAAATTCCGACACTAAAATGGCCTCAATTTTTTTTTAATTTTACAGGAAATTCATACAAAATGTTTACATTTTTAGTTGGTAATATTCTAGTGAGCTTATAAATGTACTTCAATATTGCAGACGGCGTCATTAAGCTAGTCTTTTACGCTTAGGAATAACTTGGTACTTTTCTGACTAGACCTTTTTCATTGCCCGTTAGTGTATATTACTGGCTGCTGGTAGATTCACTTCGCCTGAAAAAGCCCATCTACACATCGAAACCCGTTATTTACTTTTTTCGTGAATGATTAATAAAGGTCCTTACTGACAAACCTTTCGCGTTTATAATATTAGTGTGATAAGTATTAAATTGATCTACCTACTGAACAGTAGGTACATTTCAAGTACTTACAAAAAAAAAAAAAAACACTCACACCTTGTACTAATGTACTCCCTTGTGGGGTAGGCAGAGGTGCATTACTGCACCCACTTTTCGCCAGAGTGTTATGTTAGTCCCAATGTAATAGGGGGCGGGCCTATTGCCATTTTACGGGCACATCCAAGACCCGAGAACAAATATCTGTGTTTAAACAAATACCTGCTCCAGCTGGGAATCGAACCCGGGACCTTCGGCTCAGTAGTCAGGGTCACTAACCACCACGCCTTTCGGTCATCATTCAAGTACTTACCTACGTACTTTACCAACCTGAAGTCTGGGAGAGGTTCTCTCAATAGAGGAACGGCTTCCTTTCATTGTAAAACTGTCAGCAACGAACTTTCGTGCCATGAAATATAGCCTTCACGACTATTGTCGCTTCGCTTTTGTGCCTTTTATTATTTCAAACACTTAGCTGAACCCTCTACGCAAACTACTGAAAACTGGGGGTCACTCCCTTACCACGATTTTATCTCGTTGTATTAAGAGTGCTGAGACCTGTACTTGTGTAAGTGTGTCAGTAGTAGGTCGCCTAGGAAATGTCAATAATAGCAAAGGTATGGGTGCCGCTAAAAGATACAGAAATTAAATTTTCCTCAGCTAAAGTATCAGTAGGCCAGTCATATCTGACGAAAACCCGATGACCGCTGGCTCAAAAAAACTAGATAAAGACGTAAGTAACTAAAATGCAAATTTCGCCGTTTTTTCTGGGTTCCGTCTGTACTATAAAAACGTCGTTACTTAAAACTTGTGTAGCATAATATTCCTGGAAACACTTGATATTATTTGATTTTAGAAAATCTTGAGAACGAAATCTCGTCAATATAGAAAAGATAAAATCTTTCCTAAAAATAATCAAAAAATATGATATTATATAAGTACTATTTGAAAGTTATTTTATACAAAATCATTAAAACAAATGATGCTGATTAAACATGACATTCGAAAATTAACGATTATCATGATAATGAAGATAGTTGGATTGACTATCAACAAATACAACTTCATTGCGTTTCCTTAATTTAAACTAATATTATTTAGGTATTCAAGTATTATTATTAAATTCTTTAGTGCACATAAATCAATTTGTACATAGGCGAACTTAATGCTAAAAGAATGTTAAAAAAATGAATTTAACAAAATATATTATAATCTCTACAAAAAAAGAGCTAAGGCTCTGCCAACTTTTGTCACGTTTTGACGAGCGCGTCTTGCGCCCCGTGCTAGGCCTTTTGATACAAGGACGAAAATGATACAAATGTGGAATCGGCTTTCACTAATCGATCTCTATAATCTCGAAGGCCGAATTACTCTAAGACAAGCCTAAGAGCATCTTTGTTAAAAATCGTTACAAAAGAAGAGGTCTTTAATATTCCAATGGGCTAAATGAAAGTCGTTTCCCTAAATATCATCTATTTTTTTTGGGTAAAACCGCTCGTTCGCTATTGTGAAAATTTATCCGATCGAAAACCTTTTGAATAAACGTTTAGTCTCCAAGATTTAGGGTCATCCTTTTTAAGTATAAATTATCTATATTGTAGAAAACTATGACATAAATTAGGTACCTGTAATAGCTTTGAACATTTTGTATTACTCTGAAGTGTAATATTCAAATACGAAACCATCTGTGTAAAATGGGTCAATGAACTGCAAAAAAACTTAAAGGCACTTCGGAAACACTTTTAAAAGCTCTCGAGACTTTATGAACAAGTTTCCGAAACTTTTCGTGTAAGTCACCTTCCATGGGAAATAGTTTGTTAAGTAAGTATAGACTTTTTTAATAAAGTGCCAAGTAAAATAATAAAGACAATTACCTATTACATAAAATATGAATAAATTAAGTTTTTGAGGGAAGAAAAATCGCCCGAAATGGCTTCATATTTACATAGTTATAGTTATAGACAAGGGGAGGGCAACCAGTGCCCATTCACCACTGCGACCTATAATATCTATTGTGGCTCCCCTTGCTATGTCAAATCTCACTCTCCAGGCCCAGTTCTTTTATAAACCTGATGATTTTACCGGGAGGGAGAGACCTGACATCTATGGGGGTAATTTGTAGCCGCCCAAGATTCTGTTTCTCTTGTGAATGATGGCCTCACATTCAGCCCACACAGTCATACATACCTACATAATAAAATTCTCACGATTGTAATCCGCGAAGGGGTAGTCAGAGTCGCTTTTCACTGTACATTTATACTCACGTGATAGGTCGCGAGCCGTAGGTATATTGCACTTAGGATACACAATTAATTACACATCAACAATTTAGATGTGCAGGTTTCCTCACGATGTTTTCCTTCACCGTAATGTCTGGATTTAGCTGAAATATCCGATACTTACTTGAAATCAGGAATTTCTTCAGCATAATTTCTTTTTTTATAACGTAGGTACAATGGTTATAAATAGGCGCTGTACAGACCGCAATGAAATGATATAAAATACTTCCAACTACGCGCAACTTTTAAAAACGGCGTAGAATTTTAAATTTCTCGACTGCATTTTGTTTTCAGGGTACCATTCGCAAAGTGTAATAATTGGCTATCGGACTTTTAATAGTTGTGGTTTTATAGTCAAGCTTATTGAATGTACCTACCTACTTACCTAAAGCGATCGGTCCTTAGGTGCACAAATCACGATTATACTTGAAACGTCTTCTTCTTCTTCAGGTTCCATCTACTATCGTAGGTCGGCTATCATTATGGCCACTTGGGCCCGGGAAGTCGCAGCTCGGAATAGCTCTATGGTGGACATATTGAACCATTCGGCGAGGTTCTTGGTTCACTGGGGTTCTTCTACGCCCAGGTTTTCAATACGAGTTGCAGTCTTATTGCCGATGTATACGTAATTCGATAGGCGGTTCACTCTTGTTCAGCGCCCCTGTCGGTAACGTTCGAAACTAATAAAATGCATACGAATTCTGATGAAAAGACTATATAAATCGTAGTGCCTATCTTTTTAGATATCAGAAATATACTACCGTACTTACCTACTGTTTTCACCAAGTCGTCCTCATTATAATTAATAATTTATTATACGTAAACCGTTTATAAACATTTGAACAAAATAAAATAAATACCTATTAACAAACGAAATGTTATTATGGAAAATGGTATAATAGATACTGAACCCTTGGTGGCACTCATTCTTATTTTTTTCTTTTTTCAGGATGGACAGCGTGTTTTAAAACAAGTCACGCTCTAAATGAGATTTATGATAAAAAATAGCTGTATAAAATATAAATTGCTTACAATTTAAAACAGTTCTTGCTGCACGGGTCTGCCATCGAAGTAGATAACGTCACTATACCACTATTCGCCTATTGGTGGAACGCTCATGAAACGAATTTATCGACCATCAATAACAAACCATCTTGTTCGTATATTGTTAATATAAGTATTCGTTCGCTACATTATCTGTGTGAAGTAGTTAATAAATAATATAAACCTGTCTGATAAAGGTGTCTATGTTAAGTTGGTTAAAATAAATATTCTTTCATTTCATTGTCAAACCTGCCTCAATAATTATCATTTCCCAATAAAATTAAACAAATTCCACCGAAGACGATGTTAAACTCGAAGACCCGTATTAACGTGAAAATGTGTAATCGATTACTTAGCAAGTTGCGAGGGAGTCTGTTTGTGACTCGAAAACGACTTCCCGAAGTAATACAATTTACATAAGATATGCAAATTCGGTGGAAGTTCGAGACGAAATCGATTCTCAATCATGTGGCGACAAATTAAAGAGATTAGCGTTAGATGCGGATAAATAACCCAACAGAATCGAAACGAAAGAATACCCCTCGACCCTCGAGTGACGTATCAAGTTTCCTGTAACTCAGGCCCATGATGTAATACCAACTACGAATTGTCAGTGCAAAACAGCTGGTGGTGTGAGAACCCCCAGCTACCATAGTTTTTAATCTGTTCCAAATAATTTAAAACTGATTAATATGCACAATATTTATTAACTTAAAATTTGTCCTGTTAGGAATTTATAATTATAATGGTTGTCATTAGATTGAACCAGATTGAACACAAAATGCGGTCTGTTTTTAGCTTTGTTGTAGTAAGTATCAAAGTATGTGATACTATATATTATATTACCTATCTAGTTTGTACCTATATATCGTTAATTTAAGCGTCCGGGGCACACTCTGACTGGCGCTATTCTGACTGGCCAAGTTCACCACAGTGACAAAACTGACAAACCCGAATCTTGTTTTACAAACACGAAAAAAACCTAGCAAAATAAGCTGACGCACATTCTACGTTATTTTCTTTTGTTATCTCCAGACTCCGGTCCCATTTTAGGTTCATAGATTCGTTTAAAGGTGTTTCCCCGCGGAATTCATTATGTAACAAACAATAGACCAGAGTTATGTAAACTACTTAAGCCTACTTAAAATGTATAACAAAGATAAGTTTTATTTCTCTGGAGGGCGTTATTTGGCTTTCGTATGTTTAGCGGCACTAAGTATACACTAAGACTTATCTCGATTGTTTGCGTATGCTTGCTTGGGAACACTCACTATCAAAATTAACGCTAAGGGCAAGGACTGGCTGGATTCGAATCCATACAGCATTGCGATTCTGTAAAATTAGACTTCACTTGACACCTCACTTCGATCTTCATTCTCCCTTCACCTTTCACTTCACGTTCGAACAGTAATGACATTATCTGCCGGTTTCTATAAATCTATCTATCGATTACTGGTACCTAGTAACTTTCATACGATTTTTGTAACCTTTCATTATGTCAAAATCGTATGAAAGTAACTACCAGTTATGGATAGAGTTATAGAAACTGGCAGTATATGTCATTTCATACATTATTTGTCAAAATCTCGAAATTCTATGTGTCTAAGGAAATTACAGAATGCCAATTTGAAAACTCACTCCGGATTCAGAATCGAGTTTTAACAATTAGCTTTATAGAATCGCAATGCTGTTGTGACCACTGTGTGAGTTTGGTCTAGCTAGTAACAAGTACAGATACTCTCACTTACGGGCAATGAAAAGGTTCCACTGAGAATAGCACCAAATTACTTCTGAACGGAAAAAGCTAGCTTAATGGCGCCTTCAGTAGGTAAGTACATTTAACAGAGCATCAGGATATTGCCAACTAAAAACGGTAATATTTTGTCGAATTTTTACATGAATCGTTTGTTGTTTGTCTGCATTTTGTGAGTGGACTTTTTTATTGCCCGTAAGTGTACTTATAAAAGCGTCAATCGCTACCTTAAAGTAGTCTCAAGTGGGCACTCCGAACTCTTAGTTTGATTAGATAATTAAATCGGTAAGTGCTTAATTGAGATTGACTTGCTTTGGTCATAGCATAATTTTAACTTAGTTGAACATGGGTATCTGCAGGGCGATCACGAAAAACAGAGCTAACGTATAGAATCGAATGCGAGTGCGACAACTGTCAATTCGATAGGTAAAAAGTGTTCGAAAGTGCTGTCAAGTTGACACTAGTCGCACTCGCATTCGATTCTATATTTTTCGTGATCGCCCTGCTGAATGATAACTAATTAGATATTTCAGCCATCACTTATGTGTCGGGTGAGCATTTCGAACGCACCGATATACCAAGGTAATTTTGAAAACATAAGTAGGTATAATTTTTGAATTGTTAATAATGTAAGTAATAGTAAACTAAGTACCCAAGTGTGGAGAAAAATATTTTCAACAATGTAAATTTTTTACTCCTTTTTAAAATATTTTTAGATTGCAAATTCAAAAACGCGTAAGTACCTACATATTTAGCACTTTATTAGGAGGGGCCTAAAATATTTCTCAGCAAAGAAATAAAGTCGAAAAATTATGGTGATTGAGTTTTCTGTTGTCCGGGACGATATTAATAAACTTTTTGGTCCGTTGTAACCCGGAAAGTTTTAGAAGAACACTTTTCAATTCTAATGCTACCGAGAATATTTTGAAATAAACGAAATTACAGCAACAGTTGAATCTATCTGCATAAGTATTTCAAAAATGCATCTATTCACACTTGTACTAATGTACTACCTTGCGGGGTAGGCAGAGGTGCATTGCTGCACCCACTTTTCTGCACCCTTTTTTCGCCATTGTTATGTTAGTCCCAATAAATAGAGGGCGGACATAGTGCCATTTTACGGGCACATCCAAGATCCGAGAACAAATATCTGTGTTTTTAAACAAATATCTGTCCTAGCCGGGAATCAAACCCGGGACCTTCGGCTCAGTAGCCAGGGTCACTAACCACTACGCCATACGATCATTACTGTAATTAAATTTAGATTCTCCCAATTATGGTAAAATTACGTTTAAGAGGAACGTTGCAGTGTGATTTAGAACAATAATACTTTAGTTAATAAACCATATTTCGATTAACTAAATCATTTTCCCCATTAGACCATTCATAATAATCACCAAACCAATTTCAAACTAAGACAATGAATAAAATGTTATGGGTCACTGTAATTGTTTGTTTTGATGAAACTGAAAACTAATGATATTGTACTTTGGATTGCAAAATGGTAAGTAAGTATTATAATTCTGTATTAATTAAATAAAAAAAAATCTAAGTAGGTATCTAAATTCCGTATCAAGTTAGAATTAAGTATAATAATATATATCTTATACCTACAACATAGAAACAAACAAAAAAATACATATTATTTTTTTTGGTCGCACTAAGCATAATATTTGTAGAAGTAGGTAATAAATACATAGGATGATACTTTATATAATACTAGAGGTTCCCGCGAGCTTCGCTTCGCCTTAAAAAGGTTTCCCGTGGGAATTCCGGGATAAAAAGTAGCCTATGTTCTTTCTCAGGGTCTAGACCGTATGTATACCAAATTTCATTCAAATCCGTTCAGTAGTTTTCACGTGAAAGAGTTACAGAAAGACAGCAGACAGACAGACAGATAGACAGACACAATTACTTAGGATTGTCAAATTAACCGGGGCCCTTCCGATGAAATATGCCTGTAGGTGGCTACTCCCAGTAAAAGCGTGGGTGCTTGTGGCAATGTTATTTTTAAGTTAAAAATAACTGTGATGTATTTAGATGGAAGTTTTATTCACCGGTAAAGTTTAACTAGTATTTTCGAACAAGTGGGCGCCACTCAATCGAATCATGCAACGGAATTTGTGGAGGCTTCCTCTGCACGTGTTAAACATTAAAGATCATTTTCCTGTGTAATATAAGCCTTTAGGTCCCATTACCTTTGATCGTTATGAGCCCGTTTTTGTTCATAACCTAGTTATCTATGTATTACAGTGATTTTGTTGAAATAAAGTTGCTTTGCGGTGTCTTTGGATTTTCTAGAGTCTACATTTTTAAAACCCTAAATGTGTTGTTTCTAATAGGTACTTCCACACTATATACTCACACCTATTAGGTATATAAGACACAGTTTCAAAATAATACTTACCAATAAGTTTTGTAACTTAACTGTGCCATCACAAACAGCAAGAGAATCGTAGTTTAATTTTGTTATGTCTGCCTAGTTCATAACTAAGTAAGTCCCCCTGTATGTAGCCAGAAATAGCCAAAGTTTTGAAACATTTCAACACATATAATCTACTTAATACAATTTCAACGTACAGGGTGTCTCTGGGTGATGCCACATGAGGGAGAGGTACCTTAAATACTGAAGATAGGACATTTTACAGAACTGATACTTTATTTTAATGTTAAACAAAACAATCTGCATTCAAAATTTCTCTACATCTTTGTTCGACTCGGCAGGTCTTACTCCTAGCAGCACCTGAATTTCCGCAAACGTCTTTCCCTTCGTTTCTGGCACAAACAAAACAATAAATACAAAGAATATTAAACAATTAACACCAAAGAACCAGTATGTATAAGCGGCACCAATGGCATTGGCTAAAGATGTGAAAGAAAGGGTTAAAATAAATGTGGCGACGAAAACTGATACTACGCCGAAAAACATTCCAAGAGCTCGCGATCTGCCGTCGAATAGTTCTGCTATAAGCGGGAACATCAGTGAGCCGAGACCTGGAAAAAAATATTGAAAGCATATTAGGCTGCGTCCTGGACAGGAATATTGTTAGCTGAAGTCTATTATTTTGATACCTACTAAATTAACAACTGCAAATGTCAATTTATTTTCACTCATACTTATTATTCAACTTGACATTTGCAAGTCGAACAAACGCATCCTGCTACTGACTATTGTTTACACTTATCAAAAAGGACCAGATGGTACAGTTTTAAAAACATAGAATAGACGCGGATGAAAATATAGAAATATTTCCTGAGAAAACTTACCAGCACTGTAGCTGAAGACAGCTATGACGATTGAAACAAGCGGCAGATAGTTCCAGAATCCATCGACTACGTCGCTTTCAGATGTTTTGAAAAAGAAAGTGCCCAAGCCAATCTGTAAAAAAACAAACAAATATCAATTTGATATTTCAAAGTGACTTGCAGGATATAATAAACGTATTTAGCCACCATTCAAACGCATATCAGTTAGTACAAAACGTATTTAAAAATGTATTTAAACACAATTCTAAATATGATTCGAGTTTTACATAACGTTCTTAATTTGTATTTACATGAAAATCGACAGAATAATGCGTTGAAATTAGTTTTTTTTTTAATATTTTGTCACCTTGATATTTAAGTATATTTATTTATGTATGAAATGAGCCTCTGATGCCAGTGATGCATTAACTATAGCAACTTTATACGTTTGGCGCACCCTGTTGGGCAGTCAGCGAGTGACGTTATTGTATTTGAGCGAGACACGCTATGAAAAAGTTTGAGAGTGAAAAAAAAAACGTAGGTATATATATTATAAACTACGTACCATACCGACACTGATGCCGATGACGCTGGTGGACAAAATGGGCTTGCGTCCAAACCGATCAATGATGGACGCAGTGAAGAAGCTAGCCAACAACTGTATCACACCGATGATCACTGAAGCGATCTCTGGAGATACACTTGTTTTAGTCGACACCAATATCGCTTGCAAAAACATAGCAATGGCATTGTATCCAGTGATCTGACTCCCAACACCGATGCATACAGCTATGCCTACTATCTTCAGAATTGGCAAGTTGGATGTTTTAAACAGCTCTCGGAATGTCATGTTTGTCACTCCCTTGTCGTTTTCGTATTCTTGTACTTCCTCTTTCACTTCGGACTCTGAAGCTCGCAGGAATGTTAGGACGTTTACTGCTTCTTCGACGTTACCTACGAGTATAATTACATTACATTAGTCGTGACTAGTTTGTCATCAAAAACAGTAAACAAATCTTCTGAATTTGGTTTACCTGATACATACAGATTTTAATTTTAGCGACACATACAAAGGCCTTGAAACAAAAAATATATCAATTAGTTTTGTCTTTACCTTGTTTATGTAAGAAATACGGACTGTCAGGTATAATTAACATCGGAATAGTTGTGACCACGCAAAGGACGATGCAAACAATGTTGACGGTGTAGTAGTCCAGAAACGGACCCACAGAGAGCATCGTCAAAATACCGAGCGATGAGAATATCTGAAACATTGTACCCAGCGCACCACGGATTTCTTTCTGTAAAACAAAACTTTCAATAAGTATACTGCATTGCGATTCTATAAAGCTAATTGTCAAAACTCGATTCTGAATCCGGAGTGAGTTTTCAAATTGGCATTCTGTAATTTCCGTAGACACATCGAATTTCGAGATTTTGATAAATAATGTATGAGATGACATATAATTTCATAACTGTTCGAACGTGAAGTGAAAGGTGAAGGGAGAATGAAGATCGAAGTGAGATGTCTGATTTTACAGAATCGCAATACTGTTGTGATCATGTGATGAAGATATACAATTTATGATTTGAGAAAATTGGGGCGATAAAGATAGTAAGCTTTTGGTATAAATCATCTCTGCAAAAAAGCAAGTTAATGGTAAAAAATCTAAAATGTTTTTTTTCTTACACTGGCAATTTCAGATGCATACATGGGAACAATGCAGAAACTCAGACCATCGCCAGTGCCACCCACAATTCTTGCCACATAATTCATCCATGGTGCGACGGAAAAGTAGCTTAGGGTGTAACAAAATATTCTTGGTGCCGCAGCCAGTAAAATTGACTTCTTTCTTCCTAAATTGTCCACTAAATAAGCAGCGACCACGTTGGCTGAAACAGGAAAATATCTTGCTAAATTCCGTTTACAAATAAGTATTAAGTACACCTCCTGTAAGTTGGCTGGTAGAAAATGCTCTTAGCATTAAGCCCACCTTTTGTACCTACATATTTTTTTTATATTTGTGCAATAAAGAATTAAATAAATAAATATAAGGGTGACTGATGGCTGTTGGCATTTCTAATGCAGTGTCTCACTAGCCGTGCAATGTTTGGGTACCATATTCCCCAATCTCCTTTACGTTGTTTTCCACAGCTTGGTTGAGAAAATCCTACACTAAGCCCTCTACACCGTGACTGCCTAAAGTGCTCCGAACGGGTACATTGCATACGTCAAGGTAGGTACATTGCATACGTCACTCGGAGCCTATTTTTGTGCACCATTTTGTAAGTTATTTCTTTCCAAAACAATTTTTCCAAATACCTTATACTATAATCACGTGCAATTAAAAAGTTCCAGTGACAGCACCAAAATACTCCTAAACGAAAAAAAACCGGCCAAGTGCGAGTCGGGCTCGCGCACAAAGGGTTCCGTAGCAGCAAAATTACAGTTAAATCAACCTATCTCAAAAACTATAAGAGATACTTTGATCAAACCAAAAATCGTTGAAAGAGTTAATTAGCATGCATCACCTCTATTTTTTTTAGAATTTTATACCCCGTAGTTATAAAAATAGAGGGGGGGGGGACATACTTTTTACGACTTTGAGAGCTGATATCTCAAAAACCGTTCACTTTAAGAAAAATGTCTTTTAGAAAACTTTATATCATTTTAAAAGACCTTTCCATTGATACCCCACACGGGTATGTACATCGAAAAAAAAAATTTCATCCCTCAGTTACATGTATGGGGGGCCCCACCCCCAATTCTTTTTTTTACTATTTAGTGTCATATTTTTGTAGCGGTTCATACAACACATATTCCCATCAAATTTCATCACTGTAGTACTTATAGTTTCCGAGTAAATCGGCTGTGACAGACGGACAGACGGACAGACGGACAGACGGACATGACGAAACTATAAGGGTTCCGTTTTTGCCATTTTGGCTACGGAACCCTAAAAAAGCTTGATGACGCCGTCAGCAATATTGAAGTAAGTACATTTAACAGAGCCTCAGGATATTAAAATAAACTTATATGTATACACTCACGGGCAAAAAACAGTTCCACTTTCAAAATGCAGACACAAAATGGCGTAATTAAAAAAAAAACTTGTAATAGGAAATTTTAACAAAATATTTTCGATTTTAGTTGGTAATATTATTCGTTAAATGTACTTAAATGTTAGACAAGGCGTCATTAAGTAAATTTTTTCCGACTATGAGTAATTTTGGGATTATCTATCTCAGGGGAACTTTTTCATTGCCGGTGAGTGTATTTTGTTGAAGATTTAAATTAAATGTTTTAAAAAAATTTAGCCATTTTGTAAATAAAACTTTTTCATCGCTCGTATATTTAACTTCCAATTGAAAGAATGTAGGTACTTCTATAGTTAACCTTCTGGAAGATAACAAACTTACCTGTAATACCACCAATAAGTCCCAGTGATACGATCAAGGAGGCCTCATTATCTGTAATGGGTTTTTCGTACACGGGGTTGTTTTCATCTTGTAATTTGACGATGACCGGAGAGTTCCATCCCACACCGAGACCACTCGTGTATAGAGAGAGATTTGCTGGAAACAAAGAGATAGAGCAATACTGAGGAAATGAGTGAAAATAATTATATTTAGCATATATTTTATATTTACTAGCATACAAGCTACACAAAGGGGATTTAAATAATTTAATTAGCAATTTTTAAATGGGAAACATGTCGCAGTTTACAATTAAAATCTCTGTTCTATCGGTTCTATAGAGAAGATATAACCATAGTACTTAGGTCTTTTCAAATTTGTGTTTCACAGTTGTTTTGCACACCCTTACTTTAATACTATCAGAGTCTCCTGCAGATTGACTGGCAGAAAATTCCTTGAGCACTACTAAAGTCCACCTGATTGTCCATTATTACTGTTTTAAAGTGTGCAAATAGGTTTCTAAATGATTAAATCAGTATGTAATTTTTTGTAAGTAGGTACTTTAACCTACTTACTACATACTGATTCAGTCAGAGTAAGCCAGCAATATAGGTACAGGGTGAGTCTTTCATAGGTGCACATCCGAAAGTATTTATTTACGTTTTTAATTTTTGTTGCAAGTCACCCTGAATAGTGAAACTCTAATAGGTAATATTTAATACTAAATTAACAAGATAAACTCGAGCAAGATTTAAATCTGGGCGAAAAATATAATAATTACAATGTGATTCGGTTATCTTGATCCGTTTTTTATCTAAAAATACATGATATGCAACTCCACCATATCAATATACCTAATATGAATGTTAAAATTGATCAGTGATCGACAGTTGCAGGTTAATGAACCCGATGTTCTGTTCAGCTTTAGTCACGAAAAAAAAAACATTCTCACTCATAACATTTTTATAGATTTTTCAATAAACGAGGATTATCTTTATACGCATTAATTTCAATGATTTGAAGGTAGATTCACACAATAGCTTTCAGAGGCTACCTTTTAAAATGTATACTAATTATGTATACCTACTAATTATCTTATTTGTAAATAAATTAAAAACCCAATTAGGTACACATTTAAGTATAACATCAAAACCTGTAGGTACTTATTTGAAATAAAATAAAGAAATAAATGTAAGTTGCAAAAATGTAGCATAAAAGTATACAAAAGGCTGTCTTACTGCTAAAAGCATTTTTTTTCAGTCAACCTACAGGAGGTACGGAAAAAGATGTACCTACTTAGTAAAAAGGTGTGCAAAAAATATAGTCATTAAAGAAGAAAGAATAAACAAGATAGCTCCTCACTAATTGCTACAGAATCAGAGGCATAATATATGTGTGTTAAAAAACCGTGTAGGTTCCTACTATAATGTGTTATAGATGTTACTAATATATATAAAACAATTACTTACCAATAATTACAATAATGTACTGTCTGACAAAAGGCCCAAACGAAGAAAATATCGGCAGCATTGCGGCAGCCCGGTGGAATCTCAATAAAAACAACACCTATATGCACTAACAGATGTATCTGCTATTGTAAAATACAATCACAGAATATACAACATTATTTATAATAAAATATCTACGTACACAGTGAACGATTCAAAAACAAGTGTCACTGATTAATGTTAAATTGTGTTAAATGATGTTAAAAAATATTTTACAGTCACGTTATTCAAGTCACTTTCGTTCACGGAACTGATATTAAATGTTAATAATCTTTATTCAGTCGTTAATACGTATCACAGATTTTTCCGATTTACACAACAGATTCTCGAATGGATCTGATAAATTTTCAATATCTGGTAGATAGAAAATCATCGTCTGTCCTTCAGAATTTTGATAACATTATATTTCGAGACAATAAATTATTATGCAAGTTTATAAATTAACTAAAACATTGTGGACAATAATAAAATTTGCACGTCCGAAAATTATATTTGGAAAACAAAAAAAGCACTTATTTATTAAATTGTCCACATTTTATAATAGAATAGTAATACCTACTTTATTGATACCAAAACACAAACGTGACAGTGGAAATTACAAAATAGAAAAGTAGATGAAGAAGGCAGTAACATTTCAATTCAAATTAAATTCATTTATTCACACTAAATCACAACATACACGACATAATTAAGATATTTTCAAAAACATTAATTAATATAGTACTTAACTAAACTAAACGTAAAATTAACTTTTTTTTTCATAATTTTGTGGGTAGTTTTGTAATAAATGAACTGAATTACAGTTACAGGCTTTATTCACAGTAGTTGTGTATAGTGTGAATGGGCCGGGCGACTCAGCTTTGTTGTCACGGAACAGGATTGCCCAGTGACGCTATTCTGTCGCTAGCCCGAACCGGAAAACTTATTTAGATTTACAATTTGCATGTGCTATAACTATTCTCACCCATATTATTAAACATGTACTAATACAGTTTAGTTTGCAGCAGTATTGTGAACAATAAAAGTGCTAAAGTGAGAAATACAGAAAAGGACTTATATGAAAGAAGCATTTACAGCTTATATGTAAAAAACCATTACAATTTTTTTATTTTTACACTACCACTTTTTATGATTAAATATTCAAGCTGAAAAAATTATAACTTAGTACCTACCTATATTTTAGTATTTGCTTATTATACTTTCTGAGAACACCTCTCATAACAATAAATAAACCATGTCAAACAAATTACAATCTTGTCAATATTGTATTCAGGAATGTTGCATTGTAGAATATAATTATCTAGAATTATTAGGGTGGTAACTATTGTTCACGCTTTCACGCCATCTAACGGATGTGGCGAGAACTACAGGAGGCGCACGCGCACCAGAGATGCTTTTTCGTCTTAGACCGTCGTTCTATCATCTAGTTTGTTTCACAGCGCCATCTATTTTATTGTATTAGTTTGTACAATCATTATTGTAATTCACTTGCCTTTGTGACACCAGCAAATAAACATTTAAAAATTAACGAATAATAAATCAATCATTCTGAGTACAAGCCGTAAACCTTACTATAGGCAGGCAGGACATACTATCGCTGGAGCAGGAGACCAGGAGCGAGGAGTCTGGAACGAGCCTACCACGGGACCAGGATTAAGTACCTGTTCCCAACATTTGGACCTTCTTCGCCGGAAGCAGATACTCGAGGACCACGAGAAACGGTCAGGCTTTCTTTCCTTACCATCCTCCTTCCTCTCCTACAGTGATAAATCGTGCGCTTATCTCAATTCCAGTGAAATCGCGACACGCGGCATCGGCGGCAATATCGTCAGTTTCGTGACCGCACCGCGTGGCATCTTCACCAAGTGAGTACTCCATCTTTCCACTAAGCCCCTAAAATGAGTGACAGTGAATCTAAATCGTCTGATAGTGCTGCTAAATCATTAAAAATTCCGCGTTCTCCTCAATCACGCGAAAATTCTGGTGACCGCATGGCCGACCTCAAGAAACAACGAGGTACCATGAAGGCACGGTTAACTTTATTCGATAAATATTTCATTAATTTAAAAGATACCGAATTAAATAGCACCGATAAGGCCGAATTAAAGTTGCGAATGCAGTCTATTGAGTCTTTGTATCAGAACTTTAACCAAATTCAGTGCGAAATAGAGAGGTTATCCGATCAGAATCAATTAGAAAAACAATTAGAATACCGTGAACAGTTTGAGGAGCAATATTTTAGGGCGTTAGCGGCCGCCGGGGGCAGGTTAGTTGATGAGAGCATGGCGAACTCCACGTGTACTCGCAATACTTCATCTAAATTAGCATCTGTAAAGTTACCAGAGATTAAACTACCGACCTTTAACGGATCATATGATCAGTGGTTAGAATTTAGGAACTCGTATGACACCATGATACATGAACGGGATGACCTGGACGCGATTCAGAAATTCCATTACTTGAGATCATCTCTAAGCGGGAGTGCATTGCAGGTTATCAGTGCGCTAGAATTTACTGCAGCCAACTACACTCACGCGTGGGACCTCCTAACGAATAGGTTCCATAATAGCCGTTTGTTGATCCATAATCATGTAAAATCGTTGTTTAATACTCAAAGTATTCAATCCGAGTCACCTTCACAAATTAGAAAACTGATAGATACCGTTAATCGTAATTTAAGAGCGTTAAAAACAATAGGCGAACCCGTAGATCAATGGGATACGTTAATCATATACCTAATCGTAACAAAGTTAGACCCAACCACAGAAAAAGAGTGGGAAAGTCAAAAAGGCTCCATTAGGTCTGATCAGCAGAGTAGTTCTTCACTAAAACTAAGTGATTTGCTTTTATTTTTAAAGAATAAAGCTGACACCCTCGAAATGATAACGGTTAGTCACAATAAAAATAAATCATTACAAGAACACAAATCTTCCCACGGTAATAATCACTTTGATGCTAAAAAATACGCGGTACATAAGCCCAATCAACAAGTGCATAGTTATGTGTCTAACACTCAAAGCAAGTCAGAGAAAACAATTCGCAGTTGTGCAATGTGTCAGAGTAATCACGCGTTGTACACTTGTGTTTTATTCTTGAATTTACCCGTTAATGATAGGGTAAAGTTCGTGGAGAATAAAAACCTGTGTCCTAACTGTTTACGGTCGGGTCACTCAATTTCAGACTGCACTTATGGCTCGTGCAAGTTATGTCATCACAAACATAACGGTTTGTTACATAATCAGGCTAATAGTAGTAGTAGTTTATCTGTCGTGCGTGCGAATTCATCCTCGCCGGCCGATAACAATAATATTCCCACTATTTCAGCTGCACTGCATAGTCAATCTGAACCTAGTTCGAGAGAAAATAGGTGCGATATTGGTTTGCATACCAAGTTGAGAGGTCTGCAACCTACCTTATTGTCCACCGCGTTAATAGAAGTAGCTGATGTCAACAACGAATATCATCTAGCCCGAGCGCTCCTTGATAGTGGCAGTCAGCATAGTTTTATAACGGAGAAATTAAGTAAAAAGTTAAAGCTTCCCCTAATACAGTCCACTGTTCGAATTTCGGGTGTAGGACAACATGTCACTAACTCGAGTCAACTATGCGAAATAGCTATGAGATCTAAATCGTGTAGTTACAATACAATGTTGCAATGTCTCGTATTGCCTTGTATAACTTCTAATCTGCCCAGTGTAGGTATAGATGTAGACAGTTTATGTATGCCGGAGAATATACAGCTCGCAGATCCCACCTTTAACATTCCGTCAGAGATCGACCTACTTATAGGCGCGGATAGGTTTTGGGAACTGTTAGAAGGAGAAAGAATTCGATTGCAAAGCGGACCTTACTTACAAAACTCTAAGTTAGGTTGGTTTATTTCAGGCCGCATTGACAACACGAACCTATCGAATAAACAACAGGTTCATTGTCATTTTACATCTACGATAGATAACGATTCGTTAGATATGCAAATGAGAAAGTTTTGGGAAATTGAAGAAGTCCCTATAACAAAAAAGCTCACCGCAGATGAGCTAAAATGCGAAGAGATATTTTGTACCACGACTACTCGCGACGAAACAGGTAGGTTCTGCGTTAGGATTCCCCTGAAAGAATCAGCTGACGCGCTCGGTGACTCATACAGCACGGCGCGAAGCAGGTTCATGTCGCTCGAGCGTAAACTACAACGTTCGCCCGAGTATAAACAAATGTACTGCGATTTCATGAATGAATATGAGTCGTTAGGTCACATGACACGTATAGTTATAGATAAACCCGAATTACCTAACTACACTTTATCGCACCACGGGGTATTTAAAGAGAGTAGCTCCACAACTCGTTTACGTGTAGTTTTTAATGCCTCGGTGCCCACAAAATCCTCAAAATCGCTTAATGACATTCAGTATTCAGGTCCAGCGTTACAAAACGATATCTTTTCTATATTATTGCGATTTCGTCAGTATAAATACGTCGTTTGTGCTGACATCGAGAAAATGTATAGACAGGTTCTCATTCAACCTGATCAAAGGTCATTGCAGCTAATTGTCTGGCGCGACTCGCCGGAGGATCCCCTAGGAGTGTATCAATTGAACACCGTGACTTATGGGACGGCCTCAGCGGCCTATCTGAGTATGCGCTGTTTACGTCAGTTAGCGTCGGAATGCGGTGATGACGTCATCGCTCGCGTCATCAATGAAGACTTTCTGGTAGACGATTTAATTACCGGTTGTGATGATTATCAACAGCTACATAGTATTTGCGAAAAAACGTATCAAGTATTAGAAGCTGCCGGATTCATACTTAGAAAATGGACGTTTAATTCAAAATTTTCAGAAAATAGTTCAACTGAAATGTTTATGGGAGAACATACTCAGAGTAAAACGCTAGGGTTAGGTTGGCTAAACACGACAGATGAACTGCACTTCACAACAAAGGTTGAGAATGCACCTAGGTTGACTAAACGAGTCATGTTATCGATTATATCACAGATTTATGACCCATTAGGTTTATTAGCGCCAGCAGTAATTATTTCCAAAATTCTCATTCAGAAATTGTGGCTTTGTAAGATAGATTGGGAAGACGCCGTACCAGATAGCATAGTTAAAACTTGGAACAGTTTCATACAGACGTTGAGTACTTTAGTAGAATTGAGAGTTCCTCGTTATGTAAGGAGTGAGCACACTCAACACACGGAACTGCATATTTTTTCCGATGCATCTCAAGATGCATTCGGCTCCTGTGCTTACATTAGAAGCTACGATGACCTATCCGAAGTTACAGTGAAGCTACTCTGTGCTAAAAGTAAGGTAGCTCCCTTAAAAGGTTTAAGTATACCACGATTAGAGTTATGCGGGGCGTTAGTAGGTGCGAGATTATGTCATAAAATTGTAAACGTTCTAAGGTTGAAATTCGACCGCATTTATTGTTGGACCGATTCTACTATCGTAATTGGTTGGTTGAGAATGTCTCCACACTTATTAAAACAATTCGTACAAAATAGGGTGAATGAAATAAATGAGCTTACTGGAGATCTGACCTGGTTACATGTGAATGGACTACAGAATCCCGCAGACCTATTGAGTAGAGGTCTAAATCTAAGCGAGCTTAGTCAGTCTAGTAGATGGTGGCATGGTCCCTTATTTTTAAAGGAAAATAATTTAAATTTCAGCCAACACTTGCCTAGTGAGCTTCCTGAGTTACCAGAATTGAAAACGCAAACTACGTCATTAATTTGTACAGTAGATAATGTGTTTGACTTTGAAAGATATTCAACTTTGAATCGAATGAAACGTGTTGTAGCATATGTACTTAGATTTATTAGCAACACTCGGCCGCAGCGCGGACAAAAGGCGACCGGCCCGTTATCAGTAGATGAGATAACGGCGGCTGAGCGCGCGCTAATTATTATCGCTCAAAAACAGATGTTTCCGGAAGAATATCATAACTTAGAAAACAATTTACCTATTTCAAATAAAAAAGGTTGTTCTATAACGGGACTTAACGTATTTTTAGATAAGTTTAAGATAATTAGAGTAGGCGGCAGATTGTCGAATGCCACTGAATTCGATTATAATAAAAAGCATCCAGTATTATTGTGTAGTAAACATCGGTTTACGCTTCTGCTAGTGAGAGACGAACATATACGTTTACTTCATGCGGGGCCTCAGCTGTTGCTAGCGACCGTGCGTGAGTGCTACTGGCCGCTCGGGGGTAGGAACCTGGCGAGGCAGGTGGTGCGGCGATGCGTCATATGCTCTCGTCTGAAAGGTAACACGTTGACTCCCATCATGGGAGACCTACCTTCTGAACGTCTTCACCCGGGTTATCCGTTTATGTACTGTGGTGTTGATTACGCAGGGCCAGTATCAATATTAAACCGTAAGGGCCGCGGCGGGTCTCTGGTAAAAGGTTACATTTGTTTGTTCGTGTGCTTTGTAACTCGTGCCATCCACTTGGAGTTAGTCAGTGGTCTCTCAACTAAAGACTATATTTTAGCGCTGAAAAGGTTCTATAGTCGCAGAGGTAAACCAAAATCTATCTTTTCCGATAATGCGGGAAATTTTACTGGTGTAGAAAAAGAGATTTCTTTAGCTATAAAAAATAATTCTCAAGAAATTATTGATTTTGCAGCAAATGAACAAATTCAATTTAGATTCATTGTCCCACGTAGTCCTCATAGCGGGGGTTTATGGGAATCAGGAGTCAAATCGTGTAAGCATCACCTTCGTAGAATAACCGGTGATTCTAAGTTGACCTTCGAAGAATTTACGACAGTATTGTCATTAATAGAAGCAGTATTAAATAGTCGTCCACTATCCCCACTGTCCGCTGATCCTAATGACCTTCTCCCCCTTACCCCAGCCCATTTCCTCATAGGAAGGCCTCTGACCGCACCTGCCAGCGCTGACCTGACGGGCGCTGCCCCTCACCGCCTGCTACGCTACGACCGAGTCGAGCAGATGCGACAGCATTTCTGGAGACGCTGGAGCAAGGAGTACGTCTCAGAGCTTCAGATCCGCAGCAAATGGAAGACGAGGGAACAGGACCTGCAGACCGACATGATGGTACTGATCAAGGAGGACAATACCCCTCCCCTGAGATGGCGGCTGGGGCGAATAGTGCGGACCTACCCAGGCAAGGACGGCGTCTCTCGCGTAGCCGACATACGGACGGCGCGCGGGATCATTCAGAGGACGTTCGCCAAGATCTGTCCACTTCCGATGCAAGCTGATGAAGACACCAGCGGTGGCGCAGACTCGACGACCTCAACCGTGACTCCGAGACATGGCTGACTGATAGAAAGCTGATGCTTCCAAGGCCGGCGGGATGTTCACGCTTTCACGCCATCTAACGGATGTGGCGAGAACTACAGGAGGCGCACGCGCACCAGAGATGCTTTTTCGTCTTAGACCGTCGTTCTATCATCTAGTTTGTTTCACAGCGCCATCTATTTTATTGTATTAGTTTGTACAATCATTATTGTAATTCACTTGCCTTTGTGACACCAGCAAATAAACATTTAAAAATTAACGAATAATAAATCAATCATTCTGAGTACAAGCCGTAAACCTTACTATAGGCAGGCAGGACATACTATCGCTGGAGCAGGAGACCAGGAGCGAGGAGTCTGGAACGAGCCTACCACGGGACCAGGATTAAGTACCTGTTCCCAACAACTATAATGTTTTCTTTGAAATCTCAACATGGAATCGTTTTCACAATATTTATTATATTAAAATGCAAGGCCTACAATTTAAAACTGTATTTATTACTCACATTATTTCCCTAAATTGTTCTTTTTCACACTTTTTTTGCTCAGCAGGTCTTACTCCCAGTAGCACCTGAATTTCAGCAAACGTCTTACCCTTAGTTTCTGGCACAAATACTAGAATAAACACAAAGTATAGTACACAGTTGATACTAAAGAGCCAGTATGTGAAAGCAGGCCCAATAGCGTTTACTAAGGAACTAAAGGATATCGTCAAAATAAATGTAGCTGTAAAGCAGGATATCACGCCGAAAGACATTCCTATGGCCCGAGATCTTCCGTCGAACAATTCGGCCATCAGTGGGAACATGAGGCAGCCGACACCTGTAGAAGACATACAGTTATTGATTTTCTTCCCAACTACCAAAATGATTTAATTTTCTGTCTAAATTTCCACAGTTTTTTATAATCACACATCGGTGAAAACAATCATAAAATTATACACACACACACACACACACGCACTCACGAATTGTACTTATGTACTCCCTTGCGGGGTAGGCAGAGGAGCATTGCTGCACCCACTTTTCGCCAGAGTGTTATGTTGGTCCCAATGTAATAGGGGGCGGGCCTATTGCCATTTTACGGGCACATCCAAGACCTGAGAACAAATATCTGTGTTAAAACAAATATCTGCCCCAGCCGGGACTCGAACCCGGGACCATCGGCTCAGTAGTCAGGGTCACTAACCACTACGCCATTCGGTCGTCATAAAATTATTTTAAATCTTAATTGGTCTTTTTCCTTATACAAAACTGTCAGTCATTTTAATATTCTAAAGGTAAATCTACTAAATTATAATAGATACCTATAATAAAACTTACCAGAACTGAAGCTGAAATCGGCTAAAATGATTGAAATGAGCGGTAAATAGTTCCAAAATCCATAGACATCACCGTCAGATGTTTTGTAAAAGAAAGTACCCAAGCCAATCTGAAATATTCAAAAGTAGTAAATATAGATTAAAAATAAACAGGCGTAAGTACAAGTACATTTCGATAGTTTTCATTTATTTGAGTATTTTTATAATTTCTATTATCTATATCATTTTAATATAGAAAAATAAGTTCAGCTCACCATCCCGATAGTCACTCCTATAATGCTGGTAGACAAAATGGGCTTCCGTCCAAATCGATCAATGATAGATGCAGTGAAAAAGCTGCCTACCAACTGGATCACACCAATGATCACTGAAGCTATCTCAGGAGACACACTAGAATTCGTCGAAGCCAATATAGTTTGCAAGAACAGGGCCAATGCGTTGAATCCTGTAATCTGACTTCCAACTCCGATACCCACAGTTATAGCTATAACCTTTAGAATCGGCAAATTTGCAGTTTTGCATAGCTCTTTGATTGTCATGTCAGTTACTTCCTCTTCCATTTCGTATTCTAGTATTTCTTCCTTTACTTCAGACTCTGAGGGTCGTAGGAATGTTAGGACTTCTATAGCCTCATTTTTGTTACCTGGAATTTTCATGACAGATAAGTTTTAGGAACATACCTACTTACAAACATTAAAATAAACTACCACTAGCTATAAATAGATGCATCGGTTCTATTTACAGTAGAATAAAGATAATATTAAGTAGCTTTTGGTATATTATAATAAATACATTTTTATGTAAAAAAAATCATGAAATACTACATGACTGTAGATAAGGACATAATACCTACTTTCTAAAACAATGACTTTTTAGCTTACTCACAATAGACACAACAGCACATACTTTCATATCTTACCATGCTTATGTAAAAAATAGGGGCTGTCAGGAATAAACAAAATCGGAACAACAGTGACGACGCACAGCACCAGGCACAACATGTTCAGAGTGTAGTAGTCCATGAACGGACCGACTGTCATCATCAGCAGAATTCCAAAAGCCGAAAATATTTGAAACAGTGTTCCAAGGGCACCACGAATTTCTTTCTGCAAAAAAAATATGTTTTTAAATAGCACCGCTGAGTTAAACTTACAGTCATATTTTTTACCAAATCAGGTGTAGCCAAGGAGCTCTTCCCTATCTTTTTTTCGTGAGAATAAACAGTAGCATAATTTACAGTTTCTTACATACCTACCAAATTGTATCTAAAATGATCTAACCGTTTTCCCTTGAAGGAACATACATCTATCCATCCATATATGTACTTACAAACTTTCGCGTTTATAGAAAGGTTTTATAGAAAGTGTTCCAAAAGTGATATTTTAACCAACTAATCCGAATCCTGAACAACATTTATTCTACGACTTTTGGAAACTAGAAAGTAGTACGTGAGTAGTTATTCTTGAAATTGTTAAATTTCTGTCACTTACACTAGCTATTTCCGATGCATACATTGGGACTATGGAGTAGCTGATTCCATCGCTGAAACCCCCCAAGATTCTGGCGACGTAGTTCATCCATGCCGCCGTGGCAAGATAGTGCATGAGGTAACAACATATTCTTGGTATGGACGACAACAAAATTGATTTCTTCCTTCCTAATTTATCCACTAAATACGCCGCGAGGAAGTTCGCTGAAATTGAATTATTTCATGTTTATTGTGCTTAAAGATATAAGTACCTATAATATCAATGATAGTAATCATAATTATGAATGGTAAGCATCCACCTTTGAGCATCGTACGCAATAAACGCATCGCATTCAGTATTCTTTGTATATTATGTAGAAATTCACACAAGTGCGTCCACTTTATCGGCATTGCCGACGCTGTTTCTCCATACATCCATAGAAATCCGTTTAGTCCAATACCTTACCTTTAGAGAAACTTAAGAGGTATGAATAAAATGTAAGTACTACTTACATGTAACAGAACCAATAACGGCCAAAGACACGATCAATGACGCCTCGGTGCCTGTAATAGGTGTTTCGTACACCGGGTTGGTTTCATCGGCTAACTTGACGAGCATCGGCGAAGTCCATGCTAGACCCAGCCCACTTGTGAAGAGAGAAAGATCGGCTGGAAATAACAAGAGTAAAGTTAGTGTCAATTCACACTTACCACAACCACACCACGTCGTCGCAACGACATAATGTGGTCTAGCTGTGGTTACGAGTATTCACAAATAGTGTCGCAGCGGCTTTTTGCAGTTGCGTTGTGGCAGCGACAAAACGTCGATGTGGTTGCGTTGTCGCTGTCGTTGCGATGTGGTAACCACGTGGTCGTATGCAGTTAATAGGGAGAGCAGGTGGCGGCGTTGCCGTCGCGATGTGGTTGCGATGTGGTCGTATTACACAGGTGGTCGATAACAACGGCAAAATGTGGCACGTGTGAATTGGATTATTCATTTTCAATACGAAATATACGCCCGACCACACGGCATCGTTGTGGTGTGGTTGTGGCTGTGGTGTGGTTGTGGTACGTGTAAATTGACCCTTAGGATAGTGCATTGCTATATCCAAAATAATTACACCACTATACGAAGCCTTTGATGTGACTTGTGTGAGTTTTAAATCATCACAAATTCACAACTCATCACGTCCCCACTGCTGTGGCACGGGTCTCCTTCCTATGAAGGAAGGTTTTAAGGCCTAGTCTACCACGCGGGCCTAGTGCGGCTTGGTGGACCCCAACACAAGCCAGCCTATATTACCTACTCTGTTTACTAAATATTAAGTCGTTTAAAGGAATAAGGAATTGTTGGATGCTCCTTTATTACGTTAAAAGAAAGGATTATCCAATTATAGCCAAGTAAAGAGTCAAAATTAACGGTGGCCTGCGCCTAAAAGTATACAGGCGGAGTTTTTAAAATAGCGATCCTTGATGATGAAGGGACCAGCTTCATCTGTTATAAATCCCGGAGCGTGTTTTGTGTGATGTGTGTAGCAGTGGTGTTTATGTGGATGTGCTTGAGCAGCATGTGAGCTTGGGATCGCTATTTTAATAACTCCGCCAGTAAACTTTTAGGCGCAGGCAACCGTAAATTTTGACTCTTTACTTGGCTATAATTGGATAATCCTTTCTTTTAACGTACATGTGAGTATGATGACGATGATGATATTGCATTGATAAACATGGCTTATCAAGAACGTAAAATCTCTGCGAATAATATTAAGTTGATTATCTAAACATAGCCTAACTCACGCCGACTGACGCCTTATCAAATACCGATTAATTGATAATAAATATGATATGTATTAAACTTTGCTTTGTCTAAATTAAGAAATATATAGATATATATTTAAAAGATTGTAAAAGAAATACTTGTTCACGTTGACTTCACGGGCGCGGTCACGAAATATGGAATACACACACACACGAGCAATGAAAATGTTCTACTATACGGAGTGTAGTAGTTTTCATTAATTATGAATGTATTTTCCAGTAAATATACAGGATGTTGCCAAAAGGGTACACTAAGTCGAAACCTACATGCACAGCATTATATATCTAAGCCCAAAAATTTAATCAAACTCTCAAAATTCGTGAAAAAAAGTCATTTTTCATAGTAAGTAAAAACTCACTGCTTAGTATAGACTTCGTTTTTCGTCATATAGAGTGGCCCCCAGCCACCTCCAAGACTGGAGGGTTATTTCCGTAATCTCCGCGTTTGGCAGACGGTGGGTTAGAGATATCACACTACACAGACTCTATACCTTGAGTATAAATATTTATCCTTAAACAAATCGAACCACAGTCAGGCACAGCAGCAGTCAGGGTCACTAACACTAAGGGTGCTTTTCCACCAGAGATGTGCTATGCTACGATGCTATGGATGCGTTTGATATCCACCAATCATAATTATTGGTGCACATAGCTTAGCACTGGTGGAAACGGATTCAACTAAGATATGTTTTTTGTATGGAATGATGCGTGCTATGGATGTGTGCTATGGATGCGTGCTATGGATATGTGCTATGGACCATCGCGAGTGGTGTAGCTATGGCGCCGCCGCCCCCGTCGTTTCCCTACTATCGATACATAGCATAGCTCGAGATGCGCATCTTCCTCGCACAGCTACCTAGCGTAGTATTGGTGGAAACGGTCACATATTTTCGTAGCGTAGATATCACATCTTCGCAGCATAGCTGCATAGCACATCTCTGGTGGAAAAGCACCCTAATAACTACACCATTCGTTCGTTAAATGTATGTCTAGTGTATATCTAGTATAATATTTATCTAAATTATTTTTATTTTTCAATCTTCAATCTTTTTGTCGTTTTTCCGGCTAGGATCTTTTTTTATCCCATCATGAAGTTTTCAAATACCAAATACAAGTTACATTTACAAACTTACCGATAATTACAATAATGTACTGCCTGACAAAAGGTCCAAACGATGATATTATCGACAACATCGTGGGATGGAAATGAGCACTTTACACTATATAATTAGGTAGAATAACATAAAATTCAATGTAGGTATATATACTCATACATAGGTACAGGTTAAACTTAATCACTTTTCACACATTCACTACCGAGGTACACTCATAACTACATCCCTTCACTCACTTTTATAATTTTAAAACATTATAGTATCTGATTAGACTATTTTAATTTATTTATAACATTTCTTCTTTGAAATCAATAACCTATTGATCAAGCTACCTATATTCACGAGACTTACACGAATCCCTGTTTATTGTTGATTTGTTTAAATACTAGATATCACTAATCTGATCCGATTTCTACAACAGATTCCGGCATCGATCAGATACCAGGCTATTATTTTGGTACAAACCTTCGTAATTATCATAATAATTATAAATTACTGGGAATTTATTCAGATAAACAAAATGTATCATGTTATTCAGAATTTCGTTTTATAGTAACATACACATAAGCGACGAAATGACTACCGAATGGCGTAGTGGTTAGTGACCCTGACTACTGAGCCGAAGGTCCCGGGTTCGATTCCCGGCTGGGGCAGATATTTGTTCTCGGGTCTTGGATGTGCCCGTAAAATGGCAATAGGCCCGCCCCCTATTACATTGGGACTAACATAAACACTACAAAAAAGTGGGTGCAGCAATGCACCTCTGCCTACCCCGTAAGGGAGTACATTAGTACAAGGTGTGAGTGTTTATATATATACACATAAGCAGGTTTGTTGAATTAAGAAAGTAGCGGTAGTTCTGAATAGGTCAGAAGCATTGAGCATTTCAAAAATGGTAAAATCATACTTTTCATCGGCTATTCCTATTATCAAAATATTTCAGAAGTTCATCAGTTTGTCAGGGTTTGTATGGATATTCATTAAGGGCCACTTGCACAAATATATTAAATCTAGATTATTTAGTGTCAAAAATTTCGATAGAAACGTCAATCCATTATAAATTGATTGCTTAAATCGAGATTTAACACTATATGTATATTTAATATGTTTGTGCAAGTCGTCCTAAATCCTATAATAAGGTAAGCATCCACCTTTCAGCATCTTACACAACGGGCGCATCGCATTCAGTATTATTTGTATAGAAAATCACACAAGTGTGCGTCCACTTCATCGGTATTGCCGACGCCGCGCCGTACCTCCGTATTATATTTTAGTTTTACGGTACCTAAGTATTTTTATAATTTATGATTAAAATTATATTTATATTTATTTAAATTATATTTATGAAAACGCTTTGATCCGTACATACGACGGTGGTAGGTGGACGCTTACCTAAATCACTTTTGTGTCAATTATGATGTTAGTTTTATTGATCAGTGCAGCGAGCATAGGATTCGATTCTATTTTCGAATCTACACGAAGGGTCACTTTTACCAAACGCTAAACGTATTTGAATAAAATTTTAAACACATTTTGTACTAACTGACAGACGTATGACAGGCTACTAAATACGTTTAGCGTTTGGTGAAATTCCACCTAACATATGGAAAAAACAAATGTCACGTTTGGAACTAACTTTGACTTTGCCTTACATTTTGACAGTGACAGTTGACGATACGCAACGAAAGTTAACGGAGGATCGAAAGTTGAGCTCACGACTCAATGCTTCCTTTTCAGACCAAAGGAGATCCGTGCTGGGTCTAATTTAATATCTATATTTACGTAATATGTATATTTACCAGTCGTTGAAGATACATAGTACACACCTTGGGGAAAAATGCCTTAACTATCCCCGTTTATTTTCCATTGACTCCTAAGAGCACGTCAATGTATTAAATGTCCCACAATAAAAGCAAATCGGATTGCATTAACCCACAAATGTTACAGGACTAATTTGTCAATGAAGCAAAAAGTACCCATCGTTTTCCCTTTCACAGTGCCACAAACTTATCTGTTCCGGTGACAGCTCACATAAATGTTTAATATTTCTTAATTCCAAATGATTTCAAGTTTGCTCGTATTGTTAATTCGCTCTAATCTCTTACTAAACTTTAATATACAATTCATTAGTAAGTAATGAGATATGGATCAATTTAGTTCGCTCTCACCGGAACAGATAAGTTTGTCGCACTATACGTATTTTTGACGGCGGCGTTGTGATCGTTTGGTTTTTGGACTTTAGGTATGATACAGGAAGTTACAAAAAAAGGTAGTGGTTTTAAAAAAATTAAATCCCTTATTTCCCTACAGCGTATTGTTTAATTTCAGACGGGAAACTCAATTTCTTCATGCTTTTATTCTAATACATTTGCTGTATTTGCTAGCCAACAACATCAAACTCAATTTACGTCAAATCCCAACCTGCAGTGGGGTCACTCTATATGACGAAAAACTAAGTTTCCGAGCGCTCCTGCGCGAGCCACGACTCTATCTCGTTGTATTAAACGTGCCGATTGCAAGGCTCTCGTTCGTTCGTTTTTCGTCAGTATAGAGTGACCCCCGAGACTTGGTGGCCGCAGCCGCAGCAATATCCTTTGGCAGATCTAAAAGCTATTGAATATCTGTCGGCAGCCACATGGGTTGAGACAAGCTGGTACTTGAGGTTTATACCTTATATAGGTATAACTTCGGCTTACCACCGCGAGCTTGGCTTAACTTCCATAGGGTTCGTAGTAAAATGTGAAAAGAATTTCAATCATCATCATCATCATCATTAACAGCCCGTATCTGCCCACTGCTGGGTATAAGCCTCTTCCCTATCACGCCATCTCTTCATGTCCTGTGTGAGTCAAGTCCAGTGTCTACCGGCCACCTTAACAATGTCATCAGACCATCGGGCCGGCGGTCTGCCTATTCCTCGTTTGCCAGTTCTTGGCCACCACTCTGTGACTGCCCCAGTCCACCTGCCGTCGTCCCTCCTAACCAAGTGTCCTGCTCATCTCCACTTTAATCTTGTGATTCGGCTACCCACGTCATCCACACGAGTTTTACGTCGAATTTCGACATTGGGCACACGCTCCACAAGAGAGAGATTTCAATGATATTTAAGAAAAAATATTTTAATTGATTAACCATGTAGCATGAATAGCATGATACATGATAAAGGGAGCTAGAATAATATTATTGGTTTTTAACTAATGGTAGCCATTTTGACCAATTGCTGAGTTAACTTCGAATAAAAAACTGGCCCTTAGTCAGATCTTAAAATTATTCATAAAACGGGATCATTGCGGACGTCGCAGTTTGTCTAGAGTTTACAATAACGTATTGTAGAGCTACATTATACACACATCCAGGTTCACGTTGAATGGAAAAGACATTCTAAGAATTGCGGTAGAGACATCTTGTTTTCTTTCTTCTTTTCTGTTGTATTTATTACCCACTAGATGTTCATGCGAGCTTCGCTTCGCCTTAAAAAGTTTTCCCGTGGGAATTCCGGGGTAAAAGTAGCCTGTGTTCTTTCTCAGGGTCTAGACCATATGTAGGTACTTATACCAAATTTAATTCAAATCCGTTCAGAAGTTTTGGCGTGAAAGAGTAACAAACAAACAGACAGACACAGTTACTTTCGCATTTATAATATTGCTACTTTTTATCCCGGAATCCCCACGGGAAAACTTTTTAAGGCGAAGCGAAGCGCTAGGGAACAGCTAGTTATTCAATAAATTACACGCATCTTACAGTTGACTACTGAAAGAACCGGAGCCTCGGGAAGTCGCAAAAATAGAGAGAATACTATATATAACTCAGTTTTAAGTCGATCAGGCTCAAACCGCAAAATTCTGAGTTGAGTCGAAACTGTATTAAGGGCCACTTGCACCAACATTTTAAATCTACATTTAGTGTTAAATTTCGATATCGTGTCAAATTTTATATGGATTGACGTTTCTTAAATCGAGATTTGACGCTAAATCTAGATTTAAATGTTTGTGCAAGTGGCCCTAAAGGTGCTTCACGAATTTCCAAATTCGTAGAACAAAAGCTGTCGATATTTACATATTTATGGTTTAAGTACTCTGTAAGCGCCACATTTGTGTCACTCACACTGAGTTGCAGAAAGGATCTTTAAGTTAATGTCGGCATTAAATGTATTGTTGCCTTGCTTTGGCAGTATACGGACAGAAAGAGACAGACATAGATTTAATGTCGACATTAGCTTAAAGTCCCTTTCTGCAACTCGGCATCAGTATATCTTTCAATTTTGTGAAAGCACTGCTGGTAAAGGGATTTGGTTGTTTAGTACCTAATAATATGCATAAAGTATTAAATTACTTTCCTACACACCAAATAAATTTAATTTAGATATGGTAATCTGTATTTTTACACTTGATAATCCCTGAAAAATTCGGAAAAGCCTCATGGTAAAGTTGGACGTGACGTCACTCAATTTTAATTGGTCACGTTAACACAACGGAGGTTTTTCAAACATCCCGAATAAATTTTCGAAGGCTTGACAAAAAAAGGTTTTGCAGCCGAATTATACGTTCGAGTAGGTAGTATTTCAGTGACTTATGTTATGATACCACATGATAAGTACTAAAACACATAATTATTACTTAGTAGCTGTTCCCGCGCACTTCGCTTCGCCTTAAAAAGTTTTCCCGTGGGAATTCCGGGATAAAAAGTAGCCTATGTTCTTTCCCAGGGTCTAAACCGTATGTATACCAAATTTCATTCAAATCCGTTCAGTAGTTTTGGCGTGAAAGAGTAACAGACAGACAGACAGACAGACAGACAGAAAGACAGACAGACATAGTTACTTTCGCATTTATAATATTATAAGTTAGGATTTGTATGTATAGTAATTTACCAGATTACTTCAATAACTCCAAAACAATATTTTACTCGTTCATCATCATCAGCCAATAATCATCCACTGCCTCCATAAGCCTCCTTGGGAGAGGCTTCAAAACACTCGGTCCTCGGCCTTCCTCATCCAGCCACTACCAGCTACCCGCCTAAGGTCGTCAGTCCAGCGGGCATTAGGGCGTCCCGTTTACTCGTTAACCAGGAGTTAACATTCGCTACAAAATGTTCATTCTCTGTTCAGTAATTTTACGAAAAGGGTTGTCGCATGAATTTTAATTTTTATACCCGGTCGTTATTGTTGAATAGGAGATTACAAATCTAATAACTGTGTCATCTCTGTTTAATTCTGTAGGTAAGTGTTATGTATGAAGCAGACTAGCACTCGTTTGTCTGATAGAGATTTTCATGATATTTATTTCTTTATTTTTTATGCGTAGAAAGTAGGCAGAAAACTTTTAAAGCGGAGCAAAGCTCGCGGGCAACAGCTAGCATATTATACTTAAATGCCTTCATGCTACTCCTCATGGTTGACGCACAGAATAACTTTCAGTTACTAGTCGAGGTGCAGACTTACCACATAAAGGTCTGGAACACAATAAATCGGTGGAGCCTCACTCAAGTCGCTCACTTCCAAGTTTATCGCCATCTTAATTTTTCCCGCCGCCGCAGCACATTCCGCGTGACAAGGTCGCTAAACTTATCGCGTAGTTTGATTGGCTATCACAACTTGTCCACAACTTCACAATACTGACATGGAGGTGGAAATGAAGACGGCATTTTAGAGTATCGCACCATACTGGTAATTGGCCGTTTTTTTAGTAAACTATCGTATGTTTGTCAACCTGCCTGAAATTACATTTATTAGGTATATAAAAAAACCCTTTTGTAGTAAAGCCTACTAGGTACTATAGTACTACACTAACTGGTGTAAATTTCAATAAGCAACCTTACGTTGATGTCAACATATTTTTTATTGGTTATAAATTATTTTTTACAATATTATTGTTTAGTAATATATCTACAACATAATGAATTCATAAAAATACTTAATAAATCATATTTAACAATAACAGTAAAAAATTACACTTATCTATCATTGTGATGTAAGTTAAAATTATATCTATCAAAATCAAATGACATAATTTACGTTTAAAATACTAAACTAGTTGCTTCTCACTCCTGCGTCCATGGCGTAGACATATTCGTTGTCAACCCAAACTCCTGAAGATTCAGTAATCAACAGCTGTATGAATGTGAAAGCTTTTGAATTTCACGGTAGGCTTCACTTGCGCATAGTTTGAGACGAATACTTCATAATGTAGATAGAATAATGTATTTTGTTATGGTCACATACACAAGCAAGTAGGTACATGTAAATATAGATGGATAAAACTTTAAGTCTAGCATTTACAGCATTTAAGACAAATCCTAAATTGTAAATAATAATATAGCTATACCTACGAAGCTGTTTATAGATTTATAATCACACATGATATCTTCCTCAGATTACATAATTATACTCACGAGCAAAGAAAAAGTTCCAGTTTCAAAATGTCGACACCAAAATGTTTGGAACTTTTTCTTTTCTCGTGAGTCTAATAGTGTTACTTGTATTCGCCTTTGATTATATAAATTCTGTAATACCAAGAAAATCTTAGGCTAAAGGATTATGACTGTCCTTTGGCATATCCTCACATTTCTTTCCCAATTCTATTTGAATGTCTTCGAAACTACGGTTCTTCGTTTCCGGCATACAAAAATACACGAAAACACACAAAATAAGTGTGAAAACTGAGCAAGCCCAAAACACGGTCGAAGCACCGAGTATTCTCATCAATGGGGCCAAGAACAAGGATGATAGAAACACGCCCAGTCCTGATATTCCCATAACAAAGGACATCCCCAACGCTCTGCCTTGGTCGTCGAACAACTCGGACATGTACCACATGGATATAGAGCCACAACCTGAAACAAAACGATACTGAGTATTAATCATTTAATTTTAAGTTCGGAGGCCTAAAATCAGAATTAAAATTCCAATAACATTTTTCATACGACCGTAAATCGTGGTACCGTACCACTACCGAAATATTACCATTTCAAAATCGTTAAGCAGCGTGGCTAGCCAATCAAACATCTGTCAGGTCAGATCCATAGAAATTATGTCAGTTTTGACAAGCAAACGACGCTAAGGATTGTTATGATCTGTGGTGCCACTGTCTGATGTGGGCCTCCTCTAAAGCTGAGGCCAAACCTGCGCGACCAAAGCGACTGCGAAGCGGGAGCGTTTGGCCTCAGCTTTATACTGGAAGGGTATTGGTGTAATCTCCACGGTTGGCAAGCGGATTTGATATATCACAGAGCACAAAAAAATACATTTCATACACAAGATCTGCCGTGACAGGACTGGGGGTCAATCCTGGAACCCTCGGCATAACAGTCAGAGCCACTTTACTTTGACTTTACAGTCAAATTTCAATATAAGTACTTAGGCCCTGTTTCACAATGTCTGGTTAGTGGCTACCTGTGAGATAAAATACATGCTGTCACTCTCTGATATTATTTCTTTGACAGTGACAGCATTTATTATATCTCACAGGTAGCTTCTAACCAGACATTGTGAAACAGGGCCTTAGTGTAATTAACATAGTTTTGTTTGTTTACCTGCACTATAAGAGCATATAGCTAACACCAGTGATGTGATTGGCATCCAATTCAAAGATTTCAGCACTGGATTTTCAGTTTCTAATAGTTTGAAGTATGTCCCTAAGGATATCTGAAAATTACGCCAATATAAACGAAAAAATACTTGAGAATAATTGGCCACATAATCTGCCCAAAAACAGACAGTTGTGAAGATAGAAGTCTCGAGTGGAGACCGTGATAAGATAATCGTACATTAGACAGTAATATTATGCCCGGTTTCAAAACTATATCTACCGATAACTGAGAATCGGTTACTTTACATCCCTCGCTATGTTTGCCTGTTCACGGTCTCCACTAGTTATTTCATCTACATAACTGTACTGTAGTAGGTATGTATCTATTATTTTATGCTTTCCATCTCACCTTCCCAATGAATATTCCAATAACAGTTACTATAAGAATAGGTCTTCTTCCAAATTTATCAACGACAAGTGCGGTTACAATCGACGATGCTAATTGCATTACAGATATAATTACTGACGCTATTTCCGATGAAATATTAGTATTTGTAGCTACTAGTATCGGCTGTAGATAGTACATGACAGCAGAATGTCCCGTTAACACTAAAAGAGTACAGTAAACTGCTACTAAGCCGAGTGTTTTCAGTATAACTTTGTTTTTAAGTAAAGTTTTTATTTTCGTTTTTCTTTTGGGCGTACACTTTTCATATTGGTTTAGCTCTTCCATGGCTTTCTGATCAGATGCTTGGAAAAATTTCAGTGCCTTAAGTGCCTCGTCTTTTCTTCCTGAAAAAGTAGAAAAGCTTAATTTATATTTATAAAATTAATATAAAATAGGAAGGAATTTATCTTTAAATTTCGTTATTAAGTATGTGCCTAAATTAATGAGTATTATTCACCTTTTTTGTACAAGAAGATGGGACTGTCAGGCAGAAAATACAGAGGAACACTCAGAACTACAGTAGTCACTAATCCTAAGACGTTTAAGTGCTCATAACTCATGAATGGTCCAACAGAGTACATGAGGACCATGCCAGAGACAGTCGCCAACTGTAGTCCCATGGCCACACTGCCGCGAATCTCTTTCTGAAACATTGTACCTACCAATTAAAAACTGTTTTTTAATTAATCTCAGATACTAAATTGACAGATTCTGAACGGTTCATCCATAGTCGATTGTCCAGCCATAGAACGATAGGTACGTTACTAAATCGTGGGACAATCGACAGTTAATGAACCGTTTAGAATCTGACAATTTAGTATCTGAGATAAAAAAAACAGACTTTAGTTATTATTGCAATAACCCTGTAAGTAAGTTGGTTGAATGAGGAACGCTAAAAGAGATAAGGAAGTACAGAGTGTTGTGGAGCTATGTCCACCTGGGGACAATAACAGCCTTGGGATGATGATTAATTAATTAAGGAATAACCTTTCTTTTTAAAAGGTACACGTTTTATTTTCCATGCATTCTGAATAAACATTGAATTAAACTTCAGTTACCATCTAGCAGCTGCAGTAATACAGGTTACCTACACGTGTTTCATTTATTAAGACTGACATTAATTTGCGTATGTATTTAATGGCATCCAAAAATATTCAACAATTGAATAAATAACGCAGTTAAACGGAACAGACATATTTAAATACCTAAATATAGAAATTGGTTTACTTACACTGGCAATTTCGGTTAAATACATAGGCATAGCACCTAAGGTAAAGAAATCAGCTGCACCTTGCAATATCCTGCCCATAATTACCATCCACACTTTGCTACCAAATATA
Organism: Plutella xylostella; assembly: GCF_932276165.1. Classification (NCBI taxonomy): domain Eukaryota; kingdom Metazoa; phylum Arthropoda; class Insecta; order Lepidoptera; family Plutellidae; genus Plutella; species Plutella xylostella. The sequence continues at coordinate 4,104,843 of NC_064006.1, read as the reverse complement.
AATACCACATAAGCAAGGGTTCTTGGTATAATAGATAAAATGATTGAGTATTTCCTCCCAATCCTATCGACCATTGGAGTGAAGAGGAAATATACTGAAAAAGATAATAAATTTGTATGTGTCACCAATTTTATGGTCTTCGGGTCACTTGGAACAATGTGACAGGTTGCCCACACCCGACAACTCTCTCAGCACAAGCGTGCCCAGTTAACACCAAACTGGGTAAGTGTGATCGTGAAAAATAACATGAAGGAGGGGCCAATACCCCTGCAGTGGGTTGACATAGGCTGAAGATGATGGTGATTTTCACATAGTAGTTTAAATGCCAATTTCTCCATAGTCTGTTAGAGCATAACCAGGCATTAGTGGTTGACTTTTGACACACCTGTCAAGAATTTTATATGGAGATGAGGTGTAATTGATTAACCGACCCTGGTCGGTTAGATAACCGACAATGGAGAAATTGGCACTAAGGCAGTAAACGGAAATAAATTGTCATCAGACCGGCCAGTCTCAACTTACAAAAGAAATACGGTACCAGCATAGCAGATACTATCCACGAGCCTTCCTCTTCTGTGATTGGTCGAGAGACTACGGTGCTGTTCGCGTCCTGGAGTTTGACCAATACTGGCGAAGACCAGGTTAGGTCCATCCCAGCACCGATCATGTTTAGAGTTGCTGAAAAAAAAAACACCATTATGGGGGCCGATTTTGAAGGAACTAATTTTAATTTAAGCAATGTCTAAACTTCAATTTGTAACAATGGAAATAGATTTTTTTAGGCAGCTTTTATACAGCCAAGAAGCTTTAGGGCCGATTTTTCAATGGTGAGATTAAATGTTATTTGAGGAACAAAATTGTTGCTGTCACTGTCAATTATTCAAACATTCACACGCGACAGCATCAGAATTATTACTCCGATAATTTTTATCTGACTATTGAATAGAAAAATCAGCCCTTAATAAAACTTTTAACAGATCATTTACGATGATATTTATGTGTTAAGTATCCGAAATAAAATAATAGACTTTTTAGTTTTTTTCAGTTTTGCAATTCATTAGAAGAGAGAAATAAAGAAAGAGAGATTTTTTTTATTTGACACTAACAGCAATCATACTTATAATTATAAATTGTATACTAAACAGGTTATAGCTATAAATTTTGTTGTCCGCCAAAAAGGTGTCTACTCAGCTAATGCAGTACAGTAACTATTAAAAAACTTACCTAAAATTACACAAGCATACTGCCGAAAGTATGCACTATGGAATACTTTAACTTCCATTTTCTATCACATTCACAATATCCACACCCTAAAAATTATAAAACTTTATGTCTGTATGAAAACATACATCGGAGTACATTCGCTTGTAAATATATACATTTAATTAGGACATAATTTATATTTTATCAGTTACTTACTATTAAAATCAATTGTATGTACTTAAAAACACACTTCACATAGGTATCAATAAATAGGCACTACGTTACTGTACCAGCCTATGTTAATAATTGCCATATTATATTTGCATTTCCATCATTTGTTATTATTTTATGTAAATAAGTACAAATAAATGCAACGTGCAACGTTCTTCGTATCTTACTCGCATATTTTACTGAAGGTATTTAATACACTACTCTTAGGTATATGATTTTGAAAACTTTTGATTAGGTACCTAGTTAATATATTTTTTTGTTTTCTTATCCATATAAAATATATAAGTACAGTACTTATTGTGTCCGAAAATGACCCAATTTTTCGTCTCTAGAGGTACCTACAAACTCATTTATTTTTGACCATGTCGATAATTACATTTACATCTCATCATATCAATATTACATTAGGTATTTTCTTATTAAGTATTATTATCAATGTTTACCGCCTATTTCTCATTATCTGGATAAAAGTTATCTGTGAGATAAAATACAAGTCATGTTGACTTATAACTTTCTGTTATGTTTTAGACAGGGACAGCATAGTTACGTATTATAATAAAATTATGTTTTATCACACAGGTAAACAACTTTGATAGATATTTTTTGCTCATTTATTAGATTGACCACCATTGGAGCGGTGGTAGCTCAGTCGGGTAAGCGCCCGCTTCTCACGCCAGAGATGCGGGTTCGAATCCCGGCGCTGACATGTACCAATGAGTTCTTTTCTGAATTTAAGTACAATGTATACCATCGCTCTTACGGTGAAGGAAAACATCGTGAGGAAACCTGCATATCTAGATTTAGCACATCCTAGATATGTGAACCCACCAACCCGCAGTGGACCAGCGTGGTGGGAAAATGGTCCAAGCTTAGGAAGGCAGTTTAGACCTTGGGGATATGCACAAAGGTTCCATTCGAGAGAGCCAGGTGCAGGTACTGTTACCCCCACAGAGAATAGAATAGAATAGAATAGAATAGATTGACCACCTGCGTCACTTTGCAATTAACAGCCTGTTTGGTAGCAAAAAACAATGAATCTTCTTTCTCTTGACACGAAAGTCACCTAAATTTCCATTTACTTATCACTAACTTTGAATTTCTACTAAACTAAGACTGTGCAGGATTTAAATTGACAGTAGAACTGACAGCCGTTTATATAGAGACGGCCAATTCAGCGGAATTTTGTGATTTAATTTTATTTCAGCAGATATGCCACGACTATCGGTAATGGGACTCATTAAAATTTAATTATTAATGACAATGACCTAGGGTAAACTACCCAATTATTGACACTTTAAGACGAGTTGTCTGCAAAACTGGCCATAAATACGCATAAAATATTAGTATTGTGGTATTTTTTTCTGTAGCGGTTTCAGGTGTATATTCATTTATAATATTTTTTACAAAACAATGACCCTATAGTGTTAGTTTTTTATTATCAGCTATAAATTTGAAAGAACCCCGATTTCCCAATTATTGACACGCGTTTTCCAATTTATGACACCTCCTGTACCAATTATTGACATGCTTGATATTAGGTAATAAAAACCGTTTTTAACAGGAATTAAACCTTTGGGAGGGTACCATGGGTCCGGTTCTCTATTTGGTATATCACGGTGATATATTGAAACACCATAAGTGTCACATACCATAAGTCGTCAGCTAGTTATCTGACATACCATATGTACTACATCTAATACTGATGCTAGCAGACTAGTCCCACTGAGTTAGGCTGCTTCGTCTCATGATTTCCTGGGCATTTCTCAAAGGTTCCAGCCAGTGCGTCCTGCTGCTGATGCCATATGGTTCAGAAACGTGGTCTCGGCTGGGCTAACAGGTCCACTGATATAAAGTCGTAATGCGGACTGAAATGGGGTAATCAATCCATCAGAGAACCAATGTGAGATGCCAATAGGCCAGCCACCCAAGAAGAAAGACAGTTGGAGTAATCGAGTTCTCGAGTGGAGGTAACGAACAGGCAAGCATGACATAGCACGCCTTTTGGCCATCAGGACCAAGGCTGATCTTAGACATGTACCTGGTAAGTAGCTGCTGGAAGAGAAAGGCCAAAGAAAAAGTGTGGTGTACCTTTGTCACATCTGTATTGATGAAGACATCATGAATCATGAATATGCCTCTGATATCTCCAGTTTATGCTCGCAGAACTACACGTAGCATCCTTGAGGGTTGGCCTGTAGATAAACATGTTCAAGACTAAGGTGTAATGTCCAGTGTCCCAATCGAAACGAACGATACCGCTGGATATCATTCAATTTTGTGAATCTTAACACCTATCTTGATCATTGTTTACCCACCGGGTCAGAATCCCAGTTTTAATAGATTACGAGGTGGATTCAGCTGGGTGGGAAGTGTGCAGGACACTTTTGGACAGGCAAAATGATGACAGGTGAAGGTAGAGCAGTTGGCAGGCCACCTGCCACTGATAGTCAGACGACTTCGTATAGGTTGCAGGAAGGCAGTGAGAAGTGAAGCAGGAAAAGTTATTTTTTGAGTATATGTAAATATTTATCGTTTATGAGACTAATTATTGACACTTTGCCTATATATAGACATGTCAATAATAGGGAAATAGATTACTGACACTATGTCGATAATTGGATTTCACTGTATTGACACTGTGTCATGAATTGGAAATTCGTGTGGGATAAATGATTAAATAGTGTTAACATGATCATTATAGGATATACTACCGGAAAAAGCAAAAATATTAACATGAAAACAAAAAACATTCCTTCCAATTATTGACCCAATATGTCAATATTAGGAAAATATACCGAAAGTGCTACCTATAATTGACACCACCTAAATTCAAAGTTATAACCGAAAATAAGTGGTTTTTGAGGTAAGAAATGGAAAAGGAATTTTGTTCACTTTTCAGTCCAAATAACAAATTTATAATTTTTTCAAAGAAATACTAGCAAATTTCTTCTTAAAGTAGCCACTGTCCTTTGCAAAAAGCGATCCAAGATGGCGGAATTTGAAGAAGCAACGGAGAGGCACGAATTGTCTATGTTTTATTGGTCAGCCATTGCTGTAAAAAGAACTGCCGAGTGTTACCATTACAGAATAACTATTACTGCTGCATTCAAAGATAAATATCACTAAATAGAACGAAGCGTTGTCTTGTTTTCTTTAATTATTCCGCGCTGTGTCAATAAATGGAGGGGTGTCAACAATAGGGTAGTTTACCCTATTGTTCATTTCAAACTCTGTATACGTGATTAGTTATACATTAAAATTAAAATTAGCAATCTCTATTTGGCTAAAGTATCTATAGCCGCTAGAGCAAAAAGTCATTTTCCTTACTTAACTCGTAAATTAATTCATTGGTATATCTTAAAGAGGTATTTCTCAAACTTATTTCGATTAACTTGTCCGCAAAAAATGGTATAAGTTACATGGAAAATGGAATTTTTGTTATTTTCAACATTGAAAAGTTTTGACGAAGACTGCAAAACTTGGCCAGACAGTCTGAAGTTTATATCCTTGTAATACTTTCATTCATTGCTATCTATGGAAGAAGAATACTAGCTATACTGGCTTCCTCAATAGTATTTTTCATTGATATGTCACCGTGAACAGACAGAGGATTATTCAGTCCGATAAATATCAGTCGCTGACTTTTCAGACTTCTGAATATTTGCAAAAAAAAAGTTGAATGTTCTTTATTCACCTTATAAACTTTCTTGGTTTATTACGTGATTTTTTTAATATGAAGAGTAGAGTTAGAATCCTGAATTTCTCAAACTCGTTTTACTAAAGTTGTTTAGAATGATGAGATCACCCCATTTGGATTTATTTTGCAACGCCCTGTATAAACAACAGTCAGCACCGAAGTGCCATAACGATTGGGTGAAAATGAAGCAAACATTTTAGTTATGTAATTATGTTTACAGTAGGTATTTACTGTATGCAGGTAGGTAGTAGGTACGTCATTATTATAGTTGTAACATTTAACAACCTACAATCAAAAGTTTCCGTTTAAAACGACTGTGGATTTTCACCTTAATTTTCGACCGAGACATTTACGATTTAACCAAAAACTAGGAATAATGTTAGTACTTTACAAGGTTCATTTTCTCCATCCGAACACCTGTACCAGTGTATCTCCCCATAATAGGTATAATATCAATATTCTATTGAAAACATCACATAACTAACTTTTTATGAGAGTCTGTAGCTACAGGATAAAATTTCTCGTAAAGGTGAATTTTATTCTCTCACGTAGGTAACAATTTTGCCGTGCTATGATGAGTTATGCATAAAGACAATATAGTTTGAATTTTATGAACTTGTTCAGGATCAACACATTTGACTACGGAGGTGGGAGTAGCACTGACGTATATAATAATATACTTTAGTTGCATTTTGAGTCTAATATCGTGAGTATATTTTGTAGGGAGAAGACGTTTCTCGTGATATCTTTGCGCTACGAAGTGAGCGTTTTTGGATGACACGCAAATTTTTTATGTTCAGAGCCTCTAGGGTTTTGCAATTTTTAAAAACGAAAAAAAAATTGTTTTCCTTTAATTACTGTATACTACTTACATTTTCTGTCAAAAGTTTAATGATAGTTTCCGCTAGATTACAAGACGTACAGTACTAAATAATTATTAACTGTTCCAAATTCCATAAGTAAGTAATTACTAAGGTCTAGTTAGTACTAGGTCATATTTTGAAAAATATATGCCTACATGCTACAGCATGTCATTGTATTCCCACAAAAAACAGTTTCCATGAGTTTTCTGTAAGTATATAAATTAATAGATAACCCTATCTTCATCGCGATCAAGCATATAATTAATATGCCCGAACGAATCAAGCAGATAAGATAAAAATGAAAATATCTTGGCATTTCCAAGAACCAACCATTAAAATTAATCGAAACGTGTCATCCGGTTTAAATAAAGCGGATATAAATTTTAATATATAGGAATGCAATATGCCGACGTATCCTTTCGGATTCGTACTGATGCCGCCGCAGCGAGTATTTCGTATGGCAGCTAGTCATTATAATCAGTTCGAGTTAGAATTTTGAGTTCTTCTTCAAGTGCCTCTCCACTATTGGAGGTTGGCAGTCAGCTCCGCATACTCTTTTCCTTCTCTTGCCAAGTGAAATAAGTAGGTCTTCAACACTGACAGTTCCTGTCCATTCCCTAATGTTTCGGAGCCACGACTTCCTTCTCCTTCCAGCACTCCTTTTACCCTCCACCTTGCCCATCATGATAATCTGAAGTTTTTTTTATTTAGAGAGTCCATTAGTATTAGTGGATGAAATGGGAAAGTCTTTGTAATGTAGACGTGGTGGCCCGGAAGGATCATTATCGCTTCTGAAAGTAGTTGGGGTGTCCCTGAAGGGTCTTCAGCGGGAGCCAACGACGCTGTACTGTGCCTAGGATTAGGCGGCCTCTGGCCTGTCCACCAGAGCGGAGCGGGCTAGCATAGCGGTGTGCGGGGCAATACCTAATCGTCCAAGGAAATTGCATGAGGGCGGTTTTTGTGCATTTTCATCGGATTACTACTACTACACGCACACAGGACAGAGATATTATACAGGGTGTTGCAAAAAGGGTATACTAATCCGAAAGGGATCCATAGTAAAAAGTCACGTGGCCAACAAAGTTTTATGAAAAAGGTTTTTTTTTCGTGAATTTTCGAACCTGTACAACAAAAGTTGTTCAGAATGACCTCCTGAATCACCCCCTTTCGGTTTAGTATACCGTTTTTGCAACACCCTGTATTATTTCCTGGCCACAACAGACGACGTCTCCTCACCAGTTTGCAGCGTTATTGCGCCGCGAATATCTACTGGATAAACGTCGCTGTGAGAATCTGTCTAGGTAGATGGCTGTGTTCCCCTCGCTTAAGCTCGCTTGCTTGCTTAAGGTTGCAAGTGATAGACTCCCGAAAAATTACTTTATTGCCATATAGAACTGGTACTTACAGAAAGATTTTTTTTAACTAATATTTTTTCAATTCCTTTTAAAAGAACCAAAAATAATATTATGAATTTTGTGTCATGAAGAATTTTACCAGCCATTTCAACATACCATGCCATGCAAAACACTGAGTAACTTTCATTATGAAACCATATGATCATCATTGTTAAATGTAGTAAAGAAATAAATAAAATATCTACTCTACAGTCATTTTTAGGGTTCCGTAGCCAAAATGGCAAAAACGGAACCCTTATAGTTTCCTCATGTCCGTCTGTCCGTCTGTCCGTCTGTCCATCTGTCACAGCCGATTTACTCGGAAACTATAAGTACTACAGTGATGAAATTTGATGGGAATATGTGTTGTATGAACCGCTACAAAAATATGATACTAAATAGTAAAAAAAAGAATTGGGGGTGGGGCCCCCCATACATGTAACTGAGGGATGAAATTTTTTTTTTCGATGTACATACCCGTGTGGGGTATCAATGGAAAGGTCTTTTAAAATGATATAAAGTTTTCTAAAAAACATTTTTCTTAAAGTGAACGGTTTTTGAGATATCAGCTCTCAAAGTCGTAAAAAGTATGTGCCCCCCCCTCTATTTTTATAACTACGGGGTATAAAATTCTAAAAAAAATAGAGGTGATGCATGCTAATTAACTCTTTCAACGATTTTTGGTTTGATCAAAGTATCTCTTATAGTTTTTGAGATAGGTTGATTTAACTGTAATTTTGCTGCTACGGAACCCTTTGTGCGCGAGCCCGACTCGCACTTGGCCGGTTTTTAAATTATATTAATCGTAATAAGTAAGTTTATAAATTTATCTTATTGAATACAGACACCACCAAGATTCTACTGTTATTGAACTCAGACTGTTAGCACAATATCATGAATATGTAGATAATAATTATATATTCCAATTCCTATATTAATTATTTAGCTAGAATATTTGTTTACCCAGGTGCTGTTAATGCAAAATACCTACATAGATTGTCTAGCAGTAAATAAGACAAAACATTTTCTAAATCATCATCATCTTCAGCCTAGCAGTCCACTGCTGCACGCAGGTCTCTCCCAGGCACTGGATGGGATACATAGCTTTTCACATTCAATATAATATACCAGCAACCTTTTGTTATTGCCTAAATGATGTTGCAAAAATGATACTTTAATGCTAAAGATGTTCATACATTTGAGTAGTACAAAAGTGTACATTGGTAGTTTGGTACTTCAAAACTAATATACTTAAATACTTACTCTTCTCTACGACGCATTAGCCACGGAATGGAAATGGTCTGTTGGTATATTTGTACTCTACTCCCCGGAATCGAACCCATCACCTCGCGAAAGAGAGCCGAGACTTTATCCTTTACATCCCCATGACTCTATCTGACGAATCAAAAAAAACATATTTTCAAATAAAATTACACTCCGACATATAGAATGTGTCGGACACAATTAAGTAGGTACTAAAAGCTACTAAAACTACGAGCGTATTTTGTATATTTTCAACAGAGTTAACTACAGTTCAGTTTTTCGGTATAAATAGCCTTTTGCAATACCTTTTACATAAGAGCTAGCTTTCCTTTTAATATCATTTATATGTACCCATAGGTTCTATAATAAATCTTAAACATATCAATATCTACGGCAAATGAAAGTCTAGTTTTTTTAACCATTGCTTTGCTTCTCTGATTTATATAATGTTCGAATAAATCATTTGTGGCTTTGTGTTTTAGAATGATGAAAATGATCAGCTATTGTAACCACAATCGCCATTTGTCTGTTTCACGAGTGGCAGTCAGCAGCCAATCCAATAAGATTTTAATTAATCTGTAATTAATACAAATCAGTTAAGCTTTGGATACAAAAGTTAAGCACCTATACAGGGCAAATTTTGGTACTTAAGTATCTGTAGAGTCGAAAGAGAATGACTACTCAGGGATTAATTTGAAAAAAATAAAATATAGGTACTTATATGGGAAAATTCGTCTAAAAAGTCACGTGACCAACAAAGTTTCCATGGAGAAACAACTTTTTTTCGGTAATTATCAAAACAATCAGCTAAATCACACACTTTTTGGCTTATCCCCACTTTTGCAACACCCTGTAGGTAAGTTCATCTGCCAATTTAGCGGTTGAACTATCCGTGCCCCGTGGACGTGCGGCAGACGTGAAAATCCTGGAGTCGTTAGGATCAGTTCAGCGGGTAAACCCAATCAAAAAGTTTCATAATTGCCTTCGGTGCAACGCAACGTTAACACAACTGAAATTCTGTGGATGTAGGTATAGTGGGAGCAACCTTAGGGTACGTTCACACAGGCAGGAAAACATAAATAAATAAACCTATAATCTTGTTACTATAATCCTTCTTAATAACTCGAGGTTCTATTTCCATCGTGTTACTATCTGCTCTCCTATTCAAGCCGGTCTGAGCTGTGTGACTGTGAACTGAACCTTAAATGCATCGGCAGGAGAATGATCTCCGTATGTCAAAGGAATTTGCAAAACAACGTCACTGTGAAAAATATTTAGTGCCAATTTTCTTAACTACTTAGCTCTAATTAGACAGAAATGTCTTACAAACGTAGTTTCTTTTAGAGAATGTGAATAAGATTCTCAAGTGGTCGCCTTAGTTGGTAAACTGCCAGGAATCTATCAGCAATAGACACGAGCAAAAAACCGGAACGAACCGGTTAAAATTGGCCGGATTACCGGTGGCCGTAATCCGCTCACCGGACTAACGAATTGTGTTGACGAAGTGCCGCGGAGACGCCTGCCGGTTATTGTAGTTCATTGACAGAGATTTGACACGATATTTCCGAGGCAATATTTACTATACGCATGGTGTAGGAAATGTTTTGTCTGTTTTCCGTGACATCCTATTTTGTCTTACTCGGACAACAAAATACTATAAGTACATGAACCAAAAGGGCTAGTAAGGGGCGCATTTAAGACGTGACAAAAGTTCTATGTTGCGATCGCTCTTGAGGCTGCGCGATGTGAGTGAGCGCGATGCAAACTTATGTCACGTCTTAAATGCACTCCGTGCTACTAGCCCAGGTTATTTATTACAAAAAATCTTCAGTGTAACCGGCTGCGGCTTAGAACTTGTGCACAGATAACCTGGTTCATATTTGTATAAGTACTTTACGAATATTTTACGAGACTCTGTCAGTTGTTCTATTGATTATTTGCTTATCTGTGACGGTTATAATATAACCCATAGAGAAAAAATAAATAATTGTGAAAAGAGTGCCATCTCGAGGAGTTTTTGTCATACTCTATACGTCATACTGAACAGCGGCATCTCTTTATATTTCTCAGCCTCATTGTACATACATACAGGGTGCCCTGTTGGGACACCCTGTATATATAGATATTGTTATCACAAGTAATTAACTTCAATCTATAAAGATATAGTGCAGGTGGGTTATTCCGAATTTCGGATAATTCAGATTTTGGCCGATTTCTTCCAAACGCAGCGTTACTTTGAACCGTGGAACAAACCCAAGCAAGAAGATTAAGTTGCCATCAAAGTGAATGGTTCCACGGTTCAAAGTATGGCTGCGTTTGGAAGAAATTGGCTAAAATCGGAATTAGCCGAAATTCGGAATAACCCACCTGCACTATAAGGCATATTTGCCTTAACGTAGTTACACCACACAACAGTTATTACATTTATTAGCTAAATGTAAGTTCAATCTATTTATGTACCTACCTACATGCAACAATAAATAAAAAACAAATTATTATATAATTCATTATTACCTCGCATATAACAATGTTTCAGTTCAGTTTTGTTCATGTCACTTGTAAAATAATATGCGAGTGGGTGTGTGTATTCCATTTTTATTCCTTTCACCATGAAAACCAATTCATGTTTTGCTAGTTTATGTTTCCCAAGAGAAGCAAATCCTTTCAATTGATCCCTAGCGGCATCATAATGCACTTGTCATTTCGTCCAAGATAATAGTGCATCATTTATCCTCGTGAGGCAAATCTTTGACGACATTTATCAGTTTGGTACACAACACATAGTATTTTAATCTTCAGCGGATATGAAGATGTCAATCGCTCTTTTCCAGTGCCGCCATTTCAGCTCGGTTCCCGTGGAACCACATGGAACCTGGATCCATATGGAATCGGTCAGATCGCAAGAATTTCATAAAAACACTTTTAGCGGATAAAGATGCTTTTTCTTGACACATCATGTTTATTTTTATTTGTAGGTATATAAAATTTATAAATAACAATATACCGAGAATATAGGCTTTTATTACAAAAATGTTATTTGCGAGACATTGTAAGACAACTGAACTGACACTGACACGCAATTTCTTCACAATAGCCATAGATCATGACAATGTTAACATTCAAATACTACTTATCTATGTGTCTTGTTATTGTTCTAGGGTCTTGTTCATAACGCCATCTTACATCTTTTTTGGTATTTGGAGTAATATAAAGAGATGGCGCTACCTTCTACTAAAAGTTCAGCCATTAAGGCACTGACCCCCCCCCCTGATATAACCCTATTTTTATGTATAGGTAAACTTTATTATATTTTTAGAAAATATAAAAACATGAGGAAATAATTATAATACCTTAATACACATTAGACGAACTTGACAAAAAAAAAATGTTTTCGGTGCTAAAATGCCGCGGCTTGCCTCGTTTAGGAAAATATTATAGAAATCGTACTGTTTGCTCATGTCCAAGGAAACCCCAGCATTTAATATGTTTCCTTCAGTGGAATGAAGATATGGTGATGAACATAGTCTCAAGTGCTATCACTTTGAAGGAGAGCTGTAAATCAACGCACTTCCAGAGATGGGTAACTTTTTCTAGCTATTTTTGTAGTAAACAATTGTCGATTGGTGTTCCCACGACGGAAAAACAGAGGTGTTATATGTTTAACGTGCTGGGTTATATATAACTTACTAGGTACTTTGTATAATCTTTGGTAAGTACCATTTAGAAAGACAACAAATTAATGTCCTTGAAAATACAGCGTATGAATACATCATCATCATCATCATCATCAGCCTATGTCAACCCACTGCAGGGTATAGGCTTATTTATATTAATAATAATGACTGTATTCATAGTCATTATTATTAATATTGATATCAACGGCTACCTTTGAAGGCTTTCAGAAAACTGAAGCCAACACCTACTTCATAAGTAGGTATAACAGCCACTATCATCTTACCCATATTCAGTCGGTTTTCTCCCAAGTGAATACTTGTAATAATGTTTCAATCTGATATTTTCATAAAGGTCAGTGGTGCGCGGTTTTATTCTATTAACATAATACCTCTGGCGAAAATGTGGCTACGAAGATAATAGTCATGAACATGAACATGCGAGAATGTTTGTGATAAGGACCAACGTAGGAATCCTAACTAATATTATAAATGCGAAAGTATAACTGTGTCTGTCTGTTGCTCTTTCACGCCAAAACTACTGAACGGATTTGAATGAAATTTGGTATAGGTACATAATGGTCTAGACCCTGAGAAAGAACATAGGCTACTTTTAATCCCGGAATTCCCACGGGTAAACTTTTTAAGGCGAAGCGAAGCTCGCGGGAACAGCTAGTCATAATATAATCTGCTTATAAGACCTCTAACGAAAGCTTTTTGCCAGCCATTCCAGCGTTTTCGCTTGCACTGGAAATATTGGGTTGCCATGCTATTGCTACCTCTAACTCAATGCCACAGAGCTGTGATTAGCACAGCAGAATCGTAAAATCGTATCGTATCTAGCTTCCACAGTCATGTTCTCTTGCCGTGCATCTAAATCGGCTTATGAAACATAAGTTCGGTTAGTGGTACAGAGGCATTTCTGAAATATATGTATGTAAAATATAATACACGAGTCATATTATTAATGTTTTGATCCTATTTGTCAGTAAATACAAAATAGATAGATAGATAGATAGATAGATAGAATATTCTTTATTTGTACACATAAAAGAAACTTACAAAAACTTAAATACTAACAATATAGATAGATAGTATATATTTAGAAATAGATATATATTTTAAGCTCAGGTCACGAAAGGAGCCTTTTTGAGCGACGTTTAAGGCCTTGTTTCACCATTGTGTGTTAGTTACAGTCTATAACAGGAATTTGCTAATGAATAGGTAATTAAAATTAAGAAAGGGATTAACAGCCTTGTTAGCACCCTGCATGGGCAGTTAGCGACTGACTCTAATCTGAGTGGCCAATCCTTTCACTAAATGACAAATCCAATATCTCTAGTTTCCATTATTCTTATAACCCCTACGCTAAAGCTGCCTACAGACCGGCCCAACGAACGCCCAACGATGGATATTTATCATACATTATAATACAGGGCAGATTGCAGCAACGAAGGTCAACGAAACCCGTTCGTTGGCGTTCGTTTGGCCGGTCTGTACGCGGCTTAAGACGAAAAACTTAAGATTCCTTTATTTCAGGACGTTCTAGAGAACTGTAAAGTGACGATACTGAAAGAAGTGAATGAGCCTATACTCAGCCAGGCCGTGTCTAAAGCAGCGACGATGTTGGGGGCGTATGACAACACCATCTGGGAACATGTGGAGTGGGGCAACGACTACACTGGAAGGTATTTACTAACACATTCTTCATCATCATCATTATTTTGACAAGAGTACTTGAGGGTTCTACCTTTTTTGGCATAAGATTTTTTTGCCTAATCTCGTATTGCATAGTAACGTTTGGTCAAAGTCTCGTTACGCCGAAAATCGTATGGCATAAATCTCGTTTAGTAAAAAGTTATTTCGCATAACATTGTTTAGCCTAATAATGGTATGGCCAAATCTTGAATAGCCTAATAATGCTATGGCATAGGTTTATACAAAGTAATAATATTCGTTTGGCTTTAACTTTGACGGAGCGTCTCCCTACATAGCGCAAACTGGTGCCTTGTATTGTTTCCGCTGTTTGGAAAACGCTCCGCTTTGGTTTTGATGAACATGTGCACCTAACACGCTCCTCCTCGCTTTGCTCGTCGTCGCACCTATTTTTAGGTTTCGATCTCATGGGGTTTGTAATAATTATATTGGTCGTTAACTTTCGATTTTTTAATCATACAATATCGTGATTTTCGGGATGTAGGAGAAAAATACCACAATTTGTACATTTACTACATACTTAATATATTATATTTATTAAGATAAAATTAGAAAAAACAAGATTATACATAGGTATAGACGAACATAAATTTGAGCAAACGAAACTTAGGTGTTTAAAGATTGTGCCTAAAGAGTTTTAGACGAAACGAGCCTTATGCCAGATAAGTCTTGGCAAAGTGATGGTTCGGCCAAAAAAGTTTAGACCATACGAGTTATGCGAAATGAGTTTTGGTCAATAAAGATTATGCCAGATGAGCGGAACCCGTACTTGAGACCACGTACCGGCAAGCGGAGCGTTGGGCGGCCTCCGCGAGATGAACGGACGAAGGGCTAGTACGGGGCGCATTTAAGACGTGACAAGAGTTTTGCATCGCGCTCACTCACATCGCGCAGCCTCAAGAGCGAGCGTGACGGAGAACTCATTTTTCGTCTTAATAGCGCCCTGTGCTACAGGGCCTGGTCAAGTCCGCGGGGAAGCGCTGGATGCGGGCCTCCACCGATCAGAAAAGGGGGCAAACATTAGCGGAGGCCTGTGTTCAGCAGTGGACGTCCTATGGCTGTGTGTCTGTGTATACTTATAGCCAAATAGCTAGCGTATCAGCAAATACCTATACAAAAACTACTAATTCGTTAGCTCTTAACATAGAATGTTGGCCTTGAAATAAGATCTATGTTAGGTATTTATTACGAAATTCGCGTGACATTTTTGCGGAAAATCCTGAAATAACTAATACAGCGTGGGCGGGCGGCGACAGTTAGACCCTTTGGTCTTTAAATACTCTACCCTTCTGTGGATTTTGATATTTTTATCCGACAAAATATCAAATTATACCTTAGTACCTACCTATAGGGGAGTAATTTGATCAGTGATGGAACGGAAAGCAGTTTAATACTGAACGAAGCATTTTATAAAGAAATGCCGACATTCGTACATAATGAACGTATTTTACCTACTCAATTTTCAGAAGTATCTTTCATCATGAAAGTATTATTCAGTATTTTAGGTAGCTATGTAAGTAGGTATGTTACAAAGGTGTAATTCTTATTTCAAAGTCCATAGGAGCGCCATAAGCACTCTTCAGAGTTTTCTACGCGTGCAATCAGACATTCATTCACGGACCAAATAGTGCGACCATAGACTAAAGGAAGAGTTTTTTACGTCTATGGTAAGACCTATTTATACCCATGGGGAGATTTCATACTAATGCTGGTTGCTGTTTCGGCAGCAGTCGTGAAGCTTAATCAGAGGCCTTCGGGTAGCATGAAAACATCTGACAGTCGAGTTGACCACTTCCCGACCACTCTCTCACAACAAGATTGCTTGTATTGGGGTCCAGCAATCCGCAATGCTGGGCCCGCATAGTGGAAAAAAAAAAAAAAAAAACAAACAAACACTCACGCCTTGTACTAATGTACTCCCTTGCGGGGTAGGCAGAGGTGCATTGCTGCACCCACTTTTCGCCAGAGCGTTATGTTAGTCCCAATGTAATAGGGGGCGGGCCTATTGCCATTTTACGGGCACATCCAAGACCCGAGAACAGATATCTGTGTTTAAACAAATAACTGCCCCAGCCGGGAATCGAACCCGGGACTATCGGCTCAGTGGTCAGGGTCACTAACCACTACGCCATTCGGTCTAGGCTTAAAACCCTTCCCTGGAAAGAGACCCGTGCCCCAACAGTGAGGAGGTGACGGGTTGTGATGATAATTCTTTGTTGACTAAACTTTTAGATTAACAGACTTTATTTGATTTACTAATCCGAACTATTATCTACAGGGTGCTCTCAACCATGACGGACATAATCTTCGTGAGTACTCTAACACACGCGTGCGTGCAGCGGCTGGCGGCGCGCGCCTCGGTGCCGGTCGTGTGCATGCGCTCGCGCACGCACGCCTCCGTGCAGGCGCTGGCCACCGTCATGAGTGTTGTTGTGAGTTGTAGTTACTTGTTACACAGAATAATGACTAATACCCTTGGTTGTTATGAACCTATAGGGTGAAGGAGCCAACCCGAATGTATGAACAGCAGCGGCTACACGGGTTCGTTATCGAAACGTCGATAAACTCGTCGTCGTCGTCGCACCAATCACAGCGCCGTATTTAAGTACGGTGAATTTCGATACAGTGTCGTTTAAAAAACCAACGTCGATAACGAACCCATGAAGCGGTAGCAGGAGGGTCACTCTATATGTCACACGCTACGTTTGGCCATTAGGTACAGTCGTAAAAACTTCAGCATGGACATTTACTGCCAGTTTCTATAACTCAATAATCCATAACTGGTAGTTACTTTCATACGATTTTGACATAATCAAAAGTAACAATCTGTTACATAGTTATGGATAGATAGAGTTATAGAAACTGGCAGTTAAAGAACTGAAGGTTACCTACCTCTAAGGATCTGATGAACAAATTCATATCCGATGCGATGCCACAGAAAACACCCAAGCTTAGTACTTATGTTTTGCTGATTTACAGGAAGACTTCGGCTGTATGAGAGGCTTGACGGTGTCATATCTGGGGCCCCCTCACCCGGTCCTCAACTCGTATCTTCTTCTCTGTCCGATGCTCGGTGCAAATATTAAATTCAAATGTTGTTGTCAGGTAACAAGAATTTAGAGATAAATTTAAAATTATGCCCGTTTCAGGCAATGTTTAAGATATAAGTAAAGTACCTACCTATTATAAAAAAAACTCGGAAACGCATTGTTCTACAATATATGTTATTACATCTATATGTATTGTATATATGTTGTGTTATTTTCATAACAGCCATATTGTATTATTTTAATACAAGTAGCGCTATCTGTTGTCTTCATAACGCACTAGTTCAAGAATGACTAAATTCATCAGACCTATTGTCAAGATATTGCACTGCCTGGAAAAAAAAACTTTTGCATAGGTTCAACAGATGGCGCTGCAGGGCATTTTTAAAGTGTCTACCTATATTGATAGATGGCGCTTAATATACATTTTCTAAGTTAGCTTATGTTGTGATTTCTCCTTTACTAAAATAATTGTTTTTTTTTTTCAGAATAAGCCTATTAGTCCCCTGCTTTACAAAGAGAGTGAAAAAATGGTTGAAACCACACAAACAATCTCTAGGTCATGTACTGCTATACCCGAATTGATAGGCGGAGCAAATGTGATAATTGCTGGGTCAAGGGGGGACAAAGACACTCATCCAGAACTTACTGTTAGAGAGAAAGTAAGTAACTGACCTAATACTTACTTGACATAAGGCCTTACTCTTTTAATAGTATTATAAACACTTTTGGATAATCAAACCTTATACTAATTCAACAATGCCTTTATATGTTTTCTAGGATATTACAAGAAATGCCAGTAAGCAATGGATTTTTATACACAGTGACCTACGGGGACTAAATCCTGATGACACTTTGGTCACTCACACCAACACTAGGACATTCAATACTTTTAATAACTACCAGTACATAGCCGCAGCGTTGATGGCTTTCACAGTTAAAAACTTCAAGTTTTGATGAAATTTTAAAGTAAAATTAAAGTATTGTATTTGTTTTATAAATCTATTGTAATATTGTTACTATCTACAAGTCTTAAAATTAAATAAGATGCTTATCTACTACTCTGTAAGTTTCATTCTTAGACAAACATTTTAGAAATTGTAGACAAGAAAGTTTTTAATACAAAGTAGCTTCTACAAATCTTAATAATACTTAATTAGTTAGTTTGATATTTGAACTTTCCTCTCATGAACTTTGGTAAAGGCACAACACCGGGGCATGGAACTTGCCCGTTCATTTCACAGATGCATGCTCGCTCACAGCCGATACCGAAATTGGCTGGATTGTCCTCCTTTTCAACTGCTTCAGCTTCTAGGATCTCTTTAGACTTGCCTATGGTGTTGATTAAATGCTGCAGTATGTCTTCTTTGCTCTTATTATCAATGTCAACGAGAATATGCCTGCCATCGTCAAAATAGCACTTTATGAAGGGCGATGGCGTTAGGTTTTTCAAGGTGGCCACTTGGACGTCCGGGTTTTTGTACTGGATCTGTGGTAAATACCAGAAGACGAAGTCTTTCGCCCCTGCATTGTTTGTCCCGGTGATGTTGTAGGCGAGCGAGAATATCCTGACTCTGTCCTTGAAAACTAGCTTTCCCGCGTTCAGGTAGTCCAGAGTGCGTCGAATAGGGGCTCTTCCTTTCATGAACGGCATTTTGGATTATTTTATAAGGCAATTTAGTAAAAATATCTTGTGTTTTCTATTTTAATTTAAATTATAACCTCAAAATTTTTGTGAGACACTTAATGACAGTTTTGACACTGACGTCTGACGTTTGATGTTGACAGTTGACATGACATTGACAATTAGATTTTCCGTTCAGAAATTTAATTGTACTACTCAGAATAAATAATATTAATAGTGCACTAAATAATAATCTTAGAATAACAATATTTACAGACAAGCTGAAGTGGCAGTGAGTCGGTCATAATATTATAATATATTATAATCTGCCGCTACCGCAGAACTGGAGAGTAGAAGGCCATTGGGATAGACGACGCTCTCCGGTCCACTGGTTATAGACAGGGTAGCCGGTAGTGGACACTTGGACAAGGTGTGGTGACTGACGGTCCTTGGTCCTTAGGCCTATGTCCAACAGTTGATGATTATGATGATGAATTAAGCAGTGGTAGATGGGTGGTCTACCTATTTACCACTGCTTCGTTTACCTTCATTAACTTTTTCGATCCAACCACTTTTATAATCTAGTCGCATGTTAGGCTCCGAATTTACTTGTTGCATCAGTAGGTATAGGTACTATTCTATTCTATTCACTGTGGCTATCTCGAATGGAACCTTTGCGCATATCCCCAAGGTCTAACTGCCTTCCTAAGCTTGGATCATTTCCTACCGCGCTGGTTCACTGCGGGTTGGTGGGTTCACCAGGGCTATCTAGATGAGCTGAATCTAGATAATGCAGGTTTCCTCACAATGTTTCCCTTCACCGTAACAGCGATGGTGTACCTACATTCCAAAGAACTTATTGGTTCATGTCAGCGCGGGGATTCGAACCCGCATCTCTGGCGTGAGAAGCTGGTGATTACCTACCCGACTGAGCTACCAAAAATATCCATAATAATTTACTTTCATACTTTAATAGATAATAATTATATTAAGTATATAAAGGGTCCTTTATAATTATTAAAATACCTATCAATGGATATTTTTTATTGTAGGAACGACAGATTTCCTTAGACTTTAGGCGTCACTCGGTACACCGGTACATAACCTAACGATTGTTTACTTATTAAAATAATATTTTTTAGTCTGAAGGTCACCATATTATGAAACTGCTTATTTGAAGTGTTGGAATTTATAATTACTAAGACCTCGTGTACACCACAACCTTTTTTTTCTGTGATTTTGATCTGCGATCGGTTCCTTAACCATAAGCAGGTTTGATGGAGGTATCACAACCTAAAGATTTTTTAATAGGTAGGTACCTACTGGTAATTCAGTTGAAAAAACTTTAGGAATGAAACTTTCAGCTGTGACGACTGATGACATCAAACTGTAGTTTTAAGTAACTTCCCGAAGGCATGTCAATGTACCTATGTAATCGCAGATATTCCCGACAGTTGTGTATTTTACATGGAAATGCCAGAGATGCCTGAAATGGAATTTATAAAATTTAACTTTTTTTAAGGTACAACTAGCTTTTCCTAAATTCCTTGATTTCAAAGCTAAAAACTGTGATAAGTACCACTTCTGAAACATTTAAAAAAATAAAGGAGCACTAAGGTACCTAAGTACCATTAATGAAATTAATGAAAGTACTTAGGTATAGCTATTATGTGATGTGGGTCCACCATGCGACTATAAATACTAAGTACAGAAAACACAGTGTAATCTGGCCCTAACATATTTTTTTGCAAAATATACTTATTATCTATTGTATTATGAATTTAACTAAAAGTCTTTAAATTCAATGCCAACCTTACACAAGGTTTCAGTAGTTTTTTTTGGTGTGTTAACTAGTCGGTGGTCGGGACTGTGTGTTTTTTGTGCTTCATTTTCAGGTAAGCTATTTCCACAATTGCCTCACTAAGTACCTAGGTATATGGACTACATACATACATTATTATTACATACATACATTATGCTCACGACTGTAATCCCCGAAGGGGTAGTTATAGGTGACTCCCAAGCGTTTCACCCGCTTTTCGCTGTACATTCTTATACTCACGTGATAGAGGGCGCGAGCTGTATCGCCGTAGGGTGCTTACATAGAGAGACTGGGTTCCCTATATCTACCCGTACCTTTCGCGCTAGAGAATTTCTCGGTTTTAAATCTCTCAATGATCACTTTCGCATACCAAATCATGTTACCGGTACGGGTAGATACAGGGAACCCGATTCTTTATGTAAGCACCTGTATGCATTAATACGGACTAAGGTTAAATCAACCGTCGAAGTTGTACCCTGTGATCTGCGAAATAATCTAGAACACAACGATGTGTGTTGTGGATTCGATTCTCGTCTGGGAATTAAATTTCAACGCTCCCTTTGCAGTGCCTTATAGGGTTTTGCCGTGGGAATTCCGGGGAAAAACCTACGTACTTACCTACCATGCCAAATTAAATTTTAAAAAATCATCAACCGTATAATTTGAATACCGGATGAATAAACCCGTGAAAGCTATACAGGGTGTTGCAAAATTGGTATACTAAGCCGAAACCTACATGTGCAGCATGGTATATCTAAGCCCGAACTGAAATCAGAATTTGGAAATTCGCGAAAAAAAAATTAATTTTCAATAGTATAAAGTCACGTGACCAACAAAGTCTCTATGGAAAATGATTTTTTTTTTCGCGAATTTTCACATTCTGATTTCAGTTTCAGGCTTAGATATACCATGCTGCACATGTAGGTTTCGGCTTAGTATACCCTTTTTGCAACACCCTGTAGAACATTGTCACATTGTTAAGTAGTGTTTAGTAAAGTAGTAAGTAACCTTTGAACTAGTCTGTCATCAACTCATCACCTTCTCGCATCTCAACACAAATAACAAGTTGTTGTTGATTTGTTGGTAAAATGAAGTAAGAAAAAATACTGTGGAATTAAATTTATAATACGGAAGCTAGCGACTGACGCTAGACTGTCTTATATAGGTACTATATTAGCTGTTTCCGCGAGCTTCCCTTCGCCTTAAAAAGTTTTCCCGTGGGAATTCCGGGATAGCCTATGTTCTTTCTCAGGGTCTAGACCACATATATATCAAAATCAAAAATCAATAAAAAAAATTTTTATTTAAACACCATAGAATTTAAAAAAGTTAGTAGGTACAAATAAATAATTTTAGGAAATTGCTTAAATAAAAGGGTGATAGGTTATAAATTATCGAAATTCGGTGGCTTCCACACTAGGCTCAGCCTGTGTCGTGGATGCCAGTGTACATGGTTACAAATAAAATGATTAACTAAGTAGGTAGGTGGTACTGTGGTAATACTGTGTGGTGGTAATATGTATACCAAATTTCATTCAAATCCGTTCAGTAGTTTTGGCGTGAAAGAGTAACAGACAGACACAGTTACTTTCGCATTTTTAATATTAGTTTGGATTAATAATGTAATTTCCTTGTGTTTTTACTTCGGGCCCTGCTTATGTGTTGTCACACGACAAGAAGAAGAAGACCCCTTCATAGTTGTTTATTTTTTACTTAATTAACTATACTTAATTATCCCTTCTCAAGTATGTACCTATAGTGATTTAAACTTGTTTTTCACTCCACCTTCTTAAGTAGGTACCTTAAGTATAAATAGCATCAAAGCTGCTATCGAGCGTGAGCGAAGCTAGCGTGTAATTGTTTATACCCTCATGAAATAATGCGTTGGGGCGTTACTTACATAATGGCTCTAATTTTAGCCTCGGACCGCTGTTGATACAGAATACAGACAGACAGACACTTAATACACTGACACATAGTTAGGTATGGGTATGACATACATGCACTCACGACTGTAATCCCCGAAGGGGTAGTCAGAGGTGGCTCACAAGCGAGCCACCCACTTTTCGCAGCACATTAATTTGTACTCACGTGATAGTTTGCGAACCATATGGTCGTTTTGGAATAAGTAGGTACAATGCACTTAGGATACACATCTAGGATCTAGATGTGCAGGTTTCCTCACGATGTTTTCCATCACCGTTAGGTATTACAATCGGAGAAATAAAGGTTTACTGGTGAAATCCCGTTCATTTTCCAAATCCCATCATCATTTCTTTTCTAGAAAGCCATTTGCCCGGAGCGCTATTTTCATGCCTCTGTTTAGTGAATATCACACCTGCTTTGAGAGCATGAGTAATGAAAACGACTTTTAAAGTCCCTAATGAGTGGGTCAGTAGGCACATAATTAATAATTAACTGAAGAGATACAACTTTTAATGACCGACGCAGCATATCGGCCAGATGGCATGAGAAAGGTAACAAAACGAAACGCTTTTGTTTGCCGAACGTCCAGAGATGTTTTATCCACAATAAATTGCTTTTTGGCAATAAACCCACCTTTGTACGTACATTCTCTGTATTTTTAATGATATATTCACGTACTTTTTTATTTTTTTAAATGTACAATAAAGTGTTCATAAAATAATGAAATGCAACCCATTCTTTCAGATGAAATACCTCCGATGGCAATTAATAATTGTAAAAGGGTCACTTTCTAATCCTTTCATTAGAGGTTTTCTTTCACGAAATTCAAATTTAATCACATAATGTCAAGCACTATGAACATTGAAATATCGTAACTTAGGTAGTAGGTATTTTTATGAAAAAAGAAAATGAATAATGTATGAAGTGCAGGTATCAATAGGACTAAGCCAGATTCAGACCCCTGAGCAAACAAGCCATTGATAAAGCATACATAGAATAAAAATTGATTCACAACATTCAGTGCCAATTTCTCCATTGTCGGTTAGAGCATAACCAGGTATTAATGGTCTACTTTTGACACTACTGGCAAGAATTTTATATGGAGATAATTCCTAACCAAACCCTGGTCGGTTAGATAACCGACTATGGAGAAATTGGGGCTTAAGGTCCCTGTTTAATCAATAATAAACAATTTGTTATTATTCAAACGAGTTCGTTACGTAATCGCATTAAATCGAGAATTCGAGAATGATGCTTTTGTTAACTGAAATATTTTGCGAAGCGAAGATATTTGAATCATAAACCATTTTTAGATTTGAATTCTACGTTCATTTTATTTTATTGATGTCAAAAGCAAGATTTATATTCAATTTAAGTAATGTCTTCATTATTTAGGAATTTTACAAGCTTCAAGTATTGTATAGAAAATACCAACCTGCCTGGAATGGCAATACAATTGAATGAATATATAATAATACGTACCTACCTATCTATCCTTAATTGGATCTCTTCTAAAATATGTTAGTACTTACCTACTAAATATTTTACGAATACCAAGGTTTAAATGTAGACATACTTCTACAATAAGAAGTATAGGACGGTGTATTTGTCTTATTTTAGAAAAATGTAGTACTTAGGTACTTATATAAACAACCACAAAACTTGATATTTTAAGTGCTTACTTATTTATAGTACCAATGTTCATTTTGTTCATAAAGTATTTACTTACCTATTTACTACTTAATTATTTATTATGCTTACAATTAAGTTGTCCTCTACCGAATATACCGTAGCTACGTAATACTAAAATCTATACCACTTTGTCGAAGTCATCAAAATCCATAGACATTACTATTATCTTCATCTTCAATCGGGTAGCTTCGTAAGTCTCCATACCCAATGGAGCCTAAAATCGTCCAGTGATCCGCAATAATCCGACACAGAAATATGTGAACGATGTAGCACCCTGTATAAGAAGGATTGGGAATGTGTAGAAATGTTGCTGTGAAGGATTTTCATATTTCTTGCGAATATTTGCGAAAGGTTTGCAGAATGACTGGATTTTTCGCAATATTTCAAATTTCAAATATATTTATTTAACAAAAAACACAATTTACAATCAGAAATACACTGCGGCCCTCACACTAGGCAAGCCTGTGGAGTGAGGATCAGATTACGACATTCTAAATACGACTATTACGGTTTACAGTAATTTGTATAGATACATTAGTAAATATTAAACAATAACAATAATTTTGGTACTTAGGTAAATAAGGTTACGAGTAGTTGGTTAGGCTATATGATAGAAATTTAGCTTATTATCTAACTATATCTGAACATTCTGAACTAAGCCGAAACCTATGTGTGCAGCATGATTATGATTATATCTGAGTTCGGAAATGAAAACAAAAATCTTTTTGCAACACCCTGTATAACGAGTGTTACATACCTCTATTATATTCGTAAATACATTAGGTAGGTATATTGACTATTTTCAGTTGTTTTCCACGATTGTATTTAGGTGTCACACAACAACCGTGACCTTAGGTTTCTCTTTTTTATCATTATTTTTTTGGGTATACTAACGCGCGTAGGCTTTAATACATGAGTGATAGTTATGCAATAACTCACAATACGTAACTAATTTGCTCTAAATCGACGAATAAAACAAAAAAAAACACAAAAACAAACACTCACACCTTGTACTAATGTACTCCCTTGCGAGGTAGGCTGGATTGCTGCACTTTTCGCCTGTGTTATGTTAGAAAGAAAGAAAGAAAGAAACATTTATTTGACACACTGAACAATAAAAAACAGAAACAAAAAGAAAAAGAATACTACAAAAAATTTATATGAAAAAAAAAACCAGAAAATAATACAGAAAATGTTACAAACGAATGTACGACGCAGAATTTTCACACAATCGGCTCTCTTAATACAATGAGATAGAGGTATGGTTGGCGCAGCAGTTTTTTTTCCTAAGCTTCAAAGCACAGTTTGTTTACACAATATACAAAACAGAAAAGGCAAGGTGACAATCGGGGCACAAATACGATACGAAAATAACTTTCCCTTCCTGTCACCTCATTCATGGCTATTGAAGTTTCTACATCGGAGAATAGGGATGGGACTCGGTTGAGTCGTCATATATAATTATAACTAGCTGTTCCCGCGAGCTTCGCTTCGCCTTAAGCCGCGTACACACCGGGCCAACGAACGCCAACGAACGTTTTTCGTTGGCCTTCGTTTCTGCAATCTGCCCTGTATTATGTATGATAAATATCCATCGTTGGAATAACCGTTGGCGTTCGTTGGGCGTTCGTTGGCCCGGTGTGTACGCAGCTTTAAAAAGATTTCCGTGGGGATTCCGGGATAAAAAATAGCTTATGTTCTTTCTCAGGGTCTAGACCATATTATTATGTATACGAAATTTCATTCAAATCCGTTCAGTAGTTTTGGCGTGAAAGAGTAACAGACATACCTACATATAGACAGACACAGTTACTTTCGCATAATAATAAGGGTAGCAATAAAACGAGTGACTGTAAATTACAGTTCTAAGTGTCAAAATTAATTAATTTGGGTTATAGAATTACTAAGTGAGCGACTGACTGCGAGTGACGAGAAATCAACAGAACAGCAACTTACAAACATTAATTTGAGTTACTTAAAATACAAAATGAGCAGCTTCATAATATTTGAGCGACCTAATATTTGTTTGAGTGTCAACGTTACGTCCTGCATTTTTTTCTATATTTGGCAAATGTATTTTTTATACTGAGCGGCATTTTATCTTAAATGAAGTGTTTCGAATACAAAAACCACTTTGAAAAATACACTACTGAGCAGAGTATAATGAGCTCATATTTAAAAAATAAAAATAATATGAAATAACTATTTGAAGAAACACTATTCTATTAGTTGAGAAATTTTATTATTGAAATATAAGGGTAATTAAATAAAACAATGTACTCCATAAAAATAAAGTAATATGCATGCATTTATTTCAATAAAATGAACAAAAATTTAAATAAGACGCTTCAGTCAACTAAAAAAAAAACTTGTTATTATGTAGTCTGAGCCTATCTGAAACCTAGTTAAACATTGTGAGATATGGCGTTTCGACTTTCTCCGTGTTCGGCATCATAAGGGTCACAGTGACAGTTAAATAAAGTCCATTTTTCTCTCCACCTTTAATTTGCAAGGTGCGGGTGCCTATATAAATAGAGTGAGTCGCCCGCGCGCCTCAGTTGGTTTTTGATTTTTGAAGTGAACACTTCGGCAAAATGGCTTAATGTAGCCACGGTTCTCGTCGGCTTCGCTCCGACGGGGAAAAATATAATATTGAATTTGCGGAGTCCTCGCTGCCGGGAGTTGTAGCGTGATGCGGACCAGGCGGCGCGAGGCCTGCCGGCTGCTGCGCACACAGCCATTGCTGAGGATTTCGCAACGAAGGTTTGAGTTGATAAGCCGTGAGTAAAATGCTATTATTTACTGCTTTTAAAAGCTCAGCCACTGGTCATAATGCTCCGGCGCTTGGGGTTTTTATCCCACGCAGTAGGGTCCGATTCAATAGTCGTGGTGATGATTGATCACATATTCCGGTCCTACTAGTGGCGCTTGAGCTAGATACTTACATTAATGACCGCTTTAAGTAAAGCATATGTTAATTTTATACAGGAAAAAATAATAAAAATATATTTTTCTACCCTCAATTTCTAATATTTTTAGAAAACAGTTGATAAAAACTTTGCTATTACAGTAATGCACTTGATTATAGCTTATGTAAGGCTTTACAAACAGGAGCTTTCCAGGACCGTCATAGGATTTTTTACAGGAAGCACATGGCTCCGAGTTTCAGTATGTTGGGACATTGTGGCATGTGCGGCGAGTAATGTGATCCGCCGGTACCTACCCGCTGAGGGTAGGCAGGCCGATTCGGTGAAATTGAAGTTTCGTGTAACCTGCACCCGGCCCTGTGCTCCTGCGCTGGCCGCCGTCTCGTGCCACCTGCATCGCAGCGTACACCCGGCCCTGCGCTCCTGCCCTGGCCACCGGTTCGTGCCACCTGCATCGCAGCATACACCCGGCCTTGTGCTCCTGCCCTGGCCACCGGTTCGTGCCACCTGCATCGCAGCATACACCCGGCCCTGTGCTCCTGCGCTGGCCGCCGTCTCTTGCCACCTGCATCGCAGCGTACACCCGGTCCTGGCCCAGGCCACCGGTTTGTGCTACCTGCATCGCTGCATAGACCCAGCCATGTACTCCTGCCCTGGCGGCTGTGTTGTCCCACCTGCATCGCTGCGCACACCTGGCACTCCTGTTCTGGTTGCCAGATCCAAACGCCCCCTGTCTGGGAAGAGATTTTATGCTCAGCGGAACCGCCTGCACCTAGCACGGTCATCATCATCATCAGCCATCATAATGAGTGACTTATTTAGAAGGTATCGAGTAACGTGCGCTATTCATCAGTGATTTTGGCATATGCAGACGAACGTTTACTGCCAAGGTTGGTCATGTTAGCCATACAAGGGCACACCAACGAAGCCTGAGTAACCACCTGCAGTCGCCGTAGCCGCATCGGCATGGGTGACGACAAATCGTTTAACGTGCACCGCTTCTAAAAGTGTTATAGCACTTCAATTTGATGCCTCCGCTGAGGTAGGGTATTCTATTAAAGCAGCTTTCTTCTGAACTGCCCAAAGTGACCTGTAGACTGCTCCTGGGGATAGTTGTGCAATCAATTTTTTATTTCGATGTCTCTGCTGAAGAAATTGTCTAATGCAGCTTTTGTTCTAAACTGCCTAAAGATCATTGGACTGCTCATGGGAATGGTGACGCACGGTAAGTACAGGAGCGTTACTCTATACTGATGAGAAACGAACGAACGAGAGCTGTCGTGCAATCGGCACGTTTAATACATACAAACAGATAGAGCGGCTCGCGCCGCAGTGCACTGAAAGTTCGTTTTTCGTCATATAAAGTGACCCCCAGACACTATCTTAAGTGTCATGACACATCGGCAGATTCCAGCTTTGAGTCTTTTCTTTTCCCGGCTGTGAGCAAAGTGAATCCCACCGGCGAGTGTTCAACCTAAAAGCACTGAGCTAATTCCTGATTTCATGAAAGTCGCTGTTGCTATACCATACCGCTTCACAAGTTACCGAATTTATTATGATCCTACCTGTCGGGTGATCATGATCGGAGTGTCATCGCGGTTTCTGAGTGGCACCATATTAGCTGTCTTCCTTATGTTCCAGTGGATTGTGAGTGTGTATCCGAGCTCTTTGTTGAAAAATGCGTGAACCTCCTACGCAGCAGCTGTCTACTAGTTGTCTATCGAATAAATCGAGTAACGGTGCTCTTGCACGAGACGACTACCTTTTGGTAAAATTATAACTTCCACTATTCTGGGAACATGCATATACCTACTGTGTACTGTGTATCACATCACGTGTAGCCGCAGCCCTACTCAATGTACGGGGCTAGATAATAAACAATGGCAGTCGTCATTAAATTTCTATGAATTTCGAAGGTCATCATTTGGAGCACAATCCAAAGTGTGAAAGTACCTATTCATGCCTAAACGGCTTCTCTAATGAAAATGTATTTTTAATTCGATTCTGGCGCAAACGCTTCATAACTATTTTTCAACACTGTATCTGCTGAAACTACTTAGACTGACTGGTTAAGATGCAGACGTGCCGTTTTCACAATTCCATTTTGAGTAATCCTCAACTGTTTTATGGATCTTTCAGTTAGTTACGTAACTAGTCACCAAGTAAAAAAAAAAAAAAAATACTTGTGTCATGCTCGTACTCGCATCTCATTTAGGAGCTCTCTGGCCTCTAGCTGAAGGCTAGAACTGGTATATATATCTACTAAGCTAGTACAGAGTTATAACCGGGCAGCGGTGACGTGGTAGCTGCTTGATTTATTAGAGTTTGCTGAAAACTTTCTAAATAAGTAATAATTATTAGTCATAATATTAACTCTTCGCAGTTCTTTCAGAATGCAATACCAGGTCGCTGAAGTAGGTAACCTTCCTTAGCTGGACAACAACAAAAACAAGTCTTTTTGTTTTAAAGAATGTCACAGTTATTCGCCGTTCCACTGTCAGGACTTTTTCTTGGGTATAGCTTAGTTTACCTATAGATAGCCGCAAGCTATCTGCTGTTGGCGAACTGTCAGTTCTGATTGATAAGTCAGGCTCGAGGTGGCTCGTCCAACTGTCCATGTTCCCGCCACCATGATTGTTGCTTCCACAGATTAGAGAGTCTATGTTGGCTGTCGTTGCATCAGGTCTGATCAGGTACAACTAACATCTTTACGTACCATCTTTATTTAATCGAGCTATTTTATTTTGTTTTATCTAGGTTGACTTAATGGTTTCATAATCGAACCTACAACAATATAAGTAGGTACCTACCTACGTACCTTTGAAGTTGCAACGAGGCGAAGCCTTAAGGTGTTGGCCGAGACCTGCCCTTAGTGTTGACGAACATACCTAAAGGTGACCTTGTTAATGTTTTTCATATGAAGTACTGAACATTTTACTTATCCTGGTGGCATGACTGATCATTTACTTACCCAGTTAAGACATGTTAGCCGGGTTTCATTTATCAACTATTATAATTGTTATTGTTGTGTTAATCAATCTTTATTAATTGATGTCATCTACCAAGGAATGCTGCCAGAGCTCATAATATTCACACATGATGATAGGTACAGAATGATAGTAGCCCACAAAATCTGTGCAAAGGCTTATAAAATAACTTTCCTTCCTAGTAGGACTGCACAGTAACTCGTTAATACAAAATACAAAATACAAAATACAAAAATCATTTATTTCCTTTAACAAAATAATCATAACATTTACAAGTAAATGGAGTCTCCTTTTAAGTAAACAATACCTGTATCAGGAGGCTCCGCTCTTCCACAATGGTTACAATATAAGAAAATATGATTTTTATAAAGGAAGTTTTAGTTAGTAATTTAGTTTTGATAAGTGTAAGTGTAGTTTGTAAGTAGTGTGTGTGTGTGTGTGTGTGTGTGTGTGTGTGTGTGTGTGTGTGTGTGTGTTTGTGACTGTGTGTGTGTGAATGTGTGTATGTGTGATAGCGGGTGTCTGTTACGATTTGTGAGGGTTTAGCACATGTAATATTTTAAAAGTTTTATCCAGAATTTAGTAGAATTGTTTCAATTTGCTCATATGTATGCGTTTTTAACCACTTTGTTACACATTTTTTACATTCGTAGCAGTTCATTGGATAAATTTGTATGTCTTTATTAATTAGGTTATATAAGAATGCAGATTGTTTACGATATTGTCTACTTGCATAAGTAGAATTTACAGAAACTACAGGGGCTACTATATCTTTCCTTCTTTTGTTGAGGATACGAGGGTCATAAGTTAAAGTTTTGTGTAGTTTTAAAACAGCGTGCAGGATATAAAGTTTTCTAATGCTAAGTAAGTCACAAATTTTATATAAGTTTTCAGTTGAAAATCCCAGCGGCTTAAAGTACATAATTTTCAAGAGCGACCTTTGTGCCCTCTCTAATCCAAGAAATTTGTCTTTAGTTGCCCCACCCCACACAGGTATACAATATATTAGGATTGATTGGGCCAAAGTGATGTACATTTGGTTGAGAAGGGTTGCTGTGGCTACGTGCCTTAACGTTTTAAAAATCCACATCAGTTTTCTGATTCTGCTTATAACCAGTTCTAGGTGAGAGTGCCAAGATAAACGCTGGTCTACCATTATCCCTAGATATTTGGTTTTTGTAACCCTAGCAATTAAACCACATGAACAGTTAGTGTTTTGAAGATTCTTACAAGTATGAATTTTA
Source organism: Plutella xylostella (assembly GCF_932276165.1). Lineage (NCBI taxonomy): Eukaryota > Metazoa > Arthropoda > Insecta > Lepidoptera > Plutellidae > Plutella > Plutella xylostella. Next base: position 4,073,536 of record NC_064006.1, on the reverse strand, counting down.
ATTTGGAAGTCGTTCAACGGTTGAGTACTATTATATTTTGTAAAACATATATAGTTAGTTTTAGACAAATTTAGGGTTAGTACATTTGAGTTAAGCCAGTGAGCAATGTGGGCAAGTCCCTTTTCAGCAGAGCCACGTACATCACTCCATGTCTTACCAGCAAACACAACAGCAGTATCGTCTGCATAGGAAAATATGTGTCCTCTTTCAATTTTCATGTCACATAAGCTGTTAATATATATTAGAAATAAGGTTGGGCCCAACACACTGCCCTGTGGGACACCATATGTAATGTTCGAATTTTCACTAACATATTTTCCTATTTTAACGCTTTGTTTGCGACTTACAAGATAATCTTTGAAAAGTGCCAAAGGGACGCCTCTAATGCCAATATTCTCAAGTCTACGCACAAGGATTGGGACAGAGACAGTATCAAAAGCTTTCTTCAAATCTAGAAAGACTGTAATACATTTTTTACCTTTATCTACGTGATCCACAATAATAGAAGTTAGTGCTGTTACGGCATCTTCAGTTGATATACCTTGTCGAAACCCATATTGCGAATCGGATATTATGTTGAATTTGTTTAGGTAACCTATCAGCCGAATGTTAATGACTTTTTCTAAAATTTTGGATATAGAAGGCAAAACAGATATAGGCCTATAGTCGCTAGGATTGTCTCTGTCACCTCCTTTGTATACTGGGGTGATAATAGCCTGTTTAAGAGGTATTGGAAAAATGCCATGGCTGAAGCATAGATTGCACAGATGAGAAATTATTGGAACAACAATACCACTAGCAAATTTCAGAAATTTGGTAGTTATATCATCCCAACCAGGAGCACTCTCGGATTTAAGACCCATTAAGACCATAAACACCTCATTGTTATCAGTTTCGGACAGTACAAAAGACGAAACCTGTGAGTTGGTCGGTTCCAAGGTGACATTATGTGGCTCTGCTGTACCATCGGGGATGATATTTTCAGCCAATGTTTTTCCGACATTTGCAAAATAACTATTTACTAGATTTACTGAATCATGTGGGGATGACTTTATATTTAATAATTCCAAGTTCTTTGTTTTATTCTGTTTACGATTTGTTATTTTATTTATAGCATTCCATAGAGTTTTAGGGGTTTTGTTTGCTTTTGATAATTGTTCTTTATTATATCTACGTTTTAATTTTTTTATGAGGTTGTTGCAGTAGTTGCGGTATCTTCGATAAGTGATTTTTAATATTTCGTTTTCTGAGTCAGCTCGCAGTTTTCTTTGCATATTATTTCTATTTTGGATGCATCGCAAAATGCCCAATGTTATCCAAGGCTTTATGATTCGATCATTTCTAGGAACTAGTATAGTTATAGTATTTTCCATCAAACTCATTCTTAGTATATTGATGAATTGTTCTGTTAATGTGGTGGGATCTTCACACGATAATAAATCCGAGACATTATTTTTATTTAGAGTGATTAGAGCTTTTTCAAAGTCAATGTTGGTTTTAGTTTTTGAGCTTGTGTCCTTGTGTGCTACTTTTTTTATCTTTAAAAATATCATACGATGATCAGTGATGGTTGTATCTATAACAGCGATTAAAGCAGATTTTTTATTATTACTATTTTTATCTAGTTTTATAATGAAATGATCTAAACAGTTCTCATTTCGTGTAGGCAGCATGTGACCGGGAAGTAAGCAATGCATAGCTAACATGTTTAAATAAAAATGTCTATTTGAGCGCTCATATGATTGTTCATTCTCATTAGCAATTATATTAATATTTTTATCGCCCGTGATTATAATATTTTTACAGGTCTTTATGGTATGTAAATGAAGATCCAACGAATTTATAAAATTTACTGCATTTTTGTTTGAGGGAGAGCGATAAATACATAGGATAGTAACATCGTTAATAGTTAATTGTAAGCATGATGCATGAGTAAGTTTTACTTCCTTAAAACTTACGTTATGATTGTTTTTTACATAGGCAACTACCCCGTCACATTTGTTTAGATGACAAGTTGTGGAGAAAGAATTATAATTATCAATTTGTGGGGTAGGTTTCATTGGATCAAGTCTACATTCTGTTAGAGCAATTATATCATTTTTAAAATCAAACTGAGCCAGAGTAATTTGTAAATCGTCTATATTCTTATAAATACTTCTTATATTTTGTGAAATGATCGTTAGATCTGTATTTTTTATGCATACAGTCTTGGACAAATCTTCGATTTGACATGCAATGGATCGCGCAGTTTCTGTATTGTCTATTTCATGTAAAGTCGTAAGAGAGTTAAGCATGTTTCAATGTCTGTAGGATAAGGTGTATCTGTACCAGAAACATGTGACACATGAAAACTTTTTTGTTTGTAATCTCATCAATATTATGTTTGATTATATTTTTGTTTGAGTTAGTAAAAATAATTATACCCGCAATTAGTGTAAGTAGTTTATTTATCGTTTTTAATTGTGAATGTGTGTGAATGTTTGTGTTGAAATCAAGTGTGTGTGTGTTTTGAATGGTTATATATAAAATGAGCAAGCTAATCCCAATAATAGATGTAGGTAAAGTTATAACTAGTCACTTTTTTTGCATAAGATTGTTAACTTGAGCTTCACTTTTGATTGCAATTATTGGTGAGTGTTCGTCCTGCCTCACGTAAATTTTTCCATAAGAAGTCCAGCTGAACTTATATCCTTTTGATTTAGCAAGATCTCTTGCGAGAAAGAAAAGGCGAGAACCTCTTGCGGTTAATTGTTCAGATACATATATAGGAGTATCTTCATTTTTAGTGATGCCTAGATGTTTGGCACATAATTTCTGTTTTTGTTTGTAGTTGTAAGTCTTGCTCAGCTTCAGTATATCAGTCTTCAAAATAGTAGAAGAAGTCTCAACTATAATTGGTGTGTTAGTCTTAGCATCTTTCTTTCCTTGTACTCTATAAATATCTCTGATATCTGTTTTCGTAATTTTACAGTCTATGTTTTTGGCCAGACTCATAACCATATTTATTAATTCATCTTTAGTTTCTTTGTTGGATTTTGGAACGTTTTTAATTTCTATATTTGCCTTTCGACTCCCACGTTGCATATCTTCAAGTTTTTCTTCAAGTAAAGTAATATACTCTTTATCCTTTCTAGATTGTAATTCAATTTGCTCAATTTTCTTTTTAAACTCATCGTTTTGAGCAGTTAGGAATGCTATAGAGTTTTCAATGTTACAGTTAGTTTCCTTTATTTCCATGAGTGTCGGGGTGATTTTCTTAAGTTCAATTTCTTGTCCTTCCATCAGCGTCTTGATCATTTCCTTCATTTCTTCCTTAAATGAACTGAACGCCAAATCCATATCATCCGTCTCAAACTCTCTCCTTCTTTTATTCCGTTGCGAGACAAAATTAGGAGGTGTACTTGCGTTTTCTCGGCTAGAAATGTCCGGCGTAGATAATGACTTATCCATATTATCGGCGCGGCACTGATGTATCTGACTTTCAACTGCTAGGCACACGCAGGTATGAAGGGGTCACCAAAACTGGTCACCGATCGACGATCGCATACAGAATCGCGTTCCGTCCAGATAAGAAGACCTGTATCTTATCAGAGGTCACACAGAAGTGGTCGCAATCGATGAATAAGAACAAATCGGCTGACTGTCCAGTGTAACTTGACCTCTTGTTTTTAATAAAATGTTTTAGAGTTAAGATTTAAAACACGACTGACCGTACTCAGCGATCCGAGGGAAGAGGAACCGCCGAGTTAGTTAGAATACAAAATTAGACTGTGTGTTACTTGTCAATCTAGAATATGAATATAGTGACCTGCATCATGTTTTGAAAAACTGAATACTTAGTTATCCGCCAGTGTCACAGCCTTCATCTAATCTTTTCCAGTAGCTGATGAGGCTGAGATATTTAGTAAAATTATCTTTCCTTCAAGCACCACTCCTTGTTCCAAGGACTAGATGTCGCGCCAGGTGTTGCAGGCCGTGTCGTCGTACGGGGCTGACTGAGCAGGTCCTTGAGGCTCCAGGGTCGGCTGCTGCATTTCTGAGGTCAGTCCAGAATTACATACCCTAGTCAGCATGTGCTGGCCTGAGCCCCAGCGGCCTGGATCGATATTCTACATTTTACAGCTTTTAAATATTGTTGCAAAGTATTTCACTGGTTCCATCCATTCGGCTAGTGTATGTTAAAAATATTGCCTTGACAATACCAAGATTTTGATCAATAATTACTTATAAGTATTGCTTTCGAAGAGGCACTGTGTATCCATATGTATAAATACCTACCTATATGTATAGGTACATACCTTCCATAACTTTCTGACAAGTCAGGAATAATAAGGAAGTACTTAAGTCTTATGTATACTTATACCTGTCTTTTTAGTATATCTATTACCTAGAAATCTATGAATTATAAATTTATAGATTCAAATATTTATCTACTGATACACACATCAGTAGCTTATGGGTCACAGTTGGTTTTCTCTCCACCATGCGATAATAAACACATCTCACAATGTTTAACTAGGTTTCAGATAGGCTCAGACTACATAATAGACGCATTTTTCCTGAAATAAAAATGACATATTATGTATCTAGCCTATCTGAAACGAAGATGTGACCTAGTCTGTAAGGTTGAAAGGCATAGAACGAAACTAGCGGGCCGACATTTCTATATACTGAGTAAAGTCACATATAATCGTATAAATAAGGAAATTACTATTTTCAACTTAAATAACTTTAATTGTAAAATTGCTCTACATAAATGGCTAAAAGCACTTAACTATAATGAAACCGAAGACCTTATCCAACAAAGATAATGAAATCCTGTACCTAATGTAAAAAAAAATATACCTTACTCTACTCTGCATTCATTAGATAGGTTAGGTTAGTTCTAATAAATATTTAACACACACACACACACACACATACACACACACACACACACACACACACACACACACACACACACACACACACACACACACATACACACACTTTAATATGTCTATACACATAATGATCCACCAACATATCGTTTGCTTCATACCTATTGTTCTATTTTTATTTTTCTCTAATGCATGCTTTCTCTGTGTCTTTAAATAATAAGTTTCGGTATCTTACAATATTGTTATAAGTACCTGCCTAAATATTTTGTGTAAAACATCATAGTTACCTAACTTTCTCCCAGAAGACAGATTTGATCTAGTCTGGGAACAAGTGCTCACTAGCCTTATAATAATCTGATACTCCCAAAAGTAGGGGATACAGGGTGTTGTGCCCAAAATACAGGTTACCCTAGTTTGGATAACGATGTCCTTATTCCTTACTAAACCTATCTCAAATAAAATATTTTACAATGTAATATTATAAGGCCAATTATTGTAACTTTTCATAAATAAACGTTTTTATTATTTTATTATTATTTTAGTCATTTCTGCATGGTGATATTACAACTGAGGCGCGCGGGCGACTCACTCTATTTATATAGGCACCCGCACCTTGCAAATTAAAGGTGGAGAGAAATATGGACTTTATTTAACTGTCACTGTGACCCTTATGATGCCGAACACGGAGAAAGTCGAAACGCCATATCTCACAATGTTTAACTAGGTTTCAGATAGGCTAGATACATAATATGTCATTTTTATTTCAGGAAAAATGCGTCTATTAATACTAAGAAACATTGATAGCCCTACTACTCATCGTCACTGGTAAATAAGTGCGGGCTTGGACTTATTGGGCCGGCCTCGTTTTCTTTTTTGTCCAATGGGTATCATTTTGCTTCCAGTGGTGGTGTTGTTAGTTTGAGCCGAATTGATAGCCCCAAAACGAGTTTGCATACATATCTATTGAAAAATTCGGGACAGTCGCACGATCCTTTTTGCCAGTGCATTTAAAAATCTGTAGTTTTCATTAAAAAGCGTATCAAAATAAAAAACATAGGCCCTCAAATAGAATATCAGTATCCAATAATCATTAATAAAGCAGCATACAAAACTTTGCTCAAAGTGAACTTTTTAGTAGTTCGCTAAGTATAACCTCACTTAGAAAAATCGAATATATCTTAATATTGAAGTTGCCCTCTCTGTATTTCCAGTCGCTCACTTAGTAATGAAGTCGCTCGGATAAAATTTTAATATCTGAAATGGATTTATCACAGTCCACTTTTTGTAAGCTCGTTCTGGATTTTATAATAAATCAATATTCGTCGTCAGTTTAGTTAATTTTTCGCTTACTTAAATTCATACCGCTCAAGTTATTAAAACAGTATGTCATCATCAGTCGCAAAGTTTTTTTTTATTCGCTCGTTTTATAATTCCCCTAATAATAATAATATTATTTAGGATGTAGCAAATATGGCTTTGTCGGACTCTATCTGTACTGTACTGTACTGTACCAAAGCTACATGAAAGCTAAACTGGAAGTTGGCCAATCATATCTGTAAAAGAACCGATCTTGGAAGGAATTAATTAGGCAGCGTTCCCACTACGCCGGACCGGCAGATCCGCCGCGCCGGTAAATCTGCCGGAAGAGCTAGTGGCTGTACAATTTATATGAAGCTATTCACATTATCCCGGGTCCGGCATTTTTGCCGAGCCCGGCATTTCTACCGAACGTTTTGTTACTACGAATTGCCGGTAGAACGACCGGGCCCGGAGTAATGTGAACGAGTTTGTGCCGGTATCTGTCCCCCGCTCGCCCCGCTCGTGCTCCCCTCGCCCCGCCCGTGTTCCACTCACGTCATTCGGCTCGCATGTTCTGGTAAAAGTAGACGTTTAGCATGGATATTCAAGCAGAAACTTTAATTACGCTTGTCCAAGAGAGACCTGTTCTGTGGAATAAGACCGAAGACGTCTATAAAGACAAAAACTTAAAGCATGGCGTGAAGTATGTTTAATACTGACCAAACCACCACCACATATACCACCACAACACAACAATTTCGTCGTCCATTGTGCGCGCAGGTCCAAATTCAACTGAGGACTGTCTGAATTTCTTCCGGGATCCGATGTAATGTGAACACTCTGTCCGGTGTCCGGTTTTCGGCAGATCTGCCGGTCCAGCGTAGTGGGAACGCTGCCTTATATTTAACAAAAGTCAGTGCTTCACTAGTCTTATGTAGTTTCAGCAAACTCCCGCCAGGCGGCGACACACAAGCTTTGTTCTAAATTCAAGCATACGAACGCACCGGAAGTTTAAACATACCCCAATATCCGGTACGAACTTGCATGGAGGTGTCCCGTTAATGTTAGGAAAACATTTTGCACACTGCATTATCATAAAACTAGTTCAACTATTGTTTGAGTTTTGACAGAAGCATAAGGTATATAATGACATCTGTTCCGTGGTATTAGGATATAATTTGATCGGAAATACTCAAAATACTCTTGGCAATAAGTTAAAAATAATTGTGTGAATGTTATTTCATTATAAATTATTTCATAAGCATTATGAACGGCATATAAGCGGATTCAAAATAATATTGTATTTTCTGGTTGATATCATTTTCATACGACAGCCGTAGCCGTCACCCGTATTATGTGACATTCCATTTCATATTTTATGTAAACACCAACAACGGTATTTTAATACACGAAATAGATGGGAGTGTCAGTGTAAAAGAAAAGTCTTTTCAAATATAGCCCCACTTCTACTGCTATTCATTGGTACAATGGTTGTCATCAGGTCGAACTTAAACAGTTTGACAGTAAGGGTGAGGCCACACGAGTTTAATTTTGTGAGTTGTGAGTCGCGTAATTTCGGTCGCAGAAATTCTGCCGCATTCGGTTTCATAGAAACGTCCTATTTGATTCACACGGCAAAATGAGTTGTCTGCCGACTCACAAGCACAATTCCGACAGAATTCTGCTCGCGTGGCATGGGCGAGGGGGCGGGGAAAGCGTCAGTCAGCTACAGGAATGCTAATGAGAAAAATGCGCCCGTGTGGCAGCCCGACAGAATTTCTGCTGGGCAGAATTTCTGCGACCGAAATTACGCTCGTGTGGCCTCACCCTAAACAAAACGCGTTTTCTTTGCTCTATTTTTGTACTTATGTGACACACCATCTTGTTCATATTTTGTTGATCTGAGGTAAACACCTCCGACATCTCAGCGTTTGTGAATCGATGATAATAATTTAATAATATTGAAATTACATTCGTAGTACAATGCTCTTGATGTTTCTAAGAATACGGGCTGATGATGATGTTGATACATAACTATGTATAATACTAATAGTATTAATATGTATTAACTTTTGCAAACGTGAAATGTCGTGGGATGGATGGATGTTTTTTACTCTTTAACCGGATTTTGGCTCGACCAATTTTGATAAAACACATTGTAGTAAGCTGACACCGTGCATTATTGAAGCTGAAACAATTTGAGGCAAAGCGAATCTCGCAACAAAAGCTTATGTAAGTATCTAAGTATTTATGTAAGTATCTATAACATACCTGCATAATAACAAGTAAAATAACAACAACTAAACTGCGTGCAGGCAGTTGGTGCCTTTAATTGAATACAGTGAAATAATGAACGTAACGTTTTGAGAGAATTCCGTACTCATTATACAGGAGTACCGATACATTGCTTTATTTATTTAATATGTACTTTATTGCACACATATGAGATATAAGTGTACAAAATATGGACTTAATGGTAAAAGCATTTTCTACCAGCCAACCTACAACCTACCTAGGAGGTACAAGTAAAAATGTAGAAAAGTGCAAAAAATTATAAGTATATGAAAGCAGGATAAACTAAAAAGTCGTATTTAGTCGTTTATTAGGTAGTGGTTGGATGAGGAAGAGCCCTATGTCCAACATTTTACGAACAATTAACTATGATAGGTACACGAACTAATGTTCATTACATCATAACATAACTCAATCTAAGAACAGTCCAGCTGCAATAAAGCTACTTCACCGCAACATAGAGGATCGTTTGTCTCCATTTCATCGCGGCCCAGCTGTCGTAGTAAAAACCTGATTTATAACTTTACCGTAACATTGAGATGTAGCCCTCGAAGTGGATAGCCGCTTGACGTTATAGTTACACAATACTATTACATTAAGCTTGGTTGGTTGGAAGAAATTGCTTCTTGGCAATAAGCCCGCCTTAGTAATACACTACTTTTTAAGTCCATTTTTGAAAATGTGTATTAAGTATACAAATAATGATTGTGTTTATAAATAAATAAATAATGTTAGTAATAAATATCTTAGAAATGGTTAAGTTTCGGATAATGCATTATAGGGTTCAATCGACTGGAAATGCCTTCCTCTATCACCTCCTGAAAGGAACAGGTCTACTTACCAATAACCCTGTATAATGCATGCTGTATTCACCTATAATTGAAGATGCATTTATCGTTAGACTTAATTTAATTTAGCATGTAATTGATGTAAATAATAATAATAATAAATATGTGGGGACATCTCACACACGGCCATCCGACCCCAAGCTAGGCAGAACCTGTGTTATGGGTGTCGGACAGCTGATATATCTACACAAATACATAGATAGATAGATACTAAATATAAATATCAACACCCAAGACCCGAGTACAAATATCTGTGTTTAAACAAATATCTGCCCCAGCCGGGAATCGAACCCGGGACCTTCGGCTCAGTAGTCAGGGTCACTAACCACTACTCCATTCGGTCGTCTATGTAATCTTTATTGGTGAATCAAATAAATAAAAAATAGATAAATTTCATCCCTCTCTATGATTGCACATTTTGCTGCACTTCGTACGAGCACAAAGCCCGATGGAACTACCCAGTTAAGCTCCCAACACTGTTTTCCCGAAAGGCTCTAAAGCAAACTGCTCAGACGATTTCCTATGTCAATATACCTTTTATTGTCAGAAGGAATTCTTTATTGTTCTTCTGAAATACACGTCGACTGAGATTCACTTCTGTTTGAGTTATTGCGAGACAGTTGGTGTATATTTTTTACCACCGTACGAAAAATGGGGCTGTTATAAGTTTAACGTGTCTGCGTGGGTGTATTTTTCTAGACACGTACATAGCGTAGGTACCTAACAAACGGCCGAACCGATTTTAGTTTTGTTTTTAGTGTCATAGGTAATGTTACCACGAGTGGTCTTAGCCATGTTTCATGAAAATCTCTTTAGTAGTTCAAAAGATATGCTATTTTCTGTGATGAAGGGTTTTTTACGTTGGTTACTATGGTTAGGTTATATAAACAACTACCTTTAATTTTATTTTGCTCTGGGCCTATTTTCATTTATAAAGGTTTACTTGGGAATATATAAATAAAAGTTGCCTGTTTCTACATACTACTTGCAGTCACTTCCTTTCTTACTATACCACTTTTGAAACATCCTGTCACTCGAGAACTCAACAATTTCAACAAGTCACCCAACCCAATATAGTAAAGTAACAAAAAACAAACAATTGAATAAATAAAAAAAATAGTTCTTTTTTATATTCATAACGTCATCTTAATCAACCTAACAGAAGGAATGAATAATGGGAACCAGCCATTAGCTAGGTACCTATGTACTAAAGGAGTTCAATTCTTGGCATCGGAGATACGAAATCCTCTTTCATTGTTATTTCTTCCAACGCTAAACTGTCAGAAAAATAAGGGATAGAATATAATACTCGTAAAATATGAAAATAGCTAAGTACCAAGTCAACTGTCGAGATATTGTTCCGATTGTTCAGATGTATCTTTTTTCTATCTTTTTTCATCTTTTCAAAAGGCTGTCGTTAGAAAGCATAAAAAATTGTTTGTATACAGTTACTTGCAAAAAGGCTAAGTATACCTACTAAGCCGAAACCTACATGTGCAGCATGGTATATCTTAGCCCGAAAATGAAAACAGAATTTCAAAATTCGCGATTTTTTTTTGCATTATCCATAGAAACTTTGTTGGTCACGTGACTTTTTACTATGGAGAATGTTTTTTTTTAAAGATATACCATGCTGCACATGTAGGTTTCGGCTTAGTTTACTCTTTTTGCAACAGCCTGTGTAATATTCAACGTTGTTTTCTCTTTTTCCAATACTACTAAGGAACCCATAAAAGTTAGATTGAGTCAAAGTTCTCGTCACAAAAATGTGTTGCGAATGAGATTATTATTATTATTTTGTACTTGGGATTAAGGACGGTTAGCTTTTGTGGTAAACTCTCTTTGAGAAAATAGTTTACATCGAAAATAGATTATGTATTTATTAAGAAGGTTTATAATGTGGAGCAGTGCGCGGCAGTCATAAAATATTTTTTACTTATTTAGAAATCATTTTCGACTTTGTGATTTTTTTAAATATTTTTTCTGCAACTGAGAAAGTTAAGTTTATCTAAAGTACCTATACCTATGGAGCAGCGCTATGACTGGCTGAACTTTGAGCAGGAATCAAGTTTACAATTTAGGATGAGGCCCCATTTGTGCGTTGAGTCGCTGCGTCGTCGTCGTCGTCTCAAAATAATATTTTTATGACACTTACTAAAATGAGGTACAACTGGATAAAAAGAGTTTTTTCTTTTACAGAACCAATTACCTATCAATGTCTGTATCATTGCTTCTACTGGGATCCATAGCTGTGGGTTACATCATTTGGTATGTCGCCACTAAATGGAGAGTGTGGCGCGTGGCGAGCAAAGCTCCAATGATATCGGGTTACGTGCCCATTGTTGGACACGCTCACAAGTTCCTTGGGAACGGTGTTCGTAAGTAGTTTTTTTATTGTCACTAGATTTTATACACTCACGGGCAATGAAAAAGATCCACTCACAAAATGCTGACACCAAACAAAACCAATTCTTTCAATCATTTATTAAAAAAATTGGACAAAATATTATTGTTTTTAGTTGGGTAATATTCCGATCTTCAATGTTGCTAAATGCGTCATTAAGCTAGCCTTTTCCGTATAGAAATAATTTGGTGTTTTTCTCAGTGGAACCTTTTTATTGCCCGTGAGTGAAATATAATATATATATATATAGAATTATAAAAAAATATACAGGGAAGCCAGTCTGCTTAAAGATGTCAATATGGCATGATCAATTTGATTTAAACAATAGTAAGTGAAATATTTGCCTTCTAAATTACTGTCAAAATATAAAATATGTCATTTTCTTGTGCGTAATTGCGAATCAGACTGTTAGGGAGAGGCCCCATTCTCTGTTTTGTGCTGCGATGCATAGTCAACGTCCAAAAGGAACGTTTATAAAAATATATGGCAGCGACGAGTGCGACGCGACGGCGCAACGCACCAATGGGGCCTCGCGCTTAGCGTTGTCGTTACTAAATTATGTTCCTCATACAAAGTGACAAATTGACGATGAAGGTTCTATTTTCAGATGTATTCAATGTATTGAAAGATGTTAGCAAAGAAACGAACGAGCGTGGAGGCGTTGCTACTATGTGGTTTGGACCGTATTTAGTTTACGGTAAATATTATTTACTTACTTACATATTCTATTCTATTCGCTGTGACGAGGGGGTAGTAATCAAACAAAAATATTATCAACATACTTTTCAAGTGTATTTTTTTTGTAACTATTTATTTTAAAAAATGAACCTAGTAGGTATTTATATCGAAATATGCTAATATTTATCTAAACCATTTATACCTAATTCAAACTGAAATAATTGTAATATCATCTTTGTATTTGACAGTGGTAACAGATCCCGAGACAGTCCATAAAATTGCGAATGAATGTTTGAAGAAACATTTCTTGTATTCATTCGGCGAAGCCTTCGTCGGTCAAGGCCTCTTCACAGCCAGATCTGGTAAGTGTACTTAATAGTCGAAATGATCAATGTAATGTAATAAAAATTATAAAAATACGGCAAGAAGCTGAGTGGCGAGACACCGCAATATCTTAGTTAGATCGTAACGATACAAAAACGAGCGACTTTTGTGAATAGGGTAGCTGGTATACTATTATGTAAAGACCTCTACCCACTATACCTCGTTTCAGCTAAAGCTACGTACCGTACAGACCGGCCAAACGAACGCCAACGAATGTGTTTCGTTGACCTTCGTTACTGCAATCTGCCCTGTATTATGTATTATAAATATCCAGCGTTGGGCGTTCGTAGGGCTGGTCTGTACGCAGCTTAAGAAGTTTAACGATTTCTCTATATATATTTTGTCTATCGACTTATTGTATGAATCATATCTAATGCAATATGTAATGTTATATTATATATTAAATGACATAGATTTCGGAATAGTAAAAAAGTTAGTATTATTTACTTTCCGTCGAGTAGTTCAGGGATCTCACCATATCGCACTTAAATCTGTTGGTTTCAGCGCAAGGTACTGTGTACAATATGTAATAATTTATATTTACTAAATAAACAAAGTTAAAAAAAAGTAAAATTGTGAACTGTCACAGGAATAGTTTTAGCTTCTTCTTCTTTCGTGTCAGTGAAATGCGATTTTTTATATTTGTCCAGACCAAAAAGAAGCAACTTTGATAGCTTTAGCTGAAACGCCGAAGACTTTGCGCTATTCTTTGCCATCGCTGGACTTTCGTTCCTTAGTGGTATGAAGGTGCTTGGCGATTAAAAGCAATCTATTTACCTAACTATTTAAATTTTTCAGTGCCTATTTGGAAACGGAATCGCAAACTGTTGGTGCCGGCGTTCAACCAACACATTCTAGATGGGTTCTTGGAGATATTCAACGAACAGTCCCGAGTGCTGGTGTCCAAGCTGGCGTCAAAAGTGGACAAGGGGAAGTTTGACCATTTCCCGGCTTTGTCTAAAAACGCCTTGGAAATTATTTGCCGTAAGTAGTTACGAGTAATACACTCGGGATGAAAAAATTCCAGTGACTAGTGCACCACAATAGCACCAAATCACTCGTAATTAAAATTCAACTCTATGGTCGTTTGTCCACCGCACGCCGTCATCGTCACGTCACGAGAACGAGATGACGTCGCCGAAGTAGCGGTACATATACAGTGCCACAAACTTATCTGTTCCGGTGAGAGCGAACTAAATTGATCCATATCTCATAATATTATTATAAATTGTATCCATTTATTCATAAAAACATATAAGTCACAAACATGCATTATATCCACTAGAAGTTTCGTCAAAATATAATTATATACATTGATATAGATTAAATGGGTTTATTGAAACCACAAGAGCGAATTACCACTACTGGGAAACTTAAAATCTTATAGAATGAAGAAATATTACACATTTACGTGAGCTGTCACCGGAACAGATAAGTTTGTGGCACTGTACATCCGTCATATCGTAGTAGTGCCACAAACTTATCTGTTCCGGTGAGAACTCACGTAAATGTCTAATATTTCTTGATTCTGTAAGATTTTACGTTTGCCTATAGTGGTAATTCACCCTTGTGGTTTTAATAAACCTATATATAATCTATATCTATATAATCTATATCTATATAAACCTATATATACAGGGTGGCCCAAAGAGTGACGTCCAAAGGAAAATGTTTGATTCCTTAGGTCAAGGGGTAGCCAAATCACCCCCATGTATGTTCAGCAATTTTTAGTAGTTTAGGAGTTATGATTCTTTTAACTAATTTTCTACGAAAATCGACCTCAGTGGATCAATTATGTTTCATTATTTATTGGATAACTTTTTTAAATTATTTTTTATTTTTGTGTCATCCTCTTAAGTTGTTCTTTTAACCATAAAAGTTTTAGCTTCCTAGCTGTAATGTAAGTTAGTTATTTTTATGTCGAAAGTTCAAATTATATCATCGATCTAGACTGCTCTGAATTTTCTACTTGAAATTAAAAATTGAAATAGATATTCTCATGGTCCCTTATTAATTTTAAAAACTCCGCAAGGTTCCAATATAAAATAAAAATAAAAATAAACTATTGCTTAATGGGGTATTATTTGCAGAAAACAGCCTTCAAAGGTACTTGGGTGGAAATTACCTAATTAGTAAATTGTTTCAGAAAGTTGAAAGATTGCTGTTATGTCATTACGAGTACTAAGGACTAATTCAGTTAGAAAAAGTATCAAATTAAAGGGAAAATAAAATTATTTACTATTATTTTTTATTTAAGTTACATTTTTGAATGTAAATTCTTAGTAAAATGTTTAAGTCTGAGTTGTAAGATTTATGAGATAATTTTATTATTAATACTAAATAAACTCAAATAATTATTTTACACATTTACTCACAATAAATTTTCAAAATGGCGACCTCCCACAGCAATACACAACCTACATCTACGCAAGAAATTTTCTTTAAGTCGCCTATACGCTTCTCTGTTTCATTCAGATGTCACTTATTGACAGATGTCACATTTTTTAGAAAAGTTACTTTTTTGACATGTTTAACTTTTTGACAGATGTCATATTTTTTACATTTGTCCCTTTTTTGACTTAAAGAAAATTTCTGACTTAAAGTAAAATTGTAAAAGAATTATTTGAGTTTATTTATTTATTATTAATAATACAATTATCTCATAAATCTTACAACTCAGACATAAACATTTTACTAAGAATTTACATTCAAAAATGTAACTTAAATAAAAAATAATAGTAAATAATTTTATTTTCCCTTTAATTTGATACATTTTCTAACTGAATTAGTCCTTAGTAATGACATAACAGGAATCTTTCAACTTTCTGAAACCATTGAATAATGAGGTAATTTCCACCCAAGTACCTTTGAAGGCTGTTTTCTGCAAATAATACCCCATTAAGCAATAGTTTATTTTTATTTTTATGTTATATTGGAACCTTGCGGAGTTTTTAAAATTAATAAGGGACCATGAGAATATCTAGTTCAATTTTTAATTTCAAGTTGAAAATTCAGAGCAGTCTAGCTCGATGATATAATTTGAACTTTCGATATAAAAATAACTAACTTACATTACAGCTAGGAAGCTGAAACTTTTATGGTTAAAAGAACAACTTAAGAAGATGACACAAAAATAAAAAATAATTTAAAAAAGTTATCCAAAAAAATAATAAAACATACAATTGATCCACTGAGGTCGATTGTAGAAAATATCTTGCGTAGATGTAGGTAGTGTATTGCTGTGGGAGGTCGCCATTTTGAAAATTTATTGTGAGTAATTTTGTAAAAGAATTATTTGAGTTTATTTATTTATTATTAATAATACAATTATCTCATAAATCTTACAACTCAGACATAAACATTTTACTAAGAAATTACATTCAAAAATGTAACTTAAATAAAAAATAATAGTAAATAATTTTATTTTCCCTTTAATTTGATACATTTTCTAACTGAATTAGTCCTTAGTAATGACATAACAGGAATCTTTCAACTTTCTGAAACAATTGACTAATGAGGTAATTTCCACCCAAGTACCTTTGAAGGCTGTTTTCTGCAAATTATACCCCATTAAGCTATAGTTTATTTTTATTTTTATGTTATTTTGGAACCTTGCGGAGTTTTTAAAATTAATAAGGGACCATGAGAATATCTAGTTCAATTTTTAATTTCAAGTTGAAAATTCAGAGCAGTCTAGCTCGATGATATAATTTGAACTTTCGATATAAAAATAACTAACTTACATTACAGCTAGGAAGCTGAAACTTTTATGGTTAAAAGAACAACTTAAGAGGATGACACAAAAATAAAAAATAATTTTAAAAAGTTATCCAAAAAAATAATAAAACATAATTGATCTACTGAGGTCGATTTTCGTAGAAAATTAGTTAAAACAATCATAACTCCTAAACTACTAAAAATTGCTGAACATACATGGGGGTGATTTGGCTACCCCTTGACCTAAGGAATCAAACATTTTCCTTTGGACGTCACTCTTTGGGCCACCCTGTATATAACCTATAATCTAATCTATATGAATATACAGGGTTATTGGTAAGTAGACCTGATCCTTTCAGGAGGTGATAGAGGAAGGCATTTCCAGTCGATTATACCCTATAATGCATTATCCGAAACTTAACCATTTCTAAGATATTTAAAGATTTTTTGAATTTTTGCCTAAATTTCATGTTTAAAACCGAAAATAAAAAAAACTAGCCATATTTCAATACTTTTCTTGTTTGTTTAGCATTAGTAACATCTTAATAAACTAATTAAAATAATCAAATGTGCATTATTCGACTTAAATTAGACACAATACCTCAAAGTAGATAAATATTTAAAAAAAAATCATCAAAACCTAAAAACAAATAAGTTTAATTAAAAAAGAATTTCATATAACAATTTTGTGTGCACTTCAGCTTAAAAACATTGTCAACTTATTAGCTTTCAAATGAGATATTTCAATATCAAATCGATTAAGGTATCACCAAGATATGGCCAAAACAATCAGAGAAGGCGGACAAAATTCAACAGAAAAACTAACAAAATTAGCGCAATTTAAAGGTAAAAATTGTGATGGTTTTCAGTCCTGTTCACTTTAGTATGGAAAGTTGGAAACCCCTGTTGAGTTTTCTCCGCCTTCTCTGATTGTTTTGGCCATATCTTGGTGATACCTAAATCGATTTGATATTGAAATATCTCATTTGAAAGCTTATAAGTTGACAATGTTTTTAAGTTGAAGTGCACAAAAAATTGTTATATGAAATTCTTTTTTAATTTAACTTATTTGTTTTTAGGTTTTGATGATTTTTTTTAAATATTTATCTATTTTGAGGTATTGTGTCTAATTTAAGTCGAATAATGCACATTTGATCCGATTAGGTAAATCCAACTTCGATAAAGAGGTAGCTCGTAGAATCCAACTCGGATGGGCAGCGTTCGGGAAATTACGACACATCTTCACTGAAAACATACCTCAGTGTCTGAAAACAAAAGTTTTCAATCAGTGCGTGTTGCCAGTGATGACTTACGGAGCCGAGACGTGGTGCTTCACCAAAGGGCTTATCCACAAGCTCAGAGTTGCTCAGCGTGCTATGGAAAGGGCTATGTTAGGCGTGTCCCTGCGAGATAGGATTCGTAATGAAGAAATCCGCAGGAGAACTAAAGTTACCGACATAGCCAAAAGGATTAGCACGCTGAAGTGGCAATGGGCTGGCCACGTAGCCCGCAGAGCCGACGACCGATGGAGTAGAAAGGTTCTGGAGTGGAGACCCCGTGTCGGCAAACGGCGTGTCGGTCGCCCCCCAACCCGTTGGTCTGATGATCTGCGGAAGGTAGCGGGAAGCCGCTGGATGCAGATGGCGGGTGACCGTTTGGGGTGGCGATCGTTAGGAGAGGCCTATGTCCAACAGTGGACTACGGAAGGCTGAGAGAGAGAGAATGCACATTTGATTTGATGTTGTTTGATGACCCCATGTTTGTGTCTGCGGCGCGCGGGTGGATCAATCGGGACGTCACGGGTTACACTGTGTGCGTAGTGCGGGCAGGTTCTCACGGCACCATGCTATCAATGACATCGTCCGGAGAGCTCTTGTTTCTGCGGATGTCCCGGCGGTCCTGGAGCCACCAGGGTTGTCCCGGGCTGATGGCAAGCGTCCGGATGGACTCACCATGGTGCCGTGGGAGAAGGGCCGCAGTTTACTCTGGGACGCGACGTGCGTCTGCACCCTCGCGCCGTCTCACGTGCAGTCTACAGCGGCCAATGCGGGTGCCGCTGCTGAAGCCGCGGCTCGGCTTAAAAAACTTAAATATAGCCAGCTAATGCAGCGGTATCTGTTTGTGCCCTTGGCTGTGGAGACGATGGGGGTGTGGGGAGAAGAGGGCAGGGCCTTCTTAAGGGAAATCACCAGACGCTTGAGGAGTCGTGGTCTGGGATCTTCTTCCGGGGCACACCTGATGCAGAGGCTATCCCTGGCTGTGCAGCGTGGTAACGCTGCCAGTGTCATGGGTACCTTTGGGTCGGGTGTGGCTCGGAGGGGTATTTTTGATTAGTTAGTTATAATAAGTAAGTAGTAAGTATATTTGTAGGTATATTATAATTATTATTATTTTTTTTTTGACGAAACTTCTAGTGGATATAATGCATGTTTGTGACTTATATGTTTTTAGAAACATTTGATTATTTTAATTAGTTTATTAAGATGTTACTAATGCTAAACAAACAAAAAAAGTATTGAAATATGGCTAGTTTTTTTTATTTTCGGTTTTAAACATGAAATTTTGGCAAAAATTTAAAAAATCTTTAAATATTAAATATCTTAGAAATGGTTAAGTTTCGGAAAATGCATTATAGGGTATAATCGACTGGAAATGCCTTCCTCTATCACCTCCTGAAAGGATCAGGTCTACTTGCAAATAACCCTGTATAATTCATTGGTAAGTTATGAGATATGGATCAATTTAGTTCGATCTCACCGGAACAGATAAGTTTGTCGCACAATACTAAACTCGGCCTGAAATAATCTCGTTCTCGTGACGTGACGTTGACGTGTGCGGTGGACAACGACGGACGACCTATGATTCGTAAATCGTGCGTAAATTTTCCACTGGCAAAGTAAAGTTTGAAATCACAAAATAAAAATCTTGTGCCTTCAGAATCTTCATGCTTTTGTTGTAATTATCTCTTTTGCTGTCCGTACAGGTACAGCTCTAGGGGTTCCCAAGCTTGGGGAGAACCTGGTGACTAAGGAGTACAGCGAGGCGGCCTCCAATATGTTCAGCATCCCCCGGCAGCGGTTCGTCAAATTCTGGTACCACAACGACTTCCTGTACAAGAGATCCAGCCTGAAGAGACAAGAGGAACAGGTCGCCAAAATAGTGCATGATATGTCCAACGAGGTGAGCTTTGGATTTCTTTGTTTTGAGTTCAGTGGAGCAGAGGGCAGAAATCATCATCAGCCCTCTATCGCTGACTGTAGGTCTCCTTTTTTGTACGTAAATTTTTCCGGTCCTGTGCCGGTCTGGTCCACTGTTACCCCGCAACCCTGCAGATGTCATCGGACCATCTAGCATTTGATCTGCCAACAGCTGTTCCCCCGTATCTAGGCCTCCATTCTGTGACCGCCTTTGTCCATCTTCCTGTAGGTACCTGTGACTAGTTCGTAGAATTTTTTTTACTGGTATGCGGTTTTTTAGTATACCCTTTTTGCAACAACCTGTTTATTTTGCAGGTAATGCAAACCACAAAGCTTACTCAAAAAGATAACGATACCAATACTGATAACTACGGTAGTGGTGAGTACAAATATTAAACATACTCATAGGACATAGAACCTACATATTTACTATTAGGTAGAAGATATCGAGAAATATAGTTTCCTAAACTATAAAGACTATACATAATACGTATAGACTCAGATTCCACATAGGTACAAATTGTATGTTTCGTTTGATATCAAATGTAAACTTATGTTATTTTTCATAAAACAGTCTTAAGATTATTTTAACATATTTATAGTTAGGAGTAGACGGTAGTTCTTTCGTAGTTTTATACTTAAGTAATTGTAAGTACCTAAATTTCTATTTTGTACTTATAATATATATAAGTAGTTATGTCCGTATGAGTCAATTGTTAAGAATTGTATCGTTAAGACGCTTAACTTTTATACAGGCCGTCGCTTCAAAGTATTCCTAGACTTGATGTTGGAACTCCGAGACAAAGGGGAGTTGACGGACCAGCAGATCAGGGAAGAACTGGACACCATGATAGCAGCCGGGTACGACACGTCTTCCACCACTCTGATGTATACCCTGCTCCTACTTGGCAGCCACCCCGAAGTCCAGGATAAAGTGTATCGAGAGTAAGTCTTTAATAAGCAACAATAATAATTAATTCATTTATTTCAGGCAATATTTTCATACAATCATCGCGCGAGCAAAGTTCCACTTAGAAAATGCCCACACAAAATAATGTCCCGAAATATTTAAGAGATTAAATTTAAACTTTAATAAAATATTTACGTTTTTGTTTGTTTAGGTAATATTTAGATGTGATGTAAAATGTGCTTCAATATTTGTCTGTTTGTAGGTGGAACTTTTTCATTGCCCGCGAGTGTAGGTATTCATCTGGTATTTTTTTCCGTTGAGAACTATAGAAACACATCAAGTAGAACTTTTTCATTGCTATAGAGTGTATTATCTTGCAGATTTTTCCGTCAATAACTTCAGAAACACTTCTGAGGTAGTTTTCTTTGATATTTTTCAGACTCACGGAAGTTTTCGGCAACTCAGACAGAGACGTGACTAAGGCAGACATGCCCAAACTAGTTTACACTGAAGCTGTGCTCAAGGAGAGTTTGAGAGTTATACCGATAGTGCAAGTTCTTATTCGATATGCCCAGAAAGATGTGAAATTGAGTAAGTTAAGTTTTAGTCTACATAACACCAGTAATTTGATTGGCATGCATACTTACATAAATAAACACAATAAGTTCACTATGATCATGACTATAATCTCCGAAGAGGTATCCAAAGGTGACTCGCTTGCCGCTGTAAATTTGCACCCACATGATAGGTCGCGAGCCGTATCGCTGTTTTAGAATGAGAGCAATGCACTTCAGAGGGCCTATCACGGGCTAATGTGGCAATTTGCTAGCGTTATACGATACTACACAAACATATGGAAAAAAACAGCGCCAACGTAGTCACATTTGGAACTAACAATTTTCACCTTACATTTGACAGTGACAGTTGACGATACGCAACGTTAACGTAATTTCGAAAATCTTGTAATCGCTGCACAGGTACACACCAAGAAATCTAAGTTATGTATGCACATAAAGATTATTATTATTATTATTTTGCTTCAGAAAACGTGACCATACCGAAGGACTCCACAATACTCCTGTCAGTCGCGGGTATGCACTCCCACGAGTGTTGGGGCCCTGACGTGGAGGTGTTCAGGCCTGAGCGGTGGATCAGTGGAGGCGCTCTCATACCGACCCCCGCTGCCTTCAGCGCCTTCAGTGTTGGCAGAAGAAACTGTATAGGTAAGGACATTGGGCGTTTTGTGAGGCAATTTGCCCCGCTTTTTGAAAAGTCAAGAACATAAACCATAATTATTTTTTTTATTCATGCATGTCTATTTTAAAATTAACTATGCCATATAAAATTCACCACTTGTTTTGTCATAAAATATAAAATTACATAATTTAATCCGCGACATGCTTCGTTCATAATACTCGTACTTATCCGCTTTTAAATCATAGTGTCAACAACCAGATTTAATATTCTGTAGTTGAAAATTTCAAAACAATGCGAAAACGTAAATTGTTAGAAAAATAATAATATTTTAAGGTCATTTTTACGTAATAGGTTTCCCATTATTGATGTCCTTTGGCTAGAATTATTTAATTTTAATACCATTAAGAAAAGGATGCTGCAATACTCGTACTCAGCGCAATTATAAAAAATAAATCAAAAATGGTAAAAAGTCAATGAGTCTAACAAAGTTTCAAAAGTTGATCTCAATCATCCCCTGATCACCCTCTTTTTGCTTACTTGCACTATTTTGTAACCCACGTATAAATTAAGTAACCAACGTAAAAATATCACCGATATTCAAAACTAAAATTCACATAACTTTTGAACGGCTTAGCCTATTTTGATGAAATATAGCTAAGAACGCTGGAGGTAACATTAACTATGACCCAAAATAAACAAATCGAAAATCGGCTGAGCTGTTTGTGAGTTACTCTACCACAGACAGACGCCCGCTCTTTTTTTTCGGCGGCAAACAAAATATGACACTATTAATTATTCCAGGTAAAACGTATGCGACGATGTCTATAAAGACATCTCTGGCGCACCTACTCCGACACTACCGGGTCACAGCTGACATGGACAGTTTTGTTCTGAAGCAGGACTTCATTATAAAGCCGGAGTCGGGCTGGCAGATCGCCCTGCAACGAAGAAACTAATAAAACAACATTGCTCAAGTGCCTGTTAATTAATATGTTTCTAGATTTTATAATTAAATGCAAGATAATTTATGGATATGTTAATAAGTACCTACCTACAAGTGAGGTGAAAGTAACGGAGATAAGAGCATTACCCGTGAATGGAAAAGGTTAAAAAATAACAAATGGGTACAAGGGTAGAGGCCCTACGTAATTGTTTCGGTGGTGGTGAAAACGCGCCTAAAACAGTTTTACGTAAAACCTTTAAAAATATATTTTTGTGAAATTGAATCACCGCTTTTCATTTTCGCACTTAGGTAGGTAGTTACGCATATATATGATTTTAAATAAAAATGAAATGAAAAATAGCACATTCTACAAAGTGTAGTACTCTGCTTTTCTTTCCAATGATGAGATGGCAATCATAGGATATAAATAAATACTTATTCATTAGAATATAGGTTGTAAGTTGGCTGGTAGACAATGCTTTTAGCATTAAGTCCACCTTTTGTACACTTATGTTATATTTGTGCAATAAAGTATTAAATAAATAAAAAATATAATAATTATGCTGAATAATTCACGGATCACTGGTAATTATTCTAATAATAATATACCTAATAATATATTCGTACCTACTAGAATACTAAATACTAACATGTTTGAATAATTTAGTATTCTGAAGTATTTGTTTTTTACCATATTATTCTGTTATGGGGAGCAAGTAAACTTATGCTCTTCCGCATTCATAAAAAAGATTACCGTCAGTAAATAGACTAAATTAAAATTTTATGAATTTAATTTGCATAAAATATGCCGCAGCCGCTACGCAATTTTTATATTAATTCTTTTGCGTAAATTAAAACAAACTCGTCTCAAAAAGGTTTTTGCTCATAAGTACTACCTATATATTTTAATTTGCAAAATTGTTGTTTACTTAGGCCTTAATAAAAATTTAAAACGAACGAATGAAAACATATTAAACCATAGTAGCTAGGTACTTACCCAAACCCATACACATATTAACAATTTTCAAAAGTTCCGAAAGCAGATTAAAATATAAACATTTGCTCGATTCGGGAAACACATTAAATTCATTCCTAAACTCATTCGCATAATTTCGTGTAATTTTTTTGTTAAATATGGCGGCTTCCCCGCTCCCCCGTAATGTGGGTGAGTATACACACGCTTTTAACGTTCACCGCATACGCGTAGCGTGTGGGCCAAGTGGTTAAATCGTCTGAGAAAGAGGAGAAAAAGAAGGGTATTGCACTATCCCAGCCAGGAGTTACCCTGCATCCTGGATACGCCAGGCCCACCAGGTAGCACAGAATTGTAGCGTATGGACCAAGTTCTTAAATGGTCTGAGAAAGAGGAGAAAAAGAAGGGTGATATAAATTTATAGTGTGTAATTGTGGAATGGAGATGGATCGGCCACACTATCAAAAGGGGAGCCGGGAACATGGCAAGCATTTCCATCGAGTGGAAACCGCTAGGAGGCCCCGTGCAGACATGGTGGCGTACAGTGGACGGTGAGCTACTAGCGCAAGGCCTGAGCTGGATGGAGGCCAGAGCGGTTGCTGAGGACTGGACGGCGCACTCTCGTGAAGGCCCTCTGTACCACCGGGGTACCTTAGGACAACAACATCTGTATCTATACCTGGTCTGTTTTAGCCCACACAGTAGCTATCCTATTATCCGTGTCAAGCAAGTTTTTTTTCTTTTGAGTGGTGACTTATAAGTTGAGTAGCGCTGCCTTGCTTTGACAGTATACGGGCAAAAATCTTTATCTTTCTTTAAAAAGAGACAGACATGGATTGGTCGACATTAGATTAAAGTTCATTTCTGCAACTCGGAAAAACATGAGATAAGGGGTGCTTGGAGTGGCCTCCAGTGACGCATCACCCTCCATCGGTTCTACCTTTTTTGGCATAAGATTTTTTTGCCTAATCTCGTATTGCATAGTAACGTTTGGTCAAAGTCTCGTTACGCCGAAAATCGTATGGCATAAATCTCGTTTAGTAAAAAGTTATTTCGCATAACATTGTTTAGCCTAATAATGGTATGGCCAAATCTTGAATAGCCTAATAATGCTATGGCATAGGTTTATACAAAGTAATAATATTTGTTTGGTTTAACTTTGACGGAGCGTCTCCCTACATAGCGCAAACTGGTGCCTTGTATTGTTTCCCCTGGTTGGAAAACGCTCCGCTTTGGTTTTGATGAACATGTGCACCTAACACGCTCCTCCTCGCTTTGCTCGTCGTCGCACCTATTTTTAGGTTTCGATCTCATGGGGTTTGTAATAATTATATTGGTCGTTATAATGTGGCAAGTTACTTGGCGACCCTCCTTGCGGGGTGAAGGAGTGGCGGGGGCGAGGTAGCACGACATGCTACACACGTAAAAAAGTGTGCCCGGATTAATCTCGCGATAGCTTGTAACTATTTCTGACGTAAGTAAAATTTTATTCTATGAGTGTTCCCGTAAATGTCATATTTAGCTTAATATTTATAGTTTGACAGCATCAAAATTTGGATATTTACCTTCAGAATATCTACCAATTTGAATTTATTTATGTAAAAGTGTTTTATTTTATAAATCAATTTCCATGTCACTTTCATGTTCACTCTCTGTTTGAACTTGTTCATCATCGTCGTCATCCTCATCTTCATCATCATTTTCATTAACTTCAATTATAAATCTAAGACAAAAACCAAAAAACATTATACCTACTTTGAAGTATAATGTACTAGAGTACGCCATTCATATTAGTTCAGTGTACACCTATAATATTTTATGTTTAATTTACATTAAATTATAAATAAACAATAACATACCTATCCAATACATCGTCAAATACTCTATCAGATTTATAATATTCGTCTTAATTTTTTATGACATGGTCGTCACAATTTCTCCACTTTTCAGGCGAATAATTAGAGAAAAGCAACTCTAAGTCTTTTATCTCTTTATCTAAGTTAGAGTCAATCGACGTTCTTGCGAGCTCGCCTTTCACGTACCGCCACACAAGTTCAATAGGATTTAATTCCGGGTGGTATGGGGGTAGGCGAAGCACGATATGACCATTTTCTTACAAAATTTCATCAATTTTGTAATTTTTCTCTGTGTTTTGCTCATTAATTACTTTCATTAAATCACATAAATTTTGGTTGCTTTCCTAGTTACAAGAACTGACAACTGACGCACTGTCATATGGACTCTTCGTCTTTTTTGTTTACTTTTTCGTATCTGACTGCGCAGTACCAACCTTTAGCCGCGTAGCATGACTGATCCGGTACGCTGTTCTACAAGAAGCCCCTATATTGAGACATTATACGATTTGTTGTTTTTAACGTTATTTTGTTGACGAATTATAGATACCTAATAATAATATAATGATAATATTAAAAAGGCCTCAACACTCATCCTAAGACTAATGGTCTCAGGATCAATGATCTCATGTGGGTCGCACTCAAATTATGACAGACTATATAAGACATGTGGCCGCCTCGGCTGCGCGGCCGAGACTGCCGTAACAATGACATGCAGTGCACGCGTTGCCCTCCACCGCTACCCCTCCCGCTACCCGCTGTCGTCTTGGGTACCTCGTCCCCGCCGCGTCTTTTACCCCGCAAGGAGGGTCGCTAAGCAACTTGCCAATCTATAACTTTCGATTTTTTGATCATACAATATCGTGATTTTCGGGATGTAGGGGAAAAATACCACAATTTGTACATTTACTACATACTTAATATAATATTTATCAAGATAACATTAGGAGAAACAAGATTATACATAGGTATAGACGAACATAAATTTGAGCAAACGAAACTTAGGTGTTTAAAGATTGTGCCTAAAGAGTTTTAGACGAAACGAGCCTTATGCCACATAAGTCTTGGCAAAGTGATGGTTCGGCCAAAAAAGTTTAGACCATACGAGTTATGCGAAATGAGTTTTGGTCAATAAAGATTATGCCAGATGAGCGGAACCCCCCTCCATCCATCAACTATGGGGAGTCAGCAACTGACTGTGATCTCACTCATCTCATCCTTTCACCACGGTCTGTCACATACAAATATTTATCTTGTGCCAGCGACACGATAAGAAGAAGTTTAGGATATTTTCACGCTAAATATAGTGAAATGTATAAACAATTAAACATATCCTTACTAATATTATAAATGCGAAAGTAACTGTGTCTCTCTGTCTGTCTGTCTGTCTGTCTGTTACTCTTTCACGCCAGAACTACTGAACGGATTTGAATGAAATTTGGTATACATATGGTCTAGACCCTGAGAAAGAACATAGGCTACTTTTTATCCCGGAATTAAGGCGAACCGAAGCTCGCGGGAACAGCTAGTAAGATATAATAACAGGCACTCTGTACCGATACATTAAGAAAATAATCTACTCTCTCTCAATAAAAAAATCTATTCACTTGTTACTTGGGCCATTTTTATAGCAAACATCAATTAATTAAGTGGTAATTGCTTGCAATGAAAATGCAAATATACTTGTAAAAGCCAATCTCAACATTTTCCTCTTACAAACCAACTTATTACCTTGAACTCTAATTGAAATCAATCGGGATGTATCTTTAACCCTCGCTCAAGAAGACTTGTGTTGTAAGTTTAAAAAATCCGTCTGTGGACCTAAATAGTGCTAAAGAGGTATTTTAAACAATTTGTAAACTAGGTATCTTCATATATCATTTTCATATTGTCTATTTCCTATCTATGTGGTTGTCTGGAAGAGATTACTTTTAGTAATAATGCCGCCGATTGTACTGTTTCTTTTATTTTCTATGTTTGTGAAACTGTTTCTGTTTGTGTGCAATAAAGAGTATTTTATCTTTATCTTTTTCATAATATCGTGTCGATGACAAACACTACAGTTAGATTTGCTAGGATACGTCAACTTGGTTAAATTATTTGCCGGTCAGTGGTCAGAGTGGTTGTAGTGGTCAGTCGCTAATTGACCTTTATTTTTTTTCGTGAACTACCAAAGTTTTGTATCACAAATGTTGGATATCAATAGGATGACCCCCTGAGTCACCCCCTTTCAGATTACTATTCCCATTTTACAACATCCTGTATATGGATCACGTGTGATGTGTGATGTATGATACATCAAGGAGAACTTTGTCTTGTTATAAAGATATAAAAGTAATACTGAAACTTGTATGAATATAGTATTTAGCTATTATAAAATAATTGTTCTGCAAAACGGCTCAAGATTAAATTGTTAAAATTCTAATAGAATCAAATCTTTCTGTACTATATACCTACTTCCTAAAATTTAATCTACAAGCACCTGAAAACAAACAGGTAGAGTAAAATAGAGTAATAAATTGTGTAATGGACCCACTGTCTCTCGTTATTCTTAATCAATCTTCCGAGCTTCGGCAAACACGGCAAATAAACAATGGAACAAATAACAAATATGCATTTTCATTATTCTACATACCTATTCTCGTTTATTTTGTGTATGTAGCAGCTCTCTTTTTAACGGTGGAGAATCCGAAATTGGTAACTCACTTACGAGTAGTAACTAAAACGACCATACCTGTAACTTAAAAAAATTGAACAGTACTTACCTAAGGCACAATTTTTTTTTGTATCTGAAAAGTTTTGCCTATCTACATAATTACAAGTACCGGTACCATATTATTTCTGATACCGATACATGAGAATGGGTATCCATTTAATTAATTTACAAATTACAAAACAAAACACAACACAAGTACGTGTAGCTTCATTAAGTTACCTAAGTGAAGACAGTGGCGCGAGTCTGAAACAATTTGTCTTAAAAGGTTTCATAGAGGCTTCAACTCAGATACAGTCAAGCACGACTCAAAAGCGACAACGTGATGGTATAGGAAGCCGAAAAATTGGGTCTCTGCTCGTCGTTTAAAACTGCCTACTTAACAAAGTTAGAAAAAAATATTCTACTAATATTTATACATGTATTAAAAGAGTCATTCTACTAATATTTATGTATTAAAAGAGTCAAGTGACCAACAAAGTTTCTATTGACGAATAATTTTCAATAGTCTTAGGTATTTTTATAGTTATTTAGAATGAACCCCTGAGTCACCCCTTTTTGATTAATCGGACTCCTTTTAATATACACGATAATTATTATTTATGTACTTTTACTTCAATCGTTCGGAAAAATCTTATCACAACATGAAACTTTGGGTCGTGTCGCACTGTACAAGCAGAACTTTACTTATTCACGTTGAAGTCACTGCAAAGTTAAGGTGGAACTTTGAGGCTCTTTAACAGAACACAGGCAGAAGCTTCTAAAACAAAGGTTTTATACCATTAAAACTATATATTTAAATTGTCTTGTACTTGTTATTATATGGTATTACTTACTTATTTATATATAAGTAATATATTATGAATATTGTCTACTTTAGGAATTATAAAACTAACCCCCGATACACTGGTCCAACGATATAAAGAATATATAACACATCAAAGGTGCAATAATGAAATTCTAAAATATAAGATAACCACATCACTAGTGGGGTACAACAAAAAACACAGACAGATTTAAACCTATTTATTTATATGTAGAATCATCCCGAGTCCGCGTTGTTCGATGTAAAATAAATATAGTTTGGCTAAAATACATATCAATACTTTCAGTCACAATGTTTTGCTATTGTATCATTATAACTAGAAGTCCCCGAATCTCTTAGAAGCGGAAGCGAGATCCGGCGCTACCGGAAGCATCAGCTCAGCAGGTTCCGGTTTACTTTTCATTCATTTTTGCAACGGAAATACTGAAATCTATTTGAATAGGGATCACAAACTGTCATCTATGCTGTTCCAGAGGCTTTTGTACGAGATGTGTGAGTAGTAAGTTACAAAATTGCATTTCTCTATGGATACGTACTTAATGGTAGCGATTGTGCAACCTAAAGTTCATTGTAAAAATTCGACTCTTACATTCTTTCAAAAATTTACAAAATATTATTGTTTTTAGTTGGTAATATCCTGATGCACTGTTAAATGTACTTCAATGCTGCAGAAGGCGTCATTAAGGTAGTCATTTCAGTTTAGGAGTAATTTATGGTGTTTATTTCAGTGGAACCTTTTCATTGCCCGTGAGTGTATTATACTTTGTGTTTTGTGTGTATTGAGTGTGAGAAACTCTAGATTTAACGGGCAGGTTCAGCAGTAGCTGTAACCAAACAGTACAATGCTATATACAAGCATTCAATACTGCCTCGATCGCGCACCTAGACTTAACTGATAGGCGACTTAATCTAGGTCGGCCATATTGGATTTCACACATTCTCCGATCCATATTTCTGAGCACACACCGCCGGAACCCCATCGCCGGAAATGAACGCCCGAAGTGTACCCGGAAACGGATGTTACTATCTCTGAGACGTTGGCGGCAAATTAAAAACGTTACCATTCTATCCTTGAACTTTTTCCCAGTCGTAATGAGGCGGAAAATGGCGGGAAAATAGTTTTAAAAGCGTGCTCATTCCAGGAATAGGGTGTTGAATGTTGGTGGCATGGCGCAGGGATAAGATTAAATACCTACTTACTTACGTTGGGGCATTTTCTACCCAAGCTGTACTTAAACTTGAAAATGTAAATAAAATCTAAAAGAACATATTTAAATTTGAGTTGACAATAATTGTACCTATTAGATATTGGCAAAATTTGAAAAGATGCTCGAGGAGTTTCTTTCTGCATTTTTTCTCCTGAGTGTTGACAGCAATCATCAAATAATTGTTAAATTTTACGTTGAATAAATTCCGAATATTAATCTTTTTATTTATGTAATCATCAGCACCAGCTGTCATGACAAAAGTTACATCATTTGTAGACATCTCTGGCTGGACCCGATACAACATCGAATATTATCTTCACCAATAGGTTTATTGTACTTTCCCTGGTCCTGTAAAAACCCGATGTCAAATAAATCTGATTTAACTTACAAGTACCTATTTTTTATTTCTTTAACAATTAGGGTAGGTACTTATGTACCTAATATATGTTTTATTTTTTTTCTCGTAACAAGTGGGAAAAAATTTCAATAAAGTACCTTTGTATTAAAGTTAAGTATACGACCTAAGAAACTAATATTATGATCTCTGTCGTCTTCAACTTGACTTCGAAGCTTGTTTGTCTGCTCTCAAGAGTTTATAAACCCTTTAAACTTGTCTAGACTTTGTTATAAGTATATACTTACCTAATACTTACTAATACTTTTTCAAAATAGGCTTATTTCATTGTAAGTTCGTAATCCTAGATTTATTAAAAAAACAATTAATTCTAACTTTATTTATACGTAAAAATGTTGTCCGATAAAATATACCTATGATTACCAAAACTGACCTATTATAAGCCGAAATTAGGGTACTCCAATATTTTACTCTAACCACACTATGTAAGCTATCACCCTAGAATTCATAGATTAATACATTTAAAAAAAAAAACCCGGAATCCCCCGGGAAAACTTTGTAACACGAAACCGAGCTCAAGGGCAAGATATATATGAAATGCTTAGAGAGTTTACTCAGGAGAACGAATTCAATGAGTTTTGAGTAAAAGCAGAGTCAAATTTGTCTATAGTAAGGGTGGGTTGCATCAACATCCCGGTTATCGTAATAGTTAAGGTTAAACTTAGCAATGACAGAGTCGTTACAGTTAATATTTTACTGTAACGTGTTGCACCATCAAATCGTCGGTCATTGTTAATGTTATTAGGGTTGCTATTCGTTTGAGACATAATTATCCCCAAAGTTATTGTGGGAAACGTTTTTATGTAAGGCAATACCAAATCTAGCTGTCGGACTGAAGCCGTCACAGAGTACATTGTAGCCGTCATTCTCTGTCAAAGCACTCAAAGTCAACATGTCATAGGAACTAAGTCTGTTGTTCCTCCAAATATTGACCAAAAGATTATCATCAATAAAACCCGCGACAAAGTAGACTCTAATAAGCCTTTATTAAGAGCGGTGGTAGCTCAGTCGGGTAAGCGCCCGCTTCTCACGCCAGAGATGTGGGTCCGATCCCGGCGCTGACATGTACCAATGAGTTCTTTTAACATAAGTACAATGTATACCATCGCTCTTACGGTGAGGAAAACATCGTGAGGAAACCTGCATATCTAGATTTAGCACATCTAGATATGTGAACCCACCAACCCGCAGTGTAGCAGCGTGGTGGAGAAATGGTCCAAGCTTTGGAAGGCAGTTTAGACCTTGGAGATATGCACAAAGGTTCCATTCGAGAGAGCCAGATGCAGGTACTTACACCCCCAGAGAATAGAATAGAAGCCTTTATTATTAATTATCTTATTAATTCATTCTTAACAAGTTGAAATAAAAACTAACGATGTAATCAATTAAAATAATTATTTATTGATATCCTTCGATTATGCTCATCATTCCTGTTAACTGCATAGACAGGTTCCTCTTCATCAGATGATGAATCATCATAAAAAACCTAGCTGGTGGTACAGCACAGGGTCTCTATTTTGTTTACATAATATATTATGCAGCTATGCCGTAGCCACAATAATGGGCTGCACTCTTCTTAGTTCTGTCCTTATTTTCATTGATATATTTCTGTATTTGAGTGATTTTCTGAAAACAAGGTTATTCAATTAAAGAGTTACGTAGGTTACTTTGATATTAGATTGCTGCGCTGGACCGGCAACCGGCAGGTAGCCGGTAGTGGCTGGATAAGGAAGGCCGAGGGCACAGTGTTGTTTCGCTCCTTGGAAGAGCCCATGGCTAGAAGTGGACGCTTATTTGGTGGTGAAGATGATCATTACACCTACAACATAATAATAGGTGCACTTACTTCGTCGTTGGAGGCAGTAAGAAAGGTTCTAGTTTTAAAGCCAACACACGAGCCACATTTTTGAGACCTGGAACCTGCGAATCTATCAGTTCTCTGAAAGTACACCTTTCTCTTCATATTTCGTAAGTTCCGTACTTACTCCACCTCAATCTCAATTTCTGAGGAACTTGTTTCAAGCGCTATTTCACGTAGAAGCGACATGATAAGAATTATTGAATATTAATATTTGTACGTAATACTGTTACTTTGAGGTTATACAACGGGTTTGACAGCTACCTGACTTTAACTTTAACAGTAACCGGCCAACATGGGGTGGTTATGGTTATCGTTAAAGTTATGACGTCATTTTAACCATAGTTGAACGGTGCAACCAATTTTTCGCTTAACCGATGCTTTGACAGACGATGTGACGTTTGTAATAGTTAAAGTTAAATGGTGCAACGCACCCTAAAAGTTACAATACTTACTTAATAAGCTTGCTAATCTTTTTCCACTGCTGGCACGTCATAAAATTTCAGTACTTCTCATTTTCACAGTTTTTACTTTCAGGATACGATTTTTTCTCGTCACGTCAACATTAATTGGACAAGGTCCCTGCGCAATAGCATAGACCTTTATTTAAATAGGTATAGTGCCACAAACTTATCTGTTCCGGTGACAGCGAACTAAATTGATCCATATCTCATTACTTACTAATGAATTGTATATTTTAAAACATTAGATGGGTTTATTAACACCGCAAGAGCGAAATAACAATACGAGCAAACTTAAAATCTTATAGAATTAAGAAATATTAGAGATTTATTTGAGCTGTCACCGGAACAGATAAGTTTGTGGCACTATACGTACATTATTGTCAAGTTTGATTTGAGTTAACAGTGCAATGTACTCGTACTACTTTCTAGGTACGTATAAAAAGTTCGATGAAAAAAAGAGTGAATTTTGCAGTAAACCCATTCGCATTATTCATAACTTTGGCTATCGATGTTTTGTGTCGGGAATATTAAATATTAACAATAGGTACCTACCATAAACTAACAAAATTGATTATATGATTACATTATCATTTGAAGTCAATTTTAGAAATAAAAGACAGCAAAAAAGTCCAAATTAATTTAATCCTGTGAAACTTTTCAATCTGTTAATCGAAAGTCGGCCATTCTTTGGAATTACTCTGTTCCTTCTGGAAAAGATTGGGGTACCTAGTAGACCTTAGGGAATATAGATAGGGTAGGCAGGCGGGTAGGCACAGATAGGTTTATATTACGATCGTGACCGGAAACGTCAAATAATCTTCCGACCCAACGGGAAATCGCTTTTGTTTGGAGGTATTCGTTGCGGGTCTATTCTACACCTTTATATTATTTACCTCCCAATTTATATTTTTATATTGTGCTAACCGTGTTGGACAGACACATCCAAAAATAAATTTCTGTTTTTGAACAAAAAATATCCGCCTCGACCGAGATTCGAACCTGGAATTCTCAACCAGGCGCACTCTGAGTTGCGAACATCTGATTTTGCAGTCATGAATAAGTGACATAATTATTAGTTTTTTACGTACCTAATAGGTATTATTAAATTTATAATAGGTAATAATTATTATTTCGTACAGTTCTTTGAAATAAATAATAGAATAGCCCCTGGACCGATTTGTTCATCGCTAGTGTATTATTAAGTTCTGTTATCCTAGTCGTGTAGGCCTTACACAATCACACATAGACGAAGAGTCCAGTGAAAGCAAGATTGGGTCAGTATTGATATGAAAAAAGTTTTAGAATGAAGCCTCGTCCATTGCGCTCGCCCAGAGCAAGCGGTGGTAGATCAGTCGGGTAAGCGCCCGCTTCTCACGCCAAAGATGCGGGTTCGAATCCCGGCGCAGACATGTACCAATGAGATCTTCTAATTTTAATACCAACCTATACATCTGGCGGTGAAGGAAAACATCGTAAGCAAAACCTTTATATCTATTTCTAGCACATCTATAGGTATGTGAACCCACCAACCCGCAGTGGACCAGCGTGGTGGGAAATGGTCCAATCTTAGGAAGTTAGTTTAGGAGCTATTTCGCTTTTCGCAGTACATTTGTACTCACGTGATAGGTCGCGAGCAGTATCGCCGTTTTTTAATGAGTACAATTCATTGAAGGTAGATAGAAGCTGCCTGAAAGCCTCTGACTATGCTTAACGACTGCTGCCGAAGCAGCAACTGGGACCTTCCGAAGCACAGTAGCGTCCAGAAAAAAATACCTTGAAATCGGTCACCCATCCAATGTGTGCTTAACCTCGGTGATCAGTTACGATCACTGAAACCAGCTAGACTATTGAAATTCGCAGGTCTGAAACTCGCGTAAGTCGGCTAGCACCACATCACGCCATCGATATCTGGGCCGCCCACATCAACAAAACACACACAAAATTTAAAATACTACCAAGTAATTAACGAATAAATCATAAAGTATTTCTCAAGAACGGCTTTACTTTATAACTGCACCATCGACTTTCAAAACAGCTCAAAAAAAGTAATAACATAAAAAATAAATGTAGCACAGTGTAATCTCTTTGAAAAGCATACTTCTAGCGGATAAAAATGTAATTCCCAGACGAAAAAGGTTGAGGCTCAGAAAATCTATGATTGATTTTTATTAACGGACAGCGTCGTTACATGAAATTTTATTTCAATGTCGATAACATTTTTCGGACTACAGGGTGATAAAAAATAGTGGCTTTATCCTCGCCAGATGGTTATGGGAAGGCTAGTGTAGGCCGACACCCAGGGGTCGTGATTAAGCTATATCACTAAGTATTGAACCTTGTTAATGGGAGTTACGAGATGCGATCCAAATACTTCCTTATTTTTGTTCTTCGACTTCTAATTTGCCAAGTTTTGTTTATTTTTATCCAAATGTATATAAATACTTACTAACCTACAGGCTTTTTAATTAATTGACCGTGTGTTCTTTGCGCCGCATGGATGTTGCTTAGCAAAAATCTATTGTGTCTAAAGTCTTCAATTCGATTCGTGCGTAGCTCAGCCGGTGAAAGATCTGTTGAAATTAGGTTATTCTAAAAATTCAAGAATATATGAGGCAGATTTGGGCTTTTTATTATCGAAACAGTCATGTACCTAAATCGCTGTCAAAAGCTTAAAAAGGGAAGCGTCCATCTATCGCCATCGTACTCAACGGACGCATCGCACTCTGTTTTATTTCTACTTATAGAAATTAACACAATTTTCGCCCTCTACATCGGCATCGCCGTCGCCGTTTCTCCATACATTTATGACAACCCGTTTTATGCAATACGTAGGATACTGATTATCTGGACTATCTTACTTTTATATACCTAATTGACATGAATCTGTGAGTGTAATTACTATATATTTTTTCAGAATCACCAAGCCGATATACTTATTTATGTCTGAAGATAGATACATCATGTTTTCTAAACTTTACAAAGGTCGTAATGAAACCGAATGGCACTCGCGGGACGATCCCGGGCCTCCATGATGGAATGTTATTAATGTGAAAACTTCACCATTCAAGATAAAAAGATAAGTAAATTAAAAACTTCGCAATGAGATAATAAGTTTGATACTTAGGGTTTTATGTGGCATTGTCGTATAATAAAAGTTAGGTAGATACAAACACTACAAACCCCTAATATAAATTCCTATTAAATATTTTGTGTTTAGAACAGTTTGAATATTTCAAAAATACGCCATTATGTCATGTTCACTTGCTATTCAAAGTCATAAAACAGGGTGAAAAGGCGCCTTTGTTGCTTATAGCAATGTCTACCATGTTCATGTTCACTTGCTATTCAAAGTCATAAAACAGGGTGAAAAGGCGCCTTTGTTGCTTATAGCGATGTCTACCAGACAAAATTAGGATGGAAGAGAGAGAGAGATTAAACAGTAAAAAGATTACCTTCGACAGTACATAAACTACCCAAATAGTTTCCTACATATTAGGATAAAAATGCTTTGAAATGGGCCGGGCGTAAGGTAAAAGTGTCATTATTCGACCTTCATTTTTATCAGTGCGTACGATGCGCCATCTACCGTCACATGCTGTAACTACCGAGATAAGTCAAGATTAGTGCGAGGTCTACGCACAGCCCCGTATCAGCGTGTGGAGCCGACCTCTGACAAAACTTGTTATGATCACACAGCGAGTGTATGGCCAGGGAAATACACTATAGCCGCATTTACATTTATTTGACGTATCGTGTCGTGACGCGACAGAAGCATATTGGTTTCATACATTTAATATGGTGAGGGACATATTTGCATGTCGTGTTGTGTCGCGTCGCGACACGTTATGCGAAATGTATGAAACGAGAGCGTCACGACACGACACGTAAGTGTGTCGGGAGTCGGGAGCCTAATGTGCAATGAAAAAGGTCTATCCCATCAAAAACAATACTTGTCAAAAAAACCAAGTCTCGTAACTCAGTTGTTCTACGGTAAAAAGTTGTGAGATTCATGTAATACCAAGTCTTATCCACGCACGCATCTCAATCTTAAAAATCTTTAATGTTTTATATAAATATATTGAGTCGGTCATCGCATGGAAACACGTGTTAATTAAATTATTTATTATTCAGATCTGCCATTGTCGTTCCATATGACACAGGAACTTTTTCACTGCTCGTGAGTGTATTATTGAATAAAGTAAAAAAAATAGATTTGTAAGTATTTTTTAAATATTAGTTTTTAGTCGAGATTCATGTGGTGCGCGAATGAGCATCCTGCATTTTATATGTATAACAGTAAATTAAAGAGACTCCGATTCCACAGACAAACTATAATATATCAAAACAGTTTTGTGGGACAACTAAACATGTAAAACTAAAATTAACTGTGTATATGTATACGTTAATAAATAATGAAAATCTCGTTTTTCTGTATACCTAACTAAATACATAAATAAATAGTGAGTAGTTTAACACACTTTTTTTAACGAGGTTACTTAGTTTCATGTAATATACAGGGTGTTGCAAAAAGGGTATATTAAGCCGAAACCTACATGTGCAGCATGGTATATCTAAGCCCAAAACTAAAATAAAAAATTCAAAATTCGCGAAAAAAAAAATTTATTTTTCATAGAAACTTTGTTGGTCACGTGATTTTTTTACTATGGAG
Organism: Plutella xylostella; assembly: GCF_932276165.1. Classification (NCBI taxonomy): domain Eukaryota; kingdom Metazoa; phylum Arthropoda; class Insecta; order Lepidoptera; family Plutellidae; genus Plutella; species Plutella xylostella. The sequence continues at coordinate 4,035,808 of NC_064006.1, read as the reverse complement.
AGAGTTTTTTTTTTTGCGAATTTCCTAAATCTTATTTCATTTTCGGGCTTAGATATACCATGCTGCACGTGTAGTTTTCGGCTTAGTATACCAATTTTGCAACACCCTGTATAATTTGAGTTAGGCCGTTAAGACGAACTTTAATTGTAAAGCCTGTCTCTTCTATTACAACAAATTGAACATCAACGAATCGCTCAGCTCATCATTCTCTCATTCTGTGGCCTCTACACACAGATTACGCTGGCAAAACCCTCGTTAGAGCGAGGGTACCCGACGTGATACATAATATGTCGTTCTAATTATGTCAATAATGCACAAATTTACCCTTTACTTACTCAAAAATAATACTGAAGATGTAATTATATATTTAATTCTACACTTTCACGACATAGTGTAAAATGAAGTCACTTTCTCTGCATACAAAGTGATGCTTACATTTTGACCTACGGGACGGATTTTGATTTTTATATGTCAATTGTATGAAAGTAACTAACAGTTATAGCTAAATACACTCGTAGTCATCTACATACTTATCTCGCTGGAAACACTCGGGTTGTCTAATCGGATTATGGCAGCATTTGTACCTGCACTAGGTAGGCACCTAAGGATTCAGCATCTTAGATACCTAGTACAGTTAACAACATAAGGCGATGTTACAAATGGTAATAAATAAAAATTAAACTTTTTAAGTACAAAAATCTGACTTCTAAACTTGTATACCAAGCTACTTAGTGTGAACTAAACATAAGACGAACTTAATTTTCATTATTCATCTCGCTACAGCAAACCGAAAAGGCTTCTAATCAAATAATCCCAGATAGAACCAATATCTTACGACCCCAGTTGCCATGCCCGGGCGACCAGATCACAGGCACATAAGCCCTTTTTACGGCTCTTATTCGGCTGGTTTTCTTCCTACGCCGAGCAAAAGTTCGAACCGCCTATTGTGAAAAGTTTCTATAATTTAATCTTTGAGGTACGAATTGTAACCTTGTTGCTTGTGTATATTATGTGGGTAGGCATTCGCACATTTGACTAATTAGTCTGATCTCAATTAGAGCTCATCGGAATAATCTGAGGCACCTAAGCTTTGATCCTCATGTCACAATTTCTCAAACACATAATTATGCGACCATTATGCAACCTTAAAACTGGACAAATATAACTTTTATAGTAATAAAATTAAACTTTTTTTTAATGAAAATTAAAATATTTTAGGTTTCATGGCCTTGCCTAGCAGTCAATTTGATGATCTTGGCTTCATCTTGATAATTTTCATTTAAAGTCTATTTTTCGATGTCCCGCCAATAGAACGATACGACACTAATCGCGGGACAATCGACTGTTGTTAAACCATTCAGAATGTATCAATTTAGTATCTGAGAAAAAAAAATAGACTTTAGATACGTCATTATTAAATTTATTTGAGTACTTGTAATACATCATACGGTTCTATTAACGGTGTTGCTCAGGGCATGTCTCTCTGAGTCAACAAGGGCTATTTCCGTCATTCACTGAGTGTGCTCAACGAAGCGAGCGCCGAAATAAGCTGAAGCTCAACTGAGCGTCGCTAACACTCGTTCCGAGTAGTGTTACCGTCAAATCGATAACTTTACAATCGATGCCAATAATACAGGGTGTACTTATAAATTACTAGCTGTTCCCGCGAGCTTCGCTTCGCCTTAAAAAGTTTTCCCGCGGGAATTCCGGGATAAAAAGTAGCCTATGTTCTTTCTCAAGGTCTAGAGTCTAGACCATATGTACCTATACCAAATTTCATTCAAATCCGTGCAGTAGTTTTCGTGTGAAAGAGTAACAGAGAGACAGACAGACAGACAGAAAGACAGACAGACACAGTTACTTTCGCATTTATAATATTAGTTAGGAAGTTAGGATGATCCCGAATATTTTATAGTGTAACCTTAATGATGCGGTCCCCGACTCAGCAAGCACATTACATACAGAAGGGCTAGCACGGGGCGCAATTAACACGTGAAAAAAGTTCCCTGTCGCGCTCGCTCTTGAGGCTGGTCGATGTGAGTGAGCGCGATGCAAAACTTTTGTCACGTCTTAAATGTGACCCCTATCGAACTACTCTTGTCTCTCTCATGGGGAGTGAAAGTTTTTACTCTATTCGAGTAATGACGAGTAAAAACAAAGTCGCCACCTAGCGCCTCCACGCCATACAAATTTAAGGTGATTTTCACTGGTCGATCAGTAAAGAAAATCTACACTAGGCCCCCAGCCCACGCCTCATTTCGCAACTTTAGATAGATCATTTTCACTTCATTCAATATTCTATTTTAGGGTATAAAGAGGTGACTACGGGGTTGTGGTAAATGACGAATGCAGGATTTCTTGAGGCCAAACTATTTACTGATTTTACCAATTACATTTTACAAGTATGTTGTCTAAGTGACGGGCGCGAGACGACTAGCGTCTGCGCATTGTTCGCTACTGGAAGTTACTAGAAAGCTGACATTGCAAAACGTGACTATAACATGTGTCGCTACATCACTTCCCCCGTTTTTCAAAATTTTTCTCAAAAATTTTCAAGTACAATACGTAATACCTATGTTACAAAAGCCTCTCTTACGGAGCTTTAAACTTGAAACATACAATATCAAACAAAACAGAAATCACAAAATTACATTTCAATACTGATACAAAATTAACAAATCAAACTTATAAATCTCACACAATAAACCACTTGGTAAAACTACGTAGCACTCTGTTCACTCGCGACGCGCTTATCACATTCCGCTGACCGTGCAAGATGAACGCGGCTACCTCGGTTCTGCGAATCCGACCTCGTGTGTGATTGAACCATGTGGGAATTTCCGATCTAAAAATAGCTTCTTTCGTTGCATCTCTCATCCATCCTGGCGGGAACTTCCATGAGGACCCTCGAGTGAGCCTCCGCGTGGGTGACCAGTCCACTATGCTCCAGCTCGGCAGCCTCGCAGCGAGGAAAACAACACAAAAACTCGCATACTCCAGAAGCGCCGATTACCGCCCGTTGACCTGCCGTCGTGAACGCGCAATCGTACCTTCTATGTGTTCCGCTCGTCCAGGTGCTGACTTGAGATGCTTCGATACGCTAATTTCTTCTTCGTTGCGTAACCAAAATGTCTGAAGGGGTGATGCACTTCCAGTAGATGATTTTTTTGATGTTTGCGCCTGTTACCCCATGGCCCTGCTGGGGGAGCCGTCTCGTCCACGCCGTTCCATGCTGCGCCGCGTCATCGCCGTCCTGACTCCATAATTTCTTCCGAAGGTTGCGTGTCCAGTTTGTCGGAGGTCACCAATGTAGGATTACATGTCGGGTGACTATGGGGTTGAAATAAATGACGAATGCAGGATTTCTTGAGGCCAAACTATTTACTGATTTTACCAATTACATTTTACAAGTATGTTGTCTAAGTGACGGGCGCGAGACGACTAGCGTCTGCGCATTGTTCGCTACTGGAAGTTACTAGAAAGCTGACATTGCAAAACGTGACTATAACATGTGTCGCTACACTATCTTTTATTCCATCTGCACAACACCTCTTTGGCTAAATATAGAGAACGCTAATAAGCCCCGTAATATTAATTTATGTAGGTAGTTGCCTCCAACAAATTCACCAATTAGCGAAACTGTAACAACAGTTAGTTTTAGTTTCAACATAGTTTTCTTGTTCTGAGTTTAATCTGCTAAAACTCCCATTAATACGACGAAGTTTTGAATGGGTTAGCTTTTAGCCTCTAACGAGTGTGTGACATTAAATTGGACATTCTCAAACAGAATTCGAGACTTCACTATGTGTTTGGATTTAATTAAAATACACTTTAAACATGGAGGGAGGGTATGAATTCGTTGCATAATAAACGGATAGTAATAAATGCTATCTTACTGAAATCGCCGTTATAGAATGTTTAGGTACAACTATATACAAAGGAATTAACGGATATCAGTTTTGAAGTAAGTATACTCAAGGTGACATGGTAGTAAAATACCTATAACTTATTATATTTTACCCCAAGGTGTATTGATAAACAAAAAATGGTTGTTCAAAAAATTATCAGTGTATTATTTAATCCTTTATGGGAAACTAGCAGTTCCCGCGAGCTTCGCTTCGCCTCAAAAAGTTTACCCGTGGGAATTCCGGAATAAAAAGTAGCCTATGTTCTTTCTCAGGGTCTAGACCATATGTATACCAAATTTCATTTAAATCCGGTTAGTAGTTTTGGCGTGAAAGAGTAACAGACATACAGACGCAGTTACTTTCGCATTTATAATATTACTAGCTGTGCCTGCGAGCTTCGCTTTCCTTTAAAAAGATTTTCCCGTGGGAATTACCGGATAAAAAGTAGCCTATGTTCTTTCTCAGGGTCTAGCTAGACCATATGTGTACCAAATTTCATTCAAATCCGTTTAGAAGTTTTGGCGTGAAAGAGTAACAGACAGTCAGACAGACACAGTTACTTTCGCATTTATAATAGGTATTAGTTAGGATAGTTAGGCCTGGAATAGATATTTGATTGCTTTGCAAACACAGCTGAATTTAAGTTATAATGAAGCATTACACTACCTAAAACTGAACTACGTGTTCAATTAGAGTACGTAGTGTAAGTTTCCTCAACAAATAAGAAAGAAGTTTTAACAGTAAGCTGCAGCTGGGAGTGTTTTCTCTAAATAAATACCTCCAAGATATAAAGAAAGTGCCACCTACTGCTTATTGTTACAAAGATGACAAAGGCGTTTTGCTTTTAGAATGGTAGATGATAATTCAACAGTCTGTAATAGGTACCTATATTTTAAAACCTAGGTAGGTACTTGATATTAATAAATTTAAAGCTGACAAAAATAAATTCTAAACAAAAAAAAACAAAGCTTCCGAACCTAAAAATGGATTCATTTTTAGGTTCGGAAGCTTTGTTTTTCCTTTGGTTTCTTCAGAATCGCACCCTATGATTATTTAATTAATAAAATATAAAACTACTATTGAGACACAGTTAAAATTTAAATTAGTAAAAAAAAAACTATTTTTCGACTTTTTCAAAGACATAAAAGATTATAAATTTCCTTTTATAGCTATAAAACAAAATTAACCTATTAAGTGAGGGTACTTTAATAATTTTCTATACAGGGTGTTGCAAAAGTAGTATTGGTACCTACTAACCCAAATCCTACACAGTTTAAGGAAATTTTCGAAAAAAATTATGTTGTTGCTTGTACCTATCTATAATTATAATTATTATTATGAATATAAGGACCCTTCATACTTTATAAACTTACACTGTGTGTACGTATTTCCAATAGCAAACGTCTATGAAATAAGACTGATAAGTAGACCACTTAAAACTTCGACCCATCTTTATTACGGAACTCAATCAAAACGCAATAAAAGTGAGGATAAAAGAAAGAACCTATCTGTTTAAGGGTCAAGCTGTAACAATAGTCATAGCTATAATATGCTAGTACTTATTTGTAAGCCGGTATGTATGTTGAAATTATACAGTGTTGCAAAAAGGGTATACTAAGCCGAAACCTACATGTACAGCATGTTATATCTAAACCCGAAAATGAAATCATAATTTTAAAATTCGCGAAAAAAAATATTTATTCTCCATAGGAAAAAAGTCACGTGACCAAAGTTTATATTAAGTTTCTTCAAGTTTCTTTTAATAAAATTAATTAGAATTATTTATTTTTAAACACATTTTGCTTTGCATTGTACATACTTAACTCGAAAATAACACTTTATGAATTATAAAATGGGTGTTTTTAATTAATTTTAAGCTCTTTAATAGATGATACATAATGTTGCATACAGTCGCTAATCCTTCTTAAGTGTGCTTGTATTCTATCCTTGAGTGAAATGAGACACCGTATAACTTTCGACCATTCGCTTATATTCGTACTTTTCGCACTTTTACAATTTTTAACATCAATCGCAAAATCCAAGAATCAATCCATCTCGAGTCCATAGACCAATCCCCAAACGTCACTTGTTTTTTTTTAAAACCTCCGTTACATTATGGTGTTAAAAATCAATTCTTATCCCAACAATGTTAATGAACCTAACAATCGTCCATCCTGACAACGTGTGCGACCCCGCGCACGACGCCGGTGCGTAACCTAACAATCGGCTGGGAACATTGGTCCATGGCACAGAGCTTACAATCATCAAACCAGAAATAAACTATGTTTTATAAACTACAGTTTAGAAACAGTTAACATCAGCAATATGTTTTATAATCATTAAGTTTAACAATAATATAGCTAAGTTTACTAATATTAAATTTAAACAAAATGTAATCACAATGCTTTTTTAAAGTAAATTTAAACATAATTAAATGAATTAAAGTTTATAAAAACTGAATGTTCAAGAGTAACCCAACTTGGAAGAAACAATAAATGCATTTAACAATAACAAATGAATGGGAATGTTCTTCGGTTAACACTAATTATACAAAACAATCCAACTTAATAATATATACCCAACATTTATCATTAACTAAGGAGTATAGGAAACGAACTTTCTCAGTAACCTAACTTACAACCATATTCATAATTTACCGAAACCTTATCAGTAATATAGAGTATAGGAATCTAACTTTATCAGTAACCTATCTTACAAACATTTTCATAATGTATTAAACTTTATCACTAATATAAATAGTATATGAATCTAATTTTATCATTAATCTAACTTACAAACATATTCATAATGTACCGAACTTTATCAGTAATATATAAAGTATAGGAACCGAACTTTATCAGTAACCTTACTTACAAACATATTCATAATGTATTGAACTTTATCACTAATATATAGTATGTAAATCTTACCTTATCAGTAACCAACTTACAAACATATTCATCATGTACCAAACATAATCAGTAACATAGATTTTAGGAACCGAACTTTATCAGTAACCTAACTAACAAACATATACATAATGTACCGAACTTTATCAGTAGCCTAACTCACAAACATATTCCTTATGTATCGAACTTTATCAGTACTATAAAGTATAGGAACCGAACTTTATCAGTAACCCAACTCACAATCATCTTCCTAATATACCGAACTTTATCAGTACTGAGTATAGGAACCGAACTTTATCAGTAACCCAACTCACAATCATCTTCCTAATGTACCGAACTTTATCAGTACTGAGTATAGGAACCGAACTTTATCAGTAACCCAACTCACAATCATCTGCCTAATGTACCGAACTTTATCAGTACTGAGTATAGGAACCGAACTTTATCAGTAACCCAACTCACAATCATCTTCCTAATGTACCGAACTTTATCAGTACTGAGTATAGGAACCGAACTTTATCAGTAACCCAACTCACAATCATCTGCCTAATGTACCGAACTTTATCAGTACTGAGTATAGGAACCGAACTTTATCAGTAACCCAACTCACAATCATCTTCCTAATGTACCGAACTTTATCAGTACTGAGTATAGGAACCGAACTTTATCAGTAACCCAACTCACAATCATCTGCCTAATGTACCGAACTTTATCAGTACTGAGTATAGGAACCGAACTTTATCAGTAACCCAACTCACAATCATCTTACTAATGTACCGAACTTTATCAGTACTGAGTATAGGAACCGAACTTTATCAGTAACCCAACTCGTAATCATCTTCCTAATGTACCGAACTTTATCAGTACTGAGTATAGGTACCGAACTTTATCAGTAACCCAACTCACAAACATATAATCTGAAATAAATGGATTATTATCATTATTATCATAAACAATGTACTGAACTTTATCAGTAACCAATCTGAAATAAATGGATTATTATTATTATCATCATAAACAATGTACTGAACTTTATCAGTAACCAAACTCATAAACATATTATACAATCTTTAGCAAGCAGTCTTTCAATAATAATGCCAAAATTGTTTTTACAAAATTACAATGTTTTGGGTGCTGAAAATGCCAGGCAAAGGAGCTACTTCTCTTCCTAAGACTCTTGCAACCCTAAATAGATCTATGTACGGCGATAAGAGCTTCTAGTTCCGTCCCTCATCGTCAGAACAAGTCCTTGTGCATAAGTTGCTGTTTTTCTGCCTTTGTCGCCCTATTAGTTTTGTGTTAATTAGGGTTTTCTATTTGTATGTGATGTAGTTTTAGTTTAGAACTAGACATTTTCCACCAGCACACCGAATGATGGGATAGGTTGTGTATTACTCATGCCGAAATCGAGTGTACTACGAGAAATTTGTCCAAGAAGGGACCTGTGCATAGGTTATTATTGTTACCTTCCATTTATTTCTGAAACTGAATAATTTAAATGATAATTTGATATGGAGAGCGAGATCTCCTGGCACAGGTATTTCTATGCTTAATATGAGGTATTTACCTTGTATTAGTTATAAGTGAAAAGTTTTTGAAATAAACAATTTTTAATTTTTTTAATTAAATTTTTCTTATACAAGTTCTGCTCATACGTTCGAAGCATACCTACTCGACTACGCCTCACAAGTGTGGAATCCTAGGTACCATGAATGTATAAACTGGGTTAACAAATACAAAAGATTTTTAGAATACCTGCCCTCCAGGACCGGTATAGCTGTTCCCAGCTAATGATGACAGTTGCAAGCGTCATCACCTCCTCCATTATCCAACCGTAAAATAGCTGACATCATATTTTTCATTATTATTATTCACGGCTTAGTAGACAGCCCTACGTGGCCCCTTTTTTTAAATTAACTTTGTCATTCCGATCACACATATTTTTATTTTATTTTTAATAATACTTATTTTACGTGACTCTGACTATAAAGCCATAGTCATTCCTATCACTAGCACTAGCTGTTGCCTATGATCATCGCTTCGCCTTAAAATGTTTTCCCGTGGACGACTCCCGAACTACCCACCCAACAACTTGCCATGGTGGTATTAAACTACTTACATGAGAATTGACAAATACTTCACTAAAAATGATTTACCAGACTTCATACGGCAAAGACTTGTATGGCAAATGGCAATGGCAAAATACTCATTTCAATTAATAATCTATGTGTTTCGCATGTAGCCAACTAACGCAATACCAAATAACTTTGCATTCACTAAAGTTGGCATGTGAATTTTCAAGCGTCTAACTTAAACGGTGCTATGCGATATCCCATAATATGACCGGTACAATTCTGATCAATAACTTTGCTCTAAATCGCGTCACGCGAAAATTTTATATTTATGCATTGAATAAAAAATTTGACTCTGACCTTGACACCCCCTATTCCCCCTTAGGGGTTGAATATCCCAAAAACCCGTCTTAGTGAGCACCTAAGTTACAAAATGGACCCCATGCAGCACCAGACTCCCAGCACTTGTAGCTTCTAAGTTTTCGTAAAGACTCAGTGTGCACGTCACATTATAGATTATCATTTATTTCCAATAGGCTGATTAGTGATCATTTTGCTTCTCATAAAACTGGTTACTTTAGTTCATTTTCTTTTAAGTTCTTATTTTATAATGTCGTTCTCTCCTTTTGTATGTAGGTATTGTTCATAAATAGCGGTTGTTCATAACTCTTACGATTAGATTTAGTTTATTATAGGTATAGTTAAACCTTCCTGTACCATTTAACTAGTCTACCTAGAGTAACAGTAGAGTGGAAACTTGAGTAGCATAATTTACTTTTGCATACCTATATTAAAATTTAGTTAAGCTTTCTCAGTATTATAAAATAAAATATTAGATATAGATTTGGTATATAACTCTGTAATGTAGAAAATATGTAACTTTTTATGTTATTATTTGTTTATTATTATAATTAAATTCTTAAAATGTAAAAGTCTAATTCGGAATTTGTTAATTAAATTTACTGGTTTTGAGTGAACTATGCACCATGTATTTATTAAGTTATAAGTTAAGTTGCAATTGTTTCAGAATGTACATTTACCTACCTATGGTAAAAATATTACATACATAATGTAACTATTATCATATGTTTAAAACAATTGTATTTTTACTTTTATTTTCTTCAAGAATTTGCACATTTATTGTTTTAAACTAATTTAATGTTTTATTTGGTTACTAGAGTACCTAACTGTTTAAGTTTAGCTAATTTCATTCCATTTTACAATATTTGGAGAAGTTACTGCTATGTATATTATAGCACAATATGAATATCTTAGGTAAATAGCTACTAGCTAGCTAATAACACTTTTCCACATGTGGTTGTAAGTGTAAGGGTCGCATTCTAGAACCCATATAAAAGATCTATAGACTCTCAAGGGTAAATGTAGCATCAGAAATTCGCTAGTGCTGAGACTGGTTCTAGAATTCGATTCTTAGTTATTATTCATAAGCGTTTCATGACCCCAGATGTGACACACACTAACACTATACACTAAAACAAAACCGCAGCTAACTACAACTAGGGTTGACTATGAAAATGTTATAAAAGATCTAAAAGATATCAATTGGACCGATCTTTTTAATTCTAACGACCCAAATGTGGCCACCAGCATCTTCTTATCCACCGTATCATCTGTGATCGAAAAACATACCTCTGTACATACAATACCTAAACGGAAGGCCATTCTGAAGCCCTGGATAACACCTGGGCTTATACGTTGTATGCGTTGGCGTGATAGACTACACCAAAAGCATAAAAAGAATCCGGAAAATGTTGTCCTTCATCTATCATATAAAAGATATCGCAATTACTGCACTAACATTCTTCATAAACTAAAAAGGACATATGAAAGATCAGAACTTTACAAACATCATAATAACATTAAGAAAACATGGACCATTATTAAACAAATTTGTAACTTTAACAGTAACACTGATCCGCCCTCTGAGTTACTAAATATCAAAAAAACTCCAAAAGATTCTGCTGACTTCATAAATAACTTTTTTGTAAGCGTGGGTAGTTCATTGGCTAACAAAACACTAAACACGTTGGACCAATCTGAGATGGACTTGGCTTCTAAAATTAAGTTGACTAATGGAACCCCCTTTTCAATTACGTTATTGCCTACAGATGATTTGGAAATCAGAAAGATTATTTTAAATATGAAATCCTCCTCAGCCACAGGTCGTGACGGTATATCATCTATTTTCTTTAAGCACGCGGTCCAGTATATAACCCAGCCAATAGTTCATATAACAAATCTATGCTTGGACAGAGGTATTTTTCCGCTCTTACTCAAAGAAGCTATTGTTATTCCTGTCCATAAATCTGGGGATAGAGGCAGTATCGACAATTACAGACCAATATCGCTTCTTCCTGCATTGGCTAAAATTATAGAAAAAGTTATTAATTCAAGACTCCTAAACTTTCTCGAATCTCATGGTTTACTATCGAACAATCAATTTGGTTTCAGACACAATACATCTACTACTGATGCCATTGAGTCCATGGTGACTCATGTAGTTGAGAAAATGGATAACCATAGGAAATGTCTAGGAATCTATCTGGATTTAGCCAAAGCATTTGATACTGTCTCTATCCCAATACTTATTCGTAAACTGGAGTGTATTGGTGTGCGTGGTGTGCCACTACAACTTCTCATAGACTACCTTAGTAATCGAACGCAATCGGTTCGAGTTGGCGGAGAGCTAAGTTGTAGTGCTAGTGTCTCTTTTGGTGTTCCTCAAGGATCTGTGCTGGGCCCAACTTTATTCCTGGTCTACATTAATGAGTTGTGCAAAAAAGAATTAAAAAATGCTAAAATCGTAACTTTTGCTGATGATACAGTTGTGTTGTTTGACGGTTCGTCATGGGATGAAGTTAAGTCTCTGGCTGAGCAAGGGTTTAGTGAGATCATTAAATGGCTAAATTCGAATCTCCTGACTCTGAACTATACCAAAACTAAATACATAACCTTTTCCATCCGTAATAATACACAACCATTATTAGACCTCAACCTTAAAGCACACGCCTGTGATGACCCAACAATCTGTAACTGCTATGTTCTAACACCAACAAACTCTGTTAAATATCTAGGATTAGTAGTTGATAGAAACCTTCGATGGACGGATCACATTCATGCCCTTAGTAAAAGAATTAGAAAATTAATGTGTATATTCAAAAAAATCAAACATATAAATGACAACAAGATCATAAAAATGACTTATTTCGCTCTCTGCGAATCTATTATTTCATACGGAATAGTATCTTGGGGTGGAACTGATAAATCGAGGCTTATCAAAGTTGAAAGAGCGCAACGAGGGGTTCTAAAAGTCGCTTTTAGCAAGAAATTCCGTTACCCAACTATTAAGTTATACGAGGAGTCTAATGTTCTTACGGTTCGTCAACTATATATAAAATATTAAATTTAGTTCTTCGCCAAAACACCTATGCCAAATTAGATGTCTCAACCAAAAGACTACAGCATAAAGTTTATATCTCACCCACACTGAACACTAAATTTGCGCAAAACTTTGCATACTTCCGCGGCCCGTATATCTACAACTTAATAAATAAATATACAAACCTCAGTGGGTTATCTAGGCAGTGCTGTAAAACAACGTTGGTTAACTATCTGAAAGGGCTAAACTACAGTTCTACTGAGGATCTTCTTATAATAATAGATTAAAATGTTAAATATTTTTATAGCAATAATTAAGGACTTATTATTATTATTATTTTTTTTTTTTTGTTTTATAAAAGTTGCTATACTGTAGAAACAAAATAGATTGACTTATTGTTACCTACCTACCTAGATTAAAATTGCAATAAAGTGCCTGCTGTTATTCACTAATTGGTATAAGTAACTATTTTATGTATGTTTGCTTCTTTAAATGCAATGTTCAATTACGTACCTACCTAGATTAAAATTGCAATAAAATACCTACTGTTATTTATTAATTAGTGTATATAAGTAACAATAATACTTACCATTTATGTAAATTGTTACCGTCATGTTTGCTTCTTAAATTTCACTAACTCCGCAGTTTTAGTGGTCTAACCGGCTCACCTCACCGGTGTACAAGCGTATACATTATTTTTATCAATACTACACCTTATGGCGTTCGCCTAAGATTCCTGTGATTCTCTGCGCTAACTTGTTTGTATCGTTGACCAACTGCTGCGTACATTAGTTTCAATACTACCCACATGTTCTTGCGGAATTTAATAATTTAGAAATTGTACTTATGCAGATCATGATAACATTAGAATTAAAGATTACTTAGTGTTGTTATTTCTTTTTGCTGTTGTTTGACTAAGCTTTAATTACCCTCTTGTCATGTAGTGTAATTCTGATCCCAAGCACATAGCGTAGGGCATGCAGGAGGGTGATTAAATGATTAGTACCTATACCTATTTACCTATTCTGGTGATTGTACCTACCTATATTTAACCATTCAATTGTATTGCTTAACTTTACGTGTTGATAACTTTATGTAAGTAAGTACCTAATTAAGTTAGTTATTTAGATACTGCTTTCCTTACTTATGATAAAATAAATACCTACTTTCTAAGTGTGTGCTTAAGATGTCCGTAGGGTGGCGTCGAAAGCCATAATACAGGGTTTACCTAGTTTGGTTTTCGATGTGTATTGTGTTAGGTTAACATTTATGCTCACACTAGTATAGTTGTACCTACTTTAAAATTGACGTTGTATACCTACTACCGATGTTTGTAAATGAATAAAGATATTTCTATTTCTATTTCTATTTCTACTATTAGCTGTACTTTAATAAATTCAATCAGATAATAAAACTAGTTGAAAAAATATACTGATTTAAGTTAAATTGTTCACCAAAGCAACTGTAAGGTATCTATTTGCATCACAATATTTTCCCTACTAAATGTAACAAACTTTAAATAGTTTTTTTTTTTTTGTTGTGTTTGAAATGTGATTAGATAAGGTCAAGATCAGGGAAAACTATAGATCGCATCCAGTGTTATGCTTTGGGAGAAAAGCCTACGTCCAGCAGTAAAGAGCTATGCTGATGATGAGATTCAACATTAGTATTTTGTAAGCATTTGAGTTTCATCAATATCTAAGAATAGAGGTAGGATAAGGGAATACTAAACATCTAATTAATTGTAACTTCATTCACAATTTGACCTATCAAGTAGTTTACATTTACCCCATTACCCTTTAATTTTTAATTTCATCTGTAACTGTAGTTTTACTATTATTGGCTTTACTAAGTCAATCATCAGTTGTGAACCCAACCCTGTTGCATTAAGTGCACTCATAACTGGCTTAGGATACGGTAAAAAAAAACGGTGCCCCCTTACTTTACAGTCATAACAAGTCTCTAAAAGATAAGTTAAAACAGATCCAAAGTTGAGCTTTGAATAACATCACAATAGTTTTGATTGTTGTTAACATGTCCATCTTGTAACATATAAAAATATAAAGTATGTCATAATTATAAAAGAGCAGGGCCGCCTGTCCTGTAGGGCTGGAATCCCCACTGCTCATCAAGAATTGCAACAACAGGTCTAGATGAAAACAGCGCAAAACCAAATCATCCAATCTAAGTGCCTGTTTACCAAGTCAGTGTATGATATAGTTAGCAGCACACTCTCTCTCTGAACACCACATTGATTGAGGAGAGACAACCTCTCACAAAAACAAACCTCAATTGACCAATCAAGTCTTCTTTTCTGCCAAGCACCTCTTCCAAGATCTGGCCGTAATTTGTTCATACGGAACACACTTAAAAGTTTTCCTTGCCACTCTGGTCTAGTCAAGAGAATAGAGTTAAGACCTTCATACCAAATCTTAGCCAGACCTTGAAGCTTTTGCAGTGCAAAGTGAATGGTAGTGTTGTAAAGCTATCCCTTAAACATTCAAAAATATCTCTTTATCGAGACAAGACCAACCTCTTTACCTCAAACCAGTCCTTTGCTATCTCCAGCTTTCCTCTGCTCCGGCTGTCCTCTGCTCCAGCTGTCCTCTGCTACGGCTGTCCTCTCTCCGCTCCAGCTGTCCTCTCTCCGCTCCGGCTGTCCTCTCTCCGCTCCGGCTGTCCTCTCTCCGCTCCGGCTGTCCTCTCTCCGCTCTGGCTGTCCTCTCTTCGCTCCGGCTGTCCTCTCTCCGCTCCGGCTGTCCTCCTTCCGCTCCGGCTGTCCTCTCTCCGCTCTGGCTGTCCTCTCTCCGCTCCGGCTGTCCTCTCTCCGCTCCGGCTGTCCTCTCTCCGCTCTGGCTGTCCTCTCTCCGCTCCGGCTGTCCTCTCTTCGCTCCGGCTGTCCTCTCTCCGCTCCGGCTGTCCTCTCTCCGTTCCAGCCTCCAGCTGCCTTCTGCTCCTCTGCAGCCTCCGTCTGCTCCGCTCCAGCCTCCAGCTGCCTTCTGCAGCCACCGTCTGCTCTGCTCCAGCCTCCAGCTGCCTTCTGCTCCAGCCTCCAGCTGCCTTCTGCTCCTCTGCAGCCTCCGTCTGCTCCGCTCCAGCCTCCTGCTGCTTTCTGCTCCTCTGCAGCCTCCGTCTGCTCCACTCCAGCCTCCAGCTGCCTTCTGCAGCCACCGTCTGCTCCGTTCCAGCCTCCAGCTGCCTTCTGCTCCGCAGCAGCCACCGTCAGCTCTGCTCCAGCCTTAAGCTGCCTTCTGCTCCTCTGCAGCCTCCGTTTGCTCCGCTCCAGCCTCCAGCTGCCTTCTGCTCCTCTGCAGCCTCCGTCTGCTCCGCTCCAGCCTCCAGCTGCCTTCTGCTCCTCTGCAGCCTCCGTCTGCTCCGCTCCGGCTGCCTTCTGTTCAAGCACAGACCCTGGCCCGGGCCTCATCCTCCATGGCACCCTGGACTCGGTGATCTCGGCCTTGGGCACCTTGGGCCCTTCTTCTTCTTTTCAAACCATGGTCCTGGGACCATCTTGGTCCCCAATGTGGTGTTTCTGAAACTCGCACACAAAAAAAACATGGTTTGAATCGGCACCAGACATGTACCACCTCTTAGGCAGTATTAACTACTCTGTGTATAAGTTTTGGGACCAAATATCAATATGTCACTTGTTTCCAAAGGGATGCTTTATGGGTCGCGTAACTAACTATAATGATATAGACTAACAGTCATGTCTAGAAAACTGATTGTACTTGCATTCATAATTAAACACAATTTTTCCTGATTTTCTAACTATTTGAGGTTATGAAAACTTTGGCATTTGAGTTTAACTTCACTCGTGGGTAAAATATCCATTGTTAATTGAAGCTATTAAGTATACTATTGTATTCCACATAAAATCGTAGTATTCACAAGATTAATAAAGTCATTATTAAGATTCATACAACAAAAATGCACGCGGAAACATCCCACTTCTGAAATGTTGCATACAGTCGCTAATCCTTCTTAAGTGTGCTTGTATTCTATCCTTGAGTGAAATGAGACACCGTATAACTTTCGACCATTCGCTTATATTCGTACTTTTCGCACTTTTACAATTTTTAACATCAATCGCAAAATCCAAGAATCAATCCATCTCGAGTCCATAGACCAATCCCCAAACGTCACTTGTTTTTTTTTAAAACCTCCGTTACATTATGGTGTTAAAAATCAATTCTTATCCCAACAATGTTAATGAACCTAACAATTGTAAATTACCCCGCACCGATAGTATCTAGACGGGTACAAACTGACGTCACAACATGGCCGATAGCGTTTTCAAGGTTCAAAATAGTACTAAAAACTAAAAAAATATTTTTTTTTAATTGAAATAATGCAACCATCCTGTAGTTTAATTAGCCGAAATCAAAATATTTTGGTTTCGTAAATTCAATACTGTAATAAATACTGATTTATTGTCTTGAATTTAATAAGTAGCCTATTATTAGCCTTAAATGTTTGAGCGACATAAGTACTAGCCTTTTCAACTGCAAAATTAAATAGCCAAGAAAAAGAAATAAAACATTGGACAAAGCCATTCGGACGTTTCTGACCATAATTTGAAAGAGAATGTCGGAAATTGAACATCCTTTCCTTTCACTGTGACATAAAAACTTTTTTGATTGTCACAACTTTTCAAGAGATTTTTTTATTGTAACAACTTAGCAACATAATAGTTTATTTTTTTATAGGTAGATATTTTTCGGTTCGATCTTTTTACATTAAATAATAACACTTTCGGATGACTTACCTGTTCTTTTAAGTGAGTTGTTATTTTTGGAGTGCTACTACGAGTAAGGAGTAAGTATACAGGGTTTTCTAAAGTGGTGTATGGTAAGCGAAAGTTGAAAAGATGCTCGAGGAGTTTCTTTCGCCATTTCTTTCCTTCTTAGTGACGGAGCCTTTATGAAATGATGGTAGACTAACGTCATATATTATGACTATCGACAAATAAAAGTAAAATTTTCAGATTTTAAATTTCAATAAATGTTCAATGCCACGGCAATTTTTTCAAGCATAGCAATTTTATGTTATGTTCCTATAAAATTACGTTTCAATATCCAATAGTAAAAATTCAAATCCCTTGCCATGCCATCCCGATGTGCGTAGGCCATTATATGATTTTCTTTTCGATATGCACTGTATAACAATAAGTGATGTATAGTGTGACAAACTTATCTGTTCCGGTGAGAGCGAACTAAATTGATCCATATCTCATTACTTACTAATGAATTGTATATTGTAAATGACTAGATGGGTTTATTAACACCGCAAGAGCGAATTAACAATACAAGCAAACTTAAAATCTTATAGAATTAAGAAATATTTGTCATTTATGTGAGCTGTCACCGGAACAGATAAGTTTGTGGCACTGTATACCTATATTGACCTATATGATACCTATGTCACTCTGTGGCACTTCTTTCGTGCACGTCTGCTGGGGGTGGAGGGTCACTTTATAAATCGACGAACAATAATATTGTCACGTAATTGGCCTGCATAGCATAGTGCCAATTTCTCCATAGTGGGTTAGAGCATAACCAGGTATTAGTGGTTGACTTTTGACACGTCTGTCAAGAATTTTATATGGAGATAACGTATAATTGATGAACCAATCCCTGGTCGGATTAGGTAACCGACTATGGAGAAATTGGGGCTTAATAAATAAGATAGAGTCGTGGTTAACGCTGCATACTTGTTGTTCCCAAGATTCTGAGCGCTGCGCTAACCACGCCACGGCTCTACAGTAAAACTGTAAAGTCCTGAAAACGGAAGTGGATTCTAACTAATTGTTACAGACTGTATTTACTTAATCGATGTATTATATTTATTGAAAGACAAATCCTTTTAATAGCCATAACCAAACGGTATTTTATTTTTAAAATGTATCTAAATGTGTTTAACTGGTAATAATAAAAATAATAATTTAAAAAATTAAAAAACCGACTTCAAAAAACCACTAAAATGTGAGAAATAATTTAAGGTTTACACAAATTCTACTCGTATGAGACAGTACAAATATACCTAAGCAGGAACTGTTCTTTTTTGATGTTGGTGCGGTGACAAAGTAATCTGAAGAAATATGGCACCAACTTCAAAAAAGAACAGTTCCTGCTTAGGTATATTTGTACTGTCTCATACGAGTAGAATTTGTGTAAACCTTAAATTATTTCTTACATTTTAGTGGTTTTTTGTAGTCGGTTTTTTAATTTTTTTAATTATTATTTTATTTAATAGTTTTTAGTTTATTTGTAATAATTTTCAATCAAAAGTAAGGTGCAAATGATACCAAAAAGTCCTACTAATCAATACGAATCATTCAAGCCTAAACACGAAGTAGTTGCTCCGTTTCCATCATCAGATCAGCTCATGGTCACCATCATATTTTTTTGTTATAAGAACTATATTTACGTTCTTAATTTCATTAGAATCGGTTAATATGTGCCCAAAATGGAAATTCATACCCTGTTTTTACCCCTTTACCCACCCTTGGGGGTGAGATAAAATTCTGAAAAAAAAATTGGGACCACCTGGGAGCTCAACCCAATACAACAAAAAAAGAATTTTCAAAATCGGTTCATAAACGGCGGAGTAATCGGTGAACATACATAAACAAAAAATATAAAAAAAAAAGATCCCGGCGAATTGAGAACCTCCTCCTTTTTTTGAAGTCGGTTAAAAAGGTCTTAGCAAAATCGCACTCTTTATTGTCATGACTTTATATGTAGTTGGACTGTATCTCGTCGTACTCGTATTGCTTGACAATTCTTGGTACTTATTCGTTCGATAAATTTATAGAGTGACCCCGCTGAAAGACGGCCGAATGGCGTAGTGGTTAGTGACCCTGACTACTGAGCCGATGGTCCCGGGTTCGATTCCCGGCTGGGGCAGATATTTGTTTAAACACAGATATTTGTTCTCAGGTCTTGGATGTGCCCGTTAAATGGCAATAGGCCCGCCCCCTATTACATTGGGACTAACATAACACTCTGGCGAAAAGTGGGTGCAGCAATGCACCTCTGCCTACCCCGCAAGGGAGTACATTAGTACAAGGCGTGAGTGCGTGTGTTTGTTTTTGACCCCGCTGAACCGTACGGTAGTGTATGTTGTTCATTATTTTGCGAAAGTTCTTAATGCTGGGGGTTATGGTGAAATATAGTGCATAGTTATTATTACAAGTTTTCCCTTCAGCAAAGTTAAACAGTATTAAACAAGAATAAGGTGGTAAGCAAAAGAATAACAACACAAGTACTTTACAACTCACTTTATTATTAATGTAGTTTATTTTCTTAAAAAATAATTTTATTAACCTATACTCACATAGATTGACCATCTACTTAGTTAATATTTTGTATTTACAAGTTTTTGTGTAAATTCTAAATAATTTATTTTCTTCTAACATAAATAGAGGTAACTAATTTAGTGATTCCTCTAAAACTAACATTTTGAAATTTACGTTACACTTAGATTTATTTAACAAGGTTTTTTTCAGTATTTTATTATTATTAATTTGAATGTAGTTTCACGGAGATATAAATATTCCCATTTCTATAAATCAGATAAACGTATAATTTCCCATTAAGTATTAAAGTATTTTATTTATAATCTTATAACATGTTAAATGAATTTATGATTTATAACAACTGTTGAAGCTAGTTAAATGCATTTATTAATAATTAATGATACCTACAATTAAATAAAACAACTACTGACAATACTGATCCGAAGGCCTAATTTCGCTTCTTTTGTTATGAGATTTTAAACTTAGAAATGTTAAGTGCCAATTTCTCCATAGTCGGTTATTTAACCGACCAGGGATTGGTTATCAATTATACGTCATCTCCATATAAAATTCTTGACAGATTTGTCAAAAGTCAACCACTTTACCTGGTTATGCTCTAACCGACAATGGAGAAATTGACACTAAAACAACTTTCCATATAAAAAAAGACTTGACATTGCTAAAATTGTCTTTATAATCTCTACCATTAAAACGTCCTAATTATTACATGTTAGTTATTGCAAATATTCACACGAGAGCTAAAATACTACTATAGCCCAGTAAAAACATAAATAAATTTATCATAAAATAGGGAGGATATGTAGGTACTACTTAATTCACAAAATGCCAATTTCATACAAAAAAATAAATGACATTTTCACAGTTTACTTTGTACAATTTTGTAAATTTAGTTACAAGGCAGTACCTATAAGGTAGATAAATCGGACCCCTCTCAGAAGCATTGTTACTATAAGAAGAGGGTCAGGTTTCTCTGCCCATGACCGTACCAATGAAAAAGAAAGAAATAGTGGTTTACGTAATACAATGTTTACGTAGTAAAGGGGCAGTTAAAAATAGTGCCATGCTACGTAAATGTGAATGTGAAATTAACGTAAATAGATATTTTATATCATATTTTAGGTATTGATTATTTAATATACTACTTACTCACAAACTAGATAATTATAGTCAAAAATGTCTAAATTCTGAGAATACACTCTGTACAAATTTCACAAAATAAGCTCTATGTTCCTTCATATAAGGTTGAAATCACACCCATCTTCTAATATTCATTAGGAAATATTATATTATACACATTTTGGCACATTGACTAGAACAAGTGAAATATATAATATTATATAAGTACGTAACAATAGATGTGTCATAATTAATAAAGGATATGTAACATTTAATATACTACGTGAATTTATGTACAATATTGCTGTTAAGCATACCTAATTTGCAAATATTCCAATGTGAGGTACCTAATAAATAATTATGTAGGTATATAATACTCTGATTTTTAAAAAAACGAACTTACAATAAAATATATCATTTTCATTCATTTTATTATTTTACAAACATTTAGGTATACATAATGATACTTACCAAAAATTTTGACATTAAGTATATGGGCTAATAATTTATTGAAACTGTAAATATCTATGTAGTATGTACACAATACAATCTAAATAACTAATATAAAATTAAAATTAAGTATATTAATTTTTTTACATTTACTTTATAAGTAGGTATAATATTCAATGTGAGGATATGAGCGAAATATAACAACGAAAGTAACTACGTACAACAGTGTAAGAAAATAAGCGAAATTTGGATTGTTTTTTTTAATTACATTCGAAAATTTCTAATAAACAAGCTCAAATAAAGTCTTTCTACACTAGCTTATAAGCACGTTTCACTTTCCATTTTTAGGTAAGAAAAAAAAGATACGCTTCGTTTATAAGCAAAATATGTTGCCATAAAATAAAGTAACTAACTTTGTGTCCCCTTATTTATACTTTTACTAAAAAAAATACAGAATAAACACCAGAAGCTTAGAACGGAATCCAAAGTATTCCTTTATTGCTTGAAGATTATTTTCTTGATTATTAAATGCAGCTAGGAAAATATGCCCATTCCGTGCTTTATTGCGTGTGTAATGAATTTAATTTACATTTTCCAAATGAAAAAGGTGCCCTTCCGTGGTAAGACCTTGAATTTCTTCTTGGGGATTCCCCAAGGCAATTTATTAATAAATTATTTAAATAAAAAATCTCTCCACGTCCTAGCTAGATGAGACGTGGCGTTGGAGAAATTAACAATCCAGTGATCTTGAAAAATCAAATTAAGTTTTGTTTAGCTGATTTGGGCTGACCTAACACATTGAGTACATTGATTATACATAAGTACATTTACATTGGTATTTAGAACGATCATAATATCAACATACATACCCGAATTCGAATATACAGGATGTTGCAAAATCAATATTATCTAGGTAATGTTGTTACTGTCCTAAGTGGTACCGATAGACTTTACTAGCGTGTGCCACGCCACCGCTGTTCTGTTCTCGGTAATCTAATAAATAAAATGACACTCAGAATCAATTCAAAAAGTGCTTTGAAATGAAAAAAAAGTATTAATTTCACAACACACTGTTAATGGATAAGAATTCTTAAACATGACACGGACGATAACTCCCTGTGGTATGATCTATCTTTGGCACGAACAGAAATAAATGGTAGTGGACTCGGTAATGTATCCAGCAGTGTTGTTATTGATAGGTTATCGATAGTTCGAAATTGTTTTAATAGTTTGATAGTCGATAGTTGCGTTAATATTGTTAAACTGCAATACTATCACTAGTATTGTCTCTGAAAATCAACAAAGTATTCAGAGACATTGTAGGACACTCACTATCGATAGACTTAACAATATTTTATTGATTTCTAAAGATGGTACTTTTTATGCAGCCTGTTAAGAGTCCCACTGCTGGGCAATTTATAGGCCTTCTTATAAACTGACCACCGTTCCCGATCATGTGCTTCCTTTGGCCATTGAGATCTATGATTATACAGGGTGTTAACTTGATTGCGTTGGAGCGGAAAATGGTAGATACAGCTGATGATACTGAACACGATAAGACATTAAAAAACGTATTTTATTTGCTTTAAGCTGACCGACATAAAACAGTTTTATTTAGTACATTTTAAAATTTCATAGTCACCCTATTCATGTTTATCAGAATGACCATGAACTTGAAAGCCAATGTCAAGGCCAAAAAAATCAAAGCCAAGGTCAATAAAAAAGTATGCGTGCATCAGCACCACACTTGGAGCCACATCGTCAAGGTACCTACCGAGATTTTGGGTACTCAAAGTACCCAATCCATTGTAGACATTTCATTTTACTCCATAAGTATCACTTTATTGATACACAATTATCTTTTATGAATACAGAACAGTTTCATTTTATGCTTC
Organism: Plutella xylostella; assembly: GCF_932276165.1. NCBI lineage: Eukaryota > Metazoa > Arthropoda > Insecta > Lepidoptera > Plutellidae > Plutella > Plutella xylostella. The sequence continues at coordinate 4,012,737 of NC_064006.1, read as the reverse complement.
ATAACATAGGTCACACGTATTCACAGCACAGCACAACATAAAACGAGATGAGGAACAAGGCTTGGTAATCAAAAGATAGAATTGTAGGTACCTTTTCCCTTTTAGGTAATAATTGTAAAAAATGATTGTAAACAAGTAAACAACAATGACTGACTGACAGACTAGATCCACAGAGAAGGTAATGACTATCATAAATACTCGATGGTTATGATACGCGAGATTGTTATTATTCTACTGGTATTCAAAGTGAGGCCATACTTATTATGAGGATTTCCGTACTATTCGTCATCAAAGACGTCTCAATCGCAAGTACACAACACAAATCGAGATGAGCGAGTGTAAGTAAACCAATTCGTCATTGAAGTAGACCCTGTTATCATCCTGTTATGCATTGTGGTCTTTTATCTTTAGCTGCGTACAGACCGGCCAAACGAACGCCAACGAACGGGTTTTGTTGACCTTCGTTGCTCAATCTGCCCCTGTATTATGTATGATAAATGTCCATCGGTGGGCGTTCGTTGGGCCGGTCTGTACGCATCTTTAGGTAATAAAAGAAAAAAACGTGATGAGTATCAAGGGTGAATACTAAACGCTTACCTTATTCTGAGTAAAAAGGTTTAATTATTGTTCTGAGCTCCTAGAAAGTAATAAATTATATTCTGTACGATCTATGAAACTTTATGCACATCAGCTGTTTAATTGTTGATTAGTATGTCATTAATCACCATGAATAATTTCAATTTTATTTAATAATTGTTATTACCTACTGTGTAATTAATTACAATCATAGTTACATCAAATAAATTATGAAAAGTGAAGTTGATAACAAATTTACAGTGTGTGTTCTTTTGCAATCGAATGTCTCATTGGTTATGTGTTTGTGTAGGGTGACCATGTTTTTGATTAAGGTAAAACTTTCCACTTTACTTTAGACTTTAAACATAAATATTCGAGATTCTGATGTTTTTTTTCTTAGAAACGTGCTTGGTTAGACTAATACTAACCCCCATTTCCCGCTCAAACGCATTCTAGTTAACACCCTGTATAATAATATGTTATGAGAACTATCGATTGTTAGTTCGATCGGTTTTATGGTAACACTAGTATCGTAGTACTTATCTAGAATATGCCCGATGGTCCGCAGACTTCTGCGTCAGTAAATTTTGTGAAATGAATTATTCAGCAAAGTATAGCTTAGAAACTTGTCGAGTTAACAAGTTTCAATTTGGAAAACTGCATTTATAAAAATCAAGCTTACTTTTATAGCTACACACAAAAAATACAGTGGGTGTGAGTGTAAGTACACACTTATCTGAATTTCTATAAGTACAAAGAATACTGAACGCGATGCGTCTGTTGCGTACAATGCTGAAAGGTGCAAACTTGCGCTTACCTTTGATCCTCTCTAGCGTCTATAAGCTAGCCGCAAAATCTATAGTCTCTGTCGTTAAACTTCTATCTCCTTCCCATTTCCAGAGTCTACGCTTCGAGCAGTTTCTCCTCCGGGCGCGACACTTAGATTAAATATATCAACAAGATGGTGTGTCATAAACAAAAACAAAGCAAAAGTGTCCGCATTTTGTTTTTGCGTCTACAAGCTAGCCACAAAATCTGTAGTAGCTAACTTGTTATCCCGTGACTATTCCTTGAGTCTACTAAGCTTCTATCCCGTGGCTATATAAGCTAACCTTAAGCTTTTATCTCCTACTAGATACTGCTCGAAGCTTAGACTCTGGGAATAAGATTTCCAGGGTCTACGCTTCGAGCAGTATCTCCTCGGGGCGCGAGCAGGAGGCGTGGTGCGCCCGGAGCGCGTCGGCCGACGACGACTTGACGCAGTTGTTCATGTGCAGCTCTGATGAAGCGTTGGAATGGTGTTGTTCGCGACGTGGGCGCGGGCAGCAGTGGCGCCGGGCTAGCTCGCCGCAGATTGACCTGGAAGGTTGGAGAGTGTTATTTTGGACAACTCATACTGCAAGGGACAATACAGGGCAAGAGAAGACCTGGCCGTAGACCCACTGGCTACAGAACCTCGCCGAATGGTTCAATATGTCAACCATAAAGCAATTCCGAGCTGCGACTTGCCGGGCCCAAGTGGCCATAATGATAGCCGACCTACGATAGTAGATGGCGCCTGAAGAAGAAGAAGAAGTATAATTATGATAACGTAAACATATGCCACAGATCGACCTGGGGGATTGTAGAGTGTTATTTTGGACACTGCACTGTATATGGTTACATAGTGATGTCGACCCTATACTTTAGACATCATTTATAGAAGTGTTATAATTAAATTATAATGTTTAAATGTGTTATTTTAAATGCAGTCATTAATTCCGCTATTTAATCATGCTATACAATACCTATCCAAAATAATCCCTGTAACAGTTTTACGAATAACTATTTACCGCGAAAACTTGTAATCCCAATTCCCGCGCTATGAATTGTTTGTAGTTTCAATTGTATAACATTTAGAAAACAATGCTTTTACAAAAACAAATTACCTACTACAAGTACTGTTTGTTATAAGTAGACAGTCTAAACTTTTGAGAGTAGAAAATATACATCATATACCTACATATTATGCACTCACGACAGTAATCCCCGAAGGAGTAGTCAGAGGTGGCTCACAAAACGAGCCACTCACTTTTCGCAGCACATTTGTACTCACGTGATAGGTTGCGAACCATATCGCCGTTTTGGAATAAGCACAATGCACTTAGGATACACATCTAGAATCTAGATGTGCAGGTTTCCTCACGATGTTTTCCATCACCGTAAGAGCATGTGGTATTATTGTACTTAAACTCCTTAATTGAAAACACAATATTGAAAGAATTCATTGGTACAGGCCAGGATTTGAACCCACGGCCCCTCGATTGAGAGGACGAGGCCTTATCCATTACGCCAGCACCGCTCTCCGAGTAGAAAATTATCCCCAATTTTCCCTCTATCATACAACCCGCGTATATTTGCATGAGATTCATTTGTAATTCACGGGGAGTTTCCTTCGGTCACGGTTGAGATAAGCGAGTTTAACCGAGTAAAGTTACCCGCCCAAAACATCCCTTCGAATAAAGGGAATACCTGGGCATGTTGGCTGCCTATTTACGGGTATATTTGGGTGAATTGGTCGCGCGGTTACGCCTAAATTTCAGTGATATTGCGTTATGGTGTCACTGCCTACAAAGCTCTTGCGTTGAATGCATTGGGTAGGTTTTGCTCTTTTTATAATGAATAGGTGAATGCAGATATTATGTAGGTATGTTCCACTGGACAACTAAAAACAAATATATCTCCAACTAGCGTGCTGAACCCATGTCTTGACCCTGTAGCACGGGGCGCTATTAAGACGTGACAAAAGTTTTCCGTCGCGCTCGCTCTTGAGGCTGCGCGATGTGAGTGAGCGCGATGCATAACTCTGGTCAAGTCTTAAATGCGCCCCGTTCTAGCCCTTCTGAAGTTCATTAAAATAGGCTGTGTATGCGTGAATGTGAATACCTACAATTGTACGGACAGGTAAATATACAGCAAAAAGTCGTTGCCTCGATTGTGCCTTGTGTTTCTATGACTATTTTCGGAGATTATGCATGTAATCTTATATCATTTGCACCACAATAAGAACGCATTAAAGTACACAATGATAACATAGCATGAGTCCTTCTACCATATTGACATTATAGAAGCAGCTGCCGCTACACGAGTTCGTTATCGTCACTATATCACTCTCCGCCATAAATACGGCACAGTGATTGGTGAAAAATTAAACAATCATATCAACATCGATAACGGACTCATGTAGTGGCAACAGAAGCAACAACACCGATGACTCTGTCTCCATACCCTCGGACCAACCTGCAGCACGAATCCAGTGTCTTCCGGAAGGCAGCACGGAAGTCTCGGTTGAAGTACGCGTAGATCAGAGGGTTGAGGGCGGAGTTGAAGTAGCCCACCCAGAACACTCCGGCGACGACCGGCGGCGGCGAATAGCACGATAGGCCGCAGAGAGCTGTGATTATGTACCTGTTGGAGACAGTTTTAGGGTTAAGGGTCCATACAACTGATCATCACAAATCAAAGGTTGGCTGGTAGAAACTGCTTTTTGGCAAGAAGTCCGCCTTTGTGCGAAAATTATTTAACTATTTTTTTAAATAGGTACTTTTGTGTAAAATTTGATTTGTATCCATGATCAATATTTTGTAACGTTAACGTTCTACAAAAAGTCAGCAGGACCATTTGATAAAATCAGAAGGACCATCAGTTAAATGGAGACAATAGGATTATTTCCTCAGAGTACTTAACGTTATTTCCCACGAAATACTGTGATACAACTAATGTCATGGAATTTCAATATTCGCTCTTTCATCCGTTCGGGACACAGATATTTCAATTCACAGCGCTACCGGAAATTCAAACATTCACAGAAGGGAACTTTTGTGTTTTTGAATGCAGCTCCCGTTCCTAAAGCTTCGATTTTGTAATACGTTCACGTAGGTACATTATTCTACTATCGGATTAATCACTTTTAAGCTGCCTTTCCACGGTGCGTGTTGCTACGGATCTTCACGCTAGCGGACGACCACGGACGGCAACGTATGTAGATATAGATCCTGTGCTACCGTGGACAAGACTCTTTCCACGGTGAGTCGTCACCGAGTCGTCGTACTTATATCGCGTACCATTATACAATTAATTGTAACACTCGCCTCCAAAATTGGCTGAAAAATTAAAGACGTTAAAATAGCCAACTTACGCTGTTGATGGCTTGTCATAAAACAATATTATAGTGACTTAGAACGCATTGAAATCGAATCGAATGCGGCTACGAATTGCTACGAATATTTACTACGCCGCCGTCGTAGCAACTGCTACGCCACCGCGTAGTAGATCGTAGCCATGCGCTAATAATTATGATTACTGGTACCTACAATTATATTTTGGAAGCCATTTTTCTCAGTTCGTATGAATGTAACTATCGATTGTTGTCGGTGGATGAATTTATAGTGATGTATAATAATGATTTATTTATGCCAAACAATAATATGAATGCCAAAGGTCCCGGGTTTGATTCCCGGCTGGGGCAAATATTTGTTTAAAGACAGATATTTGTACTCGGGCCTTGGGTGTTGATATTTATATTTAATACGTATCTATCTATGCATTTGTGTAGATATATCAGCTGTCTGATACCCATAACACAGGCTCTGCCTAGCTTGGGGTCGGATGGCCGTGTGTGAGATGTCCCCACATATTATATTATTATTATTATGAATTTTATTAGCGAGATGTTATATCGACGATGCTATCCGTAGGCAACTAAAGGCGACACACACACGTAGCCTCCCACTAATTAATTGGAAGCAACTGTACCCACAAGGCGTGTATGAAACAATATTGTTTATTAGAAATTAATAACTTCACGAACATTCCAGTTTCCTAGTTTCATAACATAACTGCACAGGTATTTAAAGTATGTTGAGAATAGTTTAGTACTGGGAATTTTACATTGCAACGCTTCCTGTTGATATATACAGAAGTATTTTTTTATTGTGTGATTACTTACATAATTACACTTTGTGCTACAGTTTTTCTTGTTAATTTAATTGATTACAATTAGGTTGACTGGTAGAAAATGCTTTTGGCATTAAATCCACTTGATGGTACATAATTACTTCTGTATATTGTGCAATAAAAGAATAAATAAATAAATATGTGGGGACATCTCACACACGGCCATCCGATCCCAAGCTAGGCAGAGCCTGTGTTATGGGTATCGGACAGCTGATATTTCTACACAAATACATAGATAGGTATATATTAAATATAAATATCAACACCCAAGACCCGAGTACAAATATCTGTCTTTAAACAAATATCTGCCCCAGCCGGGAATCGAACCCGGGACGTTCGGCATAGCAGTCAGGGCCACTAACCACTGCGCCATTCGACCGTCATAAATAAATTAAGACGGAGTTCTACAAACAAAAACCGAAGGTTTTTATCATTGATGGTTTTATATTTATTGTAGATAGATATTTATGCCTTGAACATTTATTGTAGATAGATATTTATGCCTTGAACGTGGTACGTGAAAAGTCATACTGTAGTATTTAGTATTTTTATGATAAACACGGGTACACTACATAAATCCGAATAACTTTTTTACGAATATGAAAATAACGATTTTTAAAATTACGAATTTCATAATTCCGAATAATTCACAACCCCGAATTTTAAGTTTCCGAATAACGAAAATCACGAATAGTTAAAAAACGAAATTTCAAACAACATATTAATTAAAATGACGAAAGTCAATTTTCCGAATATTATTATTTCGATGTTTTAAAAGTACGACTTTTTATTATATCGAATTGTTAAAATTACGAATCCCGAAGTTTTAATATTCCGAAAATACCGAAAATAGTGTGTTTATTAACAGCATAATCCGTATACAATTTAACAATATTTTTTAAGCTATATTATTTGAGACGCTCCGCTCCGCTTCGCTGCGCTCCGCTTTGTTTTCGATATCTATGTGCACCTAACACGCTCCTCCTCGCTTTGCTCGTCGTCGCACCTATCTTTAGATTTAGGTCCTAAGGTTTTTAAGGTTAAACACCGTAAAAATCCGAGCAATTTTATTGCTTTGTTGTGTTACTTAACAACAAATACTACAAATAGTTTTCTATTTACAATATTTTAACTCTATATTTGAAACGCTCCGCTCCGTTTCGCTGCGCTCCGCTTTGTTTTTCAATATCTATGTGCACCTAACACGCTCCTCCTCGCTTTGCTCGTCGTCGCACCTATCTTTAGGTTTAGGTCCTAAGGTTTTTAAGGTTAAACACCATCAAATTCCGAGCAATTGTTTTGCTCTATATTATTTGAAACGCTCCGCTCCGCTTCGCTGCGCTCCGCTTTGTTTTTCGATATCTATGTGCACCTAACACGCTCCTCCTCGCTTTGCTCGTCGTCGCACCTATCTTTAGGTTTTGGGATTTAAGGTTTTTAAGACGTTTATGGTTTTTTTTTGTCAAAATCACGAATTATCACATTTTCGATCAAGATTTGAATTTTTCGTTATTATAATAAATCGATATTTTATTTTTCGTAAGCTTAAGTAATCGTATTTTTTAACGTTCGTGTATTTGACAATCGTAATAACAAATCTTCGTGATTATAATATTCGAAATTATAATTTACGTGATTTTTAGAATTCGGCATTTTAAAAAATCGGTATTGCAATATTTCGTAAATTACATATTCGGTGTTTTCAAATTCGGAAAAAAGTTTTTCGGAATATTTGGGTGTTCCCGATAAACACATTAAAGTAGGCTTATTAATAATATAACCTTATACTACCAACTTCCTTAGGCTTTTTGTCGATACTGTTCTAATATTGTTCTTATTCTTATTGTAAAAACGTTAATTTGAAAGAATAACTACCAATATAAAATCTATAAGTTATTTATACATAGGTATAGGTAAAACACAACTATTTTTTCATTGCAAAATTAACCGTGATTGCATGTGAAAACGTGCGTGATAATCCCCATAACATTACTTGAAATATGTATACAAGAGGGTGTCGTGAGTACAAAAAGGATAAAAGTATGTTGAATCACACTAAGCACGCTGCAACCGTGTCAAAATACACAACTGTGACATGCCACACGTAACATGGTTATTTATAGTTTCATTAACAGCTATTATGTATAAATATGACATCATCATACATAGGTAGTTATTATATAACAGTGAGATTGTGTTGTGATTTTTAAGTATTAATAAAGACACGTGAATAACATAGATATTTTATTCACCAATATGATTTAGAAAACAATAAATGGGGCAACAAATACAATAACCTAACCGACGTTAAAATGCCCAAAATTAAAAACGTTGCAAAACTTTTGAAGGTTTAGCTGATTTAGATAAAATATGGCCAAGAACACTTGGGTAACAATTTATCCTATGTTTGGCAGCCACGCTACCACTGATACACAGACACTTGAAACAAATAACACCCCTCTTTTCCGTCGGAAGGTTAAAAAGAGTCCAACTCACCAAAGAAAGAACGGCAACCAGCAGGCAAGGAAAGCTGACATGATGATACCCAGGGTCCGGGCCGCTTTCCTTTCTCGCTTCATCTTACTGCTGGCCATGGGCTGCATCTGTATGCTCTGTCTCTCCCTCATCACCTCGCCCATGGTGATGCCGTTGATTTGTAAGTGTTTGTCCAGTAGTAATGCCGCTACTTTACTTCTGTTGGAAGAGGAGAAAAATATTTGGTGTTGCGCAAATTACCACTATTGCTTAGAATAAATCTTAATCTCAGTAGAAATCAATCTGTTATAATTGTGGAGAACCATATATATACTAAATTTGTAAATTGCAAGGATTTATGTACCCCATTTAGGGCCTAATAACAATTTTATAATAGTCTAAACTCACTATTACTACACTGTTTTTAAAAAAAATACGTTATTCATGAAAAATTTAATGGGTTGTTGATTTTTTGTTATAAGTCTGAATGCTATGCTAAGTGTTTTTTTTTATGTACAATAAAGTTATACTATACTACTACTACTTGTATTTTTGTCTAAAAATTAAACTTCCATTGCACACTTTGTAGACTGTAACTTAGAATGACCCATTTGGACCATACGAGCCATCGTAGCCTCACAAGGAGCTCCTGCTCTCCCATTCATCAATTATATACCGACCTGAATATTCGCAGACACACAAATGACCTTCGGACCTGACCTCATCTGGAGGGTTACTCTATACTGACGAAAAATTATCAAGAGTTGTCGTGCATTCGGCACGTTGAATACAACGAGATAGAGTCATGGCTCGCGCAGCAGCTCTCCGAAACTTACTTTTCATCATATACAGGGTGTTGCAAAAAGGGTATACTAAGCCGAAACCTACATGTGCAGCATGGTATATCTAAGCCCGAAACTGAAATCAGAATTTCAAAATTCCCTTTTTACAACACCCTGTAGAGCGACCCCCCCGGTATGGTACGTTATTTCTCTCGGAATTAATGGTTAACCTGTCAATTTACAGAGTGAGCGATGCGAAGGAACCGGAACCGACGGTCGCCGAGTGAATAATAAATGGATTACTAGAAATTTCGCTTGAAACAACAATGACAGCCGGCCTGTTTTTCTGTTAACTCCGAGGTAGACGCGAAAATTGCTGCTCACTAAATAAGGAATCAATATCACATAAATATATATAAATATATACTGGCGAGCAATGAAAAAGTTAATAATAATTGAACTAATGAGAAGTAGGTTTGATGCACTAACGACATAATTTTTTTTCAAATTTACTTTAATCACAGTTTAAAAAGACTACTCCCGTATTTTTATATGAATGAGTCCCAAAATACGAAAATGATATTTTTAATTACCTAAACTCATTTAAATGAACCTTTATGTTATTATAAAATTTAATTTCGCATGCAAATATGTACATAGGTAAAGAAAATAGGCTTTGAACCACACCATTAGGCTTGATTCCAGAGTCTAGACGATGGTTTATTTCACTTGGGTGACTTCACTAGGTAATAGCAGTCAAGTATGATTAAATACATCGACTGGAAAAGGTGGAAAGGTACGACCGCCTAAATTGGTATGATATTATGTAAATCTAGCTTTAGAATAGTGTATTTAAAACTATAGCCGACCTACGATAGTAGATGGCACCTGAAGAAGAAGAATATTAAAGACTAAGATATGGACATGGATTTTAAATTATAGGTGTACAAAAATTTAAACAGTATCCTAGGTATTTACATCCATTTTAAATTTTAAGGTAAAAACCAAAGTATCAATCAATTTAATCGTTTTAATTGAAATATCTCTGGTAGCCATCAGCCCTGCGGGTTTTGGGGCGAGCAAAGTTTACAGAAAGGCTAAGCTCAATAATCTCCTACAGATTAAAGGTTTTGGCTGTAAACAAAGATCCTGATTTGAAAATCCAATCACTGTGGTTTGATGTATTGGAAAAGTAACGACTTTGTTGAGATGGTTTCCTAGAAAGGAGAACGGCAATGGGCGTACCGCCTTTTTTTTGGAGCGTTTCAGAACCATGTTTTCACCATTTATTAATACAGTGTAGATAAGGTATTTTCAGTAATTAAAATATTTTTAGAAGTCGGGGGAAAAGAAAAAATGATAAATGAAGAATATTTAAATCTAAGGATAATGGAACGTAAAAACAAACATATAGAGAACGGAACGTAACAACAGTGGTGCCAGACCTCGGAATATTACCAGCAAATCCGAGCAAAAAAGTAATCGAATAGAAATATCGATACATTCTTAAATACAAAAGATATTTTATTTATCAATAAATTATATCTAATCAATCGTAAGTTATATCTGGTCTAGATGTTGTAGAGATGTATGTTAAACATCCGATAAGTTCTCTATATGGTACATTTGTGATTATCTCTTCTTCTTCATTGTTCTTAGATTTTGTAGCCTCTATCGGCGTATTTACACCTTTGCACGATTCCATTCCGAATTTTTCTATTATTTTATTAATCATCTTTTCTTGTTTTATTTTCAATATATTCTGCTCTCTATGTATTTCCATGCCTATATACTCTTTAACTTCTCCCAGGTCTCTTACATTGAATTCTTCTTTTAATTTCTTTATAGTATCCATACAGTTTCCCATAGTTATGATGTCATCCACCCAGATCAGTAACCATTCATCTTTTTTCGTGTATAAGCAAAAATCATGCTTTGATTGTTCAAAACCTTGCTTAATTATAAAGTCGTGAAATCTGTCATTCCAGCATTTTGGTGCTTCTCGCAAACCATGTAAAGCTTTGTTTAGCTTCAGTACCTTTCCTTGGCCGACTTGTACTCCATCTGGTGGTTTTATATATACTTCTTCTTTTAATTCGCCATTAAGAAATGCAGTTGGTACATCGAATTGTCTTAGCTGATGATCTTCCTGTAGTGCATAGCTTAGCATCATTCTTATAGTTGACATTCTTGCCACTGGTGAGTAAACATTGTACTTGTTATCTGTTTGAAAACCTTTTGCTACTAGTCGTGCTTTCTTTTTTCCATCTTGCTTTGTTCTAAAAACCCATTTGGTGTCTATAGCTCTTTTCTTATTTGGTAGTTCTGTCTCTGTCCAAGTATTTAGTTGTTCGTGTGATTTTAACTCATTATCTATTGCTTCTTTCCATCCTTCTCCTTCTTTTATAGCTTCATCATATGTTTGAGGTTCTATGTGTAGACAGAATGCTATGTTTGCTTCTTGTTCTATAACGTCTTCTTCCAATTCGTAATCCTTTAAATATGTAGGTAGCCTTCTAGTTCTTTGTTCTCTACTTAGTTCTTGATGTCTCTCTTCATGAACTTGCACTTCAGCTTCTCTTTGTACATTCTCATCTTGTTCATTTTCTTGTCCATGTTCTTCTTCTCGGTAGTATTTTACATTATTGTCCTGTTTCTTTTCTTGATATATGATGTCTGATTCATCAAATCTTACATCTCGACTGATGATTATTTTGTTAGTCTCTGGATCCCACAGCCTGTATCCAGTTGGTGCGTATCCTACCATTCTCCCTTCTTTCGCTCTGCCCTCGAATTTACTTTGTCTTGGTAAAATCACAGCCCATGCTTTGCTTCCGAATGTTTTGAGCCTTGACAGGTCTGTTTTTCCTCTCATAATGCATTCTGGTGTCTCAAAATTAGTGGCAGATGATGGACATCGATTCAGCTGATATGCTGAGCATAATATTGCTTCTCCCCATAGATGTTTTGGCAGATTAGCCTCATTCAGTTGTGTTCTGGCTTTGTTGTATAACGTCTGATTCATGCGTTCGGCAACTCCATTGCTTTGTGGTGAGTATGGGGTAGTGTATTGCATAATTATGCCGCGTTCCTGACAAAATGCTTCCATTTTTCTATTTTTAAACTCTCCTCCATTGTCACATCTTATTTTCTTAACTCTGATTCCTTTTTCATTTTCCAATCTATTTATGTAATGTATTATATTATCTGTTGCTTCACTTTTAATTTTTAGAAGTCTCACTTCGCAAAAGTGTGAGTAGTCATCGATTATAGTTTGATAATATCGCTCTTCGTTTAAGCCTTCGATATTTGCTGGCCCTGCTATATCCGTATGTATCAATTCGCCTATACTATGCGACCTTGGTTTCAATATCCTTTGGAATGGTTTCCTCTTTCCTTTTCCTTCCATACATGGACCGCATACATTTTTGCTTACCGGTAGGTTCATAGTTTGTAAACTCCTTCGGTTGAGGTGTTGAAATTAGCATAGTTACATCTATCTACAGCTATCTCTGTATGTAACTTATATAGTTTCCCTGAACAGTATCCTACTATTTTATTACCGCTATTATTATTCTTCTGAATTTCTACAGTTTCAGAGTTAAACCTTACTTCGCAATCATTCTGAACTATTTTTCTTACAGAAAGTAAGTTAAATGACAAGTCTTCTACTATTAGTGCGTCTATTTTTATACTTGCGCTATCACTTGTGACATAAATATTTCCTCTCTTGTTTGCTGTTACGTAATCTCCATTTGCTATGAATATTTTTACCTCTTTATCTAAGTATTGAATTTCTGACATATATCTCTCGTATTTACTTTGAATTAGATGTTCTGTGCAACCTGAATCTACAATGAACTCTAATTTACAATTCTCTACTTTGTTGTTCTTAAAATTATCATTTTGTGTACCTGCTATGAATGAAAATTCTTTGTTTTCTTCTGATGCAGTTGCAGCCGTGTGCTGCCACGATGACCCCTGTTGGCTCGCATGACGTCTTTGGCCTTCTTGACTGTAGTTTCCATATTGATGACCTTGTCCTCTTGCTATATATCCTCTTCCTCGACCATGACCTCTGTTTCCTCGTTCTTGAAATTGTGTTCCTCTTCTCTGTCCTCTACCTCTTCCTCGGCACTCTGTTGCTATGTGTCCGGGTTTGTTGCATCTGTAGCATGTCACTATATTGGGGAATGCTGTTTCTTCACTTGTATGTTCCGGATTTTTGTTCTTCATCTTTAGTTCTTCATCTAATAGTCTCGCTTTTACATATTCTAACTTAATATCTGTATTTATTGTTTCTATTGCTGTTATTAAGCTGTCATACCTTTCTTCTAGTCCTGTCAGTATGTAGCAGACTTTATCTTTCTCTTCCACCTTCTCTCCGGTGCATTCCAGTTCCCGTACGATGGTATCAAACCTTGCGAAATACTCTTCTAATTTCTCGGATTTTTCATGTTTCACGTTTAGCAACTTTCTTCGTAAATGAATCTTGGTCATTATACTCTTTCTTTGAAATGTGTCTTCTAGTACTTTTACCATTTCTTGTGCCGTGTTGCACTCTTTTATTATGTTTAAATGCTTGTCCGTAAGGCATTGAACTATGATGCATTTAGCCTTCGCATCGTTCGCTGTGTATTTTTCGTCACTCTTTTCGGTGGTCTTGCTGTCTAAAACATATTTTATTTGCTTATCTTCTAGTAAGCACTTGACTCTGAACAGCCAATTATCGAAGCTCGAAGCTTCCAACTTTGGGTAACTTTGCGCCATATCGCCCATAACCTGTTATTTATATATCGTTGCGCAGTGGTTATTTGTAGAGAATTAGAAGAAATACTCACATATTGGGTATAATTAACTTTTATTGTAAATTGGAGAAAATAATATGTACAGCCATGTTGTTTGTTACCAGTAGACAAGGAAGTGACATAGACAAATTCCTGACAATTACATGTTCTGGTACTATTTGTGCCAAAACTAGTACATTTGGTTTATAAAATATCATTATATTTAAGTCTTGAAGACTTTTATCCATAGTAAACCATTTTATTTTTCTCTTTATTCGATTCACTATTATCGATATTTTTTGAATATTTAAATCTAATAACACTGAATCTTGCTTGTCAATCTTGTCATAGTAGTTGTTATTTCATTTTCCATTACCTAACCTAATTATTTAATATTTTGAATACCGCTGAAACTGCTGAAGAACAAATGTGACAAAGGGGAGAACCAGACCCGGTTCCTGTTCCACCTCCCCGGCAGGCTCCCGTCCCACTTCTTCATCAGGAACCTGCAGAAGCAGCAGAACAAGAACACGCTAAATCCTGACAATATTTTCTATGAACCACAGGATGATAAATACCTAAGTCAAATATGAGAAGAGCAACTGCGTTCTGCAGTTCGAATCCCGGCGCTGACATGTACCAATGTGTTCTTTGAATTTAATTAAAATGTATACCATCACACTTACAGTGAAGGAAACCTGCATACTTATCAAGATTTAGCATATCTAGAGAGCCAGGTGCAGGTACTTACACCCCAACAGAGAATAGAATAGAGTAGGTAATAGGAACATAAAATTCCCAAAGTTGATTCCAGGCAAATTATGTTATGTAAATAAAACAATGATCTTTTAAACAGTATATTTTATTTCATTACATTACTCGCCAAATGCATACCCATATAGTAGAACCTTTACATATAGCATTTCGAAATGGCATAGCAGATCCCTGTTGCGGAATGGCAATTTAAAACTTCAGAAGTTGGATAAGTATAACATTATTCCATGATGAAAGTAGTAGCCTGATCTAGTCGATAATATTAATAAAATCATTATATTTATTATGTACGTTGCACGTCCCGTATTTATTTAAACGTAAACATATAACTTGATATACCTAACATATTATTATCAAATTATTATTCACGTTGTTCGTCTTGTGTTGTTCAAGTGTTGACATGGTGTTGACGTTTAGTTGTTGACATGACACATTTTTTATCATTTCAATTTTTCTGCTCTGGTTTGTCAATTTTTATCATTATACTGAGATCCAACCTAGACATTTATGACGTAAATCACAGAGTACTTGGCATAAACATTACTTCACTTGACGTTCCATTCTTCCTGTATGAATGTTTACGTTCCATTGCGACTACATTTTAAAGATTATTTTTTTCCGTTTTTCTCTTTTCTCCCAGCATCTAAAAATCTAGTAATTAATTGACTTGTGTACCTGTACAGTGTCTCTCTAATCATGGTACTTTCATTACGGAACCCGTCATTTCCATAGTGGTACAAAACGTCCTTAGAACCCTGCCTTTGTCCTTTGGGATCATGCGTTTTTGTTATTATACTACCTAGCTGGTCCCACAAGCTTAAGGCCTAAGATTTATTTGCCTAATCTCATTTTGCATAGTAACGTTTGGTCAAAGTCTCGTTTCGTCAAAAATCGTATGGCATAAACCTCTTTTAGTAAAAAGTTATTTCGCACAATCTTGTTTAGCCTAATCATGGTATGGCCAAATCTTGAATAGCCTAATAATGCTATGGCATAGGTGAAACAAAGTAATAATATTCGTGTGGCTTTAACTTTGATGGACCATCTCCCTACATAGCACAAACTGGTGCCTTGTATTGTTGGCCGCTATGTGGGAAACGCTCCGCTTCGCTTCGCTGCGCTCCGCTTTGCTTTTGACGATAATGTGCACCTAACACGCTCCTCCTCGCTCGTCGTCGCACCTATCTTTGGTTTCGATCCCATGGGGTTCAATGGCGTTTGTAATCATTATAATGGTCATTCACTTTCGATATTTTGATCATTCAATATCGTGTTTTTCGGGATGTAGAAGAAAAATACCACAATTTGTACATTTAAAACATACTTAATATAGTATTTATTAAGATTATATTAGGAGAAACAAGATTATACCAAAACTAACAATTTGAGCAAACGAGACTTAGGTGTTTCAAGTTTGTGCCAAAAGAGTTTTAGACGAAACGAGCCGTATGCCACATAAATCTTGGCGAATTGATAGACAAAAAGTTTAGACCTTACGAGTTATGCGAAACGAGTTTAGGGCAATAAAGATTAGGCGAGATCAGGGGAACCCTATTAGTTAGGATGTAATTAATTAGGTAAGTACCTATATCTAAATAATATGACATCTGGAATATTTACTCCTATGAGTAAGTAGTGGTAGTCTTTTAACAACGCAAATTCATATCTATATTGTTTTTAAATGAGAATATTATTAAAATTATTATAAAAGCTGCCCAAGACACGTTCGCAATGCTAAAACATTATCTAGAACACTGTCATTGTTGATACCAATATAAGCTATAGGTTATTACGAAATCGACATCATTCTATAATTTTTTTCAGTGATATTTTAATTTCGGACGGGTAGACCAGGGATGGTCAATGGCCATGGTTACTTTTACACATATCATAAGTACCTATATTATTATTTATTATTTAATCCTTTATTGCTCAAGTATACCTCTGTCACTGTTACTATTCAAATTTCTAAATACATACTAAGACTAATTTTAACCTAGGTATAATAATGTCTATAGTACTTGATTAGAAGGCATTAATTAGTGTAAATATTAGATTTACCTACATAAAGTATACCGAAATGATTGAAATTGATAAATTATGAATATACCTTATAAAAAAATATAATAACAATTTGGGAGGCTTCACTTTAAAAATAAAATTTACCAATGTAAAACTTCGATCAAAAGCTAAAAAATAATTTATCCTTTGAGTGTTTTATTAGGTACCTATATCTTATTTTCCAGCAGCAAAATTAATAGTTCACCATTGTTTGTTATGAGACATTAATGAGACCTAGAAGCATTGACGACACCGCTCTGTCGTACCCGAATACTATCAATACGTGACAAAACTATCAAGGGATCTTGAAACTAGCTATTAAGTTTCAAACTGAGCTCTTACATTGATTGATCATTTTCTCTTGGAACCGTGTCGAGTCGAGAAGCTGGCTAAGTGCTCATATTGAATATTCATAACGCCCCGTCGCCCGGCGACAATCAATGTCTAAGCCCCTCGCGATAGCCTTTACTTCGACAAAGTTCTTTGAGCTCTGGTGGTATAACAGTTTTAATTTATATTGAAATAGGTATATTTCAGGTATACCAACGGTACCTCAAAAGTTACCTGAATACTTTAAACTTTTATACGTTACTTTTATTTAAGACTTTATGTTTGATCGCAACTTATCATTTTTAGCATTATTTTAACAGCTGTTATTGATGATCCTTTTTTGATTTATAAAAAGAAAGTACGGTGACAAGTAACATGACATTTTGACATATAAAATAACAAACTTTGAGATCAATAATAAAAGCTATTGAAGGAAGATCATTTCTATTTATTGTGAGATATTTGACCAATTCTCTACATTTGTGGTCCAATCGAGTCCGGCATGGATCGACCACTACGCCGTAGTGCTAGATTAAACAAAAATGAAGTAAGTGCTGACCAAGAAAGTAGGCCTGACGACCAACAGCCGAGGGTGCCGTGCTCCAATCGATCATCGAGCACGCGCTCCAGCGCCGCGACCATGCGCCGGCTGGTGGAGGCTCGGGCGGCTCGAGAGCTTGCCGAGCTGGAGGAGAGACGGCTGGAAATTGAACAACGGCGCCTGGAAGAGCAACGACAGTTGGAGCAACAGCGCCTGGAGGCTGAGCGCGCAAGGGTAGAGGCTGAACTAGAAGAGGAAAAGGCCCAAATAGAAGTCGAGGAGGTGGAGAAGGCCTCAAGTCGTGCCTCGCTTTCACGAGTGGTACATTGGCTTAATCAAAATCACTCGCCCAAGCCTGAAGCGAATCGAACTGATAAATGGCTTAATCAAAATCACTCGCCCAAGCCTGAAGCGAATCGAAGTGATAAATTGCTAGGCCGCCTGTCAGCCAGAGACCTGCCTACGTTCTCTGGCGATGCACTCGAATGGCTGCGTTTCAAACACGCCTTCGAGTCGACGACTAGAATAGGCCAGTACTCGGAAGACGAAAACGTAGCCCGCCTACAGAGATGCCTGCGTGGAGAGGCGTGGGAGACGGTACGGCCCGCATCATCACCGTGTCCTCGGCCCAAGAGATCATGAGGACCCTCGAAATGCGCTTTGGAAGACCAGATCTTATAGTGCAGAAGATTATTGGAGAAATAAAGAAAATACCGAAGCTAAGTGGCTCTAGGACGGAGTTAGTGACGCTCGCGACTAAAGTTTCGAATTGTTTAGCTGCAATCACAGCGACCAACTGTTCAGATTATTTATACAGCCCGGATTTGGTAATGGAAATTGTAAATAAATTAACTGAGAACTTAGTTTATAGGTGGATAGATTATAGCGTTACCCGAGATGCCGCCCGCCGTCCGAAATTAGCCGCATTATCCGATTATTTGATGCGTGAGGCCGAACTAGTGTGTAGGGCTGGGGTAATGGAGCCGCAACTAAAGACTAAGACTTTTTCCTCAGGTTTTGGCCGTCATCCTGTGCTCGCGATGGTCGATGATTATTCCGATTCCGGTGCGACCAATGCGAATAATATGGCTTCGATCAATGCAGTTTCCTTTCAGAAGCGCGGTGGGCAGACCGACACAACACGACCATACTGTCCCTTCTGCGAGAAAGATGGTCACGACTTGGACAGCTGTTCTCCATTTAGTGCTAGGTCTGTGGACGAGAGATGGGACTGGATTTGTAATAAGAAGCTGTGTTTCAAATGTTTCAGCCCCAACTACTGAGTCTACGGCGAACTTATGGACTAAACCCGAACAAGAGGGGCGGAGGTATGTAGGAGTCTTACCTGTCAATGTGGAGGGTCCTGCTGGTAGCGTCCGCACGTGTGTCATGATAGACGGGGGGTCTACCATAAGCTTGATAGACTCACGCCTAGCTGAAAAAATTGGTGCAGAGGGTCCTCGCGTGAACCTTAATTTGCTGGGCGCTGTCGGCGAAACGAAAAGAGAGAACGATAGCCTTGCGGTTGCCGTGACGTTACACACTTCTACCGGTTCCTTTTATTTGCCGAAAATACGTACTGTAGACTCACTCCGCTTGCCCACACAAAAGGTCGATAGAAAATTAATAGAAAGTTGTCTACATTTACAGGATGTGCCGCTAGAGGAGTATGATGGCTATCCGGAGATTCTAATTGGCCAGGATTATTTACAGCTGATATTGTTGCTGTCCTATGGTACCCCAGTGGTACAGAGGGCCTTCACAAGCGTGCGCCACGCCGTTCTGTCCTCAGCAACCGCTCTGGCTTCCGTCCAGCTCAGGCCTTGCGCTCGCAGCTCGCCGTCCACTGTGCGCCGCCATGTGTGCACGGGGCGACCGCGTCTGCGGTGGCCGCCCGGCGGTTTCCATTCGAAGGCAATGCTCGCTTTGCTCTCGGCTCCTTTTCTGATTGTGTGGCCAATCCATCTCCATTTTCGCAATGCGATTTCTTGTTCGATGGAGGTCTGCTTACACACGTTCCACAGGTCAACGTTCCGGATTGTGTTCGGCCAGAAGATGCGGAGGATCGACCTCAGGGATTTGTTGACGAACACTTGTAGTTTGTTCATCAATCCCTTAGTCACTCTCCACGTTTCACAACCGAACAGCAGAACCGATTTGACGACGGAGTTGAAAAGGGAGATTTTCACGCGACGCTTGAGCACGTTGGAGTCCCACACCGGTCTTAGTTGTGCGAAGGCAGCTTTCGCCTTATTTATTCTGGCTGCGACGTCTTCGTCCGTCCCACCTTGGTTGGTGACTGTACTGCCGAGATACACTGATATTGATAAGAGAAAACCGAGAAGGACGAGCGAACGAGCCTGTTGCTTCGCGGACTAACCTAGGCTGGGTACTTTACGGATTCGTATCATCTAGTTGTAAGGTAAACAAAGAATTCACAAACCATCTCCATCACTCTGAAGCTGACGTCGAATTACATGACTTGGTTAAGGATTATTTTCGTGTCGATAGCCTTGGTGTAAAACATGAGGAGAATGATAAGTTTTCACCAGGTGAACAGCGAGCTATGAGTATTCTCGACGCGAAGACCAGGAAGATCAGTGACACATGGGAGACCGGGCTGCTGTGGAGATCGGATGACGTCGCTCTGCCGGAGAATAAAGGGAGCGCAGTGCAGCGACTGAAGGTGATAGAGAGGATGATGGACGTTGACCCCGCTTTCTCGATTGACTATTCGAAGCAGGTCGATAATTTACTGGAAAAACATTATGCAGAAGAAGTCCATGAAACTTTGGCCGGCCCGAGACTTTGGTACTTGCCACATTTCGGAGTACGCAATCCGTCTAAACCGGGAAAGCTTCGCCTAGTGCATGATGCGAGAGCAGAAACAAAAGGCATTTCTCTGAATACGGAGTTGCTAGCAGGCCCTGACCTTCTTAATTCATTAGTTGGTGTTTTGTTCCGTTTCCGAGAGAGGGCGGTAGCAGTTACGGGAGATATCAAAGAAATGTTTATGCGTGTCAAAATAAACGAAGAGGATCAGAAATCGCAACTATTTTTGTGGCGTGGGATGAATAGAGATCAACCTCCCCGTACGTACAAAATGACTTCGATGATTTTTGGCGCGAAATCATCCCCGTGTACTGCTACGTACATTATTAGAAAGAATGCTGACCAATATGCTGAATCTCATCCGCGCGCCGTGATGGCTATTAAAAGAAGACACTATGTAGATGACTATTGTGATAGCGTGGACACAGTTGAAGAGATGAAGCAACTAGTAGCCGACGTCACTGCGATTCACCATGCTGGTGGATTCGAGATAAGAGGCTTCGTATCGAATAAACCTGAATGTCTTCCTGAGCCAACAGAGACGCCGTCGGTTAGCTTATTGCAAACGGAGAGCTCTCAGCGTACCTTGGGAATGATATGGAAGCCACAGAAAGATGCTCTTGGGTTCGACCTGAGTTTCAAGAAGTTGGAAGCAGACATTGTCGACGGATCACAAAAACCCACTAAACGTCAAATGCTTAAAGTCATAATGTCTGTTTTCGATCCTTTAGGTTTCCTTGGTCCACTGTTAATTCGAGGCAAAATTTTGTTGCAGCAACTTTGGCGAAGCGGCGTGAAATGGAACGAGTTAATAGGTGATACCTTTACACGAACCTGGAGTGAATTCCTGATAGATTTAAAGTCGTGTGGAGAGTTTATGGTACCTCGTTGTTATGGTTTCAGTGCTTTCGATCAGTTTCAACTGCACGTTTTTGTGGATGCCTCAGAACAAGCATTTTCGGCAGTAGCTTACTTGCGTAGACACAACGGTGAGGTAGCCTTTGCAGCTGGAAAATGTAGAGTCGCGCCATTGAAATTGATTACCATACCTCGTCTAGAGCTTCAAGCGGCTCTCATGGGTGCTCGACTAGGCGCCACTGTTCAAAGGGAGCATGACCTGAATATTGTGGATCGTTTTTTTTGGACAGATTCCAGAGTAGTGTGGCACTGGTTACAGAACAACCCGCAAGACAAGAAATCGTTCGTCTCGAATCGAATATCCGAAATCAGAGAGCTGTCAAATTCAGATGAATGGAAGTGGTTACCAGGCGAGTTAAATGTTGCCGATGAAGCGACAAGGGCAAAGCGACATGACGCCACAAAACTCAAATGGACGACAGGCCCTGATTTCTTGAAACTTACTGAAGATAGATGGCCAAAGATTACGCCGCCTACTATCTTAGATGACATTGAATATACAATGGCGACACGTACCCGACCAGCAATGCCACTACCTGACATTAATCGTTTCTCAAGATGGTTACGTTTGATACGAGCATCAGCTAACGTCATTTTATTTGTTGAGAGGCTCCGAAATAAATCACCAGTGTCTTTGGAGAGTCGGCATATGGATCGTGCTGAGCAATTGTGGATCATACAGAGCCAGCATGAAAGCTTTGGCGAAGATATAGCCAGAATCGAAACGAACAAGCCGATCGAGAAATGCAGCAAGTTTAAGAACTTATGCTCGTATATAGACGACAGTGGAGTTTTGCGACTGAAAGGAAGAGCAAGGGTGGTTCAAGACGTAGACACGGGTACACTTGATCCTGTACTGCTGGACGGAAAGCACCAGTACACGCGATTAATGATACGTCATTACCATGAAAAGGCCTTCCATGGGAATACCGAAACCGTCGTGAACGATCTGAGACAGAAGTACTGGGTGATAAATCTGCGATCAACTGTCAAGGCTGTTCAACACAGCTGTTTGATTTGTCGTCAACGAAAATCTCAGCCTTTACACCCCTCTACAGGAGACTTACCATTAGCGAGATTAGCTCATCATCACAGAGTATTCGCACACTGTGGGCTGGATTACTTTGGTCCCATGACTGTTACGATCGGGAGACGGCACGAGAAACGATACGGTGCACTGTTCAAGTGCATGACGACCATAGCGGTGCACATCGAGTTGGCCGGCAGCTTGACTACTGACTCGGCCATCATGGCGCTGAGACGCATGATGAACCGGAGGGGAAACCCAAAGGTCATTTATTCCGATAACGGAACCAACTTCCGAGGCGCGAACACTGAACTTAAAAGGGTACTGAAGGAGGTAGATCAATCGGAAGTATCGAAATTTTTGACCAATGAAAGGATCGAGTGGAGCTTTAATCCACCGCTGGCTCCGCATATGGGCGGCTGCTGGGAGAGATTAGTGCGGAGCGTTAAAACATCGCTAAAAACGGTCCTCAACGAACAAGCACCAAAGGAGGAAACGCTGATGACATTGCTGACAGAGGTTGAGCACACGCTGAACTCACGTCCCTTGACGCACGTCTCTGTGTCGGAGAGTGATCCAGAATCTCTTACACCTAATCATTTTCTTATGGGTGGATCATCTAATGTACCCTGGTTGGGTAACTGTGATCAGGTTTCCCGAAAGTGCTGGAGAGACGCGCAACGGTTAGCCGACGCGTTTTGGAAGCGATGGCTGCGTGAGTACTTGCCCACATTGGTTCCTCGACCGTCTCGAGTACAGGATTGTTTGTTAGTCGAGGGGTCTTTGGTTTTGGTAGCGGATCCATTTCTACCTAGGAATGTTTGGCTTAGAGGAGTGGTTGTTAAAGTTTTCCCTGGGCCCGACGGTTTATGTAGAGTAGCGGACATTCGGACGTCGGGCGGCATATTGCGGCGACCACTAACTAAATTAATAGTGTTAGGTTAGGTTAGAATGAATTTTATTTTGTATCTTTTTAAATTTATGTATTTTTTTTGGCCGGGAGAATAATTATTGATGATCCTTTTTTGATTTATAAAAAGAAAGTACGGTGACAAGTAACATGACATTTTGACATATAAAATAACAAACTTTGAGATCAATAATAAAAGCTATTGAAGGAAGATCCCTCTTCCCCCCGGACCTCAGCTCTGAGTTAACGTGCCACTGTACCTTTAACTATTTAATTAAATATTAAAATAAAATACTTTTGTAAAATAATATTCAAACAGTAAAATAGGAGTGCATCAATTGCAAGGAGGTGATTCGAGCGCTCAAACACAAGAATTCGGTGAGAGAACCACTCCCGCGACGGGGATCTACTTAATCTGGACGGAAAATAATTTAATATGAAATCGTCGATCACGTCCAATTTATGAAGACCCCTTACGACACTATTATTGCTAGTACTGCCTTGTAACTCCTGGTCGCCTGGTACTTGTGAATCTTAACTACGCGACGAAGTGCTGAATACGTCACGTCGTGACGTCACTCTGAGCAATTTGTAAGACCTACTGGTAACTTCTGCACCCCTGGTATATCTGCGCTGCAAAGGAGTATCTGTTACCTACGCTTCGCTGATTTTTCGTTATATAAACCATTCGAGGCTTCTAGTTTCCTGGTACAACGATCGGGCAAAGCACTGAGCGTTGAGCAAGTCGGCACTTAACTCAAAATAATCACGTGTCCTACCTAAACGCTCTTGTTGATAAAATATGAACA
This sequence comes from Plutella xylostella, assembly GCF_932276165.1. NCBI lineage: Eukaryota > Metazoa > Arthropoda > Insecta > Lepidoptera > Plutellidae > Plutella > Plutella xylostella. The sequence goes on along the minus strand of NC_064006.1, from coordinate 3,988,920 downwards.
TGTCCTTAGAGAAGTCATCATCTGAACCTGAATTGTCTGTGACGCCGACTAACTTTGCTGTGACGCGCATCAAGAGAAGGAGAGAGGAGGATAGCATTGGAATGACTGAATTATCCACTTTTAGAGACGAAATGATGAAATCAATGGCTGCCCTCTTCGCCAACTCGGACAAGAAAATTTGTCAAATGGTTTCGAGTCTGAAAGAGGTGCAAGAATCCAACCGTGGCATTGTGGACTCAATCTCTCTCCTTACAGAGCAGAATAAACTATTACAAGACAAAATTTTGTCCCTGGAATCACAAAGAAGAGAGGATAGTGAGTACATATCACTGCTTGAGAATAAAATTGAGGACTTACAAATGTCAAACCGCAAAGCAAATTTTGAACTGAAAAACGTGCCACGTAAAAATAATGAATCTAAAGAAGACCTGATTGAGATGGTGGTTCAGCTCTCTAACACTGTGGGCTGTGAAATCACAAAAAAGACATAAAAGACATTTACAGAGTCCGCGGAAAGACCGATAGTTCCAGAAACACACCGATTATTGTTGAAACTGGTTCGACTTTGACAAAGAGTGAACTTATGAAAATGTGTAAATTATTCAATATAAAACACAAATCCAAGCTCACTGCCAAACATTTAGGTTTCCGTAAGGATGAGGATGTTCCTATTTTTATATCCGAAAATTTGACGAGTAAAGGAGCTCGACTTCATTTCCTGGCACGTGACCTTGTGAAGAGCAAAAATTACAAGTTTTGCTGGACTGCGTATGGCAAAGTCTATGTCAGAAGAGATGAAAATTCTCAAATCATCAATATCAAGTCTGAAGCCCAATGTACCCAACTCATGAGTGCGCAATGACTAGTTATTAATGTCATAATAGTATGTAAATTGTCGCTTTGTCAATCTGAATTTCAGCTTAACTCCTTTTACACTTACTTAATTATAAGATTTTTTGATTTATGTAACACACATTCACACACACCATACTACACCGTTTTACCCACACACAAACACCATTACACACGCGCCCATTTTCTCTATACCAACACTATAAAATCATTAATAATAATAACTAACTACTATTTACAGTTTAACTTCTCTGAAATCCTAAACAAAAAGTCATCTTTGTTAAAGACTGCAGACTGTTTATCACTCAAATATGGCTCTTAACACGATAGCTGACCTAGATAACATGGAAATAGCGTCTGCAATTAATTGCGATCCAGAAGAAATATGTAGCTACCTCCCAATTAAAAAACATGACATAACAATTATTTCCCAAAACATAGTAAGTGTGTACAGCAAAATTGATGACCTTAAAATAACTTTAGCATCTATTGATTTTAAACCAGATTTGATCATTTTAACAGAATGCAGACTACAAAAAGACAAGCCTATTCCACATCTTGATAATTATTATTCGCATTTTACCAATGATCAACTTAATCAAAATGATGGAGTTGTAGCTTTCATAAATGACATACATAAGGCTAATACTAAAGAAATCAAACTTTGTGATGCGTCGTGCCTTCAAATTGATCTACAGGACCACATTGTACTTGGAATTTACAGGTCTCCATCAACTACTAATGTTATTCCTTTTGTAGATTCGCTGTGTTCACACTTAGAAACTATTAAAAGCCACAAAAATATCACAATAACAGGAGACATTAATATAAATCTAATAGTCACCGAAAATGAAACAGCTCTTAAAAGGAGAAACAGACACTACTACCTCAATATGTTGGTTTCTTTAGGTATTATGCCTGGACACATGTTGCCGACGAGGCTACATAGCTGTTTAGACCACTTTATGATAAAGTTAGATAGGAATACAACTATTGCACGGATTGCTGTCGTAAACACCACTATTACCGACCACGCCATGATTGTTATGCTCCTGTCAAATCTTAAGACTAGTTCTAATGTGCCCAAATATGCAACAAAAACTGACTACAATAAAGCTCTACTTAGTTTAGCCGAGAAAAACTTATCTGAGCTAATGTTCTGTAATGACCCACACTTACTCATTGACCTTCTCACAAATGCTGTATCTGAGTCTTTAAAAGCAAACACTAAAACTATAACTATTCCAAATAGCAAAAGAACCATAAAACCGTGGATAACTCCAGGTTTACTACGCTGCATACGAAATAGAAATAAACAACAAAAACAGTTAAAAAATGATCCTGATAATGATGTTTTAAAAATTACTTACAGACGCTATCGTAACTACTGCAATAATCTTATTAAAAAAATCAAAAGATCATATGAAAGACGACTTTTAGAAATTTCTGCTAAAAACTCAAAAAGTCTTTGGAAGACTATAAATAGTATTACTTACTCTAAACTACCCAAAACCGACAACACACAATTACTTAACTTAAAACAATCAACTTCACAGTCTTTAAATTTTGTCAATGAATATTTTTCTAACATTGGAAGTGACTTAGCCAACCAAATAACAACACCACCTATACCTAACACATTAAGTGCTGATTATTTAAATTTAAAAAATAGACTACCGGACTCTTTTGCTCTATTAGATACGGATTTTGAAGAAACAGAGATAACGATAATGAATTTAAAGAGTACAAGTGCTTCAGGTTATGATGCTATTCCCACTAGTTTTATAAAACTTGCTAAAAATGAATTAGTTCCTGTGCTGACTCATTTTATAAATCTCTGTATTAATCAAGGTGTATTTCCCATTGCCTTGAAAAAGGCTATTGTGACACCAGTTTACAAGGGAGGGGACAGAGACGATGTTGGCAACTTTAGACCAATATCTGTACTTACAGTTTTTGCTAAAATATTAGAAAAAATTATCAATAAAAGACTGATCAACTATCTTAATAAATTCAACATCATATCTGATCATCAATTTGGATTTAGACAAAACAAATCAACGGAAGACGCTGTTCTAGCTCTAAGTACATTAATTGTTGAACAACTTGACAAAGATAAGATAAGATAAATCTTTATTTGCGAAAAAACATGGTATAAAGATGTTACACAAGCTTGGTTTCACATGTTTTGCAAAGTAACTTTTGCATGCAAATTTTACATTACACTAATATACAATTTACTCAAATATTTACAATTAAAACCAATTAGACATAAGTTATTATTTACATACAAAAAAATTATAAATTGTGTCATTTAATTTACATAAATATGTCAATATAAGTGTCAAATGGTAAATAAATAAATTGAAATATGATATTAAAATTATAAATTACTGGTCCCTACTGAAAAAATCACTTATGTCATAGAAATTTTTCTCACACAACCAATAGTACAATTTTTTCTTAAATAATGACTTATTCAATGGCTTAAGTTCACTCGGGATGTTGTTGAATATTTGTACACACATTGATAAGCAACTTTTCCGGTACTTAGTTTTTGGTATTAAGCTATGAACTAACTTGTTAGGATACCTTTGTGGCCTAGAATTCAATTCTGACGAATTTTTAAATAGTTCTTTATGTTTATTGACAAAATTACAAATCTCGAATATGTACAATGAGGGTAGTGTCAGTAAGCCTAGTTTTTTAAACAGTGTCCTACATGATTCGTCGGAAGGGACCCCACAAATAGCCCTTATGGCCTTTTTCTGGGCTATAAATGCTTTTTTCCTATTTGTGCTGTTTCCCCAAATTATGATTCCGTACCTTAATATGGATTCTATGTATGCACGATATGAAGTAACTGCCGTGCGTTTATCAGTAACTTTACGAATCTGATTTAGAGCATATATGAATTTATTAACTCTGCTACATAAATTATCAATTTGTATCTTCCAGTTAAGATCTTGATCTATAATAAGACCTAGGAATTTAGTTTGCGTGACACGTTTAATTTTATCTACATTAAGATTAAATTTATATGTTAATTGAACTGGATTATTAAATTGAATATAAACAGATTTATTAAGGTTAATTTTTAAATTATTACATTGTAGCCATTCTATAATTTTGTCAACAGTTGTATTAATGTCGTTTTCGTGATCCTGAACTGAATGGTTTTTTTTATTAGTGCTTACTACTATTGAAATATCATCCGCATATATGATAGCCTTGTGATTGGTCACATGTGGTATATCATTTATATATAAAATAAATAGCAAGGGACCAAGTACGCTACCCTGGGGGACACCACATTTAGTCTCTCTATAGCAAGACGAGTATGACATTAGTTCGTTTTCTTGTAATCTATTGACTACAACACATTGCTGACGACCAGTTAGATATGTTGATATCCATTGAAGGGCAACTCCTCTAATACCCATTCTTTCTAGCTTGTGCAATAAAGCTTTGTGAGCAACAAAATCGAAAGCTTTCGATAAGTCAAAAAACAAACCAGTTGTGAAATAATTTTGATTAATACTCGTAAAAACTGTACTTAAAAGAGTAAATATTGCTAGAGTAGTTGATTTGCGCTTTTGAAAACCAAACTGTTCTTTGGAGATAATATTATATTTCACGCAGAAGCTGAGCAGTCTATTGAGCATGCATTTCTCAAAAAGTTTTGACAAAATTGGTATAAGAGTTATTTGCCGATAGTTATCTGGATTATCTTCACTGCCTGCTTTGAACAGGGGCTTTACCAGTGATAATTTTAACTTTTCTGGAAAGATCCCTGTAGAAAAAGATATATTTATTAGATGTGTCAGTATCTCTAGCAATTCGTCACAGCCCATTTTTATAACTTTAGTACTGATTCCATCGTATCCCTCTGAATTTGTATTATTCAAACTCATCAATTCCTTTTTCACCTCTTCTGTTGTCATTGGCGTAAGAAATATAGAGTTAGAAGTACATTTTCCGAGTTGATCAGTAGTATTAGGATCTGAATGCGTATTCGTGGACTCTATAAAGTGATTGTTAAAGGCTGTCGCTATCTGAACCGGGTCGGAGATATTATTACTATTTATAGTTAAGCCTGAAACGTTATGAGGGTCATTTTTTATATTACCCATTAAATTATTTATTACTGACCACGTTGCTCTACACTTGTTTTTACTTTTATTTATAAATTTTATGTTATTAGTCTTTTTTGATCTGTATATGCATTTCTTTAGTATATTTGAATAAGATAAATATCTATTTTTATTTTCGGATGTCTTATTTTTATAGTAGGAATGTCGCAAGGCTCGTTTTGTTTTGCAACTCCTTTTTAGACCCTTACTCATCCACTTCTGGTTATTGTTGCAGTTATTGCTTACTTTTATTTTTATTGTTGGGAAGCATAGGTTGTATAAAAGACAAAGTTGGTCGTAGAAACTGTCAAAAGCTGTATTAAGGTCAGTTTCTAAGTAAGTTTCCATCCAAGAAAGACTACTAAGACACTCCTGGAATTTTCTAATATTATCACTACTGTAGTCCTTTTTGTATACGAAGTATGACCTTGGCTTTGTACATTTTTGTTTAACGGGAAAGTTTAAAAACTGTGCCGTTTCGTGATCTGATAGGTAGAGAGGTATTACCTTCCCGGATGCATTATTAATATTGCTAAGAAAATGGTCTATACATGATGATTTTCGTGTCGGGACATCAATATGAATCTGCAGGTTAAAGATTCGGCACAATTCTTGTAAACGTTCAGTAATTATTCCAGGTTTGAGTGTGTTAATATTTATGTCGCCAGTTATTACTATTTTTGTTTTATGATTGTATTTTTGGGATATGTCGTGGAGGACTTGGTATAATTTCTTAAAAAATATATTGGGGTCGGATTTTGGTATTCTATACACACATATTATAATTAATTTTGGTTGTGGTATTTCTATGCCACATATCTCAAATGTATTTTGTGAGGCATAGGCTTTTAGGTTTTTCAGTTCTTTATATATTGTACCCTGTCTAACATATACACACGTTCCACCCCTATTTTCGTCTCTACAGAATGAAGCCGCTAACTCATAGTTAAATAAATTCACGTATCTTTCATTGCCTACACGTAAAAAAGTTTCAGACATACAAATGATGTCTGGATATCTCCCTAAGTTCCTTAATTCATCTAGAGTAAGTTCTAAAATTTCTATTTTTGATGATAAACTAGCAATGTTTTGGTGCATTATTTCAAATTGTTTTGTTGAGATTGGTTTTGTGTTTTGTCCGAAATAACTGAGGGCCATTGTTGACCGTGGGGAGATCGCAAGGTATAGGTCCCTTTCTAATGGAATCAGATCTCTCTGAAATCCTGCCCGACTGGATCGCAAAGTAGTATGGTATAGTACCCTTAGTGAAATGTTTTTCTGACATTTTTGGCGGCTTGTTTGAGCTAATTTTATTTAACATTATAAGCTTTCTCAGCATTTTAGCATCAAGATATTTTTGGTCATAATCAATGCAATCAATATTGTAATTAATTAATTTACATGTTTTATCTAGTCCAACCGATGCCTGAACAAA